>NC_140300.1:18659761-19859761 GCF_964211825.1 Aythya ferina
AATAGGAACAACAGGGACTTTTAAAAATGAAATCCTCACTCACAATGCACACAGACACATTAAGATATTTGCCTTTACGATATGTTTCAGCTCTGCACCCAGAGACTTTTACAAATACCCTGAATGTGTCCCATGCTGTATTGCAAGTACTGGGTATTCAGAACAACATGAGTTTTCTAACTGGACACCGTTGAAACCACAAGAAATTATTGGTATTTTTTTCCACAATATTTTAACAAGACTTTAATTATCTAAAAAGAAAAAATAGAATAATTAGCTTTATAAAAATGCCATTTGCTTTGGTAAGTGTTTAGCTCTTTTCCTTAGTGAATGAATCACATCCATCCAAATTTCAGTCTCACAACAAAGAGCTGCTCAAGAACACAATACAACCCCCTCTAAAAGCATCTTCTCACTGCTGAAGACAGTGAGTTTACAGAGGAAATGGCAGAAGTAGCCAAGCGGTCTTACTCTGTCTGCATTCTACAGGATTATCCCCAAATTCAGCTTCCTGCCTTTTGGGAACCACAAGCATTGTTTGAGGAGGCGTTTTACCAACTACTACAGCATACTGCAGAATGCTGTATGCAGTATCACTGAAAGGGAGGTAGAAGAGCCAGTAATTCTGCTCTTACAACACCACCATAAAATGTACCCCTGCAAAGGGAAAGATTAGCATTAATTGCTTGTTGTCAAATTCATCATTTTCCCCAATTTATTAGAAGTTTTGTGCATTGCAGCACCACCAGAATAAGTTTGTGAGTACTGCAATACACCAATCTTTATTCTGCCTTTGGCAAATTAATGCAGATATTTTGCCTTATGACAATTCCTAATTAATAAGAAGTTTAGAAAAAAGTCCCCATCATTTGAAACTCCAATGGTACTATTATTCATTTGAAATTCAACTCTAAGGTTGTTGTATTTTATTTTATTTTTTTAAAGAAAGATGTGGAGCTCACTCTTTACCACATCCCATTTATTGCAAGAATACTTAATATTAGTAAATTGGTCCCTTTGGGAATCTAAATGTAGGCACATATAATAATACACGTTGAAAACCATAATTCTATCATAATCACTTCTCATTTCAGGCCGTTGGTTTTAGTTTTTTTTGGGGCAGGGGTTAATTCAAAAAGGAGGTTTCCTCACTGAAGATTTACAGTAAGATTTGAGTATTTACATAAACAATTTGTGTTTGGAGTGCAAGCTTGTTCATGCACAAATAACCCTTTCATATATGAAATTCTTAAAAGTAAAGCTACACAGTTAAATAAACTTGTGTGCCACAGCTTCACTTCAGGTAATCTGTACAATTTTCTGCATAAAAGACCAGCAGGTCAGCCTGAAAACCACTTATGAATGATTTAAAATATAGGAAAAATAATACAAGCCCGTACATCAAAGCCCAGGGCTATATTTTTAAAGGGTACTTAGTGCAGGTGACTCATGTGTACAGCATGTTCTTACGTCTTTTTTTTTGAGCAGTGCGAGGGAGAAGCAATTTTAACTCATTCTGAGTTTGTAACTTCAATAAGGGAAAAAAAAATGACGAGGCTGGCTCCACAGTCAGCAAAAGCTCCCCACGTCGCTCACTTGAGCGAGCAGAGGAAGAAGGGTATGCGCAGGGGAAGGGAAACCAAGGCGAGGCTTAACCTGATTTCCACGTTTGCGTTTCCAGCTGTGCCGACGTGCTCCCCAGGAGCTCGCCCACACGGCGGGGACTGTGCACGGCCGGCAGCCCCGGTCCTGCATCCTTTGGGGCATCACGGAGCATTTCCCTGTGTCCTCGCTCCCATCACCACCAGCTCTGCAGGTAAAGGGCTCCAGGTGCCAGAGCCGAGGGGCAGGATCCGGCCTGTCGCGAGGAGGTTTTCTTCAGAGGCACTTTGCATTTCCATTTTAAAATATGCAGGTTTTCCCCAAGAGAGCCGGAGGAGAGGGGAGCGTATTGTCTTTCTTTAAAAGGATGGTGCATTAGTGACTATATTTTTCTGTTAGATCCCAGTTTGTCTAGTTGGGGAATTTATGGACTTTTAAAAATAGATTTTGCCAAACAATTGTGTGGGCAACTGCTGACTTGCAGTCTGCGCGGTATCTTTCCGTCAGCCTCAGGAAGATTAAAGCAGGTTCTATTTTCATCATGAGGGAGCTAAGGATGTAGGCACAAAGGAGAAATTCACTTTTTGTCCACATCAAGCTGAGCCTCTTGCCAGACGATGCAGCGTTCGCTGCAACAATTGCCAATATAATGTGTTGCCTTCTATAGTCCCTTCAGGTTGAAGAATAGCCTTGTACTGCTACACGTAGAGAGCAGGAGTATTTCCCAGTCCCTGGGTCTCTACTTTAATGCTAGGACAATTTCTTTCCTAATTTTGCATGCCAAAAAGCTGGCAGAAAATAACATTGGCGTACAAAGGAGCAAAATCTCCCTGCATCATACACGTGAGGAAGGAAATACAGACAAAAATAAAACATCCTCTGAAAGATCACAGAATTATTTATTCCTGGATCTTCTTTTAAGTCCTGATTCTAATTCAGCAGCGTGAGGCTCAGAGAGAAAAGCAAGTCCCAGCCTGGTATCTACCCCTCTTAGATGGGAGAGAGGGACAGGAGCCCTGCCAGCATATCTGTACAAGACAAACCTTGCGCTGAACAGGACTAGAGGGACTCAGGAATGGAAATGATCTTCTCAGCCGCTGAATCCAGGCCCCTGGTGTCACAGGCTTCAATGTGTTGCAGTCCCTTTTATAAAGCGATCACTGGCCACTGGGAGCTATTTTCCCCTGCTACCCTCAGCTCTCTCTTTCTGTGGTCAAATCTCCTTCCTCTAATTTTCAGCCTACCTTTGCTGGTGGCTAGTTTACACCTATTTATTCTTGTGTCAACATTGTCTCTTAGCTTGAACAGCCCTTTCCTTCCCTGGTGTTTATCCCTCTGAAGTATTTATGGCAAGCACTCATATCCTCTCTCTGCCTTTGTTTTGCTGGGCTGCCCAAGCCAAGCTCTTTTAGTCCCTTCTCACAGGATAGGCCCTCCAGCCCTCTGATCTGCTCAGCAGCCACTCTCTGCACCTGCTCCAAACTGAATTTATCATTGTGCATACGGCTGACCTGAACTGTACTCAGTATTTCTGATAGGGTCTCATCACCAAATACGCCATGGAAATAGCATAAGCAGAAGAGGTATGGGACGTATTTATAGGAGTTACTCTTAGATACATAGAATGATAAATGTATTTGGTAGTCGTTGGCCCAAATTAAAGATATAAATATATCAAAATGTGGGTATTTAGACAAAGACGTGAAGCTAGAGCACTATATTGCATAGTAAAAGGTATTTCTTTATTTAGGAAGATAAAAGGAAGAAAAGAAGAAAATCATTTTCCCTTGAACCTAAATGTAACTTCAGATGACAAAGTTTACTATACAACTGCGTGCAATTAAACCACAGCTGCACTTCCCATAAATACCACCCTCCTGTGCATACCACAGGAAGGGCCCCGTGCCACAGCTCCTCCTTCAAGCCCCAAAAAACACCTGCATGAAATGCAAAACGTTAGGATGTACCTGGGGAACAGACCAGCATCCCCATGTGAGCTGCTGTGTCTGAGCCAGCTTCTCATGGCCACTTCTGCTGCTGCCAGGTGAGCAGCCCCAGACCACAAGCCCAGCAGCTCACTGCCTTCCTGAGGAGCCCGCTGAACCTCCCACACGCAAGGAGACACAGTGACCCCTAAGAAATGACTAAATATAATGGCACTTGCAGCGATTCCTCCTCCGCCCCCATTGGTAATGGCCCACAGCACAAGGCTGAGCTGAACCGATGTGCTGCAGCCCAGGTAGAGGTTGCCTCCAGGCATGCCAGCAGTCAGCAGGCTCTCAGCACCGTCCCACAGAAGGCTACGAACACTTGTGCCAGTTAATTAGCAATGGCATTAAACAAGAAAAGGGACACTGACCAGGACATCGGGGTTAACCTTAGTCTATGTGAGCTGTGCCGTGTGATCTTTTATTCCATCTGTTATCAGCATACCTCAAGAGATTAATCCAATATTCACCATTTTGAACAAGCCGATACCATTTTGTTACTCCGTATCATACTTCACAAGTCTCAAATGTTCAGTCTATGACTGACAGCTCGAAGAGGTGCCGTGAGGTTAAAGGACAGCCTATCCATTTTTCAAGGGCAAGAAATCCTTTACGAGAGCCATTCCGAGATTTTTCCCTTTAGCATTTTTCCATTGTTTGCCTAACCTAAATCTCAAGCATACACCAGAGTTTAAAAGCTGGTATAACAGGGACCATCAGTCAGAAATGAAAGGAAATCTCAGAGAAATGTACCATATGCCATTCCTAAAAACACTTATAAATGATAATACTCATACATTGCAAGATGCAGCACTCGAGCACTAACCCTCCCATCAGTACTAAATGGTACTTACTGCAGCTGGCATCACCAGCCACAAAGACACCTTGTTTCTATAACCCCGATATAAAGTTTTATACCAGATCAAGGACAGCGTGAGAAAACTGATAGCTTTAATAGCCACAGCTGTGGAAGGGGAAGACGAAGATGTGAAAAGCCCCACACCGCTCTGTGGGAACACAGCACCATGTGTGAGGGCAGCCCGACAGCAACGTGTGGCGACTTCTCCTCATGGGGGGAGATGTGATTTCCTGGTGTGTGTGCAAATGCCTCAGAAAGTGCTGATAGCACGGAAATGTTGCCTGGTAGCTGGCAAAGCATGTGCTTCCCAGTATGACAGACATGGACATACTGGAGAGAGCCCAGGGAAATGCCAACAAGTGATGGATGGGAGCACCTCTCCTAAAAGGCTACGGGAGCTGGGACTGCTGGAGGGGGCTCAGGGGCATCTTACTAATGCATACAAAGACCTAAACGGTGCAAAGAGAACAAAGCCAGGCTCTTTTCAGTGGTGCCTGCAAGAGGCACAAGCTGTCAGACAGGAGGCTCCCTCTGAGCACCAGGCCGCACTCCTGTGCTGTGCGGGTGACGGAGCCCTGGCACAGGCTGCCCAGAGGCCATGGGGCCTCCTCCCTGGAGACCTTTAGAGGCCGCCTGGACATGGGCCTGGGCAGCCTGCGCTGGGTGGCCCTCCTGAGCAGGGGATGGGGCAGGTGGACCCAGAGGCCCTGCCAGCCCCAACCATCCTGTGACTGCCTTTTGGCATGTGTGGGACCGCTGCCTGCAGCTGGACAGTGCCTTCATCCACCCGAGCGAGGAGCAGCAGTGCTGCGGCCCCCTGGCAGGCACGCTCCTTGCCTTGCCGGGCACCCACAAAGAAACATCAAGAGCAGCTTTTTATCAGCCACTGGATATAGGGCCAGTTAGTATCAGCTAGTCATTAATCTGGTATTACGCTGTAGGTCAAAGTGCCCTTCTGTTTAGACCTTATTGTCAACGTCTTGCACTTTCTCAGCATCATGATTTACTGTTTGGAGCGATGTAACTTCATGTCACTGTCACTTTCACTGCATGCGTTCTGCTCTTTGCCTCTGAGACGTCTTGACACCTTGATATACAAACCAGAGGCTCTAAGAGGGTTGTAAATACTGCACTAAGATCCATTCCCACAAAGTTGGAGAGAATCTAACACAACTAATTGCATACATATAGGTAAGAGATGGACTTGAGAAATTCATAAAGAAAAAATATTGCATTAATAAATTAAGAGCTGCAACCTGTCTAAAGTTCAGCTGTATCGACTGCTGGAACATTTGAATGATTGCTATAATTATTGTAGATACCAGTGCCAGTTTACAATATGGCCTCTTGTGCTTGTATTGTCTTTCCCATCTTTGCAGCAGGATTATAGCTCCAAATGCAACTGTTGCTGAATTTAAGCAGGAGTGCCTGGAAGGCAACGCTGTATTTTATAACTCTATGCTTTTGGTGCTTAATTGGGTCCTAAACTAAATATGCTGAATATATACTTAATTAAATGTGCTAAAGAAATATTCTAGGTGCATTTAGAAAAGATTTGTTTGGTCAACTAAGATGTTTTGCAACTGTAATTGCATTATTGTTATTGGCATTTCTAAATCACTCTCTGCATTTCCTTTGGAATAAATGTCTCCGTAGCTCACCAGTATAATGTATTACTGTGCTACAAAACTGGAGGAACACATTATATATTCATGTACACTTGGCTTTAACCACTTACAGTATAACAATGAAGTAAAGATTATTATGCAGTAAGTTTGCTGAATCATCATTCTTTTAAACCATAAATATACTCAGCATATACCACAACATCCACCCAGTAAGAAATTCGGTAAACACAACTCGCTTATATTTTGAAATTGAACGAACAGTTAAAACTGAATTAAGTAGTCAAAACCCAGCATTTTCCAAAACAGAAGCTCTAGTCCATAAACTGTGGTATAACACAGCATATTTCTCTTGCAGTACAGGCAAGAGAGAAGAGGAGGTAGTATCATGCATGCTCCTGACACCTAGACACTCATTCAGAAACAGGTTTTGATAATGGTCTTAAATAGCTAAAATTACAAAAAAGAGAGAAAATCCCTTTATATTACATTTTCTGGAGCATCGTCAACACTGCAGCAGAGCAAGGGAAATCCGTATCCCTTTTATCAGCTTCTAACCGTGATGTATATTATCTATTTGACAATATCCTTTGTCAAACTGTAGCAAGGGCATTTGCTTTCTCAAAAATCACAACCAAAACCAAACCCAAGGCACATACAACATCACAACAAAAGTAGGATGGTCTTTAGATCAAACTCACTATGCTGTACGTGGAGAGAGAAAAATCATGTTTAATTTTTCCACTCTAGCAGTTTAGTAACGTAGAGGGATTTTCAGTGTTTCTGCGTATTGCAGTTTTGTTAGTAGGCAAGTCCCAGGCATATGCTAGTGTACCACGAAACATACTTGGTTTTAGCATTAATAGTTTCTTTAATTACTTTTCTATAATGGCATCGTATTTGCAGTTTTCACTCAGTGCGTCTTTCACATTTTATATTTTTTTAACCTCAGGAATCTTCTTTTCCATATTTTGGCATATTTAATGCCACCAGGAGTGTGGCACAAATCAGCTGACCAAGTTCAAGAGACATCAGAGGCAACCCCCCTTGCTGGAGCCCCATGGATGTGACGATGTGGTGCTGTTTGGACAGCGGGGACAGGCTGTGCCCCAGCCTAGCGAAGCCTTCAAGCACACACTTAACTGTAAGCATACGATTACTTTAAATTACTTCAGTGGGATTATTCACATGCTTAAATCAAATGCTCTTCTGGATTTGGAGCAAAGTCTATCTCTCCAGAAGCTCCCAAAATGCAGAGGGGCTGTGAGGGTGAGGCACCCCTACGTGTTTCCAGCACCTTACACAGCACGCCAGGGAGATTTAAAAAATCTCCCTTTTAATGTCATTTGGAAACCACAGCTGCTTTCCAGTGCTGAGATGGGTGTCTCTTCCAGAACAGTGTTTATTATTAAAGCCAGGTTACAAATGTATTGATAGAAAGTCATCATTTTTAGAAATCCTTATTGATCAGAAATCTCTATTTTCAACTCAATTTTTCACATTTTCTCCAGAAAAAAAAAAAAAAAAAAAAAAAATCATTATTTTCTAAGAGCTCCTCCCTTTATTGTTTGGTACCTGATGCATTTTCTTTTTTTTTTTTTTTTTTTTTTTGGCAATTTTGGGATGGGGAGGTGGTACTTTGCCAAGGAAAGGAAAAAACAACACTTCTGCTGTTGAGAGGAAAATCTTGCTCATGATCTGATTTTCAAGATGTAGAGCATTAATATATATATATATATATTATATACATATATTTTTTTTTGCTTAAGACAAAATAACACCCTAAACTATTTCCTGACCAGCTTTTGTTTCCTGATCCTACACATTGGCTCTGTTCTGCAGCTCCACTTGTGCAGACCTCCACAGCCCGGGCAGGCTGGATGGAGCCGAGGAGAGGAACTGCCCTTTAAATAGACAGCACAGCTGCACGTAGGCTGCTAGGGGATTTCAGTGTCAGCCCCTCTAACTGTATTAATGGGAATTTAAGGGGACTAAAACCCACAGATACAGAGGAAAAAATGACAAACATATTTTCGATCTGGTGTTTCTTCAGCATCAGAACCGATTTAAAACAGCATGTACTTTATAGTTTTCAGAGATAAAATACAATGTAAGAACCTTTGCCTTAACATACTTCATTTACCATCATAAGAATTACCATTTTGAGAACAGTCCTGAAAAACAAAGAAAGACACAACACCAACGCTACGCAAGGTATTTTAAAATCAGGCCTTATTTGTTTGTGTCAGGAGTTTAAAGCAGAGGGCATTAAAGTTCTTGCTAATTTTTACTAATAAAGGAGCCAGAAGCCTTCAACTTCAGCACGCTACTTCAATATTTAGGTAGCGTGCCAAAAGAGCACACGTTGTATTCCCAACAATGAGACATAAGCATATAGTTTTGCTGCAGTCTTGCTACTTTCACTATGTGTCACTGTGTATCAGTGTTAGCTGAATAAATGAGAGCAGGGCTAACAAGAGAGAGAGGGGGGGGAAAGAAGTAGGAATGGTGACATATGATTTTTCCTGAAACATCACTTCTCTCTTTTCAATATATTAGGAAAAGGTTATGCTCCTTTTGCTCGTAATTATAAAACAAGAATGGTAATACCACAAAGGTTCAGCATAAATCAATTTCAAACTGCTAAATTTATTAGAGAGTGCCTGTAATATATTATCTGAAATGGGAAACAAATCCAAGGCTAGGATATTTTATACTGATACTTTCTAATTGTATCTAAAACACTAGATAACATTTATGTTTCTATTAAGAATTGCTAATTTTTTTACACCTGAAAACCTTTGGAAATAGATTTTATCTGCAATAAATACTAACCCAAACTGATTTATACAGCTAGAAATGTGTTTACAATGAGTAAAAATTACTAATGATGGCATAAAAATATCAAACTAAATTATACTTAGCATTTTTTAATGGCCAAGAGAGTTATTTTAAAGTATACCCTAGATTAACAGTTGTGATTAATATTATTATTGTTACTATTATTATTACTATATAAAAACTAGTGAGAGGAAAAAACAAAACAAAAAAAAAAAAAACCACAACATAAACCAACCAACAACAGTAACCTTTGAATTTGCCTCCTTTAGGGTCTGAACTAATGCATCTTGAAGTTAAAAGGTCTCAGCAAATATTTCAGACACACTATTAAGAATGAACCAAAAGATCAAGGTGATTTAGTTTCAATTTTATAATGGTGTTTTTAAGAGTAGTGGTATTTCCATTGCATGAAAATCTATGTGAATTTCTAGTTCAGAGTTAAATCTGGAATGCAGCAGTCTAAACATAATCCCTGTAATTGATAGATAGTCCAGCATGCTGGCTGGGCTTTCCCCTTTGAAGCAGATAAAGTCATTTATAAGAAAGAGAGAAAGACAAGGAGGGAGAAAAATACATTTTTCTATCTGATGCAATGTTTTATTCCAACAGTTTCATTCACACATGGATATTTAAAAATATGGTTTAGAAGATAGCGGATATTTCTGTTGCAATGCAAACCTGAAGGTATTTTTATCTCAATGCACACGGTTTGTGCAGAAATCTCAGGCACTCTAATGAGAATATACCTCACCAGTCTGTTAGGGAGATTTGTCCAAAACACGAATTGCTGTACCACATGGCACAATATTGGCAGTGTCTGCTCAGCAGAGCTAATGGAAGGAAAGCAGGATTCTTTTCAACACGAAGTCCTCCTTCGATGGCTGATCCAAGGAAATGTAAATGCTGTTGCATCGATTTGAAGGGGAGGTACCACACATCGTGTGGTCATTCAGAGCAAACTCCACGGCAGTGAGTGAGATGCTCCTTTTTGGACTAAGAATGAGGCAGGCAACCGAGCGGACACCTGGCCATTTAAAATGCACCAGGATCCGAATGGAGTGCCCATTCGCCAAATTGCTGCTGCTTTGCTGAGCCAGGATAAGTAAAATGTGTTTCCCTTACGCATTTCAGCTGTTGTGCTGTGTCAGAAGGCGCTCTGGGCTGGAACATGCAAACGAACCCCAGTCATCTTCCTGGGTTGTTTTCCCACAATTCCTGACAGCTCTCACACTGCAAAAATGCATCTGACAAACACCACCATTAGCGCGTTACTTTCAAATTAGGACTAATAAAGTCTTGGCCCAGGCTGATATAAAATAAGATTTTTATTTTTTTTATCTCATAAGGTTTAATCACAGCAATAGCATGGTTAGTCCCTCAGGCAGATGACAGACATCACGGGTATGATACATCACCTGACCTCTAACTAAAGCCCAGCATGTTTCTGTAGTGGAGAAAAGCTTTTTCTTTGCCTGCCCCAACTCACACCAATAGCAGGCATAACCTGTACATTAATTTTTTTTTTTTAGCCATTCCCTGGCTGGTCCCTAGTGCTGCCTACACTAGGAGTGCCTGCCAGAGGTCTCCCCATTGCACGTAACAACCTTCTCAGGGCTCTCTCCTTATCCTCCTGCTCAGAGCCAGGTGTGACATCTTGGTGCCCTCAACATCTTTCACCCCATGCTTGGCATCCCAGGGCTGCTGCCATCTCCTGCAGCACCTCCTGCCAAGCTAGGGGGGCTTGGTGCCCCGCTCAACCCTCACTAAATGTGGCTCTGCCTCTGCTCATCACCCAGTTTGTCTCAGGAAAGCTCACAAAGTCCCACTTAAGCCTTTTTCCACTCACAGACACTGCTGTGCTCTGAGTAGAGAGCTCTTTATTATTCAGCTTCATGTCCTGCAAGCGAATACCCAAATGCTGTTGCATTCATCAGAGGGAGTTACTGGAAACATTTACGCTAATTACGCTCCTGTCTAAATTGGTTACTAATCTTATATTATAGTTAAACCACCAGAAGGGTTTCTAAAACAATAGATTTTTTTTGTTGTTGTTAGTTAGTGGATTTTATCAGACAGATAATGGCAGAGAAGAAATAAATAAACGCAGGAGGTACAATTACATCATCTTACTATTTCAGCATGATAAACAAAATGGCATTCGCTTCCCTCCCCAGAGTGTTGTGAGGCTTATTCCATTAAGGTCTGTCAAGTGCTTGGATGGAAGGCCCTGTAAGTGCATGGTGTTATTAGTAAATATTAAACAGAAAAACAGACTCTAACCATCAGGATAAACAGGATAACTTCTGCTTGGCAAACGCAGCCAGTACCACCGGGGTGCCACAGCACTGGGCATCCCTATCGGCTCTGACACCTCCTAACCTCCACAAGATCAGATTTGCTCAGGTTTAAACCTACTAGAGCTAAAATTCATCATCCCTACTCCTTCCCAAACCCAGACAAAAATTTTACTCCCCCTGGAGTGCACACCCTGGACAGAAGACAGTGCAGAGTAGACTGATGTGTTTTATCTTCCAGGCATCCCAGAACCTGCTCATCATCCTGCACAGCAGAGACCAAACCCAACAGGCAAGGGGGTGCAGCAAGCCCACACAGTCCCCTCTGTCACTACCCTCGTCCCCTAAATCCTGGCACCAGAAGGAATTTCCTCCATCGCGGTCTTTCTGCCTTTCCCCACAACAGAGAGAGAGGGCGAAAAAAATCACCCTATAAATGTTTCACCGGAGATAAAAGGAGGAGACATTTAAAGCATTTGTGTAACGCTGCGCTGATCAATCAGCGTTAAGAGATAAAACTGCCCTTAATATCATGTGTGAGTAAAGGTCTAAAATAATTCTGCATTGATCATTCGTGATTAAAACTAATGTCATCTGGTACCTTTGGTGTTGTGTGTTTTTTTTGTTTTGTTTTTTAACTTTGCTGTTAAGTCAGGCCTGTGCCGGGCACAGCCATCTGGGGCTTTACATCTTCCCAAGCCTGCTGTGCAGTCTGATGGCATCTCTTGCGTAAAAGGCACAGACTGACAGGGCTTCAAAGGAGACGCAGTCGCTGCAGAGCAGCGGCTCCTTTCACACCAGGGAGAAAGGTGGGGACAGATAACGCCATGGAAAATAACATTTCTGGTGGGTAGAACTGGAACCCTAGTGCCAACAGAAGGATCTTCACATCCAGGGTCTTCTGTCTGGGGGAGCGGTGTCTTTGCCAGCTCTAAATTTCCTGCAGAAGGAGGGAAGTGTCTCTCACCTTTAGAGCTGCCTCCCTGGTGCCCTGCACAGTGAGCAGCCCCGAGGGCAGAGCAGAGGCCCCCAGCCAGCTCCTGAGCTCCTGGTCAGGAGATTTTTGGAAAGGAAAACCTCCTTTGCTGTGCTCAACGTTACCAGCCCGAACACTACAATGGCAGCCAGCCTCTCCTTCCAGAAGTGAGCTCCAAGGTGGTTTGGAAACACAAATTTTGAATTACAGCGGCTTCTTGCTAGCAGGGACTACTTACTGAAAAGCAACATTTGCAAGGATGATTTTTTGGGCTTAAATACAAAAAAGAACCAAAAAACAACAAGTTGAAACCAAGTTTTAAAAGACCAGCAAAGCAACAAGAAGCAAAAGCGTTAAGCATGGTAGAAGCAACCTTCCTACCACTCTTCCCCTCAACCCAAAACAACAGGCTGGGTTACAAAACAGAAGAACAAGCCAGAAATGACTCTGCAGAGGTGTCATTTCAGCTCCTTTAGTAGTTCCTACAGTGTGACTGTCAGGCAGGATGGCCTTTGGCTGCACTGCTTCCCGACCAGGATGGAGGGAGGCTGGATGGAGCGGGGCTAGGAGCGAAGCCCTCTTTGGGCTGTCGACAATTTGTGGACCTCCCCGCAGGCTTATGTGTGGCCATTGGTTCAGCACCAATCTTACCAGCATGCCAAGCTACTTGGACAGCTGGGTTTTATGAGAGAAATCTGCAATTATGCCCATCTATGATGTTATCTATTCATATGATAGCTTCAGATTCAATACAGCCTGCAAGTGAGCCCTAGTTCTGCCGCTGTCATGGGGTTGGGCAGGCACTGGGGATGGTCTGAGGCATCCTGAAACGGTGTCACATCTCCGGCTTCTCAGAAACCTCCTCCCAGCACTACACAGCCTGAATTGGGAGTATGGACTGAATTGGAACCATGCAATTTTTAATGCGTCTACTTATTGAATTTTTAATTTGCAGATTATTGACTGTATGGACTGTAATGGCTTTGAACAACAGGGTGAGTGTGTATGCCAGACATCTGAAGTAATTCCATGTGAAAAGAGATAGCAAATTGCTGGAGCCTTTAAATACACTATTAATTAATAGTATTAAGGAAAGGCCTGAAAAAAACCAGCATAGTCTCCCCCTGCACATTTATCTACATCTCAATAAAATGAAATGCCATTTGTGTGAGGGGAAAGGAAAGGAGGGATGGGTCTGAATATATATACTTGTGTGCAACATCTCGGAAGGGTGTTGGTATAAAGGGCAGGCCATAAAGAACTGATGGGTTCAGTCCATGGGATTTTAACACTTCTTGCTTCTACGATCCTATAAGCCCCAGACGTCGAGAAGCCATTAAATGAGAAGTAATTAGTTTTCTGCCCTGCCTTTTTCTATGCATATGAAGACTGTAAAGAGAATAACTGTCACCAATCCCCCACCTCTGCCTGCAGATAGGCAGATACTACAGATACAGGTCCTTCTGTCACAGAAATGGGGACTCCCTCAGCCTTTTCTTTCCCCGCAGGCTCTTGACAGCGAGTTCAGCCCCAAAAGCAGGCTCCCAACAAGCCGGCAGCAGACACCCGCTGGCCTCTTTGCCACAGCTTGTCCAGGTCACGCCAGACGCTCTCTCCCTCTCTGGCAGCAGGGTACCTCTCCTTTCCTTTCCTCTTAATTTTATTTGGAAACAAAAAGAAACAACATCCTGTCATCAAACACGAGGAAAGGGTAATTATCATAGCTACGTTTTACCTACCACAGTGAATGTTATTACTATGTGAAGATTACAAATATAAAGCCTCCAGGAATGTCAAAAGAGAATGTCATAACTAAGCCTACCTCCAAAATAGATGCTTGGGAAAACCCTTATCAGAATCACTTTGTCTACGTGCATGCAAATGCATATTACTGAGGGCTGTTCCTGAAAAGATCTGGGAGATGATTTGTGCAAGAAGAAGGCAGGAGTGTTATTCCAGGGGAGAAACAGCAGCTACACACAGAGCCAGGATTTTACCACGACTTCTCTCGGGCTGGGGCCATCGGAAGGAGCCCTGACTACCAGCAGACCACAGCTGCCATCAGAAACACGCCGAGCAAGCCCAAGGCTCCTCTCTTCCCCCCTTCCCACCACCAGCTACGAGTTTCTTCTCGTCTTTTTGCTCGCTGCCCACTGCCACATCTCAGGCAACAGCACCCAAAGCTCTGCACTGAAAAGCACCCCAGCTAAAATTCACTGTGCCCAGCGAATTAATTGAGGACAGGTGGGTGTCCGTGACTGCTTTCCTGTGGCCACTGATACATTGTTACGCTGGCCAGTCCGTGCACTGAGGTCTAACAGAGCTGAAGAACAGCCGGCCAAGGCGCACTTCATTTGCAACTGAAACAGCACACAGTAGGACAGAGCTCGTCTGCAGAGCGAGGGGCCGGGGAAGGGAATTTTACAAATTCCTTTCAATGTCAGGTCCTTAACTTTGCAGTGGCAGTTCTGTATACTGAAGTTTTGTTTCATGCCCTATATATTTTCCACTTTCATACAGAGAGTGCTTGGAACTGTGCTTACTATTCTTGGCGTGCTGGAGAGGACGGGTGGAATACTAAGAGAACTGCATCTGAAAATGTACATTCACGACGGCTTATCAGTGTTGGACATACATAATTTTGTCTTGCAAAGTTTTTGCTATGAAATTGGTTGTCACACAAATTCGCGTGCTTCTCCTTGCTCGTTTTTTTTTTTTTCAACCCACTACATTACTCTATTATTTGATGTCCATTTTAATGTTCCTTAAAGATAAAGCAAAGACTCTATACTGAAATTTTATGCACCCTTCTCTTGGGTCAAACGGAACTGAATTCTCACCACACAGTAAAATTTCACATACATTTTAATAACTCCGTAAACTCCACCCAGATGAAAACACCCACCTGTAAGCATGAAACATTTCGCTCTTAATTGAATGTAAATGCAACCTCCCCCAACACACACTCTGTCAGGCGAAATAAAGTGCGTGCTCCGTCTATGTAAAGTGCTGCCGTCTCGTTTGGTGCTCAGGGAATAAGGACGCTTCAGCTGCAGTAACTGAGAAACCAGCCCTCGTTTTGGCCTACCCTTGGAAAATTGAAATCTAAGTCTGAAGAATGTTTCTCTCAGCCCAAGTTCTTTGCCCCCTCTGGCACTTATCTGCTTGAGACTGAGACTTCAGGGAGTACTCGAAAGGAACAAAATCCATGGAAGCTGGGACTGCTGACCACTGGCACAAGCTGGTGACTAGTGCTGGTAGTCCACCAAGCAAACTATTCTTTTAATAATCTCTGGTTCCCAGCCGAGGCGTAATTCACTGCAAAATTTCCACAGCCTATTAAAGATGAGACAATGGCGGTATTGTTTTGCAGTTTTGTTTGAAAACAAGAGCTGTTATTGATTGCACATGGAAAGGCTGAGCCAATGATTTCCACTGATAGAATTTTAATCTCTTGAGCAGCGCACTCAGTCAAGCCTTGGCATGCCCTTTGCAAGAAGTGAGAGGGGCACTGAAGTGGCAGTAGCAGAGATCTAGAGGAAGGGATGCAGGAGTAACCACAGAAAATTCCACCTTTAGAGTCCCAAAGCTCTGAAAATTAGGATTGTTTCAAACACTTTGGGGATGAAAGCTCTGTGTGAAGGCTGGCTGGGATTATGCCAGCTTTGATAAAGATTAAGTAGGGCTTAGAAAAGACATACCAGCCTGCGAGTCAAAGAATACGGTGAGCTTCAGCCACCGAAGAGCAAAATGGAGACGCTTCACAGAAAAGCTCCAAGGTTTGCTTGCAATAGAGCTGGCCACCAACAGAATGCTAATAATGGTAACAGCAATAGCTGAGAATTAATTATTTAATACAGAATACACGCTAAAGAAACCAGAGCCATCTAACGTGTAAGTGGGGTGGTTGTTTTCCACGTGAAGAAGGGGAGAGCTACTCCTGCCTGCATCAAGAAACAGCTAGTTTGATTTCAGAAAACAGGCACATTGGACGCAGCACCAAGCAAAGCAGCTGACAGGAACCAAAGAATTAAGACAGCCAACGTACAATGAAAAGACACAGCGTGCTATTAATAACGCTCACCTTTAAAGAACCATGGCATTTAATATCAGTGCTTATCAGAAGCATCTCAAGAGATTTCAGCTCTTTTAATGTACGTCTCACAAAAGAAACACCACTAAGGAGTGCTGACTTCAATGTTTTCCTACCACTAACAGCTGCCTTTCAAGGAAGATCCTGTGAAGCTTTCCCCTTCCACATTTAACTGACTCTGGATTCCCACGTTTAATTGAATGGGATTCAATAGCAAGAGCAGAAAGAGTTCAAATTGTCCCTTTGGGGATTCGTTCACCAGAAATTACTCATTCGTGCCATGACATTTTGAGGGAATATCATAATGTCGTTTTGGACACAATGTCATAACTTCGAGGAACAGAAGAATAAGATGGAAACATCAATTATGATAAAAGAAAGGGTGTAAAAATCACATTTGTACATCCCGTGTCCTTATCACGGGAAGGTTCCAGTTCTGTAGGCCTGCAGTCACCACTACTTCCATGACTGGGTCGGTACCATCACCCTTGACAGGGCCACCTGCGGGGGACATCCCACTGACCTTCTTCGTGCCGGCTCGTCCAAAATCCTGCATGCAGCCCGGAGGACAGCAGTGGTATTGAGAGACGTGCAGTGTAGAAAGGCAGGGTAGGAAAGTGGTATGGGCAGGATGCGGCCCTTTCCCACAGCACAGGGTGGTAACAAAGGACTGACACAGGTCTGTTTGTCTGATGGTGCTATGGGATGGGACCAGAATGAAAAACCTTTTATATATTTAAATGCACATAAACATGTGCACATACACACGTATGCATACACAGACATGTTTATGTAGGTATGTAAGAGCATCCAGGAAGTCATTTTGACAACTCTATGTCATGCACAGATAGCAAATTACTCTAGCAATACCCCTATATAGCATAACATTATTTTAAAAGCGTGAAAAAAGTGGGAAAAATCAGGCAGATGCTGAGCTCTAGCTGGAAGGCTGGGTGGTTGAGGCATTTAATGTGGGAATAAAACCTTTCACCCAACAACCCGCCAGGTCATACACATCCTGCGCAACAGCAATGGCTCAAAATCCCTACCAACATCCCCTCGCACAGATGATGAGAAATGAGCTGGGAAGTAAATACAGTTGCTACGGTCCAGATGCTTCTATCACAAAAATCAGCCCAGCAGCTGTCAGCAGCCAGCCCTCCGGTAAGCAGCCAGGAACAGACTGGAGAAAGGTAATGCAGAAACCTGCACTGATAATGCTCGTCCTGGTTCGGGCAGATCGACAAACTGAATGCTTCCTCTTGCAGTTCAGCCTCCAGGACTCACTCACTTCACACAGGTTTTGCTATCTTCAAGAAAAAAATATTTGTACTGCTGCTTAAAAAGGGGGGAAATGTCGTAGTGGGTATAGCTTGAGGAAAAGACGACACCATCCTAGCCTGCATGCACGGAAAGCCTGAATGGCAATCCTCTGTCTTCAGACTGCTGACTTATATTAATTAAATATAAATGCAATTAAGAATGAGTTATTTTCATCAAGATTAAATATGTTAAAATGAATCCATCTGTTTTTGTGGTAATCAAACTTCAAGAAACAAGACTCTAAGTTTGCAAAAATATAAGCCAGTGCTAAATGACACCTTTATGGTCTATGCCTGATTTTAAATTACTTATTATTCTTTATATATTATTTCACCTACCGTGTAAATTTTCACTTTTCATGTATTACAGCTGCTATGCCAACATTAAAAAGGCACTAAACATTTTACAACAGTGCACTGAATGGCATCAGAGTAACCACATTTACAGCAAATATTTGCAGAGAGAATCGTTTCAGCCCAGCTGGGCTGCCCGGCCCCAGCTCTGCCCACACCACCACGAACAGAGAAACTCCTTGCAAAGACTTAACTTGGAAAGGAAACTCACACATCAGGCTTTTCTCACTGTGATATTACAGTCGTTTTGTTTTTCAGCTATCGCTGCAGCTTCAATTCATTTAGCAGTAGGCTTTTTAGATTGCAGCCCATTTATTATAAACATTTTTTTTTTTTTGCATAGGAGCTTATGATGGTTTATTAATCCATCAATGGACTCCCTAAAAATATGATCAATGATGCTGCATGAAATGTCATTCTTTATGCACTTTAGGAGGTTTGGCAATTAATGCATCAAAACACTATGACTATGTTGAAGCTGTAGAAGAAAATCTGGTTAAAAAAATATAGAACCATATCCCTGAATAGTTCCTGTAATTCAGAACAAAACACTGTAAATCTTACACTTGACAACACTATCTTTATGAACTTATTCAAAAATGTATGATATTTGCAAAAGTTTTTTTTAAAAAAAGTATCAGACCCGGCATTTGATTAATGAAACCCTGTCTAAAGCAACTTCGTCAGGCTGCGGTTCCTCAGCACTGCATTTCAGACATCTCTTAAAACATGAAAAGGACTGCTCTTTTCCCAAGCACCTTATTAAAAGAAAACAATCTGACAACAGTGCTTGCTCAGTGCAGTGCGGCTCTGAACTGGGTGAAGCTATGAAATGCATCACAGTTCGTTTTTCTTGGATGACGAGAGGCTCTTCAATTATAAACGTGTAAATGGGTGACGATTGAATCCCGGCGGCGAAAGTAACATAAAGGCACGTCTCATCACTCGCTGCACCTTGCGTGCAGACACAGCAGCAAGCAACACCTTGCTGCGAGCCAAGAGAGAGTTAATGTTATACACTGTACTGCACTGCACTCGCATTAAATTCAAAGGACGACACATTTTCGAAGTCTTGTTTTAATAATAATGCTTACCATAGCAGTGTGCCAAATATTTTGGTTGATATTTAAATAATTCATGAATGCTAAACTCATCTTTTTTTTTAATAGAAGAATAAAACCATCATATTCAGAAGCTGACCTTTTTACTCTGCTATATAAACCCATTAACAATATGGAAAAACATATCCCAAACATAAAAAGCTTTGAAATATCAATTTAAAGGCTACTTTCTGCTATATCCTTTATTGTAAATGTTACCAAGAAAAAGGCAGAAACCAAAAATCAATTTTTAATATATTTCTTCCTACCACAGGGCATCGGAAACATTAATGGTTTCTACATCTACACGGCCACTCTTATAAGCTTTGCTCTTCCCACATTCGCCTTTAAAACATGATTAATGCGTGTTTGCATATACATTTAAAGTACTTCTGGATGTAAATTAATTAACAATAATGCAGTACACACAAACAACTTTCCCATTGTTTGATTACCCAGAATAACATTCTGATATTTACATAGCTGCTGCAACTTAGGCAAGCGAAAACAGTGCACATTTTTTATTAGCTAACTGGATTCCCAGCAAACCCAAAATCCAGGCTGGAACAGACTCTTACAGTTCAGTTTTGAAGCCACTTCTGTTCTGTGGAACTAAATTAGCTTTGTATAGAAAAAGAATTTTGAAAGTTTTCTGCCTTTAAACTTTTTATGGCACAGGAGCACTGATTAGGTTTTAAAAGTTCCACTGAAAATAACCACCATAATAAAATTATCAAGAAGCAGCTCCATTTATGTGAGTGCTGTATGAGTGAAGGTTAAGAGCAGTCTTGTGCAATCGACGTGAGGAAATGCTCTTTTCTTTTTTCTTTTTTTTTTTTCCCCGTTCTGCTGCTTCCAAAAGCCACCCTTTTCCAAAAGTCTCCCTTTCTCCTCATCACTCCCTTTTCCAAAAGTCTCCATTTCTCCTCCACATCCATCCTTCCAGATAGAGTTCTGTGCTCTCTATTTTAAACCTTAATTCATCCTATTTCTCCCAGTTACTCCAGCTTCCAGGCATTCATTACTACTACTGTTCAACCTATTTGGTCAGGGCTATGGAGATGAGGGTGGAAATTTCCTCTGCAGTCAACAAAGGGAAGTAGGTGCCTCTGCAAGCCTGCAGAGAGAGCAAGATCTGGATTAGGAACCTAATTAATGAGGGATTAGGAACCTAAATTACACAGACCTCTCTCTATTCACAATTCAGGTATTTCCTACAGGAGGACTGGTGTGCCCAAACCAGGAGAGCTAGGTAGGTCTGGATGTATTCCTTACTAACATACTCTCCCACATGCTTCACAGTATGCTTCTCTACCCATCTCGCCACATCTATTCAGCAATATTCAGTACACACAGGTATTGTTGCTATACTAATAAAATAGTACTACCCAAAAAAACATGCAAATCAGTAACAGTTACCTCAGTCTAGAATTTGGGCAGTAACAGAAACAAGAAACACCTTGGCAGCAAGGTGTGTCGGTGACATATCTACACCTGCTGTACCAGGCTAGAAGGCAGGAGACAACCAGAGAACCAAGAGGCTTTGAAACCACTGCAGGAAAGCATTACACTGCATTTGTTTGGGTTTCAGGTTTGTCTTGCCCTCTTTTATCTGCCACCAACCTTTTAAGATTGTCCCATGCTTAGAAAAACATTAGTCAACCTACTGGCTGCTCGTGGGGGAGACTGACCCTAGTATTATTGGAAGGCTCTGTGTGGAAATATCAGTATTTCAGAAAGTAATATTACAGTAGTATTATTACAGTAATACTGCAACATCACAGAAGTATTACAGAAAATTCTCCCTCTGCCCGTAAACACATCATTTACACTCCACAGTGCTGCACATACAAAGCATCTTCCTGGTCAGCTAAAACAGCTAAAACCACAAACGCAAACAGGGTAAATCTCGCACTTAACTTACTAGAAGGAATCAACACTAGACCAAATTTTCATTTCATATGAAAGCCATTAGTGCACATCAGGTCATCTTAAAGTGTTTCTTTACGTGTTAAAATAAACCTAGAAGGTCTTGAAAAGTGGTTGTTTTTTTTCCCTCATTTAGAGAAGTAGGGGAGTAATCCAAGGGATTTAAAATATATTGTACAATTTCAGTGCTGAATAAATGGAGTAAGTAAAAGACTAAACTATCTTAACCAGGAGCTTTATGCCCATCAGGTGAATGCTGTGAGCTGCAAAGTACAGTGGTCTGGCTACCACAACCAACCCATGACCGATGGAGCACCATCCTATCTATCGTCCTGTTCAGGAATGGGGCTGCTGGGGACGGCACGCACTTTCTGATTACCCCTACACACCATAAACATTACTGCAACGCCTTGGTGCAGTTGTGACTCTTGTCCCCATTTCTAATGTTAACCATGATGTCACGAAAACGTAGAATTAATTTTGGGAATGATCACTGCCAAGCAACAGGCACAGTGACAGTGCTGGGGGAAATCCTGCTAAGCCCTCGTAAGGGAGCCCTAGTGCTGCCAGTAAGGGAGGAGCGCTTCTGGAAACAAAGTGGAAAATGTGAAGTCTCCCTAGAGAAAAAAGATTTTATTCACTTTTTCATGTTAGTCTTTGCTACCTATTGATGTCCTGCTCAACCTGCTGCTGAAGACTAGCGAATTCAGAGTAAACAAGCATAAGGTAAAGCTTTTACCAGCATACATCTGAGCATTAATTGAAATGCCTCAAGGCAGAGTAAAAATGCTTCTGAAACATTTACATGAGATGAATAGAGCTTGGATAAGAAAAAAAAAAGGGGCTATTCACAATGGTTTTCTTCATAGCTATCCACATCAATTAGACTTTAAACACAATGACTTTTTGACTTAAGTTTTCAAAATTAAAGCCCTTTGCAAAGAACCCTGAGGTCTGAGAAAACACAGCTCAATGAAATAGCCCAGAACTATTTTTAACAAAATAGCACTTATAGGATTTGTCTTTTTATAGCAGGTTTAGAAGACACTGGGTTGTTTTGTTTTTCTCTTGGAGGCGCTCATGTAGCATTTGTCAGGGGAACATTGTAGATATGTAACTTAGGTGCATCACCCCCCTGTGTACAGCGACAGCCACAACAGAAAATACGCAATTATGACTGAATCTTAATCCTCCTTCCACAGTATCTTCAGAATAATAATCCGTGGCATTACAGAAAATCAGTTTCCACTGCAAAAGACGTCATGCAGTAGGACAACGTCCCCTCGCCTGACTCCTGCTGCAGTCACGGCGAACCACAACATTGCTTGGCTTGCAGCCCCACGTAATGAGGAAACAGAATGGGGAGCAAAGAGCCTGGCCCTTGTATCTCCCATGGGACACAGTGAGGACAGCACACTTCTCGGCCAGAAAGGCTGGGGAGGGACCGGGTGGCCCCATGCTCTCCAAGAAGCTATTTCTGAGGGGAGCGGCCTGTCACTCAGCGAAGCACAAAGCCGCTGGCCCACGATACTGACACAACAGGCCACTGCTGTGACCATCGGGCTTTCAGCAGCCTCGGGTAGGTTGGTATCACCTACAAGCTTCGTAGTTTTATTTTCTGGCTACCTGATGAAACTCTTTGGGTTCAAAACTTCTGGATCCCCTACATGCAGTTGTCACCAGCTCCTAGAACCAGAGTCCGAGCAGCATCCTCTACCCCCCAGTCAAACCAGGACTCTGAAGCAGCAGTCTGAATTAGAAACTCCCAGTGGGGAATTAGTCACGGCCCCACACACCTTATTGCAAATCTGACTCCTGAAGAAGTGTGGCCAATTTTTCATCTGAATTTGTTGGGATCATCTTTTAACCCTGGAGCCTCAGCTCACCTTCCTTGCCTAGATTAAAGAGCTATCTGCTATCAAAGGTATCATCTTCAGGTAATACCTTGTAGACCATCATCACATCATCTCCCATCCTTCTCGTGGACAAAGTAAGTAGATTGAGCTTCTTAAGTCAGTAATTGTAGGGCCTATTTTCCGCCAATTGAGTGAATTTGCTACTGACTTTAATGCTGCCAGCTTTAATACTGACTTTAATGCTCTTGGAGCCTCAGCTAGGGTAACTTCTATGCTCAGAGGTCAGATGAAAATGTAACTAAACCATCTCCGAGATGTTCTGATTCCAAATAATCTCCTGCAAATCTGTCACTGTTCACTTAGTATTTTGCAATCTGATTTAATTAAGGCTTTACAAATGGAAGAAAAATGTTGAAGTTCAACATTTCAGTAGTGTTAAAACATTAAATGCTAAGTTCTTTTGTATAAGCCTTATTCTGTTCATTAACCAATCTCCAATCTCCAATATATTTAACAGCTTATTCAAAGCAGATACAGAAAAAAGAGGGGTACGCGTAATACCTTGTGGTTAGCACAATCCCTAAATTCAGTTATTTACCAAATGTTATGCTGGTGACAGTGGAGTGCCTGGCAAAAGCCAGACAGTAAATCATGTAAAATTATACTCTCATGCAACCTTAAATTTTGCATTTTAATTGGTTTTAAACAGATCCTGTCGGTGTTATAGCCTAAAATAAGCAATATAGTTCTAGATAACAGAAAAATAAAATGAGAGACCAGAAAATAGTAATAAGACTGATGGATGGATTTGTTTCCTCCCAGTGCAGTTCATTTTATGCCTCTTAAATTGCTGGTAAGCAAAATGGAGCCTGTCCCTTTTCTCAGGCTGGAGCATTACTTGAGTGCTGCTCATATCTAGAGTGCTGCTAACAGGAAACTCACAGGAATCTCTATAATGAGCATCTTCATGGCTGATGAGCTGGAAATCAAAGACCTGCAAGCATGCGACAAATCAAGCTGAAGATCCTAATATTTGAGAGGCCTGGGACTGCTTTATTTCCCTGAGAGTTGGGCAGAGAGCTATAATAACATGTTATACCTGTATTAAATGGAAATACAACATGCTAACCACGGGCTGTATTTATAGCAGAATTTTCAGACGTCACTTAAAAGGCACATTGTCTCACGAATAAACTTCTAATAAAACAGGGATATTTTCTTTCATGTTTTGTTCTATTTTTGTTGGCAACAAAATACTTAGGCAATCTTGTCTGGGTCCTTGGAAAATGAATGCCATCCAGTCTAGCTCTCAGGGCCCGAGCTCCCTTTCAAGAGACTGAACCTGATACCTCTGAACAGGCAAGCAGTCAGAAGCCTCAATACAAATGCTATAATATGTATCCTAATAGCTTTACTGCTGAGAGGCTGGTGTTTGTTTTTATTGTTCATAAAATTTGTATTGATAACTAGTTAAGGTATATAAATAATTTCCACGTATGACTTTCCTAATAATCTATAACAAGCCATGAAATCTAATATTTGAGGTATGACCCACCCATGAAATCAGGCTACGTTGCCTATAATTTTGAAAGTAAAACTATTGCAAATATTGCAGCCAAGTATGTGATATAAATGCAAGCATACCATAACATCCACAGTGTGTGTATTAATGCAACCATTAAACAGAATAGTACTGCCACAGTACTAATACATTTTAGATTATAGTAAGCAGAAGTAATACACATTAGGTTACATCATTTTCCTACAGTAATTATTAGAATACTACATTATCCATAAGAAGCTGCCATTCGCCATCCAGACACATAAGCAGCCCCATTTATCTGCCATTTCAGAACAGCAAGAGCACTGCTGGCCTCTCTGGAGACGGAGCTCATGCTGAGGAGCAGTGCTACACATTTCAGGAACAGCGAAGATTAAAGTTCCTGTGTTTTCATCTTTTTGACTACTCAGAGCTGTGGTAACGCTGATGTAGGATGCTATTCCAGAGATGTTTGCTACAGGAGCACCTGGAAACTGCAGAGGCAAAGACTTTTTTCCTAAACTGATTAATGCTGATCCTGATCAATGAAGATGATGAAAGGCCAGAAACTCCTTCTGAGATACTCGGAGCTTTTCAGCTTACAGAAAAAGCCATAAATATTTATTTGGCTTAAAATGTAAACTGAAAACCCTTATCTGACCGGTTTTGAGGGCATCCTTGTTCCCTCACAATTCCTGTTCTCAGAAAAAAAAGCAAGAGCTGGTCTGGGGGGCCAGTCCATGCTAGACTGAACTAAGTGTCTTCAGCCAGCAAGCTGAAGTTCTTCAGAAATATGCTTCTTGATCTGGAGAGCCAGGCTCTCCATCCTAGCATCTCACATACCCACATGTGGTCCTGTTGGTTTTATGCCCCTCAATCACAAGACATCAGAATAGGTAGTGCAGGACTTCCCAGTGCATGCAAAACCCTGTGCTATATTAAAACACTGGAGTAACTACTCCTCCATACTTTCTAAGGATGCCGCCTGGCAAGGAAAGTGCCAGGAGAAGGTGTGAGGAAGGGACTGAATTTCCCGGGATGGAAATTACATCCTTTGCACCCACAAACAACTTACTGGTTGGTACTCGGTTGATACCAACACATCCTAATGTTCAGGGGCAGCTGATGGCACTAGGTAGCCACCAAAAGCAGGACTGCAGAGAGGGAAAAGCACTCGGTAGGGTTCTGCTCCACAGCAGACCGTAAGGAGCAAAGCAGAGAACAAACTTTCCGTAATGGACTGCTCCATCTCACAATTTAACTATAAACCAATGACTGAAATCTGAAGAGAGAAAAATTCAGAGACGAAAGAAGGTGTACACCTTTAACAGAAAGACACAATTAACCATTTGAACCATTTATCAAGGCTTCTCAGGTATGTTCAGTCACTGGCTATTTTAAATCAAGGTTGGATGCTTTATTTCTGAACAAAATGCTCTTGTTCAAACAAGAATTATTTCAGGGAAATTTGATAGTATGTGTTATAAGATGAGGTCAGGCTAGATTGTCACAGTATTCCCTTCTGGCATTATCATCTATGAATCTATAAAAGAGAAAGGATTTAATTGATGAAGTTTAGCCCCATTAGCCCCTCATTACCAGATGACATTGTCATCGTTAATCTTTGACTCCGAACGACTATAGATCCAAATTCAACCTTTTCTATCTAACACTATGTACATTTTATATCTATGATATACACACATGGTTTCAAGGGATTATAAAATCCACCCTTTACCTTTCCCCTGTATTAAACACATGGAAAACATATGCAGATTTCAGAAGTACCCTATTTGCAGGGCACTGACATTTTCCTTTTTTTTTTTTTTAAGAGGATTTTTTTTCAGTAGATTTGTAAAGTGAAGGAAAGGAAAATTGATTTAGAATGGACAAAGACGTCCAGGGATCGCTATTATGAAGATCTGGGGCTGTGTAGAAAATTATGTGCAAAAGCCCTAGCTACATAAATGACATAAATGTACTTTCCTTTTTGCTCAGTGACAATCTTACAGAGATGCCCTCAGCTGGATACAGAGATGCTTGTAACACTACTCCTGGGGAATAATGATTTACGAAAACTCTTGTTGAAGCCTGATTTTGGATATACAGTGAATTTAGACCAGCCATTTTCTTACATCCATCAACAACCCCCCAAAAGTTTGCAAAAGAAAACAGGAATAACCAAAAGCCTTAAGACAGCCCATTAACTTTACAACCCCTTGTATCACATCATCCCAAGGCATTTCTCAGGCATTTATTTCACTTTTTAACAATTCCTCCTTTCCAAATTTCACCCTCAGACACGAAGCAGTACTCATGAAACTGGACAGCAGTAAGGTGGGTCCTGCATCTAGCTTCCTTACAGGCAAGAAAGGAAAAGAATCTGTTGAGTTCACTCCTGCTCAGATTGGCCTTCAGCTGAAGAACAACTGTGATTTAAGGATATCTGAGACACGTGGAGTGTATAAATAGAGAAAATGAAGATGAAATATTGAGTTGACAGAAGTCAAAGGCAAAACTGTGAATTTTATTTCACTCCAAGCATACGGTCTCTCCCCCACCCCATATCTCCATTTCATAGTGCTATTTTTATTTTTAGTATATGAGTGAATAAGCAGGAATGTAATGGTGCATTGTTGAAGTGTTAAAACTAAGGTTTCTGGAGTGAGCAATGGCAGAGGAAAAAGAGGTAGAGACGACTAATTTAGGCACAGATACACGTCTTAAACTCTTGAAAATGGTCACTGAACCTTCCTGATGCTTGGCACCCCTGCATTTGTGATGCCACTCAGCATGGGGAGCTCCATGCCAACTGCTGCCTTTGGGTTAATAAGGGAACAAGGCAGCTCTGCAACATGGGCTGCGCTTGAGCAAATTCACCAAGCAGAGGACGCATGCCAAAAGCTTTCACTCTGTTTTTCTCTTCTCTACATTGGAAAGGGTCTTTCTCTGCAGTGGGCAGCTGAAGAACGAACCCATGCCCCATTTTCAACAGTTTGCTTCTCAGAAGAACAAAGAAAGATATTTATAGCTCAAATCTAAAGTAAACCATACCTGAGAAGACGGATTAGACAAAAGTCCTTTTTTTATCTGAGGTTTTTGCTACAGATTAGAGAGGATTAAGAAAGCATCCTGCTCTCACCATCCTGAGAACGACTGTAGCAAAGTGGAAGTTTTAGCAGGATCACCATTAACACGAAATGCCAGCAATGCTTAAAGGTAGACGCAGAAAAAGAAGTTTTTCTAACAGCCTGTGTCACTTCCCGATAGCTGACAACAGACAGAGTTCAAAACAAGCAGTTTGGGTTAATAGTGTACTTGCATGTAAATACATAAAAGCTTCAGCACCGTAAAGCTAATTTAAAAAAGGACATTTCTCTTTATAGTTCCCATGAGTATAATAGAAGCTATGATATTCTTTCTACCATAATGTAAGTTTCATTAAAGAGCTGGAGCTATAATTGTCTACATCAGTACATAGCAGCAGACTGGATAAATTGTCCACATAAATTGCTTAATACAACTTCAAGCCCTGTTCCGGAGCCCTGGTAACTCCTACAGCTGCAGCAGTCAGTCCGAGCTAAGGTTACGCCACCAGCTGAAACTCAGCAAGGCTTCGAAAGGCTTTGAATGACCCCCCAAACCCATAAACCAACCTGGTGCTCAACTCCACAAACAACACTGCATTAAACATTAAACCTGTGCGCTGCGTTCTACGGTGGACACAATTACACGTCCATACTGCTGGAGATTTATGTGACGATTATGTATATGAAGTGATACGCAGGCTATTATCATTCTTAATAAATCAATAAAGTCAACTGAAAAATTAAACTGAACATGTATGGAACATTTGACAGCAAATATATTTCAGTCTCTTAAGCGCTGTCATTTTCATTGCAATTTACTGCCTACCCTGCAAGAGGGTTAAATCAGAAAAGTGAATAAAGAAGGAGAAGAGGTCTCAGGAAAAGAACTACAGTGCATTGAATTGCAATTTAACAGTAAATCAGCATGGCAGAAAGAAATTTTTGTCATAACAGGGCTGTAACATTTTTTAAAAGCCAGTTTTGTCTTGAACTTGAAGCTAACGTTCATTAATGGCAATTTTAGGACCGTACTAAAATATAAAATATACTACAAATGTAGAGATGTAATTTCATTGTTTTAAGGTTTCTGTGCATTATTCCTCATAAAATATGAATGCTGCTATTGACTCGGTAGGTAGGATACAAAGTATCTCCTTTTTAAAGCCTAAGAGGAAAGAGGGAAATCTCTGAGACAACAGCCATTTTCCAACATAATGTGTAGACTCAGCACTCTACTGACTGCTTCTTTTAAAATCTCAGTCACATTTTGACTTTCTACAAGATATATTTGCATAAGGGATTTAACTTTGCCCCTTCTTCATCCTGCAGCAAAACACAGGACAATTTAATTGACAACGTTTCACCTCCTCTGAAATAATACAAAAATGCAGCAAGGTATGGCACATGCTTATGCAGGATACATCTATAAATACACATATAGGAAAATTATCTTAAAGGAAAACCCCAGGGAACATGTGAGAGTGTGCAGTTGTTAGTCCACAGTGTTCTAAGCCAGACACCAATAACAAAGTGAGCAGCATATGCAGCACACCCGTGTGTACACGCATATTAAACGCTTCTTCGTGAGCGCCTCTATGAGTCTCTGTATTCCCTGCCCTCCTTTGTGGAAGTTATCGCTGTATTAGATGTTGTTGAACATATTTGATATGAAAGCATTGTCTGTTTGCTACCAGTATCTAACGAGTATCTCCCCTAGAGTTGCCAGCAAGGTGCTGATTAATTAACTGAAGTAGTGAAGCTGAATTGTACAACAGCTGTTTGGAGAATTGTCATTAACTTGGTCTCTTTCCCCATCTATTCATTTGCTTGCAGTGCTACCACTACACTGAGAACGTGGGAAGCTTTCCATCGAGCCTACCTGCACTTGTCCATGCTCCATGCTGCAGGAGGGGGCAGCTGCTCACGGTGGGTTTTTAGAAGAGAAGGGAAGTGTAGGAAGGAAGGAGAAAACGGCAATAAACTTCCTGGAAGTCACAGCTCTGCTGTCACTTGTTGGTGGCAGCTGAGAGTAGACAGTCCTGCAGTCAGAATGTCGAAGGGGAACAGCACATATCCTGAGCTGAGGGTGAGGTGCAGCCCAGGACCTCCCGGCGGCCGTGGTCCTGCTCTCCAGGGCAGCTGCGGCTCGGCCGCACTCAGGCAGGCGGCTGCAGCCCCCTCCCAGCCTGTACTGCCTCTTGGCAGAGGATGCCGACCTGCGGACCTCAGCTGCCCCGTGGAATAAAGATGATTATTCAGGAGAGTGTAATCTGTATTAAGTGGCAGACAGGCGGGGGGGTGTTGGTCAGACACGCGATCGTGACACAGGCATGCCGCTTAGGCTTCCTGGGTTTGGGGGAACTACGGAGGATCCCCACTGAAGATTTCCAAGAAAAAGGTGCGATGACTATTTTTTTTTTGGTCACTATCACCCCGGTGAAATTAATGCAAGACAAAGTTTGGCAGGCTCTCGTCAAGACGATCACCTGAGTAAGCTCTGCTTACCTCGTTTGACATGCTCTGCCGTGACACGTCAGAGATCGCAGCGCTAACACCAGCTGCACCGCTAACTGCTGCTCCCTGCGATTTAATTTAATATTACGCTGCTTCACGTGGGCCTTGCTTTATTATGCTTGAGAATTATGAAAACTGGAAATTACACATGTGATTAAACACGATCTAATCACTCCACGTACTAAATAAGCCAAAATGCATCCGAAAATACATCAGGTACAATTTTTGCGTGAAACAAATGAATGCAGGAATGTATTGCACTGATATAGATGGAGCATCTGCCTTGTGATAAAATTAAGTCTTGTGACAGAAATAAATCACTGTAGGGGAGAATGTAAACCACTATCCAATAGGATTTTCTCTTTTCTTCTTATGTGGCAGGACTTATTGGATTCCCTGATGTTAGACAGCTAAGTGCATCCATGATATGATGATAAATCAGGAAGACTACATGATTTGAAATTTAACAGCTACTTATTTTTGAGATGTTAAGATAAAGGAAAAAACACTTTGATTTCTGCAAGTAACTATTAAATTGGGAATCTCCTTTTCTGATAATCTGATACTCTGTTACTGTGTCATATCATCAAACAATGCCAACAACCAGCAGTGAGTAAAATAGATTTTGGACTAAGATGAATAAGGGAACCACTTATCTTTCTTTTTTCTCTTCCAGTATTCACAGTTTTATCTAAAGAACACTGCATAAAGGTTACTGTTGACATAAAAATGTACTGTTCTTATTACATTTTCGTTTTTGCATGAATATATACTTAAATGGAGAAAAAAATGTTTTTGTTGCTACTTTCTACATTTGAATGAAAAAAATCCATATGCGATCCATATAACGTTAAAAATACAGAATAAATAATGGAACTTCAGCATGTATAGTGGTTGATAAATGTGATTCACAAAACATACCTTCATGTTTTAATAGCTTTCCATTGTTGGAAGTATGCTATTAATTAGTGGAAAAATGGATTCATCTATCCAGGATGTACTTGTATTTCTTGGTTTTAACCCTTTTTTCACTGTCACAACTTGTGGCGACCATCTCAAAACACGTGCAAGTACCAGAAGGAACATGGCTCAGGGAAGTCTGTTAAGGACGATTTCTGTAGGAATGTTCTTAAGTGATACCATGGGGAAAGTCACTTGAAATAAATAAAACAAGAATTGCAGTTATGTTAATAATGAGGTCATATTTAGAAGAAAAATGAGGAGATGAAGGCAAGAAACACCGCTAGCAGCACTCCTAAGCACAGTGCCAATGCAGTTGCATTTGGCGGAAACACAGCAAGAACCTAGAACTGATTAATTGAGCCGGCACGCGGAGATGTCACACTTCCAGGCACGCTGTACTTCAGGAACCGTTCTATACGTGGCTTTCATTGTTTAGCGTTACTCACTTGTAATTATGGTAATCTCCTTCACAAGCTTTAACCGCTCCAAACACTGCCCATCTCCAGGTAGACCTACCTCCCTGACAGCACCACAAAGGCTGTTAAAGCAATGCAAACTCCTCCAGCTGGATACCAGCCTTTAATTAGCGCGTGGCGCACAGACATGGGGCGCTTCACCTACCAGAACGAGCTGCAGCAAGTCAGTGACGGCACGAAGGAAGCGATACGATCAGCAGCACCGAGCTGTGCTCTAACCACGATGCTTCCTCGCAGCCCGGGCGAGGAAAAGCCAAGTTCTTTCTAATTGCTGCTCCCACACTGTCTGGAAAGCACGGTGCTGCACGGGTGAGAGCTAGTTATTATTTGACATGCTCTGGCTGACAAGGACATGATAACTGGCAGTTGCTGGTGCACCTCTGGGAAGCGTAACGCTGTAAGAGCAGGCAGTTAAGCACCGAGCCACACTGTACGCTACGAGCCCTGGCGCACGCAGTTTGCTGCAAAGAGAAATGAAGAAGGAAGGGAAGGCGGAAGAGCCACCTTTAGGGGAAAAAACAAAAAGGCAGTTGTCTGGGGCCACAAGTCATACCAGGGATGTGGGTCTGAGATAAATCAGATGATACAAACAACCAGTGTGGGACTGGGAGGACTGGGATGCCCCTGCCTGGAGCACCCCCGCCAGCCAGCGCTGGTTAGGCAAGGCAGGAGGAGGATGTGTGCAAGAGGAATGTTTTGCCCGATTTTCCATCTTTAGGGTAAATCTAGAGTAAGGTGGACTGTAAGGCTGCCTTTCATCCATCCAGCCTGCCAGAATATGAATCCAGCCTCCCACTCAACAACCTGGGATGAAACGTGGGCACAGGCAGCCAGAAAGAGCGAGTCTTAAATGGCTGGAGTGCACAATCTGTCACGTTTGTCGTATCACTACAGATGTAAATCCCACAATACCCTCATCAGGTAGCTGTCATTTCTACCCTGAAATCCTGTATGCTACTACCCCAAAAGATGAGACACATTGTGTTGTACTGCCAAAGCCAACAGGAGTTTTGGACCCAAGAGAGGAAGAGCAAAGCCTGAGGCATCCATAATGATCTGCTCAAAAGCTCCCAAAGATGCTGTTCGTGCTACTGTAGCATTAATGCTGAAATCAAGTGCACAAAAAACAGGAAACAGAGAGCTTGAATAGGTACTTAGACCTTACTTTTGTCTCTGTGCTTATGCCTTTAAACACATTCTTTCGTTAATTAAATTAATAAACACCATTAAGATATCTCAACAAGCACTGCCACAGGCTCATACAAAACCCTTATTATCATCCAGAGTTTAAAACAGAAAAAATACAATGGTGCACCTGAAAACACTGAAATTTTAACTAATGTTTGCTTCAAATGGTACAATCTCAGGGCTTTCTCTGCGTGTTTTGACTGTGGTTCTTTGGCTCTGACCACCAACTACATCTCCATTGCCTCTTGAGGCTGCATCACCATGAGAACTGGCGAATGCCTAGACCCAGGCAGCTGTGGGGTAGATGGCTTGGGGCAGGGCTATCCCTTCTCACTCTTTCCTTTTAACCTGAGGAAGTTTCTGTGAACAGAAAGCCAGCTGAATCAGTCTCGCATCTGAGCCAGAATATGAGAGGCAGTGTTGACCATCAGAGGTCTGATTTCCACATTGGACCTGGGCTAGCAGAACAGTTCAGATGCAGTCACTCTACAAGCCCTATACCGCTAGAGTAACCTTGCTCTAAGACTTAATACACTAAAATTAAGCTGCCATCTCAGTAACAAAGATGTCTTCTTGCGTTTAGATAGCTTAGAGGTAGCTCAACTGGAAGACTGGATGGGGAGAAGGGCCATGGTGGAAAAAGGTATGAGATAACCTTCTTTATCCACTGTGATCAATATATCAGTGGAAAAATCTGAAGAGCAAAAGGAGAGAAGACGAATAAATGCATAGTAAATTGCATTTCAAATTATTTCCACAGAAAGTTGAAGACTAAATTTGTTTTAAAACCCATCTATAAAATCAGGGCATAAAGCAACCGGTATTTTATCACGGAGAGCATTCAAGTTTGGTTGCCCTTCAGAAATGAGGAAGATCAGGCTATAATAGCTTTATATATGAAAACAGTCTTTGATTGACAGAATCTAATCATTTGAAGGGCAGCAAACCCACATTAGAAAAGCAGAATTCTCTGTTCAAGTTCTGGCTTGCAACATCTATTAGCATCTTAACATTTGCTTGTACAAGTTTTTGCTAACTGAACATATTATTATTCTGTTACTGTGGGAGAAAAATGGCAACCTTTCTCTACAACGATAAAAATATGTGGGTACTTTTCGTGTAGTTTATATATCTTACACCACAGGTCATTTTTAAAGAGTTTTCTTTTTCAGGTCCCACCATTTATCTTTTCATTCTGAGAAAAAGCGAGTTTATTCAGCGCAGTGAGACCTTCACATAACATTCCTGTATCCATTATTGCAGCGACAGAGCAACTCCCGTGTGAAAGGTTTCCTGTAATGTGTCTTGTGCAGGCAAATAAACAAAGAAAAAAAGAAAGCAAAGTACACATGACCTTCTTGCTGTCTATCTTACACAAATATCTACAAGCAAAGAGAATTAACTGAAAGTTTGATCATAGCGTCTTACTCTGTCAACACAATATTAACATCATAAAACTGCAAATTGAAAAGAAATAAGTAAAAACCATTAGGAAGTATGCTTTTCAAAAAGGATTTGGGGCACAGAATGGGGAGCACAAAATGCTCTGAGTTTTTTGCTAAATGTATGTTATTGAAGATATTTGACTTACACCAAGGTAATGCAATTCTCCATGAAAATAGTGAGTTGCTCTGAATGGGTAATCAAACCATCGGCAGGACAAACACCAAAACTCCCTGTGCTACGGTACTCTCAGAGTAGTACTTCTTTACCAGGATATCATGATATGAGCAGAAAGAGCATGCATGTACATACCACCTTGCCTTACAGAGCATTGTACCTAGGTAAACCTTCCCCTCCCCTAAGATGCAGCCATCTCAATAGGTGGATAGCAACAATCAAACTTGATATTTTAACAAGTAACAAGGAGGGAGAGCAAACGTGATGTGAAGAGGCTTTGGGACTGGGGAGAGGATGCTCCTCATAGTCCTTCTTCTGGTGGTGGTGTCTTTGTGCTGAAAACCCCTGCAAAGCAAAGCTGAGCACAGCTCAAGTGGCCTGTCCTGAGAAGGATGGATTACCCCATTACCCCAGTGACTACCCCAGGACACCAGCCCTTCTGGGGTGACACGTGCTACATAAATCAGGATTCTTCAAGGATAAATCAGAGACAGGTATGGTTATCTACCCCAGCCCAAGCTGGAGGAAGCACAGAAATCCCTGCGAGGAGCACACTGGAAGAAGACATGCATTGGCTTTGTAAAATAGTCGCTTACATGTGAGCTATACAGCCGCTGAGTAATTAAATTTCTCCTCATCATTTGCATTTATTTCAGACAATGAGCCCCTCCTGCCCACCCAAATTAGCACCGCTGCTAAAAATAGGAACTAGACGCACAAAGACACAAAACCCCAGGCTCCCAGACCAGGAGACCACAGGCTCTGGGCAAGAACCAGAAGCTGCCCCGGCACACAGGTTACTCAGTAACCTACAGCCCGAACAACCGGGCTGGCTTTGTGGCTTATGCTTCACGTGAAATATGCTGCAAACTGTACCTTTTAGAACAATTATTGCCTTTTTAAGGACAATTATGTATTATGTATGATGTATAATTTATTCCGGAGGTTACTGGTTTATAAAAGAGTTGTGGGCAAACTGCCAAGTTATCGTCTGAACTGTAGTTATGAGTAATAACAAGGGTTATAATTTACATCCGTACTCTGTTTTTAAGTTAATGAGCTATCCAGTATGAAACTCAACACTTGGGGTTTTGTTTCTATGCTTTCTTCTCTTCTAGAATACAACTGGGTCTTGTAATTTGCCTTTCAGATACGCGGCACCCTAAATACCTTTTGCTAAACCACCAGGAGTGACCGTTCTCCTGAACAGAGAAGGCATTGTGTGCTCACCAGTGGCTCCTGCACACAGACTTTGACGTTAGTGCTTGCTTTGTTGAACAAGGAAATACTACGAGGACAATAGGATTATACCTTCTTCATTTAAAAAAAAAAGAAAATAATTCTCTGGGATATTTCCATTTCTACCTGGACACCAGCCACCAGCAAAAGGCGCTTCAATGCGGTATTTCATCCGGAGAGTGGCTCCTCAAATAGCACAACACCCAGTTGCAGCGCTGGGGACGAGCCACGTCCTGGTATGGGACTAATGAAAATGCAACCTTCTGGCCTAGAGGCGAGAATCCCAGTAATTGAGCCACGCTGTCACTTGCGCTCAGTTTTCCCCAGCTGAACAGATAGCTCATTTATATTAAAAACCTGCATTAAATTTAGAGCAGGGAGAGATTGGGATAACCCACCTGGTGAGATTTTATTTCCTTTTTTTTTTTTTTTTTTTTTTTTGGTAACAGAACAATAAACTGGAGTTGAACACCAAAAAGGAGACTGAAATTCAGGAAGTAACAGATTCAGTGAGTTCAGCTGAGAAGGAGCTACCAGGATGTCCTGGCAAAACATTCAGTGGCAGAAGTGATGTGAAGGACAAGGACGGAAGGCTAGGAAACACAGAAAGGCTTGTTTTGAAGGGCCACTTATGTCTCTCACCAGAGAGTAATATTTATACATCCTGAGCCTGGCTGTGGTGAACACAATGCTGGCAGGACCACCAAGCATTATTTGTCCTTCATACCCATGGCACTGCTAATGGTAGCCCAGTGGTACCTCTGCTTCCCATAAGAAACTTGTAATCACTTCCTCTCCCCCCCCCCCCCCCCCCCCCCCCCGAAAAAAAAAAGTACCAAATGATTAAGTCCTTGGCACATGCAAAAAGAAGCAATAATTAGATGATGCCATGCCTGGACTTTTCGTCAGTCGTCTTCCAGTCATGGTTGTTAAGTGCTACTCTGGTGCCAAGTATTAATTATCTGAAATTAGCACTTGGTGATTGACCAAGTCTTCTCTCATCGTAGCTCAGCACCACCAGCGTAACAGGATGGAACAAAAGAGCCCCAACACTAGGCAGGACAATGAGAGGCTCCATCCCATCACGGTGGGATGAATTCAGGTTTCTCTGTTTCCCTTTCAAACCAGGTGAAGGGATGTTCTCTGAGGTGGAGGTAGGAGCTGTGCCTCCTGGTTATCACTCACACTGAAGCAAGAAAATAACCATCCAGATTTTAGTAACTACCTCAGGAGAAGAGACAGATGAATACTGGAGGTGGCCTTCACCTCTTCACCCCAACAGGCCTTCTTCTCCACCTGGCACTTCTGCTGTGCCATAGCAGCCCCACGAGGCCACCTCACACCCAGGAGTCACTGCCTCAGGCAGCCCGAGTGGGCGCTGCGGGCTCGGTTCTCGCTTTGTTTTACACCTGCACAACTCAAGGTGTATGAAGGAGGCTGGTTGCTTTCTTCTGCAATGAGCAGTTGTTGCAGAATAAATCTCTTTTTACACAGTTACTGGATTACCCAGGGTCGTTTTTGTATAGCAAAAGCCTTAAGAGATTTGCTGGTCGCTGTTGCTGTATTTCCACTGCACAAAATCTCTCTCCTCCTAAGCAGTCATCTGCAAGAGAAGTCATTTTAGAGTCCTACAACCTATGCCCAAGAAAAGAGGAAAAGAGTATTGTCTGGAGGAACTGAAGAGCAATAAAACACTCAGAAAAAAGACAAAATTGAGGGCTTAAAGTTTAAATCATTTGCTACAGGAATGTGAGATCCAGAATACTTTACTCTGCCTGCTAGCTTTTGAACACAGACCCTAAAGTGTTGGACGTATCTTGCTCTCAAGATTTGTTAATACTGTCCTGAATAGTCAAACATCATTAAATACTCACTAGAAACATAAAAAGCACTTCCAGACTGGAACCCTAACTCCTATGCTATGCTCAAAAAACAACATGGAGACAAAAGAGAGCTACCAGATCCTGTGGCTGTGACACCCCTGGGGAAGCAGGAGCCAGCCTGACAATACTCCTGAAGTAGGAATATACCTGATAATACGTACACGAAAGGTGTAGTTGACAGACATGATGTCAGGCTAATTCATGTCTCTAAGAGGTTGTCCTTCTTTTGTTCTGGCTTTGGAGCCCCCTTGATGTAGCTCACAGAGTTGGAACATGGCTGTGGCCCAGCTGAAGATGGACCTCAGCTGGCTTCAAACAAAAGGAGGAAACCTCTACAGGAGAGCTGGGAACAATGCAGAGCGGAAATCATGGGGGAGAATGAGGGAAAGGTGTCCCTGGATTTTGCAAATTGCTAGCCTCTACTAGGACCACAGCTGGTTGCCCTTATATTAGAGAAACCACGAAGCTACTATCATTTGTTTGGTGTCCTTAGTAATGATCACTCGATAAGCAGGGTGTCAGAAATAGCTCCCTGATGGTCATCCCCCTCTGATGGCTAATGCCAGAGCATTAGAGAAGCTTGCCCTGTACTTCTAGCGCTTATTGTTAAAAGGCTATTGCAATAGGAAAATGAAAAACCTTTTCCGCTGCTGAAAAAGGTCTTACTAAATTGTTAGCAGGTGCTTTTTAAATATATAAGTAGAAAGACTTCTGGATTAGAAAGAGATAAATACACAATTATTTATTCAGCTCAACTGCTTAGCCTTTGTTCCTCAGCACCCAAGAAGCCACTACTCACGCACACACACACAATATACGATACCGCAAACGAAATACAAAAAGTGATATAAATTCCTCCCAGGATAATTGCATAGTGGGAATGTATTAAAAACAGTCTTATTCTCAGTCCATTTAGCTATAAAAGCAATGCAGTTCATTAGTCACTCCTCTATGCTACTCAAATTACAATACGGGAATTTTTATGTCACTTTATATCACTCCTCTTTCGATAGTTTTAGCAGGAACCCACCTAAATATTAATGTCCTCCATTGACGCTCTTTATTACCCTTTATAAAACAATTGTCCGACAGCAGCCTCAGTGCCTGTCTGCAACATCTGCCCACAGCCACCCACCGAAGCAGGGCCAGCTGAGAGCAGCGCTGCTCTCCTCTGGGCAGCTACAGAGCATTTAGGTTGGTTTCCAGCCTAAGCAACTTCCTGGGACCTTGCCTTTGATTATCTGTGACTTCCAGATCAATCCCTTTCTAAGTTTTCATGTGACCATTTTAAGTTGGCTTGAGTGTCAAAGAAAGAAATGAGATTCTTCAGAGAATGGCTTTAAGAACTGACAAGGAAGCAGTTGTTGTCGTCTCTGTAGCTGTGCGTACCTACAACTCACCCCTGGAATGAAATAGAGAAAATACTGAGCTTTACTATTTTTGTAATAAATTCTGTATTTTCTACTTAACCTCAATACATATTTGGACCACATCTTTAATATGCAAAATAGGAATTCATTACAAAGCCATCAGCCACAACCATGTGCAGCACCCTAACAGCTTGCCACAATAGTCCTCTTCCCTCCTCACTTCTTTCCCTCCCCATCCATGATGAAAAAAAACATAATATTTAAAACTTCATCCATTTCCTGATGGTGTAACCCCAAAAGCAGCTGATCTGAAGGCCAAATCAGGAAGGGGAGCAAGTGAGGGACCACCCTACATCCTACAGCTAGCAAACATTGCTGAAATGAACCCACAGCTCAAGCTTTACTGGAAGGGACAAACACAGCTGAGGGCTGAATACAAACTTTACCTCATTTTTTTCCCTGTTACATCCCAGCAAAGATGCTAGGAAATAGGGTATTTTCATAAATTACACTTGCAGAGCAGTGGCTTCTTCAGCAGTATTTTCAGTCTAGCCCAGATTGCTCTGATTTTGATAATTGTGTGCAGCAGCTACTGTGATAAAGACCCGAAATTCAACCATTTTCTGGTTTCCCTTGCCCAGTCGAGGTACAGCTCTGTACCTGTGCTTCCGCAGATGTGGAACAAAACAAGACTCAGCAAAGTGTTTAAAATGTCATGGGTTACTTTTTTCATATTTCTACACAGATCTTAACGCTTTGCAAGATGTAACCAGGCTTCTCGCTCACCGTGATTTATGAAAACTTCAATTTAAAAAGAGGGGAAGGAAATCATGCCTTACGCTGCCCTTAAATGTCAGTCAACCTTAAGACTAGGGAACAGGTCCCTACTTTTCAAATGTCAGTAAGACTTCTCATAAAAAAAACATGGGCAAGATGTCTGTATAGTTCACATGCTGTATGATCTCATTTTCAAATGTTTCTGATCTTTCCTTTCTTTCTCGGTTTGGCTGGCAGAGTAAACCAATCCACAGTGCACTCCCATCTGCACTCCTAGCATAAAAAGAGCTGTGTGCCCCCTGATATCTCGATCTTTTAACACTGGCTTTTTTCCTCTTTCTTCACCCCTTCTCCCTCCTCCCTCCCCCTCTATTTTAAACAATACCTTAAAGTTAGCTTTAACACCTCAGAAATACTGCCGTAAAAATAAACAAAAGACCCAGGACTAAAATTGAACATAAAACTTGTCGCGGATATTGTTTCTTGAAAAATAGCCTCTCCGAACATCATAAATTGTCCAAAAACTCTTAAACCTTTGCTCTACATCACCCACGCAGGACTGCGAAGGGAATACAGCCAAGGAACTGCAGGCTAATTGAAAAATCATTCACTTGAGATACTGTAAGTATCGTGCTCCAGCTCTATGAAAGTATACAGAAACTTGACACAAGTGGCATCCTCCATGAACTAAGCAATTGACTAATCAGCAAACTCAAAAGGAAAATAATCTGTTTTTTCCTCCCTTGCCTTGCTGAATTTGCATTTAATAATTCATCTGAGATGCAAAAAAAAAATTCTTCAAGACACATTGGGTGGCATGGATTCCTTCCCGGCCCCTAGGACTGCTGCCTCTCAAAAAGAAAACTGCAGTATTGACTGGTAGAGCTGGTAGAAGGGCCCAAGAGCTGGTATTTCTAAACCCCTATTATTCAAAGATCGTTATCACAGTTTTCCATTAGCAGAAGTAAGTAAAAGCTTTGCTGTATAACTGACAATGTGATTTTGGGGGGAGGGAAAAGGAGGCTCAATATTGTACTGCAAGTGGTATCATATCGATCCCAATTCGTTATAAGATTTTGTTGCCTTTTTTCTTGAGGCCATTTAGCATTGACTTTGCCTATTATTAATTTTCCAGGCAGTGGGAGCTGCTGGATTTTACGGGTACAGTACAAATGGAAACACCTGTACAGGCTTTTGTTTACCTGACATTTTAATGTTCTGCACTGTCCGTCCCCAAAAAATCCCATTTAGCAGGTTTAGTATATCCTCCCGTATTTCAAAAGTATTTCCAATTCGCATTCAAGCTTTGTCCTTCCACTGGGTCCATTCCCTTTGAAGCAGCAGGTGAGTGCACACAGCTTGGGCATGTATCCCTCTGCCTTCTGTGGGAAGATCAGATCGGTATTTGCAGAAATGCATCGCGCTGCCCGTAGCGGAATCCCTCTGCAAATAACATCAGCGGCACCGACAGCATCTTCAGAAGGCCCTTCCATTAGCTCTTTTGGAAGATCACAGCATGGGTCATCCTCCCTATCTGCAGCAACAAGCTGCCAGCACGGCAAGACAAAATAGCACGTTTCTGAAGGTTCAGCGCCAACTATTGACGAGCTAATCCCACCTAAAGCTCTGCACGCTCGGCATACTGCACTTTAAAATGTATACCAAAGTGTGCAGCAAAACTCTAACAAATAGCCAGGGAAAAGTCTGCTGGGACAATCTCCAGGGAACAAACACATCCAACACACTTACACAGCGTAAGCAAAGAAAAGGAGCCTCGGTGGGGAAATGCCATGAGAAGCAGCAACCTACATCACGAAACGCCACACCACGTGTTTCTCAAGAGGCATTATGTAGGGTGAGAGTCATGGAAGGAGGAGAGGAAGGAGCTGGCTGTGGGAAAAGCCACATGTGGTTCTGAGATGCAGAACAACCCGCCCAGTGATGAACAACCCACCCAAACTGCAGGAGCTCAGAGGAGGTTTCACTCCAGCTCCAGATCTCCTCTCCTTCCAGGTAAATGGGTAACAAGCCACTGAGCTTTTCACAGCATTTGGCAACATAGAGAGGATGACTGCTTCCACACGAAAGACCTTCTGCAGATCAGATGCATTTACTGTTGATTTAGGCAATCTGAAGTCGCACAATTAGAAATATTTTTTTAGAGACTCCACAGTTGCCAACATGGTAATTTGGTAATTACTCAGAGCACCTCAAACAGTGCTTTCTGATCTGGAGGATTTCTCCAATCCTCCTTTTCTAAGTGGTTCAGGAACTGTAACTAATGAAGTCAGCCTACCACTCGTGGACTTAAGCTTTCCATACAGAGGCCAACATCCCCAGAAGAGACATTTTATGGATCTTCGAATCAAAGACGGCTAAAGGCTATCAAGGTCTAAAAGTGATAAATTTGTTTACTCATCCACTTTGGCTTGCAAATTTTCAAACAAGTCTGTCCAAAAACACCATCCAAAATTATATTCTCAGTTCTCCAAAATCTCATTTTCTCCACCATTTCGTGCACTTCTGCCTTCATGAGGCATACTGCCTCCCGCCTGCTCGATGCCATCGCCCTGTGTCTGCCAGGGCTGGACTCCTGGATCCAAAGCAGCCCACCCAAATCGCTGGGCTTCACCATGCTGGGTCTGAGAGACCACGATTACTTACTGGATGAGTATTGGGGTAATAAAATGGTATTTATTATTATTGTTTAACAATGAAACAATAGTAGCTGCGACATGTTAGAGCCTCTGAAAAATCTGTAACAGATGTCGACAACTGGACAACACAAAACGTAGGCCAGTTTTAAAATAACAAAGTCTAACTTTCTGTGCACTAGTTGGCACGAACTAATAATGCATGAACTTACATAAACCATCTTGAGATCTAGGGATGGAAGAAACAGACACGGCAAATATTAAACTGTATGTTTCATGATGATTAATCGTCACCATCTGACACAGAAGAAACCTTGAGAAACAAAAACGGGAACAGATAAGCCTGCTCCTCTAGCCCTGTTCTGGTTTATTAGTGCCTTACTCCACCGAGGATGCTCCTTCAGAGCAGGAGACAACAGGACCCCGGGGAGAGCCACGGGAATCTGTCCCTGCTGCCTCTAGGCTGCCCAGCCCTCGTACTCAGCCACTGAGACTAATGCTGTGCTCCTACCAGGGAAATGCAGTATGCTGGATTTCTGTATTTTTTCTCTCCTGATGTCATTAAAAAAATAGAAAAATCAATTCAATTAAATACCAAAAAAAAAAAAAAATAGAGAAGGAAATTACAAAATATAATGCTAAATATTTAACTAGACGGTGCTGACCACTGAGATCTTTATGGTTTTATTATTCCCAGCTCACAGTGCAAATGGATCGGTTACTTGCAAAAGACAAGTAACTGAGTGACATTAACTTACCAACACCAAAGAAAATAACAGCCATCAAGTAATAAAACCCTGATAATGCTTCCTCCTGATGCATCGGTGTTTTAGCTAGAGCAGTGTCCAACTGAAAATTCAGACAGAAATCATACACCAAGAATCATGAGCTGCTCCTTTGTGCCTGGTCGTTACCTTATCCCGCGTGCCCTGCAGGAGTTAAACACCTCCTTGTCTTCAGCTTCCTCAGGCAAGTGCTCTAATCGGCTACATAGAGCATAACGCAAGGACAGAGAAACATTGCCAAATATTTGTTATGCCTAACATCTATGTACATTTATCTAATCTCAAATATAATACGGGCTGACAGTATAAACAGGCCAGCTGAAGCTAATCTGTGCATGTTCCTAGTGTATGTAAATAGTCTTTTCCTCAGTTTGTTTCCTTAAAGTATGTAGCATGCAATTATCTCTCAGAGCTACAAAGGCACTGACATGTTACTTAGTACTTTTAATAATGATAAATTCAGCCCTGGTGACGAGGGAGTTTAAAACTGTCAGGCTACCAGGCTGCAGGATAAGATTTTCCAATATGCCCCAATAGAGATCTTTTGTTCTGCCAGCTAACTCATTTTTAACCTTCCCTACTGCTCCATCCCAGCCCCTCTTAAACGCAGGGCTCCTACCACGGTGATTCATGGAACCACCTGCTGAAGATTGTTGTTCTTCAGGTACTAAATGAGATAAATTAATTCCACTATTAGCAAGACCAAATGAGAAAACCGGGACTTGAGGAGATGGGGGAAAAAAAAAAAAAAAAAAAAAAAAAAAAAAAGACTGTAAAAGGCACATCTCTGCATTTCATTAACATTAAACTTCAAAGAAACATCTGTGAAACTGTTGATACAGTTGATTGCACATCATCATCTTCGTGTCATGGTTAGATCATTGTATTTTGGGATTAAAACAGAAATTTAACTAGAATGGGAGATTCTCCGATTACACAGCCTTTCCCTTCCACCCCTCTTCTGATCATTTTTCATGTTTTGATGAGAATAAAATGCCACCCAGATTTTCCTGGGACATTTTTTGTCTAATCTTTTCTGGTTTAGTTTGACATGCCTGTAATACCTATTTAAAACTGTCTCTCCATCTAATACCTCACCCTTGAACAGATGGATATTTTCTACTGCACGTAGTCACAGGCAGAGCAGCTAAGGAAAATAAAGTGCAGATGGTGCGGAATGAAGCAGCAGTTGAAGCAGGGGTTCAGCAAAATGAAGGAGAGCAAAACCATGCCCTTTTAAAAAGGGAGGTAAGCAAGAAAACCCTAGGACTAGGATGGTTAAGAGATCTGAACTTCATGGTACAGCTCTGGCATGAGCTCTCTCCCAGCTATTTCACTGTGTCTTGATGCTCCAAACCTCTGCACGGGACTGTGTGGAAGCACATCTTATGTTTTTTGTGAGAAGGGACAGTAAGCCTCCTTCCCCACTGACTGTGCCAAGTATACCACCATTTGCGTGTTCCTCTGATAAATGGGGGCAGCAGAGCTGGCGCCTTGTCAGTGCCCAAGCACTGTGGCTGGCCACTTGGATGGGGCCTGGATCGACCTCTCAGCCACTTCTTGACCCAACGCTTGCACCCACACAGACTTTTTCTCCTGAGGTTGTAAAATGAAAAGGTTTAAAAGCAGAGTAGGAGTGAGGATTAACAGACTGGTGTGTTAAACCTGCGTGAAGCAGCAAGGGCTGCATAATATTCCCAGGTATCAACACAACTCACTTGACTTACGAGGGTGGCTCCTGGTTCAGTGGCAGTATTTCCATGAAAATGTTGTAAGATGAGCACGTATCTATTAGATTGCAAGCCTCCTGAAGGCTTCTCATTTGTGGTCTGTTCATTTAAATATTCATGGCCTGCTAGTTCCGAACACACGTGCTATTCTGAAGAGCATTCTTGTGACGGATGTAATTCCAAAATTAAAAGGCACCTTTCACTGTGACATGTGCCACATCTAACTTCTACCAGGACCTGTCTATTTGCTCTCTCTTGCATGACTTCCAGCAGGAGATAAAGCAGAAAGCAATGAATAACTAGAGATGAAGTGTTATCTAAAGCCCTGATGAACCTAGGACTTGCAATGTGATGTCCTGCCAGGATACTGACCTTTATTTTTCTAATGAAAACATAATAAAATGGCACTAAAAATGTGAAACGGTCATTATTAAAGCATTTATTATCTCTGATCTCAATTGCTAGTTGTACCACTCAGTGTTTTGAAAGTTGATCAGTAATGTCTGCAGTGCCATTTTGCCCCTTGGCATGCAGGCTCGCAGCACCCCAGCTACCTGTGGGAACGGCAGCCCCAGGTCTCACATCCCAGAGCTGCCAGAGCACCTACACGGCATGAATCACAAGTCCTCCTGTGACCTGCACTGAGGCTAGGGACAATTTCCAATCTGCAAAGGGGAAAGGTCAGCCCCGTGTCCATTAAAGCCAAATATCCCCTCTGAGACTTCCCCAAAAGGTTGCCTGGTTGGTGAGGTGGATATGGGAAGAAATGGGCTAAGACCATCGTTCATCTTAGACAGAACTCTAAAAAGCCATCAGACTGTGATAGCTGATTCATCCTGAACACACAGGAGGAGCCCCACGCTGAAAACTTTTGTAGTCTATCAGTATGGTCCAGTCCAGGCCAACTCCAGCACTAACCCGTGCGCAGCCATGAGATGGGAATGTGCTGTTTGAATTTATTTCTTTGTTCTGAGCTGCTGTGTGCTTACATTATCCCAATGGCAGCACTACCATCATGCTGAATTTCAGGTGCTATGCCATGATTTTTGCATCTGTTTTAATAAACATTAAACTCGTTGGAACTTCTCTGAAACAAACAAATTTTTCAAGTTAAATATCTTTAAATATCTTTTCAAGTGCCACAGTGCTAAGAGGCACACTGACACAACCTTGCCTACGGATCTGGTCAGCATGAAGGACCCAATGCTGCCTGCTGGCAAGTCGTGGGAGTTCATAGGCACTGAATTAATTCAAGCACTGGAGGAAACACGAGTATTCACAGCTCCGAGTCGCTCCTGGGCCAGCTGCTTCCCACGAGGTGTTCCCCTCTGTCCCCGAGGTCTCCTGCATGCAGCGAGTGCCTTGTCACCCCACTGCTGATCCCCTCACCAGCCACGTCAGCAGCAAGGCCAAAGGGAAAGGCTAAATCCCGGTGGAAATGCTGATGGAAATGCTGCCTTTCATATACTGGCTATATTCAGTTTGATTATTTCAATATAAAAGTACAGAAGTAAACGCCTTCCCATCACCCCTCATTGTTAATTTCTGACAGTACTTAAACATCCTTTCTGTTCCTGCTAAGTGGCATTATATACAAAGCTTACTTGATAATTACAGATTTATAGTCTAATGCATAATGCCTTTTTATTCCAAAGATTTACAAAACCCTCCATTATCTTCAGGTCCTTCCTGAACTAGGTCCTTCCCAACACAGTAGATTCACCCCGACCACCTAATTCATCGTCATGTTACAGTCCAAAATTGACACACAGAAAACAGAACCAAGGGTGGTGAGAAGGAGCCCTTCTGGACACCACTAGGAGTGCTCCCTCCTGTAGTAAAGCAGAAGAAAGAAAGCAAGACGAGACAAACAGCTTTTCTCCACTCTCGCCAGGAAAATCTCCGCCAACCAGCACACTGGTACTTCGTACCAGAACAGTTGTCTTCTATTGAATAATTCTTGTAGACAGAGTTGCCAAGTATGATATTTCTAAAAAAAAAGATGCATTAACCTGTAAAATAGAAGTGGAGGCCCCCTCCCAGGTTCCAATTCTCCTCCTGAGATACCAATAATTCTGATTTACTTTAATAGAAAGTGAGATTAAAAATCGAGGAGAGGTATTCATGTCATGCAGGAAGTGAATCAGATCCTTGAAATATCCTATTAAACACACAAAAAACAGTAAAACGCTGTAAGAAAACAGTATAATCGAAGACATAAGTAGAGCATGTTGGGCCTGCATTGGAAGGGAGGCTTGTAAAGTAAAACCAGGGTAGTAAGGAGATCTGATTAGATTCCCAGCTGCTATTATTAGGCAACTGAAGCACAGGAATGGCCACGGCAACATTTTTCTACCTCTTTTATGTTGAAGGCACAGCCTTTTAAATTTTTGTCTTTGCTATCACAATCCCTTTTAATGAATGACTGAGAAAAATAAAAGCAGGGTTTGTGCAACTGAGTATTTGCATGTGCTAACGTAGTAAATTCAGAGGTCGTGGTGGGAGAAGTTCAAAGCAGGGTCCATGAGTCAGGCAGCACAACGTCTGGCTGCAGACATGGCACCTTCATCCCAAGTCGTGACTCCAGTTTCTCACAGAACCATCTAGGTTGGAAGATCACCGAGTCCAACCTCTGACCTAACACTAACCAGTCCTCCACTAAACCATATCACTGAGCTCTACATCTAAACGTCTTTTAAAGACTTCCAGGGATGGTGACTCCACCACTTCCCTGGGCAGCCCCTTCCAATGCCTAACAACCCTTTTGGTAAAGAAGTTCTTCCAAATATCCAACCTAAACATTCTCCTCCCTAAGGCATTAGCTGACCTGCATGACGTGCTTCATGCTGGATGGAGCCCCAGCCTATAGTGGGCCACATACCACCTTCACATGAAGCACAGGTACAACCACCATGCTGCTAGTGATGGAGGGGGCCGCAAACACCTCAGACTCCCTGGTAAACCCCTCTTTCATCCTTTGATTACGCTGCACACAGAGGTAAAACATCCATATTGAACACGGTAGCACTGGGTTTTTGAATCAGCCCTCTGCTGCCCCTCTAACCTCAGCATGCCATCAGCCACCGTGCTGCTCCTGCAGGGCAGCTGAGGCTGAGCTGTTTCACATACACAAGCCCCTCTCAGAGCAGCAGCAGCACAGAGCTTGCCCACCTCTTATGCACAGCGAACTGTAGGGCTGGGTTTATCCTCTCCTCATTAGGCCTCGGCAGCTCTCTGTCTCCTTTCAGAACAGCAGCCCCAGGTACGGTGCTTCACCTCTGCGAGAGCACTGATAAAAGGAGGGTGTCGCCTTCACAGATAAATCAAGGAATTATTAGTTACCTACAATTCTTCAATCTTTCACCAAGAAATGAACAGTTAACTGTTCCTTTCCCTGCTTCGTTTCCTCCTCCTCTTTTTTTTCCATACCTTTTCTGTGAGGAGAGTGGGAGGCAAATACCCCAAAATACAAACTGTCTCTGGGATTAACAGTCTGGGCGACTTACTCCCTTCATGTTTTCATGAAGTAGAAATCTTGCTATGAGGCACTGTGAATGTATCTATCAGAATGACCCATTGATTTGCAGGCAGCTGTCGACCCTGAATATCACCTATAGCTTTCAACCTGTACAGTCGCAGTTCAGGGATTATCAGTGGAAGACGTTGGGCTAAATTCTTAAGTACAATTAACAATAAATGACCAAAACCTCACTGAGAAAACACTATTTTCTCTCTACAATACCACCAGTTTTACAACTTCAGTTTAGCATAGCCAAGGCTCCTGGTGGGTCCTTTTATTCTGAGGTCCTTCAATAAAATGCATTCCTCACGTTACTGCATACCAGGCAAAATCTGTTTGCTGATCTTCAGGGTATTATGCAAAGCATTTGGGGAGAATGACAGGAGAGAGAGAATTGAATTTTGAGGCATTTGTTTGATCTATCGCTTTGATGATTTAGGCTGATTTATATGATGGGTTTGGGTTGTGTGTGTTATGGTTTGCATTTTGTGCAGTATTTCTCTATGGCTGGATTCTCAGCAACGTTCAGTGTCCTACATCTCTCAGTATGACACACACATTTCAAACAAATAAAAAAAATCCCAGCATTTAGCACCTGCTCTCTGGCAATACGTACCAGAATTTAAACAAGAATTGTGCCATTAGAAAATCTGGCTGCTTTTGAGGGCAGCACTGACCACTTCAAACTCTGGTCCTAAGCTTGGGTTTATGTGATTTTAAACTCCAAAACAACATTCTGAATCCCATCTGGCTAAGCCAAAAGAAGACGGAGTAGTTTTCCACACGTCTGCTCTGTGGTCTCAAGAATCACTGTTGTATGAACAGAGACTGGAAAGTCTTGGCCTATCCATTTTAAACAGCAGATAAATAAAGAAGGGGCATAAAAAAAATAAAATACAGAAATGCTTTCAGGATTGATTCTCTGACTTTCTTGCGAAGAACCTCCATATTTTATTTTCACATTTCTTTTTATAGCTTTTTCTTCTTTTCTTCTTTTGTCTTCTGCTCCTTAAAAATAAGCAGGAATCAAAATGGTCTTTTGTTCCTTAAAAATAAGTAGGAATCAAAATGTTCTTTTGGTTAAAAGCTATTCTTAGCATATATTTTATAAATTGAAACAGATGGACGGAGGATTCTGCTGTTCTCAGAGCTGATTTAACGCTGGGCCACTGAGAAGGAGCATCTCCATTCAAAGAGTAGCACTTCTAAGTCAATGCCAGGCTTTCATGCTAAACTCCATGTTTGTCATAAGAGGTTCCCAGACAGTCATATCCAAGCAAAAGCAGATCCCTCACGCTATTAAAATCAGCAAAATACAGAAAAACCTGATAATCACCTGAAAATGAAAAGCTTCAGTCTCTGCAACCTCGTTCTACAAGGCTCTTACAAAAGAGAGCAGTCACCAGAATAAACATCTGTGATCAAACACTAATTTAGCACCAGCAGAAAATTGACTTCAAATCATCTCTTTGTCACTGTAATTGATTAAAAGTCAAATGAAAATTGATAACATGATTTTCTATGTGTGAATGTATATGTGGCACAAACTCTCAAGAGCTCTATTGGCTTCATATATTGACTTTTTTCCAAATAAAGCTTTTTAAGAGTACATTAGTCAGTCCACTAATAAACTTAAAACACGGGCTAATTACTCCTACACAAGGCATTGAGATTGTAGAGTTTTGGTGCAAACACAAAACTCCAAAGAGAACTTTGAATCCAAGTGAAGCAGCAAAATGCATGAAGTACTTCATTGTCATTGTGTTTGTTTTTTTTTTTTTTTTTTTTGATGACGATGAAGGGAGCTGCCTATTTTTCCCTTATTTTACTTTTCATTTTAAGTTCTCTAGCATTTTATTAACTCTTCCCCAGTCCTGATGTCACATCTGTACTCTCGTTCTTCACTAGTCCGATGGCTTTTTCAGTGTAGGTTACAGATGTATGTATTTTTTTCCTTTAACAGATTATTTTCTGCATCACAGAACAAATGCCACACTGTATTGACCCCTGAAGAGAATGCAGCCAACGGAGTACCAAAATGTTATTTCATCTACTCTATGAACAACATTTTTATTTATTTTTTAATATCACATGTAAATCCAAGAGAACAAAACAAAAAAGATATTCTGCCACAGAATGTCTGCTAGCTTTATTAGGAAACTGGCAGAAATTACTACAAATTGGCCTCAAATTAGGTGCAAAAATGTCTTGCAACAGCATTAATTCCACTAATTCAAATCTCCATCTTCCTCTCCATTGATGAGAATATGCAGAGGCGTGAGAAATAGAGACAAAAGAGATGTTTCAATTATAAAAAGAAAGGAAACTTTATCCCTAATCCAACCCTAATACCGATAGCAAAATCTTTGCAAATAAATTCTTAAAAAGAAACATTTCCAAGACCTTCCAAACGCCTTCCAACTACAGCCAGGCACTGTTATACCACCGGAGACATCCCGGTAGCCAGGGAGCTTGGTGTAAGCCACGCAGTAGAAATCGATGGCAGAGAGCTGGGCCAGGTACTGCCCCGGGTTGTCCCACAGGAGGACAGAGGACAGCAGGAGGAACAAAATCTCCAGCCACAGATTTGAATGTTGCCTGCTAGCTCTGATCAGCAGAGAGACAAACAACATGCAGATAAAAGGGGTCCCATACCAGATGGCAGCAGCGAAGAAATGAAAAGCTAGGAAAGAGCTGAAGCAGGAGAAGGAGACGTTGGCAGCTTTTGAGGGGAACAGCCAGACTTAGAAGGAAAGGAGGTGCGAAGGAAAAATGCTGCTGAGGGCTGCTGCTGGGTGCAGTGGTCGGCTGCAGTCTCTGAATGATGCTGTCTTTGCAGCAAGTCTTACTCCTGTTTTACTCCTTAAAAGACAGCAAGAAATATGACTGCTTGATAACAGAGGGAAAAAAAAAAGGAAAAAGAGACTGCTCATTATTAACCCTGTGAGTTTTCACTCAGTTAAGGTCCCAGCAAAGGCTATCTGGGTTGATGCAAAGCACAGTGTTGGCTGAGGTTCAACCTATGACGAGCGCGAGCACAACATTATCACTCAAACATCTCCTTCACTACGATGCCTACAGAAAACCTGGCAAGAGCTAAGCTGCTAGTGAACTGATACTGCCATCCATCATGCTTCCCAACACGCTTGTTGCTTCCCCACGTGTTTGCTGCTACCTCATGCCTCTGCATCCTCCGCTCTGGTCCTTGCCTTCTCTTTTCCATGTTACAAGCTACCCTTGGGCAAGGGCCACCTGCAGGACGTAGAGCTCAGGTGGGGCCTACCAGGGCCTGGCCAGGCAAGCAGCCATCCCGTGGCCCCTCAGTACCACACCGTGTGCCCCTCACCTCTTCTCCTCTGAATCTGCTCAGTCCCTGTAGCTGAGCACTGTCACGGTTTGCAGCGTTTTCATGATTTACAAGGAACCAGATGCAGAGGGCAGATTGAGCTATCCACACAGATAGAAAAGGACAGTCAGGAGAATGTTCACAGTGTCCTTTACCTTGATACTGAACTCAGTATTGATGCAGGTTGGGCACGTTTATGCTGTCCCCAAACTCCAAGGTGCCACAAGTTGCCCAAACTCCAAGGTGCCCAAACTCCAAGGTGCCACGCAGAAAGCTCATGAAGGCTGCCCGGAAGAAGCTGTGGTGAGCAGGACCAAGATTTTGCAGCCCACACAACTGAGGCTTCAGGCAACCAAGAAGCAGGAAGATTTTAGTGCCTTAAAGGTCACTGAAGCATCTGTGGTTACAACCATACTCCTTTACTTTCCACTTCCAAGCAAGACTTGCAAGAATTGGAGTTTATAGCAAGTCCTGAGCACTTCCTTTCTCACCTCAGCAGCCAGCTGCCCTCCTCTCCGCTCCCAGTGTTCACACTGACAAATGTTAGCTGGTCGTTTCAGCAATAAAATGGATTTTGCACATGTAAATTTTTATCACCCATACATACAAGTGGTGCAATCCATGCAGAGTTTAATTCCTGTGTCCGCTTTTAGATTTGCACCAGCATTTACCTTGGCTCTTAACAATTATTATTCAGCATTTCAAGTGCCATCTGTGCTGCTGATAAGTAAATGCCTTCAAGTATATTGGAAACAGATTTTCTGAAGTTCTACCCTGTACCAGGCAGTCAGCATCAGAAATGTGTGCTCTATGGAAGCTGGCATGTATTTAGCTGATTTTTTCCTAAGAGTTGGTACATGCAAAATAAATTTAAAATGTGTATATCTAAGTTATCAAACAGAAAATGGGCATAGACAATCAAGGAAAAATCACTGCATTCCCAGTAGCATTTGCTCTTTATGGGTCAAATTGAAACCCAGCATAAAAGGATAATATTCACTCACACCCAGAGTGAATTTTGTCTCGTAATAGTTAAGTGTATCATGAGATAAAAACCTATTAAATAAGAAAAAAATATCTGTAAGTTCAGTGTCCAAATGCCTCAACAGTTCTTGACATATACATCAGCCGCCATTAAAATTAAAATGTGCGATATAATGACTGATATCCACGAGACACACGGAGCTGACTATTCTAAGATTCTCACTGACAGTTTAAACTACTCGAAGTGACACATGGGAACAGATCCAGACTAACACATCTCTGCCCACTGCCTTAGTGTAAATGTCAGCATGGAACTAGAGTCTGAAAAATACCTTAAACAGATTTTTTTCCCCTTTAAAAATCAATCATTAACCACTATCTGCTAATAAGTCATGTTTTCTTTTCAAATGAAACCATAGCTGGTCATAGCTGATGATTCATTCATTCCTGGGAGGATAAAGCCATACAAACACACCAAAAATCTCCAATTTGCAGAAAACAGCAGATACTGTGCAGTGTTGTGTGTTTTTTTTTTGTTGTTGTTTTTTGTTTTTTGTTTTTTTTTTTTCAAACAAAAAACAAACTGCAGGGAAACCACAACTACATGGACAGTATTTCAAATCACAGAGCAGACAGACCATGGTAAGGTTACAAAGTGGGAATTTCCTTCAGTTTCCTCTCCTGGTGCTGAATGACATTGCTGGCTCTAACAATATTATTTCTATGAAACCCATGTCTACAATATGCTAGGCACTGACAAAGTTACTCAGGCAAATAGACCAACACACCAACCAGGCACTTGCAAGGTTTGGTGGACAAAGCAGGGTGACTTGATGTAGGCCCAAAGCCAACATCAAACCTGGGATGGGGAACGATTTGATGCTGTCTTATGTAGGAGTCTGTGAAAGGTTTGAAATAAGGAGCAAAACAAGTCTGAAATCTCCCCCATGCCAGGATGCCTTCCCGAGCCTGGACAGGAGGAATCCACAGACCCATCCTGGTGCCAGCCTCTGCCCAGAGAAGGATGAGAGGAGCCGAGAGGTAGCGAAGAGGCCCCCGAGCAGCTGCGGCATTTTCTCCATTGTCCTTTTTTCTCCCTCCTCACCTCGAGTCAGAGATCCACACAGTTTAATTACAAACCACAGACATGTGCAATTCTATTAGCAAGCCTAAAGCGCTGGCATGACATAAGCTTGTAGGCTGAATCCAGTTACTAGGACGCTGCCAACAAGCTCAGAGATTCGGAGCCTCTTTTCTATGCAGGCCCGTTTGGCCTGGAAATAGCATACATATACACTGACTTGAGTTTAACAAAGAATGTTAATTTGGGTCAGTGAACTACCACTAATTGAATTCTAATAGATGTCACCATAACTCAAGTGCTCTAGCTCTCTCAAGCAAGATGGCAGTACGACCAAAGCAGGCACTTGTACGGCACTGGGGGAAATAAAGTCTGTCCTTCAGCTGCGTTGTTTCTTGCTTTCCCAGTTTTAACTACTCTTCGGTCATAATAAAAAGCAAATGAGATACTGGCTTGACAGCTCCCTCAAAGGGTCTTTAAGAGCAGGTGTTATTTTTTAAGTGCAGTGCTTTCTCTCTTCAGAAACAAACCTTGACCTGTTCCACACACAGGTGCAGCTGCATGGGTTTTGAATATAGAGCTTGCAGACCTTAAAGCCATAACAGACCCATACCTGGCCCTGCCCTCCCCTTCTCCCTGAGGTCACTTCTGTTAAATGCACTCTTTTTGCCCTGGGATCCTGCACCACTCCACACAAGGCAACATCCAGCCACACAGGAGGAAAAACGCAGCTTATTTTAGCTGAGGTAAGCTCGGTGTGATTCACAGTAGCTTAGCCATGGGAAGGCTCCTTCTCAGCTCATCCAGAAGCAGATTTACAATCAGCAGACCATGAGGGTGCTGGCTTGTGCCTCACTTAAGATGGAGCACAGAACACAAGCGGCATTTTCCACCAGCTTGCCCCCTGTATAGTCACTCAAACCTGCGCAAAACAGATGCGAAAATGTTGCTGAAGAACAACAACAGCATTTGGCACAGCTGAAGGTAGCAAAACAAGGAGCAGGCTGGTGGAAATTCAGCCCTACTGATTCCACCCTCCAGGTACATCTGCCTCTGTGCAGCAGGCCGCGCTGGTGGCACTCACAGGAGAACATATGAAGCAACTGCTGGAACCCAAGTGTGAAAAATAATCTGAAATTGAGATGTCAGCCTCATTTCACTTTGCAGGGTGACACGGGACAGTCAGTTACAAAACCAAGCACCTAGCAGGACCTCAGAATAGTCAAATAAATGAAGAAATGTCTCCTCTTCAACCGAGCACAGAAAATATTGGGGAGGAACAAATCCTACATGTTTTTTTCTTCAAATAAAAAAAATAGCAGATTCAAGAACCATAGGTTCAAACAGGTGCTGCAGAAGAAAATCGCCCTTTCTAATTATTCTAGATTTGAGCCACGTGTTACTGCATGCCATTGCAGGGAGAAGTAAAGCATAAAGCCGAAGCCAACACATGACCTCTTAATTTGGCCCAGCAGGTAGGAGCACTAAACCTATATTAAGGGGGACCCATACTCACACACAGACTACTGCCAACAGCAGAGCCCTCCTGGTAGGGTAAATGGTGCTTTAAAGTGATTGCTGAAATGGCTCTAGATGTGAGCCACTCCTAATTAGGGACCCATCAGTCTGAGCAGACACATGCAACTTGTTCGTGCCCAGGTAATGGCCTGAGTTTACACAGTTTGCATCAGAGGTATCAGACCTGGACACTGCCAAAACTTCAGGTTCCCTGGAGAGCTGGCTGTGCCTGCTGCCCGTACCAGCCCTGTCAAAGTCAGGACTTCTCAGCATCCATCCCTCTGGGGATCACCTTATCACAAATTGTTCAGGCTGGCCAGCACAGAGCCCGCAGAGCCCTCCAGCTGCCAGCAATGCTGTGCCACCTGCTGCTCCCTAAGAAAGCAGGACCTCAGTCCCTTTGTGCTGCCTTCTGGGGAGCCAGCGTGGATGCTCCCACGTATACCCCAGGACACGCCTCCATCCTGAGGCACACAGAGCTATACAAGAGTAATTCAAGCCCTGCGTCCACCCTCATAATATAACCTAAAGTTTTTCATGGAAACAAGCAAAAATGAATTCCCCAGAAGTCTGCTATGAGCTTCTGAAAAAACACCATTTAACGAATATTCAGTGAAGGATGCAGTCACATTGGGCAACGTCAGAGGTGTTTGAAGAAAGTAACCCCAGCCTTTCCTGGGTTTTTCACCCTCTCCCCATCTCATGCCACCCTGTCCTTCTGCGACGTCTTCATTTATGTCTTCCATCTTCTTAATCTCCCCTTTTCTGTCAGAGCCTACCACCATCAATTCAGCACCGTGTGCCTTTCTTTCCCATCATCGGTTTTATATAGCCTCCAGTTAAATTTCCTTCTCCATTTAAAAATGAACAGCTCTCAAATAACTATAGAAAATGTTTTGCATTTTGAGCCTTTCTACTTTTTAATAAATGGGCCATATATATTTGTCTATTTCAGTAAAAAAGAAAAAAAAAAAGAACTCTTTTCACCACTGTCTCCCACAATGAGCCCTCATACAATCGGCATCCATTGTGATTCAGTGGGCTCATCTCTGCATTACTGCAGTAAATGTAAAGACAGATGTAAAAACAGATCTTGATCATCTGCAGCTTAAAAAAAAAAAAAAAAAAAAAAAGTTCTGGCAGTTTTCAGAGAAACAGTTTTAAACAGTGCCCTGCACAAATTCTGGCTCCCGTAACTTTTACTGCCATTTCAAGGGGATCTGTAATATTTTGTCCTGAACTGTTGCATACCACTGCAGAGTCCTGTTGAGTAGCTGTCACAGTCTGCACCAACAAAGGAGATGTCTCAGAGGAGAATAAAATAATCTTTATGTGTAGTTTGTATATTAATTTATTTAATTTGTAAAGCTCTTTGGGACTCTGCGAGATGAAAGAAGCTACATAAACGTAAAATACATCACCATTACTGCTGTTTTCTAACCAGCATCTTCCATTTTCTAGCTGGTATTTTTCTCCCATAGTGTATGACCTTGTATTTTATCTAAATTAAATCTCATCTTGTTAATTTTTGCACAGTTCTTTAAACTCTCAACATCTTTTTGTTATCTCTCTCTGCCTTCCACTGTGTTTATGATCCCTCTTAATTTGGCATCATCTGCAAATTGTATTGCTCTGTATATATTGTTTAGGAAAGTATTAAACAATATTGTGATCAGCACTGACCCTTGTGAAACCTCCCCTGATATTTTTCCTAAATTGATGTTGTAACATTTATAATTAGGTACAAGAGGACACAAGAAGAAGTAACAGGCAGCAATTAAGGAAAGGAAAATATAAGCTATCAGTAAAAACTCTGACAGCGAAATCTATGAGAACGTACAACAGCTTCCCACAGGAAGAGTTCAAACTCCCAGTGCTTATGAAAAAAATATATTAATAGTAAATAAAACACTAAATAATAATAATGCTTAGCACATTGTATATGTAGTGCTTGACATGTTCAGACCTACTCACCCAAAATAAATAGTTTGGGGAAATATTGAAAATTCTGGAAGACAAAGCACCCCAGTATATTTTAGTTTTATTTTTGCATATATAACACCCTCTCCCCAATCAGCGTGACTCAGGAACAAAGTGTGCCTGCAAATAAACCTGTGCTACCAAGGGGATATGCATATTCCTGAGGAGAGGACAGGATGACCTAGCACTTTTCATTTTCTCTGTTGCTGTACCCCACACATGCCACTATAAACTCTCTCATGGATAAGCTCTCAGTCACCACAAAATACAGCCCACAAAACCCCATTCTGATTTATTTTTTATTTTTATTTTTTTTTTCTTTTTCTTACTTCCTTCCCCCCCCCCCCCCCCCCCCCCCCCTTTTTCCTTGATACAATAAATATAGAGGGTAATTTCAACCTGCTCGCAAAAGGCAGGGCTAGCTCCCTTATGAAGGCAGCCTTGACAATCAAGGTTTTGAGCCTGAACAACTGCCAGGCAGACTCCTCTCAGAAGCATTCGTTAATCTATTTATTCTCTTCTGCCAAAGAGGCAAAAGTGAAGGTAGGGTAGATCTAACACTTATATCATCATCTGGGACAGATCTCAAGACCAAGCCCAACAAGCCTCTGATCCTGCTGACAGATACAGCACACCAAACTCTTGGTCCTTCCCAGCCTTTGACTTACAGAATATCTTGGACAAAAGGTAGCAGATAGGAGCTCAGGAGCGTATCAACACCTGCTACAGCTCTTGACATCTTAGCTAATTCTTACACAGCTCTTACATCCCAGCACTTCCACCTGAGATGATCATCTTGCTCCCGACCAGCACCAACGCTAGACTGCGCTTCCCTAGAATGGGAAGAGAGAGACTGAGAACTGATGAGGTAGGGAATAGAAACAAAGGACACCTAGCATGGGAGACAGCCAGATGCCAGTATTGGTTTGGGGGAGTTAAGGAATGGAGAGGACATTCTGAATCATCCAAGAACTACCAATCTCACATAAAAAAATAACAAAAATAATAATAAAAAAAAATGTTCTCACTCATACTGCCATGGAGAATGTGTATGAAGCTCTCCAAACCAAATAAAAAAAGAGGGAAGACAGTTGTTTTCGGTGGTGCTGGTGAACCGGGCATCCTGATGGAAGGAAAAAGCTAGTAAATGGCAGAACAAAATGGAAGGAAAAAAATTGAAAAGCTGAAAAAAAGAGAAGCAGCTTGAAGAACACCACTAAGCTACCATGCTGCTCATCACTCCCCAGAAGCCCTGCCTTTAACAAAATATGGTTGGCATGCCATTTAACCCTAACACATGCCATTTAACCCTAAAAGCCATAGGTTTTTCAAGTCTTGAAATGTCACACAAGTGACAGCAGACGAACATTTGCAAACACAAGTATTTCCAGTAGCACCAGGCACTTTCAAGAAGCCATGTTCTATTCTGATTTCCAGGGAACGAGCTGAGGGATGGAAGATTTCAGGACCGTTGTCACACCAGCTTGCAATCTCACTTTTCACAAGGCTGGACTAGGCATCACTTCTGGTCTGCAGCAGAAATGAGACCGGCACATTCCAAGTGGTGGTTACACTTCCAGACCTTTCGCAACACTTCAAGTGCTGCCATCTTGTGTTTCCACCTGCGCTTCCCCACTTAAAATCCTGCTTTCTTTAATCGTGCCTAGCTCTCTTACTGGGTCATGGAACAGACTTTGCTAACATTTCCTAAGTCACTTACCACGTATGTCTCCTAAAAAGAAGACATTTTTTCACTTCCACGCATGACACCAGGTTCCCTGGAAGTATGTGTGATAAATGCACTGAATTTAAGAATTAAAGCCACATTAGGAGGCATTGATTTTCTTTACAGTAAGATGAGCCTCTTCGGGAGCTGGATGGAGGTAGTGAACTGAGCAGACACAGCGTGATTCTGGCGAGGCGGAGCATTTGGGGAATTGCTCCCGCAATAGGAAAAATTTGTTTTAATTAGGTTGGTCGGTGGTTCCCAAAGCAGCGTGCTGCGAGTGGGAAAGAGAAATGAGGATGGGACTGTAAACAGCTTGTTGTGCTCTCAGCCCGTGCGTCAGAGCGCGAGGAGAGAACTTGCACCCCTGGCTCTGTGGCTGGAAGAGGCTTCGGTGTGAGGAGGGTGAGGGAGGTGATGCGTAGGAATCCTTTCCCCTTTGCTGGCCTGAACTGCTCATAAAAGCAGATGAGGTTTTGTTCTCCTGGACAAGGGAAAAGATTCAAGGAAGAAGATAATAACAAGCAATTAGGGCAGCAAAAATATCCAAGAACAAAACTGACTGAAAATAATAAAATTAAAAAGTGAGTTAGAGAGATTTTGTCATTCTGTCTTAGATTATGTTGAGGAGGATGAACTCAATTTTATTGAGAAATCAATTCTAATTTGGCACTCCACGCGGTATCTGGCAGAGGACACTGGTAACAGTCTCCATTGAAATCTGCCAGCTAATTTACTTCTGCTGACTTTACACTAACAAACAGAAGCAGGAAAAAGTCGTGTCGTAGGGATGACATTTCCCGCTAAATATCTCATACTAATACGCAGCCTGAGTCCTCCCACGCTTGCTGTAGAAACCCATCACCTTGCGAAAGGGGAAGGAAAAAAAACACGAAAAGGTCCCCAGGACCAAACGGTGTGAGCGCCAAGCTAAAGGTCAGACGGATGGCGTGCATCCCACAGATGGGGCCACGAGTTTAGCTGGAAGGAAGGGCTTGGGAAGAGGTTCCTCTGTCGGCTGCTGTAGGAGTTCAACAGCATCTGTCCTCCAGTTCAGCCGACCCTGCAAGTCCAGTACCAGCAGCTTTCATAGACACTACAGCCTGCTACCGATTGTCAAAAGAAAAGGGGGAAAAAAACTTTAAATGGATTGTTAATTATTCAAGAAAATGTGTCTGTAGATATTTCAGAAATGTACTGCATAAAATTTATCATGGGTTACGTGTCTGGGAGCACAAAATGTGCCGTTTAATGCTATGCTTTACTGACCTTCAAGCAGTGGCTGCTACCCTAACTGTATTCACAGCTTATGTGTATTCACTCAGCATTTATATAAAATATCGTTTATTTTTACGAGGTTTGTGCCACTGAAGATTTTACTTGCACTGAGAAAATGATTGCTGAGTGCATTGTTTCCAAACATTGAGATAACCAAGAAGTGCAATGTTCTCAACCTGCATGCTTACTAGTATGTCCTGTGGACAACAGGCTTTATTTCATCAAAGTAATTCTAATGTGTGGGCAGAATATACAAGAAACAAAAAAAGGGAAGAGAAGATGCTTAGATGCTTTATTCTTCTGGGTTACTTACTGCCTTTGCCTTAGCTTCCAATAAAACCCAAACGAGCCTACCTCTCCGGCACAATTGCATGTTCTTTTTCAGGGAAGGTTTCTGTCTTCGGTTAAGTAAGTAATATCCATACAAAAGCCCCAAATTTAGAAGTGCACAATGACTTACATTTCCTCACTCCATTTATAAACCAGGTTCACTGCTCCATAAGGACCTGATTTCACCCCCTCCCTCTCAGCAACATTCTTCAAGTCTTTACAAAGATCCATTTTCCCTTTCTTATTCCCAGAAGCCTGCTGAAACTAGGGCAAGATGGCCTAAAATTACTATTTTCCTCAAAGTCCCAGAAAACCTAAAGCCGACTGCACCCCTCCCTTCGAGTGGAGCCGCGCGAGAGCGGTGCCGAGCGCTCCCCTTGCCGGCACCCCCGCAGAAGTGGAGCCAAGGACACGCTCCCACTTAGTCCCAGGAATCGGTTCAGCAGCAAGCTGTGGACTTTTGACCCAAGCAGGCATTTCGTGGCTCCAAAAACCTCTCTCTCGAAAGACGGGAACTTTATCTCCGAGGAAAGAAATAGGGTAAAAAATGAACATAACAACGTTGCTCTAAATAATTGATGTTGCAATCTAATGCTATTTCCTTTTGTGTTACTGCAATCTTCTTAAAAAGATATTCTCAAGCTGTTTATTATAGCAATAACTATAATTTTTCCTTCTCTTTTAACAACAGCGCTTCACCCATAATGTCGCCTACAGATAATGTATTAAAGATATAAATAAAATAACACAGCATAGGTGGCACAGCAATGTATAGGTTGTTAACCAGCCAAACAAAACGTGGTTTAGGGTTGGATTAGCTAGAGCTGGCTATCTGGGTGTCTGCTGTCTTTTGATTTCTCCATTGCCGGCTGTCTGTCTCTATCTGTATTTGCTTTGACATTACTACAATGCTGTGAATAAAACCTAAACACATTCACACTTCTCTTTTATTCACCTTACTGGGAGGAAAAAGCAAGACAAACCAAACAGCTGTGAATGACCAGAATACAAAAATACAGCGCCCGAACTTAAACACCCCAGCGACTCTCATTTTTTGTCACAGCTCTGAAGTTTTTCCAGAAAGCTGTAATTTCCTTAAATATAAAAATCCATTTTAAAAAAATCTGTCTCTTCTAGGATGGGCTAAAAATAGCTGTGAGTGCAATTATTACCCTCTAACCTCTAGCTTTGGTTCAGCTGCACATGCCATCCGCAGGAAAATCTCCAGCAGCAATCAGTGTTGCTCTTTGCATTACAGCAGCATCTCTAAGCCCTTGCCAGGAGCGAGTCCGAGGGAGGAAATTTCTTACTCAGGTATTAAGTAAAGGATAGTCCCTATCTCAAAGATTTTAAATGGAAGGGGAAGCTCTGCTTGATGCGTAGGGACCCGAGACGCACTGAAAGCACAGCTCAGGCTGCCCACAGGAGGATGCAGAAAGCACACTGGGTTTTATGACTTAACTCCCCCTCCTCAAAAGCACCAGCAGGGAACACCTTCCCACAAAGTGCTTGTCCTTCCATCGCTACAGTCCATTCCCCAAAATAAGGAGCCGTCTCTCCCTTGAAATCCATGGTGACCACCCCCAGGTCAAAGCTGAGCTCCTGGACCGGCTCCAAAACAACCGCTGATGTTTGTCCCTGACCAAAGCCTTCTCCAGCAGGACAGTCGTGGATTTAAGCCACGCTCCCATCTGTTTATGCCCAGCACGGACATGAATCTCAGCAGGAAAGCACTCCTGAGTACACTTAGTATTGGTGGGATCAGCTCCCTGAAACACCTGCACAGGAGAGCAGTACAGACAGCCTCACAGTGCTCCCTACCTGAAGATACGATCCCCATTAAATTTTCATATCTGCAATACAGAAGCGTATTTTAAGACAAATGCTGTTCTAATTTGCTGTAGGCACTGAAGGCCAACACACATTTCAGTGGAGGAAGTTATGTGTTTTAATTGGTTTATGAAGACAAAGCATATGCCATGACACAGTTAAATGATTAACAGATTCCTACGAATGCCTTTGGCATAGAATATCTATACATTCATTAGCTGGAACAATTCATCTTCTTGATAAAACTAAAATTAGTTATACAGCAGGTTTACTTTTTATGATGAATAAATGATAAAAATCTAAATTATCCATCTGAAATGACTGCTTTCTTAGCCATTAATCTCACATTTATCAGTTCCTATAACTCACATTGTTAGTTGAAAAAAAAAAAAAAATCGATTTCCCCAAATATTTATAATTCCACATTAAAAACACACAAAATGTGAAATGTGAAGTATCATCTCCTTCACTACAATATTTTGGAATGAATTCTAAATCAAGATATAAAAAGCTGTACTATTTGATGACTTTACCATAAAAACCAAACAGAAACAATATACAACTGTGCCAACATTATAAATGTCAAAAAAAAAAAAAAAAAAAAGAATGCTCGGTAATAAACCAGCTCTAACAAAAGATGTATCAGCTCATTTGGGTTTTCCAGCTTTCTACAGTTATTTTGCCAGGAAGCAAAATCCAGCTCATTCTGCAGAAAAATATGGTAAAAGGTCAAAAGTACAGTACTGTCTGTGTCCTAGAGACTGGGACAACACATCACAGGTTTAGCTAGAGGGAAAGGCTTGGGAACAGATCCTTCTGTCAGCTATTTAAAATGTTGAAGGCCTTCTGTCCTCCAATTAAAGTCATCAAGTCAACAGCAGCACATTTTTGGTAAGAATGTGCCTGAATTCCAGAAGTTCCGTGAACTTTGAGCTGCATGCTGGCCACATATAGCCCCATCTGAAGTATGTAGGAACATATTTTAAAGACCAGTCACACAACTACAAATATTTTTTCATTTGATCGCAATTTGTCCACCCTTTTCAAGCACACCCATGAGTAGTTTTCTATGCAAGTAAGGGGCTAAATTAGCAAAGAGATGTCCACAGGACGAACCCTGCTGGGAATAGCGTGGGAAGAACTGAGTGGACGCTTCTTTAAGGCGCCAGCTACCTGTTCCTTCAGTGATCATTTAAGCTATGATAACACAAGGGAGGTGGCTACGTTATATTAACCAGCCCTTTCATGTAGTTAGTAAACTGGGTTTAAATCTAAGATATTTGGGCTTAAGAAGTACCTTCTTTATTCAGACGTTCCCTTCAAGATTTTGAGAGAATTACAAATGGAGGAAGAGAAATGCCAACATCCAAACAGTGGTGCCCAGCATCTCCATAAACACTTACAGTCGAGCTCATATTGAAAACACTTATCAGATGAGCTCTGGCAATCTCTACCCTTTTCTTTATTCAAGAAAGAATTTTTTCCATTATGCAAATAGCCCTCTAAGTGGCTCAAACAGCATAGCCAAAGACGTTGTATGATTATTTTTGTCAGTTGTCAAATAAACCATTTGCCAAAAAAAAAAAAAAAAAAAAGTTTTAGAGTTGCTGAGCAGGTACAGGATAAAAACTCAAGCAGAGTAGGAGCGAGGGAACCCACAGGTTTCCATCAGCAAACCAGTAACTCATTTCTGTCAGGCCAGGCAGTCAACACAAGCTTCTCTTAGGCACATGCTTAAGTTTCAATACCCAAGGATGGACTTACTCATATCTCTACAGGATGCGCGGAATCAGAGCTGTCCTTCTATGGATTGTGATGAATCACTACTGGTATCAAAGCACAAAAGCATTAAAAAAGGTTTTGGGTGCTCATTCTAGCAGCACAGCAAAGAAATTCAAAGCCTGAACAACCACAAGACCAAAAGCAAGTTACAATCGAAACAGGACAGCTAGTTAAATAGTGTTATTCTCAAACACAGATATCTGCTTCACGTACACAACTCAGGATAGCACAACAGGCATTTATCAGGTTAAAAAGAAGCTAAAAGGTGTCCTGGGGAAAGAAGAAGATAGCATTTATATCATTTATATGAATTCACACATGCACGTTTTTATATATAAATATGTCACAGAACAAGTAATCTTCAAATGAAATGCCCTTTTTTACTATCAAATGTCTTTAATGTTAGAAAAACATAAACCCGGCTTATAAATAAAACTGCATAAACACTTTGGTACTGGCAATAAATTGAGAATAATTGACCTTGTCCTATCAAAGGATGAGTGTATCTTTAGATCTTAAGTGCTGTGAATGGTTATGAACAGGCTTAAAGTACTGAGCAATAGCTAGCTAAGCACAGCATGCACAGTGCATTTCACAGGGTATTAAATAACTGAGCTTCGGAGAACCTCTCCCTCGGCTTAGTCTTAAGGCGTTTGATTTCTAAAACTACAGTCCATACAGCATCACACATTGGTCCTATTTCTCTTTACGCTAATTAGGCATTTTACTATCAAAAAGACACCTCATCCTATCCCGGTGCATCCACGGCTCTCTTCTTACTGGTACGTGACTGATCCTGGCTTTCAGAAAGACTGACACTGTCTCGTACCATGAGGGGATGTCCCCCTCTCGGTGCACTCGATGAGAAGCATCAAGGAGAGAACATTTTCCTCAGGCGTGATAAGAACACAGCAAATTGCCCTGTCCTGGAGGTACCCTGCCTAAGCCTGTGCCCTGAGGGTGGATGAACATCCCTCCCTCCCCAGTAGCACTGCTGCAAGCAGCCCGACCAATATCACAACTTGAGCAAAGGTCTGGAGGCACACGGGCAGCATCATAGGTGGCTGAACAACACTACAGCCTACAAACCTCAAAGATTAACTTCACTGCCATTCATTGACAGCCTCCACACTACAAATAAGCTGCATCTGAACTCCCAAGTACTCCCAGGTAATAGTTTCCTATGCTAGTATCACAACTTGAAGCACCATTAAAGATACAAGATCAAATAAAAAGCAATTGTAGACAGAACTGATGGAGCTAACTTCCAGTCCTGAGCCACCTATGTTCTTCTAGCTCTTTTCCACAAAGAACCTCCAGGACCTACTCTGAGAGTACCCAACAGCAAGAACAGAAGCCCAGCTAGAGGGTCCACATGTGGAGCTTGGCCATGGAGCCCCACAAGCATACACCTCTTGCTATACCTTAAATACTACGTAAAATATGCTTATAAGGTTAAAAACTAATCCAACGACAGATCTCTTTATGAGGACTGTATTAAAAAATGAAATAGGGAAAGAGTAAAAAAAAATTAAAAGTTCTAAGATAACAAAATTGACCATTCCTCCTCCATGCCAAAAATAAATAAATGAATTGAGGGGAGAGACAGAGAGAGAGAAGACAAAAACTTCATCAACTTCCCTATTGGAACAGATTCATCGTTCACAGTAAACACAGTACAACGGTGCTGTTGGATATATTACACCTGACTCTCACATGCTGTGGGTGGCAAAATCAAATTTTCCAGTATTTTCAACTCCAGTACTGTGGGGGAAATACAAGGAAACTGGGGGAATAATACAAGAAGTAGCAAATTACAGTCCATGCCTGGATCACCAGGTGTTTAATAGCCCCGTTTGGCTATCACCAACACAGAAGGACAGTGCCTTCAGCACGGTGATGAGTTGAAAAACATATATAAAGAGAATCTGTACTTTTTTTTTCGTCCTTATTTCCATCATCACTGCATGGCATCCACAAGAAAAGAGGAAGACACAAAACCCCAAAACTCTGGTAGCATAAAATTTCTAATTGTTTTAGTAGACATAAGAGAGCTAAGTACCTATTACATTAGAAAGTTACAATTTTACAAGGTTTAAAAATGGCTCATCTATACAGGAAATAAACACAAAAATTGTATATATGACTTCAGGCAGGAATTGCAGCATCTCCCTTTCCAAAACATCCAATGTTCAGTCCTACCATATCTTGAAGATGTGAATCCACATGCACACATGGATGTATGGATACATGCCTGCCCACACATTAGAGTGATTACTCAGTGCTCTTTTTCAATTAATATGGACTCAATGGGACCATACTGTGAAGGAGAAGGTATGTTACTGGGTCTCCTGCACTTTATTCTGGGTACTGCTGTGTTTCCAGTTTTGCTGTGTTTCCAGTTTTACTGAAGCCTGATAAGGTCTCATTTGTGCCAAATTGCTCCCACTCCCCATAAATGCATATGAGAACTCAAAATTAAATGAAAATGGCAAGACATGTCTACTTTTATTATTCCACAGGAGACTATCATCAAACTGCTGAAGGCTCTGACAAAATGCCTATTTTTCATCAACTGCATGCCTGTCTTGATAAAAGTTCCCAAACTATTCTGGAATGGCTTAAGCATTTCTTGCCCTACACCCCTCCCTTACCAGTACAGACAGGGTGTTTTAGGCTACACAGTAACTCAGCAAATCAAGGACAAAGCTTAAAGTAAGCTTGAGACAGAGATTGTCCTCTGATTGAGCCATCAATTAGGAAGAAAATTGTGGCTTTCAAGATCTCAATATGTCAGCAGAGGGATTCGCTGCTCCGTTAAGCTGCTGGGATCAACATATTGCTCCTTTCTCAGGACATTTTGGACTACCTTTTGCTCTCATTTATGGGAATACAATTCTCACTTAAGTCAACAGGAGTTACTCCAGCACCTCTGAGCGCACGTATTTCCCTCAATGTGTAAATGTGAAGTAAAATCCATTTGCCTCTATAAATATGCAGCACTTTTTTCTTTAAATATCGACATCCACACCCACATAGATTTCTTAACCTTTAGTCTTTCTGTGTAGTTGTGGTCACCCAAATGTGTAACTGGCCTATGGTAAAACTGTGCCAGCTTTGTGACAGCTATAGATCTGTAGGATGTCAGAAGCTGTTCCCAAGGAAACATCAGGAAAAGGGATTATACAAGGTTTTGAAAACCTGTTCTGAAGGTCTGCTAACATCGAGCAAGAAAGCCCACCTTTCCCCATGAAAAATCAAAAATAGATATACTCCATTACAGCAAAGTCTGAGATGATGAGAATGGCAGAAGGCAAAAAGTTAAAGCTAAGTGATAAAGGCAGAATTGTAATTTCAGCACTGTTTTCTTTTTTGTTGTGTTTTGTTTGTTTGGTGGTGGTGGTTTTTTACCTAATAGAAAAATAACTCCTTTTGGAAATAAAATGCAATGCATTTTCCAATCTGTGTATCCCCCTGAAAGAAATACTGTAAGCTTCTTTCCTCTTTTGCTTGCAAGTTGATGTTTATTCATGTGCATGGGGCTACTGCACAGACCTTTCACAGCGTGAGGAGTGCGCTGGCTGAAAGGTAGGATAGAAGATGACTATCACCAGAATTTTTTAAAGCAGGATACTCGAGCGAGGCTGCTTAACCTATATTTAGCCTGCTAAATAAGTGGCCTGATTTTTGCAAGTGCTAAGTCAGAATTCTCACGTCTCTCACTACACCAGGGAGACTCACACAACTGGCCTCCACCTCCACCTCCTCTTCATCCTCATCCTCCTCCTGGGGCTTCTCCACATTGGCAGCACAGCACCAGGACCACAAGCCCACCACACAACCCCATGCCTGTCACAACCAGTCACCACGTCCCCTCACTGACCGACCACATCCAGCAGATGCCTGGGGCTGTGAAGTGAGGGAGAGCCATGGCTGTGCCCAAGGAGGGGTACTGATGAGCTGGACATTGCTCTCAAAGGCAACTCGGAGCTATCACAGCCCCCAGCTGCCACCAAGTCCCCTCCAGCCCCGTCCCAGCCCTACTCTCAGGTACCACACTGCAGGTGCCCACCACCACACCGCCTGAGGTGCAGGCCTCACACATTGAGGCACAAGGAAGCTGAAATGGCTGCTGGCTTCCCAGGATACTCAGCACTTCTGAAAATCAGGACAGCTATTTAGGAGACTAAATATGGATATAAGGGCCTAGCTCTAAAAAAACTTGGCCCATTTAAGAAGAAAGGATGTACGCCATCACCTTGGAGCTCCCCAGCAGATAGGGCTGAAGAGGAGCTCTGGCTCCGTGGCGCTCACTCTAAATCAGTTCCTTTCAAGATTGATGCTGTGCCCTATCCTGGGATTTCTAAAGACCTTGCAGAATGAAGAAATATGGGATGAGTTACAATTTGAATGAGAATTGGATAACCCCTTCCCAGGGGCTTCTCTGAAAACCTCACTCAGAGGTAACGAGGTTCTACATCCACATTAGCACCTACAGCCACCATCGCCTTCCTTCAACCAAGGGGGAGGCAGACAAACAGAAATGCTCTTTGGGAAGGAGCCAGACTGCAGTGCACACACACAGGGGCAACAAGGCAGCTGTCTCCTCAGGGATCAGGCCCTACATTATGCACCTCAGGGCTCTAGGTGCAGCACCTAGGGCATGTGAGGCTTTTTCCTTCTCTCCCTCCCAGGCTCTCCAGTCAGTTACTACAGGGAAAAAAATCACCATCCCGTTTTCTAAACTGACTGTTCACCCATCTGACCCAGCAGAAATAACACAAACCAGAGAAGCCCCAGCTCTCCTCCTGCCTTTCCCTCATTTGCTTCACCCACTTGTTGAGTTCAAACTCTTCAGGGCTGCGGTGGTCTCCCTGGATGCCCCTGCTGGGTGAGCACCTCCTCTGCACCCTGGCACATCCACCTGCTCCATCCTCACAGCCTGGGCCACTCACATGCTTCCACGGGGACTCAGACAGGATGGGTCACTTGCCTTCTGTAGGCACAATATCCCAATTTTGGATTTCATTTCATTATTAATAGAGAGAGGTGATCAAGGAGCCACCACAGCAAACCCCACAAACGGTATGACACGGAGCATCATGTTCCTCTGAAAACAGACTTGCATTTCTTGCTCTAGAGCAAAGTTATGGGGAGGGGATGAAACTAAATTATAATTCCTTTTTGGGGAAAGGAGCATGCATTGTAGCATTGAGACTACTGCAGTAACTCTTACCAAGCTGGGACTCTCACGCAGCTTCACCTGATAGGAACAAATCAAACCACCACTTTATCTGAATTTTGTATAATGGCATCACCAAAATAATAATAATAATCTCCTTTAAAAATCCCTTGTAAGAAGCAGCAAGGGGGAAAAAAAGAAATAACTTGGTGACACATCTCTTGAATATTGTTGATTGACTAATTAAAATGCAATAGAGCAGAAAAAAGTGCATAGACGATGCTTAGGATGTAATGTAAAGAGCAATCACAACCACTCAGTGGGGCTTAGCAGGTCTGAAATGGTATCTAATTCTGCAAACTCCAGAAAGGTACTGCATAATGTAAACATTATTGCTTTGCACACTTTAATGAAAACTGCCTGCCTTCGGATTGAATCGCATACACATCTATTGTGAGTCCAGTAGAATAAAGAAAACAGGCATCGTGCATTTAAAAATGCTGCCTCATTAAAAGAGGCTAAAAGGAACCCCCTCTTACAGTCACTATGACACAATTAAGTAACAGGATGACAGGTGTTGTATTATATTTTTAATGGAATAAACTTGCATATATGCAGACAGCAGCCACGGATTTCCTTTGATATTTCAGCATGCACCTGCAACTTGTTATTGCAAGGACCTTTATTAAGCAAGTGTACATTTCGTAACGCCTACAGATTTATAAAACTCTATTTGCCTCTCCTACGATTCGGAATAGATGGCTTTGGAATCCTACAACTGCTCTTTCCAAGAAAATAAGAACATAATCATCTCTGGTCTCCCAGGAATATGCTCCCAGACACTGCTTTGCTACAAACAAACACACACACGTTTCACCTAGGCTCTGGTTAAAAAGTTCAGAGATTTTAAGTGCTTAGATTTAATCCACCTGCAAGCACACATCTTTGTATCACTAACCTGCCAGCTAGCTTCCCGTCGCAGCCCTTTTATCCAGTTTTCTTCTAAGTCCTTATTCTCTCTGGTGGATGTTTCATCCATAGCTGATGTCGCTTGCACAAACTCGATTGGCCACTGGCTGTTACACTCTCATTGTAAGCCTTTACCAAGGCGGCAGCAAGTGCAGTTCGGAGACAGGCTGTCATGAAGAAAATGTCACAGCACAGGATGGGAGGAGGGGGGCGAGGGGAAGGGAGGGGAAGGGAAGGGTCGACACCGAGCATCCCCGCGCGAAAAGACTTGGGGAAGCGCGGCCGCCGCCTGACCCGTTGTGACCGGTCCAGCAAACGCCCTGCTGCAGCCCGGGAGTTCACGGGGTAATGAAAGAGGGCTGGTGACACCGTGAGAGAGCCCTAATTACGGGTGAAGCGTGGCAGGGCTGGTAATGCTAACCCGAGTATTTCCGCACACGTTTCCCCAAAGTGTTATTCCGTACGGTGCGATAATTGTCTCCTTTGGTGGTGTTATAATTAAGGCTGCATCAGGGGTGTGGATTCAAGCAAAGGAAATACAAATAGCTGCTGGGGCTGGTTAAAAGAAAATATTTCAGCGTATCTGTTTGAAAAGTGCTTTGCGAACCGCTCTGCAGCCAATAAACATGAATAATAATCCAGGCCATTTTGATAGAAATGGGCTCATTACCATACCCGCTGCTGAGCTCTTTCATAGCTCAGGTTCAGCAATGCAGAAAAGGGTTCAGCAGGACACAAGTATTTCAACCCCAAACCAGAAGAATTAGTCCCTATCAGGCATTTAAAAGAGCCAACTGCTTGAGCTCGCTCTCCGTGCATCGCACCTAAAGATGCCTGCCGCATACCCCGAGCACGTCAAGCCTTGCTTTATTGCGTTCTTCATCACTCCTTAACCCAGCACAACTATCTTTCATCCTTCCCAGAGACACTTTAGTCTCCCCATCAACTCCTTAAAACATCGTCTGGCTTTTCCCTTTTTTTTTTTTTTTTAAAATCTAACTGAAAAAAAGCAGAGTGCATCTGTCCCACTGCTTGGGGACAGCGTTCATCACCGCCCAGCTGAGAACGCTGAGCTCACTGCATTCAGAAACTTCAGATTTTGACCAGGTGCAAGGAACAAAAACCAAACCCTGTTTTCTCTGAAAAAAATGTTTCAACACACAAATAAAAGGTGATTTTTTAAGCATGTTTTTAAGAGAAAGACCTCTGTCTTGTAAAAAAAAAATTAAAAAAAAAAAAATATATATATATATGCTATGACATCTCTAAAATTCATAAAAATTATGACTTAACACCAGATTTTTTATTTATTTTTTTTAAACAGTGTTGGCTGTTCACCACCCATGCTGTTTATTCGCTATCCTTGTTAACTAAGCGTGCAAAAAAAAAAAAAAAAAAAAAAGCGGATTCATTTTTAGGTTCATTTTTGCTCCTGGGGATGTTCATTTTCTGACCCCCAGCCATCCTCACTGGGCTGAAACCCTGTGAGAGCCAGACCCCTGCCTGAGGCTGCTGAAATGCAAACCCAAGCTGCTTCCCTTGCATTTTTATTTTTTAGGTTGCTGGAAACATTTCATTTTTTCCTCAGGTTTTGTAAACATATTTCACAAGTTTTGGGCCTTCCTCAGCTTCCACAATATCCTCATCATAAAACTAAATGTGCCAACTGGCATGCAGTGTAACCTCCTGCATTGTGCCTACACTGTGAGACCCTCTCCTTCAGCTCAGAATTTCTCCTGTCAGTGTATTTTTTATTTATTTTTTTTTTTGCCCTCTTCTTTTTGTTAAGCACAGCCATGCAAATCACAGGACCTCGGGCAGGACTATCAAGTGGGAGCTTCTGGGGCGTTCGGTTTGACTTTAGGACTCACGTTACACAACAGGAGCGCACGTGAGCCCCGGCTCCGTCACACATATGGATATTTTATTTTTAGCCCAGGTAAACCAATACAAACAGGGAAGGAGCCAGATGCTTGCACAGGCACAAAGAGGCGCAGCAGGCTGGCAACAAAAGGGACACAAAGGGACGTTTCACTGTGAGGGTACTGATCAGAATGCTCTTTTCTTGGCCAGACAGAAAAAAATAAAAACCCTCCTGGCTTACAACCAGAGGCACCAGGAGCATCGTGCAAAGGTACCATGAAGCTGCTGCCCCTGCTGCCTTCCTGCACCCAGCAGGGCTGCCACTCGCAGATGCTGCCAGCACCCAGGCAGCTTTTGACCGTGGCCGACAGGTGACCAAAGGCCACTTGTGCTGCCAACACCGATCCGTACCTCCCCGAGCCTGACGGTAACAAAATCTAACACTGACGATGACAAACCCTTGAGATGAGATCGGCTCTTTTATGAGGCTTGTCGTTTGCAGGAGACAGCATCTAGGCAACAGCTGGGCTGGTTTTGGAGGGGTACAATAAAATAAAATAATAAAAAAAAAAAAGGAAGCAGCAAGAATTCTTTTCTCTCCCTGCATATGGCGAAGACAGATGCGAACCAACATACCGGCGTATTCTTACCGGGCCAGGAGCATAATTCTAAATCTGAGACGGATAGCACACAGAAGTGGCTCGGCGATAATTGTAAATATTAGCAATGCTTCAAATCTAATCTGCTCTGGATTGCAATGAATTATTTCGTGACTTTCACTTGTCTTTTTCACAACCATGAAACAGCACAAATTGTGTGTGAGCTGCAAGAATATGAAGACATTTATTGATGGAAATCAAACCACTTTTTTTCACCCACAGTGTCTTTGATATGTTAGAGCCCGAAGCAAAGAAAACATAATAAAAACAATATATGGATGAGAACTTCAATTTTCCCCTACATATGAATCTGTCACTTATTTGCTAAGAATCAAATCTAACTCCAGACAGTTAAAGAAGCCCCATATATCATTCGCCATAATCCAGTACTCAGCTCAAATGTACCTTGCTTGAAGTTCATACAACATACTTGATTTTACACTACTCTAAACAAAACAGCTCTGGATATTACAGCTCTGTGTCTAAAAGGCTTTCGCTGCAATTTCATCCCCAATAGTGAGAAAAGTACCAGTGTGAAAGCAGATTTATCAGTACAAGGTAACAAGGATGCTTCAGAAGTCTGTCTCGAGCATTGGCTTTGGCTGTAAACACAGGGTAATTTTTTTTAATGCATCCACGCTCTGTTACTGTGATACCACCGTATTACTGCCAGCAGTGTGAGGAAACAAGGTGAGAAAAGCAGAAGGTTTAGTGACTTGCTACCCGATCAGATCCTGGTTTTTCAGACCACTTGAACTGTGACATGGATGCTGTAGCTGGGTAAGGACTGGTTTCTCAGGCTCATGTAGCTGTTACCTGCCTCCCTGCCCGGGCCCAGCAGCTTTACCTACGTTAGATGTGGTCTGGAGGATGCTACACATGAATTAACCACCAAAGTCTAGTACCCAGGACACACAAAATTCCTGCTATGGCTGTGTTTTTCTGCCACATGCACCCATCACAACCCCACAGCAACCTTCCTTTCTGAGTTTTCTCATCAGAAGACAACAATGAGAATCAGCAAAGTTACCAAGGGATCTCTCAGTGCAGAGCATATCAGTGCTTTTCTACCTCTCAGTCTGCAAGCCTTCAGCACGTGGCATGTTTTCAGTGCCAGGCCCACGGCTGGCACCTTAATTCATGGAGACATGAGATTTGTCCTGCAAAGGGCCCTCTAGGGCTTTTTAAGAGGCTAAAGAACAGCCTAAAAGTGTCTTCAAGTACAACCCAGATGAAGGAGCTCTGCATGATAATGCATGAAAACATAATTTTTAGAGTTTTAACTACATACTTGTTACTGAAGGTAAGCTTTGTTTTCCCCAAACCAAGCCCAAGCTGTAGCCATACCATTTCACACACAGCCTTTGTTAAAGTTACTCACACAGTGCTGCTTATCCATCAAACTGGCTCCCTTGTAGAGGAATCAACATGCCAGAGACCAAGAAGTGCAGTCCATGGAGAGCTGTTGTCACACCTGCTGCACACAGGGCATCCCCAACACACTAAGGGGAGGGCAGCTCCTGCTGCTAATATGCATCTCACCTGCTTTATGACATGCCTGGATCCTACCCGAGCTCCCTCAGAGACCGACAGAGGAAGGAAGGCACCTGCAGAGGGCAGCTGATCTCACTTTAGCCCAGGTAATCGCCTTCAGCTGAAACAAATCACCCCCTGTGGCCATGCCTTGCTGGAGGAACAGAGGGTGACAAGCAGCTTGCCCACCTGATGGTGTGCTGGGGAATCTGCCTCCCCTGGCTCTTATTCCTGGATGGAGCTTACGGCCAGCTAAACACCCTCTGAACACCAACCCCACGTACTCTGCAGCACAACCCACATGGCCATGACCCATCTATTCCCACTGTATGTAAGACGATGTTTGGGCACCTCCTTAGAGCTCGGTGCTCCGCAGCAGCCCACTTCCCCCAGCTCTAAGGACTGGGGCTTCTTCTCCCACGTATCGGAGGCCACACAAAGCTCATACTGAGCAGTTGGATTTCCAAACCCCCAAATTCAAAGGTAGTTTAGAAGCTAAGGAGGCCTAATCGTGTTGACCTTTGGCGAGACTAAGACTTAAGAAATTCGCTGATGGCTTCAGGACGTGGGGCTCAGACTCCTGCCCCGAGTGGCGATTTCTGCAAGCAGCAGCTGGAAGCACCACCCTCCTAATGACTTCCCTCCACCTTCCTGCACTTCTGCAGCACTAACTATAGCACCTGGCCAGCTGACAGCACGGCCAACCAACGCGGTTCAGACATACCTGCCCGCATACATACTGCCGCATGTGCCGCTTAAATTTATTACCTGTTGACAAGCTATAAATAACGTTGCCATTAGAGTACCACAATGTGTGACATTCCACACGCTGAAGCAGAGCTATATTTTCCCTACCTTAGCCTGAGTGTCCTCTGAGTAGAGGAGGTTGCTTTGTCTTGCTAACCACTCGAGGAGGAGCTTGCTTCTCCGTCTTGCCTATCTTGCAGTTTCCAAGCTCCTGACTGAAAGAATTACTCATTTGTTAGTGCCAGGCTGTCAGCTCTTTGAAAGTAGAGCCACGAGGTCTTAACAGACTGGATGTACACGGCTGTTAAATTTATTAGTTAAGAAAAACAGCAAATGACAAGTGAATAAAGCACTCCTTGGGACGTTTGGACTACGGATTTTGTATAAATCAATAGCGAGTGCTATAAAATGTCAGAAAATACCAAATGAGTAGAAGGGAATCAATAGATACCTTCTGAATTAAATGAGTGATGAATATTCTTTACCAACCAAAATAAATTAAAATAGAAAAACCCCTACGCTGAAGCAACATCCAGTCTCTTACTTGAAACCCCAAAGGAAGGTAATGCAGGGTTAGGGCTGGAAGCTCTGTCCTTAAACACCACCACTGAGCAACAGGGGGACAGAAAGGCGGAGCAGCGAGAGAACAACTAAATTGCTTTGACACAAGTTGAGGATGAAATATTAACTCCAACATGTTCCTCTTCATTCTGAATTCTCACGATTTTCCAGGCCTGAGCCGAAAAGGCAGCAGCCATCTTTCCGTGATGTCTCTGTGCTGTGCCCTGACTCTCATCTAGGTCCCTAGGCAGAAACGTAGTCCCAATGCTACAGCCAGGAGCGGCTAAAAGCATCCAACTTCCTCATCAGCTGAAGATGCCCTCTGTGCATCCCAGAGGCCCTTCCACCCTGCTAGGATCATGTTGCTGTGTGCGGCCTGGCAAATACCTCTGGTTTGGGTCAAACATGATACTTGTGCACGTACAGGACAAATCAGAGGTAACACATAATGGAAGTACATTTATTTACATGTCTTCTGGCCTCGTGTTGAGTACCATGTGCCGTCTGCCTTGCTCCCCTTCGCAGAAGTAGGTCGAAGAAGGGCAACAGAAATAGAACGCGGAAAACCCCTCCTATGAAAAGCGACACCAAAAATGGGATTCTTTTTTAATTTAAGGAAGAAAATGATTAGCACAGAACATGATACAATTTTCTAAAAGAGGGAACAGTGAGAACACAGCAGGTCCTCCCTTTGTGGCTCTCGAAACAAGAAGACAAGGACATGCAATGAAGGCCAAAGGTGGCAGAGTCAAACCCACGCAATTTTGCTTTTTGCAAAAAGATGTAATTAGAGAGTGGAACTCACTGCTGAAAGAAGCGCCCGAGGGAGAGAATGTATCAGCTTTCCAGAAGTGTTTGTGCAGCTACACTAACAAGAAATTCAAGCTTAAAGCAGACAGCAGCACCAAAGCCGGGTGCTTCCCTGCATGTGCCAGCCCGTGGGGCCGGGGATTCGTGTGACTGCAGGCAGGGCTGGCACGTCTCGGAGCTCGCTGCTCTTTGCTGGGAAGGTCTGGTGCCGGCCACTCGCAGAGAGCAGGCTCCATCCCGCCTAGATGTGCCCGGTGGTGAAGTCTAGCAGTTGCCAGGGCCTTACAGGGCACCACTGGTCCCTACTGGTCTCTGCTGGTGTCCCTGGGTAGGCAGCAAGACTTCTTGGCAGTAGCTACACAGGAAAATAGATGTCAGCTCAGCATCAGTGCATACTCAGGATTTTATTTTTATATTGCATTTAAAATCCTGAGTGCACGCAGGCTGAAAGGTAAACATCAGATATCAATCTTATTTCCTCGTTTGTATCTTTTTCACCCAAACAGCACGGCCGTTTGTCAGCTGTCAGATACATCTTTCCAATCCAGTGCCACAGAAGCTGACCAGCAGCCTGCGGGATTGCCTCTGGGTGGGGGATCCTGCTCGGGGGGACCTGGGGGAACTATGCCGGGACAGCAGAGCATGCGGGATCGGATCTCCCACTGGGAGAGCAGAACATATCGCTTTCTGCTTGGGAAGGGAGGGACCCACATGCCTGGGAGCAGAAGGGGAACATGTGCTGTCACGTAGCTGCGGCGGGGACCTGCCCTGCCTTCGCCTCGACAGGATGGATCAAGCTGAAGATGCTGCCTCATTCCTCACTACAGCAGCACGGGGAATACAAAGGAGGATGCTAGCACCCTCTGCCACATCAGGAACACTCATCAGTATTTCTCCTAGGACTCTGGCAAAGCACATTTGTCATAACGATTTAGGAGAGGATAAACAAATGCAGGCACCGTCCCCTCCCCGCCCCTACCACCCCCAGCACTGCCACTATTTCCAGCTACTGTGGCGAGCTGGCCTTAATCTCACTCTGCCCTTTCCTGACCCCTCTCAGGAGATTTGTGCTGCCACCGATACCATTTCTGGGCAATGCTAATACTTCCCACCAAGATTATAGTTGGCTTCACGCACTTGCTCTGTTAATCCCTTGTGACATCTATTCCAGCGCCGAGCGCAAACTCGCCCGGATCCTCCACTGAAGCCTCCTTACTCACCCTAAAGCACCTAGAGGGAGACTTCTGAGGATGATCCCCGAGTGGCTCGAAGACGAGATCTATTTCATTAAAGCAGTACCTGTTGTTTGTTATTGTAATGAGCCTCCTCAGTGCAAACCCAACTGAAGCCGTGCCAGCTCGCCGGTGCCGCTCGCTATTTCAGACAGTGTCGTGAGTAGGCTGCTGGTGTTCGTGACCCCAGCCACCCAGGGCCTTTATGAAAGCCACACATCCCAGCCTCAGCTACAATTAAAGTAACGTCAGAAGTAAGACAGTGCCCCAGGTGATCAATAAGTGGGTTTTTCCCTACAGAAATATGAGGAGCAGCACACATCAATAAGCCCCAAGTTTATGGGGTAATTCGGTTCCTCCATTTACAGCTTCAACAACGGGCCTTTGCACAGGATATTGCATTACTAAATAAAACGTGCTGCAAGAAGCTTCTCTGTTGCAGCCCTGCAGCTTTCAGGGCCCCTCAGCACACGCAGTGAGGGACCTGAGATCTCCACCTCAACCACGTCCCTTCCAAAACCAGGATCCAGGACAAAGCTCCTTTTGGTGCCAGCCAAGTACGTGTATTACACTCAGAGCTGCTTTGGGCTTTAAATGAGGAGTGCTGGCACCGGGACCTCTGGAAGACGAATGAATGACACTGCCTTGGATCTTTATACCATCTCTGTGCTCACCTTTAAAATTACGCATCAGAAACAATATCCTGTTGAATATCCCCAGTCTCATCAGCTGAGACACATACAATTAGGCTACAGAAAAGAATGATGTGTATAAGGAAAGAACAATTTCTCACTAGAAGGAGATGGATTAGATGGACTAATAGGTCTCACTCATTTTTAATTTTTATCATTCCAGGCAAATTAGAAGACCTGAGTGAAAGAATCTGCTTGGATAAAAAAAGAAAGCGAAGAGAAACCCATTTGTTGTTTTTTTCCTCCCCTCCTATGATATAATCTTAGGTCATAGAGCCACTGTAAACAGAGAAAGTAATCTGAAAATGCTCAGAGAACCATTAATTACCAAAAAAAAAAAAAAAAAAAAAAAAAGTCTTTGATTTCTTTTTGTATAGTCACTGCTCTTCTTGCAAAGCCAGCAAGCTCTAGTTAAGTGCTGAAGCTTTGTTTTGGCCAGACCAGCCTATTCTGCTCTGTGCTCTGGGGTAGGTTCACCTAAACCCCTGAGGAGCACAGTGCTTTGTGGGAGTCACAGTGCAGCTATTTCACTGCCCCCTTCCCTAAATCCTTGACTGAGCTTGGACCGTTCTTAAATTCTTTGACAAATCATTCTTTGAAATTAAAATTACAGCAAGAAAGGACGGCGTTTGGCTCCAGCACAACTACTTTCTGTTTGACGACCGAGCTTGCCGAACTCCGTAAGGTCACAAATAGCAACTTCTCATCTCTCATTCATAGAAGGATGATGACTGCTGTGAAGTGGTCAAGGCAGAGCCCTGGCTTTCACACATTCTCTCTCTTGTTCATTATGCTGTGTTTACTTGGGCGTTATGATAAGAAACGGGCATTCCTGCAAACTAATAATCTCCACTTTCTCCACCCGATCAATGCTGCCATGGTGGAGAACTTCCAAATGTCTCCAGATTAATTTCTCACAAATCATCACGGACGCTTGAGCAACAAATAGCCTGCTCTCCTTCTGATAATAGAAGATTAGTAACACTAACAATGTATGGAAGAGATGAAGGGAGAATGGTATAAATCTTCAAAGTAATGCATTGCATCACATCTCGAAACAGGTTTCCTCCTGGCAGGTGCGAGTTCTTTTCACTTTTCTGTACTACTGCGGGAGAGACCTCCGTTTTGAGAAAAGCAAAGAAAGCAAAAATCAAATTCTTTGTCATTTTCCTCCCCTGTCCTCTTTACAGTCAAACTGGAATGAAATTTGCCTGCTTTTCTTTGCGAAGAAGGCCTCTGCACAAGCAGTGCCAGTAAATCTACATGTGACACCAGCCCTCAGTGTGATGATTATTGTGGAAGTGTCACGGTCTGCCAGGAATTTGGCTGCACTTGAAAATTACTCCTTTTCCTTTTTTTTTCCTCGTAGTTGAGGATGCAAATGCTCCAAAAATGAACGGGAAAGGAAAGCTAGTGTGTCCCCTTTTCCCCCAGAGAAATCCGACTCACAGTAAGAGCCCTCTGATGGGGCTGCATGATTTCCCTGCTCACCCCTTGCACAACAATACATATGAAAACAAGGGGCCATAACAGAAGCATTTATCTTAGGCACCCAAAGCATTCCTCGGCTGGAGACGTCTATCTGTAGCACACACTACCCTCATGTTGTAGTGCTATTAAGTCCTGTTTTTAGGACCGTGCCTCAATTTATTATACAGGAATATTACCACCTTTTTCTAGGTGGTTTGTGAATCTTCTGGATGTGTGAATCTTCATGGACCACTCTGCGTGGCTCTAGGAGAGCTGAGAACCAGTTGGAACAAGGGTGTGAACGTAAGCACATCTTGAACGTGGTGTAGTAGTCTCTTCAGTAATTCTTCACTTTGTTTGTCACCCAGGATGCTGCACTGGTCAATCTAGGTGGCAAGCTACTGGGCAGGATGGCAAAGGAGGAGGCAGAAGTGTCTGTCATTACAGCTGTGATACAGAGAGTGTGCAGAGGGTAGGGATGGAGGAGGGAGGCCAAGACCTTGTCATAGCTTCCTGTTCTCACAGCACAAGACAGCTGCATTGCAGATGGAAAAAGACTACGACTATTTATGCCTCATCTTCCAGCAGCCTTCAGACCCGTGGCTTCAATCTCCCTAAGGCAGAAGCACAACAGCATCCTCCTTGTTCTTCATCTATGTGAATCTGGGCAGAAAGACATTCCTGAGAGAAGCCATGGGATGATAACCTTCAGTTTCTTGCTATTACCTGTTCTTCTCATTTCTCTTTTTGAAATAACCCATTACATTTTCTTTTCCCTGGCTAAAGTCAACTTACCGTGCGGACCTGTTGCTTTCTGACTCTGCACCTTTTCCTTCAAGGGAAGCAGACTTGTAGCAAGGATTAGGACTAAGCTGAGATCACGCATGCATGTTGTAAGCAAGACAGCCTCATTCTGATGGGTGACACTTCGTGATACTGCTCCAGGAAAAGCACATCAGCTGTAGCTGGGCCCCTGGCACAATGACAGCACCAGGCCTAACCAGCTCCCTTCTGTCTCCTTACTGCTTTCTGCAGCCTCTGCTGCTGCTCACTAATTGCTGAACCATTCCCTGAAGCCCATTTTCATCACAGCTTCTTCTACTTCTTCCTTAGTCCCTTCCAGCCTCCCCATCCTTCATCCTCAGTGAGATACCCTCCTTCACTCATCTTCTCCCAAAAACCTTTTAAAGGAAGAAAACTATGTGAAAAAGAAAGTAGCTTTCACATATTTGATAAATTGTCATTTTATTTGTTTTGCCTGCATGCTTTCCTTCCACCCCCTCCCAGTCTGCTTTGTTTATATAAATGAATCACTTTTAAGCAGAGACTACATATGACTTCTTACCAATGCAGGGAAAAATTCAGTGGGGTTGTCTTTTCAGACGTAGCTTCTAGGTCCTTCAGCAAAGGAAAAGGGACAGCACCTCATTCAACTACTAGGTTTTCGTAAGTCTTTGTACTGTGCTGGGTTTTAGTTCAGAGAAAAACTCCAGAATCAGTCATCTGTCACCTGAAAATTAACTACATGGATAAGAATTATGTGACCCTATCACAAATGTATGCCTTAACATCTGAAGTCCTCTGAGCAAGCACGGAGCCCCAAGGTGGCACCCTGTGTTTAAAACATGCGGGGAGAGAATGGGGACAGAGTTTGGGGGTTCACTGAGCTGGCCGAGCCTCGGTCACAAGTGAGCACGTACAAGCACAAGAAGCCCATTTCATAAACGTTACAGCTGGATGTCACTCGTGGAGTGGCTGTAAAAAGGAACTATTACCAGAAGAATGGATGGTTTATTACAGAGGAGCCCCACAGGTACTCCCGCGGAGTGTAGGAAGCCTGGAGATGCACGCCCCATCAGAACGGCTCTGTGCAGCGCTGGCATTAAATGGGTTTGGCACAGTGAGTCAAAACAGTGCGTGGGGCTAGCAGGTAGCATCGCTGTCAGGAGGCAGCCTCGTGAGAGAGTTTGTCAGCTGTGGAGCGGGGCTGACAGTGACCAACTGCAGCAGGCACCAAATGAAGAGGGGAACTAACTGCTCGCATCTGTTTTGCACCGATGGCACCGGGGATCAAGGTCTGCAGGAAGAGAGGGATTTCATTTCATGGCTGCTCAAGTCACTAGTAAGTAATGGCAGCGACACAGACCCGGGGAAGGATATTGCCCACACAAAATGACTTTCCTGTCTGAGTCTGACAATTCAGGGACTCTCCTTTTGTTCTCATTTACTTGCAAATAATGGTTTCCTTGTATGCCTACCAAACAATATTTACGCAGGACTGGATATATAGCTCTCATTAGAGCAAATCCTACTACCTAAATTGGGCTATTTGTGACTCTGCACCTCAAGTTTCACTCATCCCTGGTCTGAAGTGCACTAAAAGCACATTATTACTGCTTAAGATGCAAACTACCATGCTGAAAAATATCACTTTTTACCTCCAGTGAAAGAAGTTAAAAATTAATGGTTAGTTGAAACTAAGGTGATCAGTAAACAGAAACTCCTTGTGACCATGTGCAGGCTATTCTCCATCTGTAATGAGGTTATACTTACCACTTAGATTAATTACTCGTTTTCTTCTATCTTAATTTATTTTACGCTTTAAGAAACCAACATGTCCACTAACCACTCTGTATGTGATAAAGAAACACAATAAAAGCAATTTCTCTCCTAACCCCCCCAAAAAACCATTCTCAGTAATGCATTTTTGAATCCAACATACCTTCTCCTAATGAGGTTTCAGCATGCCATAAATAACACTAATGAGACTTTGTCTTTGCCCATGTAATATATTTCCTTAATATAGCTTTAGATTTTCTTATGTTGCATGGAAAACTAACAGTCACAAAAAGAAATGTCCTCCAATAGCACATTAAAACCAAAAGTACAATTAAATATAAATGAATTCAGTAATTTAATTGCACTATTGTCATTTTTAAGAATTCAGAGAGGAGTAATGGTATCATTTTTTCTATTGGTAAATAATAAAAGTGCTGAGGGAATCAGATAATATTTAAATAAACATTATTGTGACTATACGTGATACAAAGATACCTTTTATTGCCAGGTAAATTCTGTATTTGCTAATGAAGAGATAGCTCAAAACAGGAATCTCTGCAAGCTCAGGGACCAGTCCTGTGAGTCTTATGCAAGCAGTCCCAAATAAAGGATGCAAGATTTGGCTCTCCGTTTTTATAGACCTAATAGTCTACGTACACGCTTCCAGCCTCAGAATGCATGCAGTTCCAATACCATCTGCAAAATGCAGCCATTTAAGCAGAGGTTTCAACCTAAAAGACTGCTATCCTGTAAAAGTGGTACACATTTAGGCAATCTGCAGCTCCCATCATTCTCGCAGCAAGCCAACATTGCCTGGGTGAGCTTTTTTTCCTCTGAAAATGCTATCTCATGATATTTTTCCTAAAAAATAAAAAAAATAATGCAATTTTGCAGAAAAACTTGAGTGTTTGGGGCAGTTTGCACTTTAACCATATACATGTTGAAGCCTACTCTATTTTTAAAGATCAACTGAAATATTACACTTGTCACCTCTGTCACCTTTCTTTCCCCTCAGAAAGCAATGCAAGGCTTATGCAAAATTTCAGTGGGAGCACGTGGAGGGTTTCACCACTGACTTTCCTGAAAACAGGCTAGCTAGCAGCACTTTTTTTACCATTCCACCTTCAATTATAAAATCCAGTAAACAGCTTGGACCAGGTGTCCAAGGTGTAGGCACTGATGGGCCACTCTTGGCGCAGAAAGGCAGGGTGTTAAATGGAAATGATCATATCCAACGTGGAAGCAAAACCCCCTAATTCCCTCAGGTTAGGAGAAGAAGGTGATCACAGCTTCTGACTTCTGAACGAAGTGGCACACCGAATTACAGGCTGGGCATCAAAACAAGTGATTAAACCAGGGTGTACTGAAGATTAGCAGATAAAATGACTTATGTACTTCAGACAGGGGAAAGCGATGCATGCAAATACAAGCCTGTTCATCAGATCTTACAAGCATGTAAGGCTTTAGAACAATTTTTCCAGGAGGGAATACTTAAGGGGTACAGACAAATGGAAAATGGCATGGAAATCAACATGGATTTATCAAAAGCAGACTGAACCAAACTAATAAGCTCCTTTGATATGATAACTAATTTTCAAGACAATGTAGCAACCTCGTCTCTCTGGACTTTGGCAAAGGATTTATCATCTACATAGGAAATCCTTAGTTAAAGCAGAGAAGACGGGTTTAAGAGAATAACTAGAAGGCATGACGCTGATCAAAGGGAAGGGCAGGAAGACTCATGCGTGGATGTGGTGAGACATCCTCTGCAATGTTAAGTTTGACTCTGGCTACCAGCTCCTGAGATGGATACAAACCTTGATGGATGCAGAAGAGGACTGCTAGGATGAGGACTGGAATGAGAAGCACATTCTGCCATGGGCATTTGAAGAGTTTGATGCAGTTTGTGTACCAAAAGAAAAGCTGGCTTCTATTAGAGCGCAACCATCAGGAAGGAGAAGACCTTCCTGAAGAAGAAAAGAAGGAAAGAACAACGTTAAGATACAGAAAATGGGTATAAAGTTGTCAACTATTAATTAGGCTGGAAACAAGAAGGTTTTTAAACACCAGAATATGGCACTTGAGAAAGGACTTCTGGTAAGAATAACATGAGTGGGAAATGTAACTGGTTGCAACATGGACTTCGATCAGTATTATGGAAGATATTATATAAAGACGGTTCTAGAAGTAGCAGTGTGCTGGATTCACCGTTCAGGTCTATGTTCCTATTTCCAGCTGGGCAAATGACCTTACCACTTCTCTATCACCTGTATCTTTTGTACAAACTGTGCATTTTTTCCCAAAGCAACTGTTTTTTCCTAAAATAAACTCAGGCACACTTCATGTGTGCTGACTCTATTTTATACAAGAGAGAGCTTTGCTGTTTTTCCACCTAAATCAGTTGATCTAACAAAAATATTAATCTCCGCAAAAACATTCCCTCATTTCTGTATTTTTCCCAGTTTTACAGTAAAAAAATATTTGAAAAATGTACTGTTTCTGGCAAAACTTTGTGGCCTATTTTGGTAGGAAGCAATATTAAAAACGCAGTCTTGTTTTTTTTCAGTGTTTTCTCAAAATTCACACAGTTTTATGAAATCACAAAAAATATGGAGGCCTCAAGTCCTGAGTGTTTTGTGTAATGTTTCTTTTTAAATTCCTCTAGTGCTTAAACTCAGATTACACAGTTATGAATAAACGTAAGCGTGCAGAGCTATGCGTGCAAGTCCCATATGTCACTTCTGAAGAAGGAAAGCGACTCCTGACAAATCAGATCCTCATGAATGCCTGCTCTGTATCACATTTTAGCTCTACATGTATTGTTATGAGTCAGACAATTGGAAAATCCCACGCAACTACAAAATGTGGGTCAAAAAAAGACATGGTTTTCTTAAATTAACTGGTACTTATTTTTTTTCTAAATTTTTTTTTTTTTTTTAAAGAATGGGAAAATGATTATCAGCAGACAAAATTACATAGGAGATGTTAGCTGCATTTCTTCAAGACTCCGAAGTCTGGTGCCTGTGGGTGCTTCCAGAATAATAAGGGGGGCTCTGTGATCATGAAACCACAGTACAATGCTAAATTTAAAACCTAAGATCAGATAGCAACCCATGAAATCAAGCGTGAGAGAGAAGTAAACTGTAAGGGCAGCTAACAGGAATGACAAACGGAGCAAGGATGATCAATATTAGGATTTCGATTCTAGCTCTAGATAGATAGAGAGATCATTCCCTGATGTCCCTTTCTGGCAGTCAGTATTAGCAGAAGTGATGTCAAATATTGTCATTTCATATCCAGACAATTGGCATTACTATCTCATTCTCCAAGTATCATCTTGGAGAGACATGCCTAGCCATACATTGGCCAACAAATCTGACAGGAGCATCTCTGCACGTTCCTGCTCCGAGACGCAGCCGCGCGTTGCCAAACTGCCTTGGCTCCCATCTAGCTGCAGTCCCACTCAGGCTAAGGGTCCTTATACTTCACGGAGGCTGCTTGTGACACATCTCTTTTTTTATTGTCTGTGAGCTATTTTTTTACTCTTGCACCAGTGCTGTCTTTCAAAGGACCAGAAACTGCTGAAAAGAGATTAATGAGTCTCAACTGTTCACCTCATGGGAGCGGGGTTGCTGCCGGTTAGCTACAGTTAGCCACCGGGGACCCCACTAACGTCAGCACCCTGAAGAAATCAGCCTCCACGTGGCGTGCAAGCGTTTAGCGAGAAGTTAATGGCGCAGAACAGAGAGCTTAATTTCCCTTGTAGGTATGCAGCTTCCCTTATGCAAGGCTACGCTGGTGTAAAAGGCCTGTAAGGGACAGAGGAGCTAGTGCTGAACAGGTGAAAATCTTGTACCAACGCACAAGGTTCAGGGTGCAAAGGGACATTGTGGATCACACAGAAAACAGGAGTGGTGGTTTCATAGCTGTAATGCTTATAAAAAAACTTATAAAACTTATTAAAAAAAAACTTTTTTGTGTGTTTTCAAGTGTTGAAAAGCTGAAGGTTCTTTGGTTGTGCTCACATCTCTGCTTTTGTTAAATTTCAAGCCGAGACAACTCAAATATCACCCTACTCCAGCTGTCTAGGCCCACAGCCCAACAACAGACCAACGTGCACTACTGGTACCCTACTTCATCTCTGTTTAGGAGCCATTATTCCTAATGTTATTAACTTAGAACATGCCTATTTGGGGGTAATAATAACAAACAAGAAACTCATCCTTACCCTGCTGTTGCTAGATGTTTCTGGTGTGGCAGCAGCGATGACCTCTCCGGAGGATAACCTGCTGCTGTCAAGGTATTCCTTTATCAAGTATTCATTTACGAGGGATTTCACTGCACACTGCTTTAATATAAATAGATGCATCCAGTATATATTTTAATTCAATATGGTTTTAACTTTGTCATAAAATCGTTCAGGTTGGTTTTAGTTTAATAACAGGATCATTAGATACTACTTTCTTCAGGAAAGATGGTAGATTTATTCCTGGAGGAGTATTTGTGAACAAGCCCTTCCTATGTCTTTGGGCACCAGGTATTGCTGTTCATAGAGGGAAAAAAAATCTGTAACTAAATGCTTACAGAAATGAGGAGTTCATCACATCCCTTAGTTCAGCACTGAAACATCTCGTATTTTCATTACTAATAAAACTTGATTATATTATCTACGGCACTGAATGTAACGTATAGACAACTGCATATAGACAACATCTTACAAACGTGATAACATATTAAGGTTATTGCACCAGACTCTGGGTAAATTTCTGAGGAGTTCTGTAGATTCACTGAAGAAGGAGCAGACAGTAATGTGCCTCTAGAATTTTAACAAGGTTATTCTTCTGCTTTTGGACTCCACCGTCTGTTATTTCAGACAAACATTTCAGATGTAGAATTACTTACATCCTTAAAAAACGAAGTGCTTTAGGAAGTTGGAGGAGAAACAACTGTCTTAAGAAAAGTGAGAAGAGAAGAGAAGAGAAGAGAAGAGAAGAGAAGAGAAGAGAAGAGAAGAGAAGAGAAGAGAAGAGAAGAGAAGAGAAGAGAAGAGAAGAGAAGAGAAGAGAAGAGAAGAGAAGAGAAGAGAAGAGAAGAGAAGAGAAGAGAAGAGAAGAGAAGAGAAGAGAAGAGAAGAGAAGAGAAGAGAAGAGCTTTATCTTGATCATCAATCACCAAGGAACATAAATACCTTCTGAACAAACTAAACCCTTTGAATCCATACAAAATTATGGAAAATCATGTGTGAATTGGTTTTCCTGTGATTTTTCTTACATTTTCTACTTCATTTTTTCTTGGAAATATCACAAATAAGTCTCTTTCAAGATATTCTGTAATCCTAGGCAACAACAGAAATCCTGAAAAGTAAAGATATGGGAAGAATAAAGGGAACAAAACTGCTTATCCTAGAACTTCGAAGAAAATAAAAAAAAAAAAAAAAAAGGCATTGAAAAGTCCTAGAATCACATATTTATACAGAAGTACTTTTATTTTTGCACTCACACAATTCCTTCCTCTTTAACAAAGGTTTCAGATAAGGCATTATAAAGTGAAGGTACTGATACAATACTCTCAGAATATTACCAATTTAGAGAAGATGAAAAATTTAAGTGTCCTTCTCTCATTTCCAGTGTTTCATGTAAGTATAACACACAGAATCCACCAAACTGAGAGCAGGATTTTCAAGAACCAGTCACACATCTGGTATTCACATCTTTGAGAAAAGGTAAATCAATACATCTCCAGTATTTCTGTTATGTGTGTTTGTGACATATTGCAAACATGGCCTTATCTGGATGTGAAATGCCTGCGCTCCGGCACAGAACATGTATTTTATCACGTCGTATCAGAGCCTGCTCTGTCAAGTAGAACCCCCATTTTGTAGCAGAACATTTCTGCTTGCTGCAGATAACAGGAGAGAGATCTGGAATCCCGGGCTATTTACGTGGTGCAACAAGTTGCTCTGTTGCCTCCTAATGATTCTCCATACAGACACCAGCTGGCACGGCTAGTGCTTGGGATTTTTTCTTACAAAAATTGGAAACTCAGAGAAGATCAGAGAATCGGGCTGAGGAGAAAGAAAGGCTCCTAACCGGAAGACATCACCACTGTACTCTCCTGAGGAATGGAAAGGACACTGGCCACAGGACATGGGAGGGTGAAGTGAAGTGAGCACAGAGCTGTGAAAAGCACATGTGGGGATAGCAGGATAGCCCCCCAGCATCAAACACACTTGTTAGGATCTTGAAAGCTCCCACTCAACTAACTGCAAAGCTTAGGAGCTCCTAGGATGCAGTAGACTCTTGCACGTGACAATTGGATGTGGCTACAGAACTGACAGCATCTTTCCTTGGCATGGAGGGCCTGTCAGGTCCGCTGCTCTCACTGATGATTACCTGTGCTACTTCCAACTGAAAGCATGCCCTGCACTTAATGCAGTGAAAACTGCAGCTGCAACAGCACCCGAGAGGTACAGACCTCTCCTAGAGAAGGCATGACTCTCACAAGAGAGAAAGAAGCAGAAGCAATGCATTTGGTGTTACTCCACAGTGACTTAAATTTGCACAGGATGAGGAAAATATGAAAACAGTTATGCAAATGCTCGGTACAGAAAATAAATACATCTTACTGCCAAGTAAATCACTGATCAATAGGTGATACTAGGACAGCTGTCCACTTTGACTGTGAGAATGGCATCAAAGTTGGAATGTTTGACATTTGAAAGGAAAAAAATACATCTTTTTATGTTTTACTTACGTCTCATATTCAGGAGTAAATAGGCTTCTTCATCATATCACAAACTCAGATTTATTGTAAACACGAAAGTACTGAGGAATTTACAAAAATCTTCTTACTTCCTGCAATTATTTTAAGTAAATTCTTTGTGATTCTACCCTGAAAGTAAGAAATTTTCACTATGGTTTTACCGAATCATTAGATAATTGTTACTTGATGTACTTGATGTACCCTTTGTACTGGATGACACCAAATTTCCTTACTCCTCCTTCGTGACAATGCTTGTTATCTTACCAGGGACGACCTTCCCGATCTCAAAATAGCTGTTCAGTGCAAATCTACCAACTTCACATTCACAGAGCTCTAAAACAAACATTTTCCAAATTATAGTTGTTAATAGTTGCATTTAGCTTCAGTTTATTTAGAAATAATGAATCTTTTCAACAACACTTTAAGCATGTCGTATTAGCCACCCTATTTTGCATAATGGAAATGAAAGGACCCAGAGTCCCTGAGGATGCCACAGGCAAGGCTGGGAATGAAACCCACGTAGCTGCTCCTCACCCAGCCACCACCTCGCTTTGCCACACAGATCTGGCTGCCCGCTCTCCTGAATCCTGAGTTTTGCACCCATCCTGCAAGCGACCATACATTATGTAAAGCAGGCAAGAACTGAGCTCTGGACTTTTAATTTTCCTCCATCTGGGGACCAGTCCTGCTTTTCTGCAATTTCAATGCAAATCAGAAGTATATCCATTGGAGTCATTAGCATTGCATCAGTCAAATCACCACCAGCAAGCTCAAAACTGCAATGTGTTATTTTAATAATGAGGAAACATGAGGATTTTAGAATGGTGCTGTCCTTAAACACGGACAAACAGAAGAACAGCTTTCCAGGATTTTTAGCGGAGAAATTTGATCTTCATCTCCAAGTGCCAGTGTCAGCCCTTTTCCTAAAAAAAAGAAATTAAGGGCATAGAAATATAATCAATTCAAATAAGTATCGATTTCTAAATAATGTAGAATTAATTTAGACATTTACAAATTGTAAATCACTTTTTAGTAAGAATCAGCACCATATGTTACAAGGCAATAGATAAAAATGTTGATAGATTGGGTACGGCGCTCCCACTGAACCCGAGTTCATGCCCTACATTTCAAATAAAAGGGAAGGGGAAGAAAGCAAGGTCTAAAACAAAACAGACTGCTTCTTATAGGCTTTCTAAGCAAAACTGGAATTGTATCAACAAACCTAATACTGAAATCCAGACAAACTCCCATGAGGTCAGGCAAAGTACTGTGGATTTACATCATCTTAATTGAGACCAGGATTTTGCATCATCCCTATGATGTACTGTTACAGGAGTCCTGAGGGAGAGGTATATAACATCATCTCATCAGGAGGTAGCGGTATGGAGATGGAAATTGGCTAATGTAGCTAATGCTACACAACTTGCCAGTCGCTAGGCTAAAAGTAAAACACAGATAACTAACCCCGAGACATTTCTTTTCAAGAGGATGTCTCATGTATTCAAAGACCTCTTACCAAGCCTAGTTCTAGAGGACTGCGGCTATTTTCATTGTTACTCTTCTTACATCCCTCTGTGAATGCCTCATTGCTGAACTAGCTTTCATTTCCCTTTAAAAATTTATGTCAAGAAATGCCACTTACAGCCAACTCTTGTGAAATTGCATCATTCTGAGCAAAGCCTAAGCCAAATATTAGAGGTGATTTACGTGTTCCTCTTGGAATCACCCAAACAGCATACCAAATCCAAGATGCTTCTGAAGTATTTCCTTTTGTAAAAGGGGAATAAGAAAGTTAAGAGTTTTAGTTCAAGCAGGCAACCAGGAATCATGACAATGAGGCTCTCTGTGTGTTATCAGAGCTAGGAAATTCAGTGCTAGGCACTGCACTTTCCACGGGAAAAATACTAGGTATTCATAGTGCCTTTGGGGAATTCATACAGGACACTTTTTCAGCAGCACCCCAGGAACACAGTCCCAGCTTCCAAAGCACACCATATTTTCAGCAAGTGTTTCATTTACCTTTGGAAACTGTGCTAAAATACAGCAAAAATCTGAAATCACCAGAGTGACTTGGCCTCAGCCCTCCTCGCCCTGTATAAAAGCAGGATGCCATTGAATGCTGCTGAGATGTTTAATTCATTCCTGTCTGAAAGGGGCTCGGACAGAGGACATCGGAGAATTACAAAAAAGCCCCATAAAGCAAGCAGTAGGTGAAGAAACAGAGCCACTTATAGATTCGTTTCACTGCCTGGAAGCTAATGCTAAGGGACAACAACCACGTCAAACAGGCATCAGGAGCTGTTACAAAACATCAGAAGGACAAAATGAACGCCTGCCGTCGCTGAAGTGGGGGGATAAATAAATGCATGTCCCCAGTTCTGGCCTGGTGACAGCATCTGCAGTTCCAGGCTGTGTCAGTGATCCTTCCTGCTTCACGAACTGGTATGTAAATACACTCACATCTGTGTGCACCTGTATGAGTCGTGTATATGGTGCTGTGCTCAGTTTATGTGAGCAGTAAGTGAGCACGGGATAATTTGCAGGGGACACACCAACCTTCTCCAGCAGCCTCGAATGCAGACTCTGCTGTCTCAAGGACCGGGTACCTGCCCTAGGAAAGCTGGCACCAAGCATGTTTTGCCTCCCAGCACCTGGCTCCTCTTTCTCATCTCTTTCTGGACTTAGAGTTATGACCATCTCAAATATCCAGACGAGAGGCCAAGGAAAATGTTTTAAAGTAACATAAAGAGTTATCACTGCTTACACATTCCAGACTTCTGTTCAGCTGCAAATCCATTAATGCAAGAAAGAAAGAGGAGCGTGATGTGGGAAAGGAGGCTGTCTACGATTTATCACTGCTGTGCAGACATGCCCTGAGAAGAGAGCTGTGCTGAAAACCCAAATATAGGAGCGTGTATATTAGTGGCAGTTATTTCTGATTTGGTCTGAGGGACTTTCCAAACTCAAGGGGCTCACAATGAAGGACTGGCCAGCCATGAAGAGCCCGCAGTAAAGCTGAAAGGACATGTAAATTGCCCTGATATCCCAACAGACTTCTGCTGTTTCATGGATGCTATTATAATCCCAAGAAGCAAGGAGGAGCCTCATTTTCTACACTGCTCACAGAGGCACCATGCTCCTTTTGGGCTTTATCAGCAGCTTTTTATTTGCCAAACGTGGACCTCTCCTCTATTCTGAAATTAGCTACAAATTAAAATTCTGAATGATTTCACAAAATGGCACAATTTCCTTAAAAAGCTGGATCTGAACTGGATCAGATCTTCATCTGGGGAAAACCAGCGTGTCACTGTAAGAACCAAGCATGGGATGAGCTAAAATTCGTATAAAAATAAGAGCACTTTTTGTATGTTACTAAGGCATTAAGAAAGGCATACAAAAATTATATTCTCCTAAAAGGTCAAAAGAAAGCTCTCTCCTCCTGAGAATACATTTTGCACAATATTCAAAAAAGATGCATCATTTGGGGAAATAACTGTAATTTTGCAGTGGTATCTTTTTGATGCCTAAAAAGTGTACCTTTGAAATGGTTGTGTATTCAACATTTAACAGCGAAGAATGAAAAAGCTTGTCAATGCTTTCTGAACCAGCTACATGAACAAAACTGTCAGGAACTAGCCCTCAGAAACTGCTGTTTACTCCTGCTAAGCTTAAGTTTTTCACAATTCTCCTTCAAGGCTTGCCTGTGCATTGGTAATACATTCAAAGCAATTTTCTCAGAAATCAGGTTCTTCTGTCTTGCAACATTCTAACTTTATGTCCTTGCTTTCAAACCTCTGCATCATGCATTGTTTTTTTTTTTTTTTTATTTTTATAATAAGGCAAGGAAAGTTGCATAGTTCTTCAAAAAACGCCTTTCATTGTGTTCAACTGAGGGTCTCTTCTGTTTATGTTGCAGGACTTTCCCAACTCTAAAATCAATGCATTTTTTCCTTACCCAGTTTCAGAAGCTTTTTGTAACCACAGACCGTCCCTCACCAGCGGATCACAGGAGCAACACTAGTCTACCACTCCCGAGGGACAACGTTCAGTCTCAGAAGTGGGAAAGAGAAAGGCACACACTTACCACAAGTGAACAAATTTCCGAAAGCAAGCTCTAATCTCACGATCGCCAGTTGTTCCCAGTCTGTGGTTTAATTTACTGCTGGGTTAGCAGGGTGTTCCACAATGCCTCTAATAATTACTTTCTCGAGGCTCTAATTCAACTGCAATTACCCACTTCGGAAGTTAGAGAACTGGTTCGCAGCTCTGCTGGGATCCAGCTGAACCACCCGGCCGGCCCCCAGCACCCCTTCTCCCCACCGAGGGGAATGGGGACCTCACCAATCCATGCAATTGGCATCTCCTGAAGGGTATCTCCCACCCACGTACCCGGGATACCTCTTCTCAGAGCCGTTTTGCCACGAGGAGAACATTTACATTTGGCTTTTAGGCTGAAGAGCCACGCTACCAGAGCCTCCTTCGCGCACCCCAGCCGACCAGCTGGGTTCATGGCTCGCAGCTGGCCAAATGATCTAGATAATTAAAGGAGAAAAAAAAAACCTCTTTGCTGTTCAGGGATTTCAGTCTGTTTCATCAAGAACATTATGTCCTTGATCTCTCTCTGCTCTTTTTTGGCTTTTTATTTTTTATTTTTTAACTGCCAGATTTAAAGGCCACTACGACTGTATGGAAACTGCCTGTCAGCCATCATGGCCCACACCTCCATAAAAGAAATGTCAGGACACGAGACTCTCAGAAGACTGCTCGGTAGAGTTCCCTTAACTCACTACAGGCCACACACCTTTAAGGGGCAGCTCCACAACGCTCACTATGGGTTGGGGGAGCAACAAAGGTGGCAGTGAGAGGCCCCGTCACCTCACACCCCTATGGTGGGGCCCAGGCGCCATTTTAGCTCCCGGGCTGTGGGCCCGGCCGCGCCGCCAGCCCCGCCATGTCCGCAGGGATCCTCTCCGAAATCGGCGCTGTGTCTGTGTCAACACAGGTGTCTGCTGCAGCGGCTCCATGTCAGGGGGCTGGGAGAGGCAGCGGTAGGAATTAATTTCTGCCTGTAATCTGGTTTGATTGAAGACCCAGCACTCTACGCAACTTTTGGGGCAGGACCAGGCTTAACACGTAGGGCTTAGGGCAGAAAAAAATGTGTTTGCTTCATCATTTCAAAAAAAAACTACAACTCTTCACACATTTTGACTGCAGAATGAACATTTAACAACGCGTGCTCTTAGTGGCAAACACGAAAAAAAACTATGCACACTCAAAGAGAGTCAGATAGACATTTCTATTACAAAGTAACAGGGGAAAAACTGATTTATGAATTTCAGCGTGAAAAGCGGCTTGTAGCACAATGACTTTGCCAGGACAACATACTCTGCTCCATATCTAAGCAGTTAAATAGCGCAGAATTGTCAGGTAATAGAGCAGCTGCTAACAACGCTGCCACACAAGCACTGTTTAGTCAGCACCTGCACCTATATGACACCCTACACGTGATGAACACTTAGGTTATCGAGTGAAAGGTGATTCCTCGGCTAATGCAAACAACAGCCTGAACCGCCTTACCCCCACACACATCCCACTGACCTTACATTCGGCGCCTTTCACAATTAGCCTTCTCGCAATGGGAAGATTTTCCCTAATCCCACTTACCCGTTCTCCGAGTGCACACACTCCATACGTTGGCACCGTCGCTGCGTCTGACTGCACAATTTATTCTGTTTTTCATAAGGCAAACAATATGGTTTGAAAAATACCCAGCTTGTATCTCCGTCACTTGACCTCCCTAATTTAGAGCACAAGCCCCCAGTGTGGCAGTGATGCTGTCTTTGTTGAGCTGTTGCTCTGTGATAGCTAATACATGCATACATTACTGCTGACATTTAAAAACATTCCTAACAGTTTGTGTGAGTACATGGTAAACAGATGCTATGGGATTTTTTCCCCATTATCAGTCATCTCTGAAGACTGCAGTGAAGTGACAGGTTGTTTGAGACTCTTCGGTCTAACAGTGAGAGATTTATTTTTAATAGAATATTGATATTATGGCACAAAATGCCATTTGGTGTTTACTTTTTTTTTTTTCTCCTAGAGCTGCGGTTTAGCTTTTTTTAAGCTTTTGCAGCCCTCTGTTATATCTACTACTCTATTTTTTATGAAAAAAAGTTAGAGACTTTTATGAACTCTCTGATTAAAGTACCTCCATCTGAATGCAGATTAAAAGTTCCAACACCTGAGAGCACTAAACCAATGAATATTTATATAGAAAAACAGCAGATGAATGCACTTTAAATCTTCAATGCAAGTCTAGTCATGGGGTTTATCTTATTTTAGGGCTTACTTTTTATTAAAATGAACTCTTGCATATTTACGCTACAGAAATAAATGCTATTTGCAAGCACAATACAGTAAGAATCTTACAAATGGATGGCCTTGCTGAAAAGTAAATTTACTTCTCAAACAGATTTATTTCTTTATCAAGTAATATTTAAGAGGATTTTCATTCCGTGCTGCTGGCACAGGTTGGTGCGGAGCAGGGACATGCCCCGTAACCTGATTTCCCCCTCGCCTAGCTCGGGCAGTTCGCAGGGCATTACGTGAGGAGCACAGGAGGTATTTGGGCAGAAGGGCCGTGGGCTCTGGCTGCCCACATCTCCAGACTGCGCCCAGCCACCACCATCACCACGCAGCCAGGCTGCTGCCACTGCAACGAACTCCTGCGGCACTCTCAAGCAGTAACGCGGCCTTCCAGACCATTGAAATGAGCAAACACCAGCCCCTGAGACAATTTTTTTAAAGATTTTGTTTGAATAGGAAGAAATACATTGTTTAAAGGGCTTCCAGAACCGCTGGGAATGAGATCTTGATGAAGCCCCAGCACTTCCCAGACATCAGACCTCCACTCTCCCCAGCTCTCGTGTTTTGTACAAAGATTTGTTGCACTGTCTCCAGACCTATTCTGTTCCATTTTGGTTTTAAATGTAACCTTAGAAATAAATGTTTACAAATCAGCTCATTGTTTCTTTGTTTTGAAGCTTAAAGCCTCGCTTTGATTGCTGCCTTTTTGACATTTTGCATAGGAAATATGTTTGCATGTTCACAGTGCTATTGAAACAGCAATTAGATCACCATATTCCAGCTGTTACAAGGTTTTGTAATGCATTTTCCAATAAACATTTTCAAGAAAACAGAACTATTTTAGTATGTCAAGCAGATATGCTAAGATATTTTTGTTCGTTTGTTTGTTTTTTTTTCAGTCTTATGTTTTTCTGTACATTACCATCCTTTTTTATGTTCCTCTACTTCACTTTTAATGCCACAAGAATACAAAGGGCTGGGTTTTTGAAGGCAGGGAGTGGTTTGAGGAGTTCCTATTTTGGGGACCTGAGAGGATATTTTCAGAAAACTGCACCTCTCATTTTTCCGATCCTCTTCCCAATTTCCAAGAACAAACTTCCTTTGCAGCAGTCCTAAACAAGGCAGCTGAATTTTGCCTTGGTAGAGAAGCAGAATTGTGACATCTCACTTTATGGTCAGCACCAGACAACAATTAGGGACTTCTGTTTCTGGTACACTCCTCAAAACCCGCACCATTCTGCTTGCAATTTACACTCTTTTTGCTGACTGGTGCTTCCTGACCTCAGATGCCGCACCTCTTGCTTTCTCATCTTCTCATACAAGAATCATGATGATAATTTTTCCTACTTGTTGCCTTGTGCAATAAAAGCAAAGTCTCTTATAGTATGGAACTGCAAAATATCTAGTTCTGCCTGAAGCCAATGAGTTGCAACCAAGCTAGCTGATTTATCTTCTGTGTTTTGATTGATCACTTGGAATTTGGTATACACTAAGGAGATCGATAGATTGATTTTTTTGGTGTTGTATATCATTATCAGGGTGTAACTTGGTTCTTTTTCCAGCTGGCAAAAATTCAGAAGAGAACTACTGAGAGAAGGAAAGAGATTTTCCTCGGGAACTAGAATGGGAAACAGTCCACCTTGACTTGCTACCCTATTTTAGAGCTGGTCGTTGGCTGTTTGATGACAGTTCTCGACTACTGTGCCCTGATGGAGTTGTGATTTCTTCTAATAACTTTAAGAAAGAAATAGCAGGGGCCGAGGAAGACTCACAGACCACACGGGAGGCTTCCTCTTAAACCCAGGCAACTCAGAGCACACGTGTAGTAGGTGCAAGGCTGTTAAATCCTGAGGCAAAGAAGAGTCAGGCACCAAGCTGTGCAACAGCCAGAGTTGGTGCCTGCTTGCGGCATCGAAGGGCTTGCCATTCATCGCTCAATCCTGCTCCCAGCCTCGCAATTAGAAGTGCAAGCGTATTAGAGCTGCAGCAGAAGAGGTTATTTTAAGTTTCCTTCTCATCTTCTAGGAAAATGATCCATTATAAATTCTGCAGCTGCCTGTCTATCACTTACGGGATACCACCAAGTTAGGGCCATTTCAATCTCCCTCGGGTTTCAAAATAATTATGCACGCTTTTGTCACATCAAGATTAGTTTATTTGCAATTCCCAGGTGCCGTGCATGTCCAACACAACATCACCAAGTACTCCAGCACGGATAACCTGAAAAGGCTCCTTGTGAAAAGGCTTTGCTCTTAACATATTTCACCTAGCCTGAAACTACTACCTTGGTCGCCAGTTAAACAAAAGTATTGATTTTAAAATTGCTCTTGTAACCTACAAGGTACTACATGGCCGCTGTCCAGCATCTCTTAACTCCTGTATGTTCTTGGATGTACACTTGAATCTGCTGAGGGAAATCTGTCACTTGCTCTAAGTTTGCTGCAAGCTTCATGGACTAACAGCTTGTACTCCGAGGAATTCTGCCCTGCTGGAGGAGCAGGAGGCTCCGCTAACACTCCCGCTTTTACAGGAGGTTAAAAGGCTTTATTTTTATTGCTAACTGTCTAATGAACTCTGTGACAATTTCTACATTCCAATATTGTTTTATTTCCAATTAGTTATATTATGTAAAACAGCCAGTGACACGCTGCATGCATGATAATATAACCTAGTGGGGAGACTTAAAGTCTGCATCCCGCATCCTCATTGTCTGTGTGACGAGAGAACCAAAGCAGTTTCTGGAGCTGGCTGGTGCTCCAATGCTTCGTCAATACCCTATTATAGAGGCAATGAGAGAAAAATCCTGCAAAATACAAAAGCAAAACCCAAAGGTAACCCAGATGTCATTTTAACCTCACATGCACCGAGACCTTTCAGCTTTATTAACGTAAAAGACTAGGCATGAAAATGCTCAGACCATTTTCTGGCTGCACCTATCTTATTACTCACTTACATTATTTAACACGTTTTCTTCAATAGGATTACTTCAGATTTACTGAGACAACGCCTGGTGTGCTTCCCTTCTCCAAAGGCTTTTTTCAGAGCACTAGATATTGAAAGCGAGAGAGACAAGTTCAGCTGACCAGGGCCTTGCCTGCCTTTGTCTACACCGTCAAAAAAACATTAGTCTTACTGCTCAGTCATCTCGACAGAAGTCCACACACACCTGAAGCAGAGTACATAATTCTCTCATTTAAAAAGAGATTTAAAAACTCAGCTTGCTTATGAAACCCAGGCAAAGAAGAAGCACATAAAATCCGTGTAAGATGACAGCACAGTTCAATTCCCTCCCTCCTATTTCCCGCACCTGAACAAGCTCTTGCAATTTTACTTTTCCGAGCTGTCTTGTTCAATTAAAAAGAATGAGAATGGAGACAGAGATCCATGGGGAAGATATCCAGAGAGCAGCTTAGCAGTCCTAACCAAGGACCTTAAAATCCATATCAAATTGCCAGCACCAGGCTTTAGCAACACTCTGCACTCTAAGTCAGGACACCCTCCGTAACTGGCTGATTAATGGTGTGTTTTACCCATTTTACTTTAGCATGCAAGGTAATTGGAGAATGAAAATGTGACCTGTGGAATCTGCACATCCCCTGCCCATGCTGTATTTATTCCTGGAACAGCTACGACAAGAGAGAAGCACCAGGTGACCGATGCAAGCTTCTGGAAGGAATGAAAGCTGCTGCTGCTTAACATTACTTTCTATAATCTGGCCAGAGCAAGATAGGCTGATGGTTTTTCTTTGGATACTGTGCTGAATAAAATTGCAGATAACCGAAGTTGAGAGGAGGCTGCAAAGCTCGTAGGCAGGCAAATCACTGAGCACAGACGCTGAGCAGCCACTACATGCACTAGAGGATGCTGAGCTAGGATGCTCTTAAGACAGTTCAAGAGCGAAAAGATGCTGGAGGACCAGGGGAAGACAAGAGGAAATATGTCCCTTGTTCTTGTGGGCTGCTACATCAATGTAGCACCCTCCGAAAGGTGACAATTTCTTTTCACAATATTTAGAAAGAATCCAAGTCTCGTACAGAGGGCTGAGTTGCGTGGATGCTGTCGAGGAAGCACCAGAGAAAGACCTGACGGATAGATGGGGACGGCAGATGAGTAGTGCCCTGATGAACCTGAAGGCTGAGCTCCTATTTCAACAACGCCAGTCACAAGCAGATAGAAACCTGATGTGAACATTTCCAAGGCCTTAAAATAGAGGAATTGAATCACAGAGGCCTCATACCTGTCATAACAAATTAGACTGACCCAAAATCCAGCAGATCATTTGATAGCCAATTACTTGAAATAATGAAAAGGGGCTAAGAAGTCACCTAGAGGAACAAAATAAAAACCATTTCTAATATCCCTGACGCTCCACTGTTACTGACACCTCCTCTCTTGTTTTCCTTCCACATTAAGTTCAGGCAATTCATCTTCACTTTGAAAGCTGTGCAGTTTTGACCCTGCCTACCTGCTGATGTCCTGACTGCTGTCACATCTTCCCGCTGCCGTGCTTAGCCCACATCCTCCATCAATGTCCTGCTGCATCTCTCCCTCTCCTTCATGAAGAAGAGAGATGCCTCCCTCTTCATGGGCCACACTCCTCCTTCAAATCCTTCAGCAAAACGCAGGACAAAGGTTTTTATGTAGTACTCCAGAAAAAAGACCAAAAATTAAAAAAAGAAAAAAATGAACCACTTTTAGACCAAGTCTTCATTGAACAGGTAATGGCTCGTAAAGATAGAGCATATGCAGAATTTAGTTCTGATGGGCACTGAGCTCAGTGCCTGCCAGGATTAGATCCTTAAACTGAAACTCCTCATATTGCTAGCTGAAGGAAAAAAGGGAGTTTTGAGCTCTGAGGGGTTTAATAATTCTCATTTCTCAAAATTAATTAATCAATACGCTATCTTCCGAAACAATAGACAAGAAAGCAAATGCTCCAGCCAAGTCTGAAACACCTCAAAGAAGAAATGAACGGTTCAGTTTAGTACCCTCCTGAAATGCCCATTATATGGAATGAAAAAATCAGATCCTCTTACAAGAAGTCATTTGCTAATAACGCTTCTTACTCATTGAGAGAAAAATTTGTTTGTTATTAAGAGAGTTTTTAAGAGACACTTGGATCTGAAGCCATAGGGATGCAGAGACTGGAACCTGGCATTAATTTCAGTTTGCTGGTTTGCTGCACCTGGTAAGCATCCACAAGAAAGCTGTATTTCTGCACTTAAGATTAAAAAACCTATTAAAGAACAGTCATTTCGGATGAACACCCCGCACTCTTAGCCATAGGTGTCTTCTTCAGCTCAATTAAAAACCATAGTCTTGTCAGGCCATAAAAATCATCAAAATTTTAGTTACAAATTACACCGCAGTAAGTGTCAGCATCTTTTCCACAGATTTAGCTTTGTTTGAAGGTAAACTGAAACAGATCGGTGCGATACTTAATTGAACTCTCAATGGCATTATTGATAAAAGAGCATTAGTAGACTTTGGCAAGGACTTCGAGTGTGGCTACTCAGGTGCTGTACAGGAACACTTCTAAACAGAGTGGATCAAATTTTCTCTGCCCTAAGGCCTCTTCTGTTGCTCGTGTAGCATGAAGAGGCTTAAAGACAGCAGACCTCAACCTTGGGGATATTTCCTGTGAAACAAGATTTCTCAGGCAATAAAGAGCTGCAGCTACCTCTTTCCCCAGATGCCTACGGGCACGAAGCTGATGCTCTGCTCTCTGCCTTCCCTAAAGTCAGGGCTCAAGCAAAATTCAGAGCACTTGTAGAGCTGCTCAACTTTGGTTTGGGCAAATGCTTACAATGCTTATGCCAGAAATCACCAGAAAACAAGAAATGACTTTGGGGCACATTTGTTGCTGCCTCTTATTTGTATGCAGAGAAAGGCAGAAAGTACTGAAGCCACCTCACAACCTACAGCCCTTTTGTGACAAAACTGCTCTCTGGATACTGCTTTGTCCTTCGGCACTCTGACCCGAGTAGGTCCATTCCAGCACCTACAGAAAGCAGGAGAGGGACTCTGTCAGGGACTGTAGTGATAGGACAAAGAGCAATGGCTCTAAACTACAAAAGGGGAAATTTAGATTAGATATAAGGAAGAAATTCTCTATTATGAGGGTGGTGAAGCACAGCAACAGGCTGCCCAGAGAAGCTGTGGATGCCCCATCCCTGGAAGTGTTCAAGGCCAGGCTGGATGGGATTTTGAGCAACCTGGTCTGGTGGGAGGTGTCCCTGCCCATGCCAAGGGAGATGTAACTGGATGACCTTTAAGGTCCCTTCCAACCCAAACCATTCCGTGACTCTAAGACCATAAAAAACTCTTCAAGCTCCTAACAGAGGAAATAACCCCATTGCTTTTATTGTTCTCAACAGCACAAAGGCTAAATAGGATGACGAATGCCTCTTTTTCCCCATGAGATCTGGTTATTTTGATTTTTCCAGGAAGTACAGTTAAGTCTCATGATAGATATAAAAGAAGCCTATCTACTCAATAGAAATTTACCTGCATCTAAAAACATTTCTTCATGATTTACAGAAAATCTGATTGTACAACATTAGCATTCAGTTGTAATTCATTGATTCCTAGCAGAATGAATGAGTATCTTTCAAGAAAGCCCTTAGAAATGCTGATGACTAGCGACTATATTGGTGCAAACCAGTTTTACAGATCATAGAAAATCAGTTACTCATAGAAAGCATGACAGATACAGAATATTCTTACTTTAGATGGAAAAAAAATTGTGCATTATGATCCGTAAATCAATAAATATCCAACAAATCAGGAACACAACAAGATGAGAGAACTTTATTTCTTCTTCAATCAGAGAGTAAGAAATATACCGGGCAAGGGAGTTTTAGCAATAAAATAGTTACCATGCTAATTTTCTACTCATCTAGTAATACCAATCTTTTGCATTTCAATACATTCTTTTTTTCTTTTTTGGGGATCATATTTGTATCTGCAGAGCTTCCATGCCCAGGATGCAAGCTGTGAAATATGCTAAGCTGATGCAGGTTTTGTTTTTTTAATAAAACAGAAAAATGACAATATAATGCTTTAAAAATCAATATGCTCTTTTGCATTTAAAATAACTTAGGAAAATATTTTAAAACAGCAGTGTCAGCAAAAACGGGGTGGATTCAGGTGATAGAAAGCAAATGTAGAGGTGTAGCAATACTTCAACCATTGCATAGAAAAATGAAAAACCTCCCACTTGCAAAGTATAAGGATCTTGACGTACAGTATTATTCAGGCAATTGCACAGACTTCATTTTTTCACTATCTGAAAGCATTTGATATAAAGAAGAAACCTTTTTTTTTTTTTTGTAGCCGTATTGCTACATGGTGAACAACTGCAAAGAAATCATAAAGAATATTTTCCTTCCTAATATTTACATATCAGATCTCGATGAGCTCTGATTACCTTTGACATTGCCAGATGTTAAAAGACGTTGTAAAGACACGTGGCTGTTGCATGGCATTCTTTGCAGAAGGATCTCAGAAGTATTCCTTTTGCTCACAGAGAGCCCCTAGGAACCTGCAGCAAGCCTGAATTTGTCCGTGGCATAGGACAGGTGGGGGTAGAGGAAGTAATTTGGGATGCTGGGGTAATTCTGACTGCCTGGTTCACAACATTAAGCTGTGATCACCACTACCTCTCTCCCATCTAAATGTTAATACTTTTCAAGTATATGCATAGAAGTGCCGTGTAAGGCCCTAGAGTTGTACAAGAACATTGACCGAACGGAGAAGTTCGTCAATTTTATTTGGAGAGCCTTTGTGTGTTTCACTCTGTGGGAAATGTCACGTCAAACATGAAGTGCAGGATGGGTGGGAAATGTCATTTTTCATGTATGTGCACACACACGCCACATGTGTGTACCTCCTATAAGCACAGGGACAGCTTTTTATGCAGAATCACTGAGTGGTGAGGTGGGCACAGACCTCTGGGTCCCTCTGGTCCAACAACAACACATCATCAGGGCCACCCAGAGCAGGCTGCCCATGTCCAGGTGGCTTTTTAAGATCTCCAAAGATGAGACTGCACAGTCTCTCTGGGCAAAGAGAGTGGTGATTTAAGGGGTGATTTAAGCACCAATTCGGGAAGTATTAGTTTGTGGGAGGGGGGTTGTTTTTTAAAATTATACAATTTAACCTTCATCTAGGGCTGCTATGTCCCTGCATTCCCAGGCAAGGCCTCCTCTTCCACCTGAAAGGGTTTTTTTCCAGGTGAAAAAAAGGGGAATTTGTCCAGATGCCTCAGATGAAGAAATCTCTACAAGCACAGACACAGATGTCAGGAAGACCCAAGCAAATAGTTACAGAACACATGCAGACCACCTGCATAGCTCCTGTGCCCATCACTCTAACTGTGAAAGGTCAAACACACACAGGGCAAACCCAGCTCCCTCTCCTGATACCATGGAGAAAAATATACAAAAGGAAAGCCTATTTGTAGCTGAATGGCCAGCAGTAAAATCCTGAAGCTTTGTCTAGTCAGTGTTGTGTGCTATTCACATTGTAAAATAAATAAATAAATAATAGTAATAGTAATAATAATAATAATCATCATCATCATCATCTGGAGGGGAACAAACAGAAATTCATGCATATTTATGCAGATATTCTGCAGAAGGGACAGGAGAACAATCCTTAACAGGTGGACAGGACACCACATTTATACTCCTCACTTGTGGCACCACATGCCTCTGCTTTAGTGCACATGGGAACTCCAGCTTTTTTCATCTCTAAAGTTTAAAACATCCTCCTGAAGTAGCAGTGAATACATTCATGGAGTCAGAAAACCCCCTACCCAGCAAGGAGAGGTCTCCAAGCACTGGAACGGCATGATGTGGACTAGCTGTTCCAGTGGCAGAAACCATGACAGTATTTATTTCTTTAGTACTTATTTTCAAATGATCACATTACCACAACCATTCTGTAATCGACACAGCTCCTAAAAGTAGCAAAAAAAAAAAATCCCAAACTCTTTAAAATTTGGAGGAATATAAAATGATTGATGTGTTTATCAAAACAACTACATCAGGATTGCATATTTGCATTCCCGGTACCCAAACTAGACACTAGTTAGAAGCCAGCTCATGTTTTGAGAAAGAGTTGGTTTTCATCAGTGTGTTAGCTTGCATGCATTATGGTTTGTACTTTTCTTTTTAAAAAAATGAGAGAACACTAAGATATTATTGTACTCTACATTACCCAATTACCCTTTTTTAACCAGGCATTTGTCATTCTGTTGGAAAAGTAAGTGTTTGATACTTATCATATTCTCATAGAGTTCAGCCACTATTACTTCCTAAAAAAGCAGGGTGGCCAAAGAGCCCTTTTATTGTTTATTTGCTTTGTCTCTACATAACTAGATTTGGGTTCCATTTCTTGCTAAGGGAATAAGATCAGTGGCCGTAAAGGCCAAACTCTAGTCTGAAAAACAACAAATACATAACATGCATTTCCCAAGCATGTTATGTATTTGGCTACTGGACATGCCTGTATAAGCACAGCTGGGACCTTTGACTTGTGAGCTGCACAGGAAGAAGCCAAAGCCTGCTCAGACCATGTAGCAGACCTTCCTCCAGTACTTCGGTTCCTCTGTGCACTCATCTTATATGGTCAGGATCCACAGAGGTGGTGGTGGAGGTACCTACTCACGTGAGAAAAGCCTGACAGTGGTGTTACCACCTGCAGGAGCATCGTTTTACCTTGCACACAGTAACCGAGCCACCTACTCAAGCCTACTAGGGGTGACTATAGCCATTTTGAAACAGACCCTTGATCCCCTTCCTCATAACAAGTCATTCAGCAGGCAGTGGGGTGAAGGGGGCCTACTTATGAAGTACTTCTCAGTAGAAGGTTCTGATCTCGGCTATTCATGAACAGAACAACAAACAGAGAAAGGAAAGCGCATCTGCTTTTATACTTGATGCATTGGATTGGGTTTTGGTGACAAATTTACATGACAGGGAAAAAAAAAAAAACAAAAAAAAAAAAAAGGAGGCTATGTAGGTATGTTTTTAGATATAAGATAGCCCACAAAATGTTCCAGGAGTTGTAGAAAGACAGAAAGAATTTTCATAGATGCTGATAGGAGGTGCAAAGACCCAACACACAACTGTCTATGGTACTGAACACAACAGCCTGATCGCAGGGCTCAGCATAGCCTGTCTGGTCTGTGACAGACACCCTCACCTCTGCTCACTTCACCCAGCGGAACTGACCAAAATTTCTCCAACCTGATTCAAGAAGGCCAAAACAGAAGTCCAGAGAGACACTCTTCATCTCAAATTGCTTCATTGCTTTTTAAGTAAAAACAGAAACACTGGGGACCTAGACGCTCTGTCTTCAACCAGCTGTAGCACGGGCTGAGAGCTATAAGCAGAAGATGAAAATCTTCCCTTGTGTGGTTCCCCAGCTGCCAATACTGCGCATTGGCAGAGGTGAAGTGCCCTTGACTCGCTTGGCTCCAATTCTTCCAAACACCCATTTGTCAAAAAGCTGCACATTAATCATCACGCTCCTTGTCCAAGTCAAACTCTGCCTTCCCTACCCTCCAGCATCCCTTCGATCCCCATGCTTGGGGCAGGACATGGGGAAGGAAGGCTCCGCACAGAGCCAGAGGTGCTGGGCAGCAGCCCCTCAGCACAGCCTGGCACCCCATGCTCAATCCTTCAAGCCAGGCCTGGCGCCCACTCAAGCTGCCATAATGCCAGCTGCAGAGAGCCTTGGGTAGAGCCAAGACAAGAAAGAGGGTTTCTGTGGGGAAAGCAGAGCCCCCCCATGCCCCATGCCTCCACCCCAGCCTTTCTGAACACAGACTTTCTTCCTACACATCAGCCAGCAGCACATCTGCCCTCATACAGGCGCAGGGGCACCTCAGCCTCCTGACAGCAGCCACCTGACCAGCTCAGGCTGTCCCTCACAAGCAGGAAGATGAGGGATTCTCTGAAACTCCTTGCTGGTACAAGCACTGGGGCCTGGTTATGGCCCTCTCCAGTGTGACCTTACCTGGAGTAAGCCACAACTCCCTTGCACCTCATGAGGAACAGCTGCTGCTCTTCATCACTTCAGGTGTCTCCCCATTAGGCACTAATCACTCCTCGCCCAGTTTCACCCCTCAGGGGCATGGCATCTTCCTCTGCGGTGAGCCCAACAGGCTGCCAGCAAGGAAGAGGGTCACAAAAATCCCCACAGCTTCAGCCGGCGAGCGCCTAACTGAATAGCTTCACAGGGGGCATCGCTAATGACTACCACTGGCATTATTGTCGCTGGCCTTGAATCAGTTCGGCAGAAAGGACTCGTGAAAAACAGTATCCATCACTTCTGAAAACTGCCTGGCATGTTATTATAGCAGGAGAAGTTCAACTGCAGATCAGATGCATTTTCTGGCTTTGAGCAAATGGCACGAGTTACTTCTCTATACATTCAAAATGCATATTAGAGCATGGAGTCGGACTTTGAGCGGGTTTCGCATCCTGCCTCTCCTTTCCATCCTAACTGCTGGAGATCCAGCTGGGCCGCCTTGCTATCAGGCCTTTTCCATGTAACAAACACGAGGGGAGTTCATTACCTGGAAGGCAGGAAACAACCTGTGCCCAAGCTGTGGTTTTGAGGGGAAGGGAAGGGACACGGCAGGCGGGAGAAGATGAGGAAATGGCTTTTTAATTGAGCCTCCTGAACAACGCTTCTGTGGAGAAAATGACTGACAGGGAAAGCGAGACAGCCTGAAAGCATCCACTGTGCGGCAACGCACTCGGGGAGCCAAGGAGATAAGAGGCATTTTTGTACTCCAAGTGGCCTAAACAAATAAATTACAGTCTTGATAACCTTTTATTTCAGTACTGTGCCATTTGTGCTACTCCAGTTGGATTGTGTCGTTCCCAGGATAAATCCTCAATAGCAAGGGCTCTAAAATTGAGCTATAAAAATTTCCTCTGGGCAGAAATCTGGCAAAATTTAACACAATGGAAACAAAAATAGCAAAGGAAAACAGGCTAAAAATAGAAGCGAGGCAAAAGAACCTGGGAACCTCTGGCAGACAACAATTTGTCAACATTTTCTCACTTGCTTTCTAGTAAGCAAAGGAGAGGGTGGAGGCCAGGTTGGAGGGACACGGTGATGGTGCCCCTGCCATTTCTGAAGGATGTGCTTTCATTGCCAAGGGTTGCAAAAACGGGACAGTGGCCAAATTCTTGCTACAAACGAGGCAGGTCTGGAATGGGGTGGATGAGGCAGGCTGAGATGCAATGTGCTGCTCAGCCCAGGGTGATTTCAGTACCTAAAGGCTGCCCCAGAAGCTGAGCCACTCTAAGGGTGAACTCAGCCTGCCTCAGCCACACCGACATCCCTGGTCCTGCTGCTGCCTCCCCATTCGAGCCTCCTTTGGTCCTCTCAGTCCCTACTGAGAAGCCTCCAGAGACCCTGCTTTGAAGAACTAGGCAGAAGGCAGAATTCAGGCAGGCTGAGCTTGTGCTTTGTTACCTGCTAAAAGCTTAATTTCTATCCATAGCTTAGTTCCTGTGTACAAATTAAAATAGCATGTTTAATGCTACCAGAGGCATGGTGGGGAAAGCTGACTCATGACTGCTTGGGAAGTTGGTCCACTGAGTGTTCACCGCGTGGCAGCACCCAAGGCAATGCCTTACTTGTCTGTATTTACAAGAAGAAATAACGCCTCAAATACATCAGACTATGCTGCAGCACTGAAGAATGATGAAAATTGCATTGGAAAGCCAAACCAAAAAAGCCAACCCTGTAAAAGCCACTTTCCAGGGGGAGAGAGTCCTCAAAATGAGAGCACTGCTTACACAGCCCCGTAGGGTCATACATATCATGGAGCTGCATAGGCAGGAAAGGTCTGAAGGTGACACTGCCAAGCCTTGCTGAGCTCTTTCCTATTTTTAAACCTGCCAACATGGCTTGAGTTGGCTTCTGATGTCTAGTACTCCTGTGAACCCCGGGAAGCATCCACAGAGCAGGGACAAACACTCAGGCACCAGCTCTTCCTACGTGGCAAGGCAGCAGGGACAAGGACAAAGCCAGTGCCACCGCCAACTAGACGTGCTGTCACACAGTCAGGCTCTCGCTGTTTTTATGAGGGCTTCTTAGCGTGGCATGACCCAGTGGTAATGCAGCTCCACCAGCTAGGAGGTGGCCTGACTGTGGACACTGTGCATCTTTCTCGCTTATTTTGGGGTATTGCATGTAAAAGGAGGAGCAGAGCTACTGCCAGTGCTTATAAACAAACCAACATTCAATGTCAAATACTCCATAATACTACAAGCCCAAGGTAACGTTTTTTACATAGGGTAACACTACATTCGAATTTAAAATGTGTTTCAGTCCTAATAACTTAAGGTGTCATTATTAACACATGCAAAGGCTCTGAAACAAGCAAACATTATTTCTTGTGTTCCAAGCGTTCCTCTAACAAAGTCATCTTTCATACATGTGAGGAGCGAGATGTTTAGGCGGTGGCCGCCACAGTTAATGACATCAGGTACTGATGAAACGTCTCGGCGTGCCCCAAAGTTATGCAAAATAAAGAACTACTTATTTGAATTGCATCCAACTCTGCAACTCTCTATCTTCAGGGCAATCCAAGAGTAGATTTGTTTGAATGTTTTTCATTAAATGCCATCGTGCCATACTAGATAAGAGATTCTATTTGAACTAGCAGCCACTTCCAATTTTTCCCCAAAAAATAAAAGAGGGTTTATCAATTCCAATCATTCTTATCCAGAATTAGTTGTCAAGTTTCAATAGCTGGCATGGATCTGACAACATAAATTCAGCACCAGTGTCAAATGACTAATACAACCTTGTAGAAGAGCTCTGAATGTATAGTCCTGCTGGGATTGACCAACTGCATTTAAAATATCAGCACTTTTATGTTATAATAGCTCCTATTAACAACAGTTGGCTGACATTAGATATATTCAGGCTAAGCATCAATTAAAAAGTTGCTTATCTGTTTGAAAATCTGGAAAGTACGTAAGGGTTCCCACACAGGCAGAGGGTAATACAAATGAAATAATTGCTGTGGTGTCCTGGGACTGCATTACTTTGACTAATAGACACCGCTATTTTTCTGCCTTCTTTAAGACAAGATTGTACATATAAATGTGTGTCCCTGTCATGCTATGCTGCATTCCTTAATGATCATCTTTCATTTTTAAAATAGCATTATTCAGAGGCCCTACTGAAAACCAGGTGCCCATTATGCTGGGCATTACGCAAACAAAATGTAATAAAATTACTGTCCGATGCGGTTCGCAGTGCAGGCAGCCATGAAAGGTATCTCGCAACAGCCTATTTATGGGAAACTGAGGCACTGCTACAGGCAGGGCTTTGCCCAAGGTCACACAAGCAGCCACTCACATCTCCCGAATCCAGGGCCATAAAGCTACGCTAGTAGTAAATGCTGACATCCAAGAGAACTCATTAAACTCATTAAGGACTCATAAACGAGCTGAAGTAAGTGCCAACCAGTTTAAATGTTAAATAGGTCACCGCTAACTCTGATCAAAATGCTTTATTCTTCATTGTATCCGAGAGTGATTTAAATGAGGACTGCGGAGTTCCTGGAGCCAGGGCAGGGGTCTCCTGGCAGGTGCCCCTCTGCGGCCAGGCGCTGCGCAGCCCTGGTGCTTCAGCTCAGGGGGGAAGAGGGTAGGGAAGAAGAAATCCTCCTGCTCTCTCCCCTCCTGCAGCTCACCCACGCAGCCGCTCACCTGAGCAGTGGCAGTCTCCACAAGCCAAAAAAAAGAAAAGGAAGGAATAGAAAGCAACCAAAACCCTACAACTTCTCACCCCGGCCAAACCTGAGCTCTTGGCCACGCTGCAGAAGGGGAGATGCTTTTTTTTAGCTGTCTTCTAAAAGAAAGAAGTGAAGCCAGCTCTGTTTCTCCAACAAAAGGCTCAAGTGTCCAGCTTGGCAAAGGGCTGTGCAGCGAGAGTGGATCGAGACCCTTCCCTGCAGCTATAAGCAAACAGTCTGAAAGGTAAAATTAAGGAAAAGCATCCACAACTGCTGTTGCACGAAGCAGCTGAGTTGGCGGACTTGGAGCAAGTTCCCCCTCAGGAGGCTGGCAGGGCTGGGCTCCCATTGCCACATGCAGGCAATGCCAGCAAACAGCCCCGGGTCCAGCTCCGGAGGCCATACAGGTGTCCCTGCTACCTCCTGCCCACTGCCAGCTCCCGTGCATTAAAAGAGCATGAAGTGCCTGACACCCCACCGCCTTCCAGCAGTCTCGGGCAGCTTCTGGAGCCTGTTCACTCAGAACAAAACCCTCTCAGAGCCAGCCAGGACCAGGCTGCCCCAAACATCACAGCCATCACAGCCTCTGCTGCTCAGATCTGCCATCGCTCACTTCGCTGGACGGGTTTTTCCTTCGTTAATGTAACAACAATAAGCTCACAGTAGCAGGCTCGTGCGACTAGGAGGTGATTTCTTGCTTTCGAAAATAAACACCTCGACTTCACCTTCCCATTGTTTTTATAGTACAGTAGGAGATCTTCATCCTGTCAGGTTTTATTTTCATCCCACTGACATCATCTCTTAATTAAAGGAAAAGATAAATAGGCAGATTCAGCCAGGTGCTACGGCTGATAGGAAGCACAGTTCTCAGGAAAAAAAAAAAAAAAAAAAAAACACAAAGAAAAAAAAAGTCAAGTCACAACAAGTGAGTGTGCCTGGCAGTCAGCTCTTGTAGCAAGCCAGGGGCAGTGGTAGCTGGGCTTAACTGGCTCTCCTGTTTGTTTGTTCTGCCGTTTTGCAATGCTTTCCAGCTGTCATTTCTTTTCCTTTATAGTTGTATTTATTTTTTAATGATTCTCAGCTTAGCAACCTCAGCTAAGAAAACACTGAACCAGCGGTGGCAAAGCATCGTCTCCCCCTTCCCTGCGCGGGGGCAGGTGAGGATTTTGCATTTCATACATTATTTACAGCCAGCGGATGCAATTCTCCCAGGTTCAGGCAGTGCCCCCCGCCAGAAGCAGCACTGGGCATCTGGGAGTTGGAAATTCCCAGAAAATACTGGGGAGAGAAGTGCTTTTTAAAGACCCACCACTTTGGGAATATCTCAGGCACTGCAGAAATGAAACCTTTTGTTCAGTATGAATACTCACTTTCAAACCAAACACTCCAGTATATCCCAATACGTTCTGTATATTAAAGGAGATGTAAAATGCATAATGCTTTTTTTTCTTCTCCTCAAAATAACTTGATTTTTAGGGTGTCTGTTGGAGCCGTACCTTTTCACCTGGGGCCAGCAAAAGCACTGAGGAACACAGTACTCCTCCAGGAAGACTGAAGAAATATTAGCAAAGTGCTGGAGTACCAGAAGCCAGCGACAAAACCAACCAAAGAAAAATGTATGACAAAAGCTAAAAAGTTCTACATTTGGTGAAAAGTCTGTACCAAAAGGAAAGATAGTTATAAGCACTGAAAGAATATGAAGAGCGCAGGAAATACAAATGTATTGCTTTTCCTTGAGTAAAAGAAGAGCTTCTCCGGCTTTCTGGGAGCCAGGTTTCTGGTGCACAGATGCCTGGGTGCTCACAACAGGAGGCAGAGGAACAGCTGCCTGGAAATGTAATTTTATTTGAGGTGGCTGAGCTGCTTCACTGGGGAAACGGATCGAAGATGCGCTACGGGAAGAAAAAATGTGTCAAATACAGAGGGTTTATGAAAAAGAATCTGCTCAGAGACAAGAAGGTAAAGGAAGAAAAAAGCCTGTCCAGGAAACCACAAAGTTTTGTGAAGCTGGTGATTATTTTGCTTTAATTCAGGCCACAGAAATGTTTGATCCTCTATATAATCGTAAAGCCTTGAAACTATCTGTCCTGCAAGGCAAATCTACTAAATAATGCAGAGTTCCCAATGGAGAAGAAACCTCCTTCCATCTACAGAGGGATTTTTAAAGTACCACATCAGAGTTCTCAGCTTTTAATTGTATCTCGCGTTTAAACTTAATGGTAGGCCAACTGTTTTCCTTCAGCAGCTGAAGCAAAAAGCCCCGACGTGTATGTGAGATCCTCAGGATGGAGGGCAGGGCGGGATCAGATGCTCGCTGCGGTGTCCGGGATGCGGGAGGACGCCCGTCAGCCCATGCTGGCTAATTGCTGCCTCCTCCAACTTACGGAAAGGAGAGGGGGAGGAAGCAAGATAAAATCATTCAACTTTTTTCCTGCTTTTTGCTTCTGCAATACGGGCAGAAGCAAGGCCTTTGGTTTGCAAATCTTACATCATTTTCTCCTCCAGTAAACCTACAAACCAGTAAGCAGGGAAAACACATAAACAGGAACAAAAGGGGAATTGAAGAATTTACTTAAAGAAATGAATTAAGAAATTAAAAAGCGGTGTTCCAACATGTTTCCCACACAGGGTTTGTGTTCATATCTAATAAAATTTAATGTATCCTTAAATTTAAGCACAGAGGAAATTGCAGGATGGCAAGAACTGACTGTTCAAATTACTTCATTTCTTTCGCTGCTAACAGCCCTTTGATTAAAATTATTTCATTTGGAAGAAAAAAGCCCATCTTCCTATTCCCTCTTCTCTCTTTTTATAATCGTCTGCATCTTTTTCGCTCAGCGAAGTCAGCTGCACTTCTGTCTACGCTCAGATCCACTTCCACTCAGCACCCAGCAGCGCCCGGAGCTCCTGGTGCTCTCGGAGAGGGGAACTGAGCTGGGGGAGCAGTGGGCAGGGAGCATGGAGGGACCGCCCTGCTGCTGCTTCTGCAAAACGTACACAAAAGGCACATTTGGCAGCCAGAAAGAGAGCTGCAGGGCAATCTGTGCGGGAAGGGAAGGGAAAGGGGAAATGAAGGCATCGGAGGCATTGGTGGTTTATTGTCCCTGAGGGAGAGGCGAGGGACACAGCAGGAGCAGTGCCCATGCACTGCAAATTCACTGCTGGGCATCCCTGTGGCAGAGGGCAGGGGGCAGTGCCTTCTGCAGAGTCATACAGATCGCCCTGGTGGCTGAAAAAAAATTAATTCTGAGGCAGAAAGCGAAGCAGGAGGGTTTTCTGCCCCTCAGGGTTTGTGTTTTCTAGGTCCAGTGGTTATGGGGTGTGGGGCAGATCCAGCTGGGGGGAGCTGAGCAGTGTTGGTGGAAGCCAGCTACCTGCTTTGAGGGACTCTCATCGTACCTGAAGCGGGTCAAATCCTGCTCCTCCATTTCTGAGAAACACTTCAAACGGGGCTGCTTTAGCACAAAACTCCAGGTCTCTGAGAAGGCTGGTGAGTGTGGAGTCTACAAGGCGTTTGCTTCTCAGCATTGCTGTTTTCTTGTGTTTTTCTTCAAGCAAAGGCAGACGAGGACTCCACATCAGAGCTGTACGGGCTCAGCCTTTCCCTCCAGCACAGCCTCAGGAACAGCTTTGCCTCAGGACAGAGCCTCTGGCTCTGGGCTCACACAGGCTGGGGTCCTCTCCTGCGCTGGCCACGCGAGCCTGGAAGATGCAGCGATGCTGCATGGGGACGGATGCCCGAATCCCAGTGAATCCCTTGGGACTGGGAATTACATCCAGGTATTTTGACTTCTGCAGCTCCCAGGATCCAGAAGGCACGAAAGAGGATCCTGCGTCACCTCGAGCTCCATCCCACACATACAGATGTAGCACGTGGGCAACGTTTGTTAACAAGCCAGTAACAAACTGGCCACAGTCAGAACAGAAGCTTGGTCTGAGATTATATATACATATATCTGCAGAGAAACCCTTAATAAGATCAATACTCATATTGAGCACATTTTCCTCAGTATGTGCTTGGCCTCTCAAATAAAATTATTTGTATAAAGCATATTGAGTAAAACAGAGACTCTCTGCACATTTGGGGTATTTGCTAGCCCTTCAGACACCTTCCTGCCTGGAAGGTCGGGCTATTGCCTACCTCTTCATTCCCACTTCTGAATCACAGAATGACAGTCACCTGCGGTGTGAGGAGATGTAGATTTACATTTTGTCACCCTCCAGATTAGATGAAATGGCACAGGGCAACCTGTCACAAAATGCTCACGTTTGCCTTGCCCCATTTTATCCGCAGAGGTGATCAAATGCAAGCTCAACTTTATCCAGTGAGCCTCGTCCCTTCGGAGCACGGCGCTCCTTCTCCTTGGTGCTGGTTAGATTCCACCCAGGAAATATCTGGGGTGTTTGTTTATATAATTTTGCTCTTGTCACGCAGGGCCTGGCCTGCCTCTGATGCCCGAGTTCCTGTCTGCCTGTCAGTCTCGTCTGTGTTACGCAGACACTTCATCCCATCGGAATCAATAGGTAGGAATCAATAAAATGCAAACGCTGCACTTTACCCTGCCTGCGTTCCTCCAGCCCTGGAAATGCTGCAGCTCTCCATTTACAGCCTGGCACTCACAAAGCAGTTAAGGGAAAGAGGAAGGAAAGGTCCTGGCTGACCGATGGGCAGGAAAAGCAGAGGGCTCACTCGGTTCCCTGGGGGCTTTTCTTGGCTGCTGCCGTGCTTCGGGAGCAGCCAGCGTGCCGCGATACCCGCCGGGGAGCTGGCTCCCTGCACAGCACGGGCAAGGGCAAGGGCGGCCTCGGTGAACCTGCAGGAGGGAAACGCCTGGAAAATGCTTCCCAGAGCTCAGCGGACGTCAACTGCTGCCCAAGCCAAGGATTTGCATCATCTCAGCACCGGCACGAGGCAAAAAGCAGCAACTCACTTCCATCGCTGGTGCTTTAATCCCTGCTCAAACCGCCTCGCCTTCCTTTACTCCAGACCCCACAGATCACTACAGGCAGAGCAAGACATCAGTGAAATGGCTCCTTTGGAGAATCCCCTCTCTAAACCAGCTGCCGCCTCTACAGGCACCTAAATAAGCAAATCTCCCCGTCTGGGCCATGGGCAGGGCTCCCCGCCTCCGCTGCGGGCTTATCCATTTGCATGTTTGTAGTATTCCAGCACTTGTTTAGCTTTAACTTATTCTGGCTTATTTCAAACAATAATATAATTTGTATGGGCATGATGCATTTCATTTCGCTGAGAAGTTAGGGTCTCCAGGGACTCGCACTAAAATCATAGTGATATTGTCAGTAATGTAATTGCCATTCAGTCTCCACAGACTTCTATTGAAATTGCTTTCCTCTCCTAATCTCAAGTAGTAGGAACAACATCCCAGCAGAGACTCCAAAGACTTGCAATGGAGTCATGTTCCCATCATAAATGGTCTCATAATGATCCTCTTTAGACATTCTTTGAAACTGCCAAGAGATTGGTGGTGCACAGTATTTATTTTCCACGATGTTCTGAAAAGGACATTAATGTTCTCTCCCTCGAATCCGGGAGCTCACGTCCTATTAAAAAACTTTATGAGAAGTAACTACTGCTTCCCTGCAGTCCCCCACAGAGCCCTCAGTATATATATTATTATTTCACAAGCTTCACCACCGAGTTGCAATGGAATTAGAAAACATATCACTTACCCGACAGACTGGATCGCATCCCAAGGATCTGTTTTATGCTCTCAAGTATTTAGGGGAAGAGGGGAGAAGGGCGAGGCACTATTTCACCTAGAAAGGTGGCTGTCTCCTTGGGAGCCACGTTGGTCCATCCACAACAGCCCTAACAAAAGGGTTAGCACCCTCAGTGGTGCAAGGTACTGGATTTGTACTGTAAAGGTTATTTTCCTCATTGCTTTCCCTTGTTACATCTTATAGCCAGCAGGCCAAGATCACAAGAAACAGTGACATGCTGGGAATGGGGATTTAAATCCAAGTGGGGATGACGGGAGGCTTAACCTGCAGGATGGAGGCCAGCTTCCAAATCTGGTCCATTCCTCTGCATCATTGACACCTCTTCAACTCGGAGGATAAGCAATCAAAGCTTCTCAGTTTCTGGAGGAAGTTCTCTCCCAACAGGCAAGCCGAACATATGGTCAGGTTGCTGCAGAAAGCAAATTCTGCAAGCTGCTTTCGAAGTCCTCTGTCTCAACGGGTTTGGTGTGGGAGTATCAGCAAGGTTTTTAGTCCTCTCTGCTGGGGCATTTAGTTCTTTATAGACAGAGCCCCAAAGGACATGGAGGAAGAAGCACCAGAAATGAGCAGAGGCTTAATGGCCAGATCTTGCAGATCCGTCTCTGACCCTAGGACCCACATGGTGCTCGCACTGGTGGCTTTTAGAAGCTCATCTCAGTGAGGTGTCCCAGAGTCCCTGTCTGCAGAAGGAGGGGAATACTACCTGCCAGTTCCAACCATAGTCTGCCACATGTGACTCTAGAGATTAAGCTTTAGTTGCATAAAGAAGGAAACTAAGAACACAGAACAAATTATTCTGCTTTCTGGGATGTTCAACTACCCACGTGCAGCACAAACTGGATGAAACACCCTTCAGTCAGTTTATACTTACCCCAGTTCTTTTACTCTGGCAGTCATGTGCTGGAAGTCTCATATAAATGTAATCTCTAGCCTTTGGCTGCATTTGCCATGATATTAGGTAGTGCAGAGGCATTTCATACCGAACCAGAGGCTTCTATCAGCTTAAAATAAAGGCTGATCAGTTCCTCATGAAAAAGCACCAGCATAAAAATCTATTGCATAGACATTGCAGGTGTGAGCTCTTCCCTGAGTCAAAGGAACTACTTGTAGAGTAGGAAGGGCAAAATCTCTGCTCTTGCTTGTGACACAATTTTGGAAACTTATGCATACATAGCTGCACATGAATGTAAGGTGTAATTACTGTTAATAACAATTACTCAAGCACTGGGGAGAAATGGATCAGTGGTCTCATCTCGGTACCTGTCAGCACCTGATCGGTACCATGAAAACTTAGGATCTGATCTACCTAGTGAATTCAGAGTCCTGGTTTATACACTTTCACTAGAGAAGGAGCTCCGATCTGCTGCCATTTCACCGTGCAGAGCTTAAAACCAGCAAGCAGTTTAGTTTTATGTCTGAGTAAGATCTACTGTTCAGCCCCATATGCTTGTACAATATTGAATAGTGTAAACTATGCTCTGGCTGACATTGGTCCACTGTAGGGTAAAAATAATGGTAACTACATCTAAAATTTAACAATCTTAAGGGGCTGGTATAAGCCAGTTTGAACTATTAGATTATATTTATGTCAGGAAATACTTCATTGTTTTATTTTTCATTCCTACTCAAAACTGCATCTTTTCTACCCGTTAATGAGCCCTGCCTAAAGTAGGCATTTACATTCAGACTATTTACCTGATGCATAATGCTTTATGAAAAAATCAGCTCTAAACGATACTTCTAGAATTTTATTACAGATTTTTGGTGGAAATAATAAAATCTTTCTACAGCTAATAAACTGCCCAACAAAGCAAGTTTGTTAGTTAATAAAAATAAATGATTTTAAAAACAATCAAGAGATTAGAAAAATATGTTTTTCAATAAAGACCTGTTTGTACATTTTATATTAATTGACATATTGTATTACTTTCAGATTTTCTGCAATTCTAATAGCATGGAAATAAGCACTAGGAGTATTAGCTTTCAGGGTAACTAATTTGTATGAAAATTTTTATATGTATGAGAATAAACGAAGACTTCATTATTTCCTTCAGTGGGACAGACAGAAGATCTGTTAGCAACTTTAAAGGCAGATAAGCCCCTAGTGATGGACTCACCTCGGCAGTCAACTCTCTCCTCTCAGCCTTACGGCTAGGTCTTTGGTTTTTAACCTTTGAATGGGAGGGATGGATCTGAAGAAGGCAATGATTGTCTTCATGTCATAAGGGTCTCCAGTGACAGCCAGATTTGTAAATACCGTGCGGTAATTTCAGGCTCCGCCAATTCCTGCTCCTGTAGCCTGCTGTACTCCTGTGAATTGCTCTCATGATCTTTTCACTGTCTTCTCTGTTAGTAGGGATCTTGCCAAAGTTTTGTATGCACACACTTGTGTGTATGCATTCCATACACGACAAAGTTTTTTGTTTTGTTTTTGTTTTTGCTTTTTTGTGGGCATAGCCTCTCTGGAACTACTTTAAGAGCTTTATGCCTACACACGGGTTAATAATACACACACTGGGTGAAGAGCACAAAGACCTAACTATCATTCTAATTCTTCGTAAGAGTTAGACTGAAATCAGATCATCGAAATATCTGCACAATAAAAATGAAAGGAGATAGTTTTCATAGCTTCCAGACAGAGCAGACCACTGGATTATGCCATGCGATGGCAGGTACATCACATGCTGTTGAATTTCACACAGATGCTCTACGTTAAACCAAAATTTCAGTTAAATTACAATAGGTTCAGTTCTCAAATGACCAGTGTTAACGACCCAATACAGAGAAACTAAAGCTGCATCAAATACCAAGGACCCTGCAAATAGGAGGGAGTCAGACAAGATCCTAGCAGCAGAAAAACAGCCCAGGAAAGGTGACCACACACGCACATCTATCCGAGGTGACAGACTTAAGTCCCAACTGCACATGACAATAAACAAGCCTATGGCCACATCAGTAAAACACAAATAATGCATCTTAGGACTAAGTCTGCTACTTCCATGTTTTATAGTTCCATTTCCAAGAGTGGAAAACCGTGCTTACTTTTCAGGTAAATGTAGTTTTTGTTGTTTGCTTGTTTGTTTTAAAAAAGGAGTAAATCCAGTTAATTGTGGGAGGGAAAAAAAATGCCCTGCTCCCTGCAAGTGACTTGCCGAAATCCTGACGTATGAGGCTGTGTTATAACCACGTTCCTAACGTGGGACTGCAAGGATGATGAAAGTGCTGAAAGCAGTGAAGGCAACCCAGTTTTGCCCATGCCCTGCAAAGGAAATGGGCTAAGAGGTGCACTGAGCACAGACCCGACGGAAAACACGCATTCCTACCTCACCAGGACTGCAAAGAGAAGTATAAACTCTCCTACAAATGAAAGCAACTTCTTTCAGAAGGACATTCAACCTCATCTCAAAAAACACAGACATGGCAATTCCCATCCCACACCTCACAGCAAACTGCTCCAGTTTTTTACCACCCTCACAGCTCAGACATGGTGTGTTATCTCAAGGTTGAATTTGTCAAACTTCAAATTCCAGCCACTGGGTTTCATTATGCTTTTGTCAGCCAGCCTGAAAAGCTGCCACTGGTGTTTTTCAGCTAACATTATTTTCCAATGTGTGATTCCTGATCCCTTCCCCAGCTATGCATGAACTGTTCGTCATCCTTACTTGGAGATCAATTAAGTGCACGTTCCTCACATTTATACACAAATTGCCCTGAAGACACCAGCAGCTTTGCATGGTCGAGGACTGCAAGTTCAGACTCGGTTTAGATGAGGCTGAAGGTGACTCACCGGGTAAAATGCAGGGTAAAACCACCACTGACTTCTAAAGGTCTGGGATTTCATCTGGGATAGTAGATTTAATAGAAAACTTGAAAGAGTGGGAATTTCAACCTGTGTCTTGGCAAATTTTCAGCTCAGGTAATTATGTTCTGCCCTCTTAAATTCCTTTGAAGTTTCACTTGGAGAAGTTAATCTCCGCATCCCTGCCTGATGAACCCACAAAGACGTGGAGCTACGGGAGAACATCTCAGAAGGAGCTGCACTTTGGTGATGGGCAGGTGATTGCTACCTGGGCAGTTTATGAGGTGCTCCGGTCTCAGAGGGAGGAAATGTTAGCGTGGAGACAGAAGCAGCTGCTGCGATGCTCTCAGGATCTCCAGACCACAACTCCGCTTGTAGTACAAAATATTCCTGCCTCTGCTACACATCCCGTGCTCCTGCAACAGCCTCTCCACCATCCTCTCATCTGCCAGTAACTCCTTCTGTACCAGTGAGACACAATCTTGAAAAGGAAACTGCACGAAAGTTACGAGACATCCATGAGCATTACAATAATATTTTACAATAAAATATGGAAAATACGAGCTCTTTCCTTGGAAAGACAAGCGAATTAACAGCTTTCCCTTCCTGTTAACAGAGCAAAAGCCTACGGATCATCAGTATTTGTACAGTAACCTTCAGAAATCTTCCAAAATAACAGAAGATTAGCACCACACACATACACATTGCTCAGCTGCAACACGGCAGCACCTTATGTACTCGTCTATGAAATTACGGAATTCTGTATGTACACAATCGATGCGTAAGCGCAGCCCTTTTTCAAGGGCAGTAAAAGTGGAGAGTTGTATGACCGGCTAAGTGAGGAACGCTGCTGTGCAGAAACAGCCACAGACTTCTCAGTACTTTTGCAGAATTAGTGTGTTATAGTATAAATCCATTGATGCACAGAACTGTTTTGAGCTGATAAAATATTTTTCTAAGTGCTGAGTATTTTCATTTCAAATACCTTTTTTCTCAGGGTAGTTAAAATTAAAAGTATCCTGTAAGAAAAGATGCTCTCTGATGCAAAATCAATCACCTCATTTAATACAATCATCAAGGAATGTCTTTATTAATCATTATTAATTATACCGAGCAGCTTGTATTTTAATATTCATAAATGCTACACTCCTTTGCTGGACCACTAGTAAACAGTTCAATCAGAAAATGGGACCATTTTAAAAGGGGCAGAAATAATCATTGAAACTGTTGTGCATCTTCCTGTATTTTATTCTTGGTATCAAATTTATCTTTAACAAAATCCTACTTTCAGACCATTCTGAAACTGCATCTTCAGAAAAAATTATTCTTGTAGCTCAGCAAAATCCCCTCAATTCTTTTGCTGATTTTCTCACATACTTCATTTGTCACATCTCAGTCTGGTATCCAAGACCGGTGGTAGATGTTGCATCCTGGAGATGCCCTTCTCCCTCCCCACATCTTTCTCTGATGTCCAAATAAATGACCAGAGTACCTAATCACTCAGCTTTAGCACACACAGCTAGCTCATACATGGTTAAAGGCACGTGAAGGTAACACCATCCTACATAACCAAACCTTCTTGCCTTGCTATGAACCTGCAAGACACGTGCAGGTGGATTCTACTTCGCAGACAGGATTCACAATTCACATTTGTCTCTCCAGCTCAATTCAATAGGAAGCACCCTGACGCCAGAAGCCACTAGTGTACAAGCATTTTAAAAGATGTCCTCTGAGGTTTTATATTTATTCTTATTGCTGCCTTGGAAGAAGCTCCTGCCAAGATACCGTTCTTTTGAAGAAAATGCAATAGCTTCCCTTAGTACCTGTCACCCATCTCTGCTCCCACTCCCCACCTTATCCACCTATGCAAGGGATTTGTTAACGAGGCTCATAAGCAACTCCCAGTGTAAATTCAGAAGAAAAGCTAGAGGGGCAGGGAGGTGCACAGGAATGCGCCACTTCCACCACACCGACTTGCACCATCCTGCAGCTTGCTGCACCTTCGGATGCTTCCTCAGCGTGTACACTGTGCTCTCAGGTGATTCAGAGAAACAGCGTCACCACTGGTTCGTACCTGTGAGTTGACCCCTCGCAACCTAACTCTTCCCACATCCCCATTGCTGCTCACCTTCACTTACAACACAACTCTCCTTTACCTGTAAAGAGCTAAATTTTACCTTCTTAACCTGCAGCAAGGCTCCATGGTCATGATTGCCACTGCATAAGTAATAATGACTATTATAATTAATCCACCAGACATGGCACTCATCCTACAGCTACCCATAGAGACAATGATACTGTCACCTACGAGCCACACGTCTAACCAGAACCTTGGACACTAAAACGAGGATCTCTTCAGGCCTCTTTTCACGACTGAGCCCACCCTTCTGGATAGCAGAGAAAAAACAACAATGTTCAGTTCTGCTGGGGTGTGCACCAGGAGGAATAAGTATGTTGCCCCCAGAGAAAGCCTCGGCCCCATATTAAATAACAGAGCATTATCAGGCACATTGCTACTATCTGTGAGAGGAGAAGTGCTCCCAAATTTGAAAGACCCATTTAAAATATTCTGAGACACAGTGAACGTTTAACAAGTTTATACTGAGTAGGGTAAAAGAAAACAGAACAATTTGGTTTTCAAACACACAGCACTGATACTATTGACATTTAGCTCCCCCCCAGTCTTAACCTTATCTTCTTTGTCCTTGCCTCTCCCATTATTCTTCCTTTCTTTGTTTACTTGCTCTTACTTTTCTTGTCCTGTCATTTACACAGTAACATTATTTTAACGAGTACATTTGAACAGGAACTATACCAATTACTACATCATCCATTTTTGCTTAGCCTTTATAAAGAAAGGGTGAGGAAGGAAAGGGAAAGATTAAACCAAACGCAAGAGTTTCAGATTCTTTTGCAAAGTGCCACTGCATCTCAAGTTAAGCCTGCTCTGCAGCGAATGTGTAAAATATATTCAGTGCCGTATAAGTAATGACATATCAATTAACTGTGTCACAAGGTCTAAAAATATGCAAATTACTGTACTTCAATTAGAAAAATCTACATCCTTGGAGAATATTGTAAATCAGGAAATTTGGGAGACATTAAGAGTAATCAGTGAAGGAAAGCATGCACTTTTCCCCGTATCCTATTTTTATACATACATAATGAAATAATTATAGCTACACTGTATTTATGCCTCTGCAAAAATATTAAAATCTTAAGATCTTTACAATGATAAATTTAATCCACGTTACGTTTGCAGACAACATTAATTATATGAAAAAGAAATCTATTATCATTCAATACAACTAAGTTGAAACTAATTTGGACATGTAAATTAGACATACGACTTTTCCATAGTACCAGTATATTAGAAAACAGAAATCCAGGAGAGATATATAGATTAATTAAAGAGGTTGTAAATGTGAAAAATGCAAGTTAGCTTCATTTGATTCTGTAACCAAAAATATACATTGATAAAAAATGTATATACACATTTTGCAAAGGAGAGGAAGAAGCTTTTTATGTTTGAACAGCAGCTCCTCAGTGGTTATTTTTCTGCTAGGAATTCTGCATTGTCCCCAGAACCTATCCGTGCAGGATGTATACCTGCAAATGTGTATGGCAGTGTCAGATTTCAAAGACTAGGTCATTCACCACTGTAGCAGCAGTAGTGATATCTTTTGTTTGAAATTCAATTTGCATCTGTTTCAGAGATGCCATAAGAATGCATATAAGGAGCAGGCACGTGACTCAGATCTGCAGTGATCTGGCTCCATCCTGCCCAAGCTGTTGTAGCCTCCAAAGGGCCGCGCGGTCCAGTAGGAGATATTTCACGGCAGCACTCCACAAGAGGAGGAAAGGGCTGCCCTTGCCTCTTCTGGGTTTCTCCATGCTGGAGAGCCTCTTCAGAAGCCTGCCCCTTGTCTCCTGTCTGCCAGGAGAGATGCCACCCCACCTGCTGAACGTGCTACCGATCCCTCTCAGGCAATCAGGACACTCTGAGGTGTCTCATGTGCCTCCTGCAGAGGTGCCCAACCCCACCTTGTCCCCGTCAGCTCCCAGAGACCCTCCATGGTTCAGTGCCTGGGGTGTGGGGAGAAGGGGCTGGGGAGCCCCCAGGAGCATGGCAGTGTCCAAGCACAGCTCTCCTTACAGCCACGAGCACACCAGGAGCACACACAAAATCAGCCAAATCCACACATGCATCAGTTGCAGAGGTGGAGCAGTCCAATACGCCCCCATTAAAAACATCAGGTTTCAAGTACCAAAATTACGGTCTCGCACTTGCGTTTCCCTGAGGTATCAGGGGCACCCAGTGGCCAGCACAATCCATCACAGGTAACCACCAGGAAGGATCAGCCACAAAAAAAGCCACAAAACCAGGCTCCACTCAGCCACGAGCACCTCTGACGTGGGAGCTGAGGCCGCTGAGCCCTCAGAGAGGTGCTGGGGGCACTGTGGAAGCGGCCTCCATAGGTGTCAGAGGGCTCGAGAAGGCCCGAGGCCACATAGGCTTATTCCTAGAGTCCTTGACAAGTCACTTTGGGCCTGATCCTGCTCTGAACGAAGACAAGAGATGTTTCCATGCTGACCTGGAGGAAAGCAGGAGCCTGCCCTCAACAGAAGGCACACGTCCTAGGCCACTGCTGAAACACGCACCCTTCCACTTCTAAAATACTATCGCACACGTGCATCTGTCTGACTGCAGACGACTCCTCTGCTTAACTAAATCAAAGCTATACATGGATTTTAAAAATGTATATAGGCCAGTTTTACTTAAGCAAAGGAGATTTCCGATAAACATGCAAATAGGAATTTAAACAGCAATTTAAAAACCACGAATTCTATTCTCATTACTTATGCAAACTATCATGGTCTTGTCATGCTTTATTTCTCTGCCTTATCATTTTATCTATGGTATTTCCCCTCTACCGCTCTATTTTCTTTTTTTCCTGTCATCTACATTTTCTGGATGCGTTTTTAATGTCCTCACCTCCATATTTTAACCTTTCAGGTAACACAGGATTTACAGCAGCAGCCGGGGAACAGGCATTCACATGTAAGTAAAGGCACCTACTGTAATTCCTGCTACATAATTGCAGGGAACAGAAAACTTCTAGATATTATCAGACAAGCAGTTTATCACATGTAGCTAAGGGCATTTATAGGCTACAAGTAGAAAACAGACAGATAGATTTAAAATTGTATTTATACAATTTAAAACTTTGTAAAAGCTAGTACTGATTATTTGTAAGGAATAGCTAAACCTCCATTTAAAAGAAATAAAACTCCTTTTATTTAGTTCAATCTGTGTTAGATTTATTTGCCATGTTTCTGTTTGTCATTATAGTTCGGGAAAATACCAGAATATCCATCCTTCCTGAACTGTAGGACAGCTATCAGATAAGGATCAGAACAAATTCTAAAAAAAAACCCTCACGAGTTATGATTAACTCTATGTAAAAAGAGGACAGGCAAGGGGAAAAAATACTAAGAGGAGAAAACCATAATCACCATCTACCATTCCTAGGGAAAAGAGAAAAAGAAAAGAAAAGAAAAAAAAAAAAAGCAAAAAAAAAAAAAAGCAGAACAAAAGACAGAAGTATATGCTGTAAATACAGCATACATTTTATTACCGCCTATGTGCTGCTACATCCCAAGACTTTGCAATTTAGTTGCCTATTATTTGCCTTTAAACATTAGCAAAAGAGATCTACCATTTTTGAAAGGTAATTATACTGTAATGCAGATGGCAGTAAAACAATTACACAAGATAAGCCCTTGCAATGATCTTTACAAAGCAAACCAAAAGTAGTACTGAATCATAAAAGCCCCAACGTGGAGAAGGCTGCATTGCAGCACTATCGCTCTGCTACTAGTTCCCCTGCAAAAGTGGCAGAGCAATATTGCAAACAGTGGAGGAAACAGACACACTGAAGGTTAAGCACTCTGTAAGTTTAAAGGATTCTTAATCCTAGACTAATCCTTTACAGGCTCTATTTGGTGTAGATCCCAAAATACTCGAAGTACTAAGGAAACATTTGTTTGTTGCTTTGTTTTTTCTCTCCCATACAGAGTTTAACTTTTACACTCTACTGCTACCCACAAGCTCTGTTGGTGCTCTGCCTTTTTAACAGGATTTTTCGTGCTTCGTGAAAAGTTGTCGAGACATGGTGAATGCAGCTGCTGAGGAATCATTAATTACTATTAATAGATAGCTTTGGAGATTAAATGAACTATAGCAAGTAGTTTGTTTGACTGTCACATCAATGAACTTGGTATTTTTATGACTTGCTAGTGATTCAGTGGAAATTACACATGGCAAAAGGTGCCCAGTCAACCCATGCTGATTGAGATTGCCAGTTCAAAATAGATTGTTCTTGTTTTAAACCTTGACCAGCTTTCCAGCATATCAGGACACTCGCTTGTGATACATTATGGATAGGAGCTAGCATCAGACATGCAGGAAAAAGAGGGCACGCAGGAGATAGTATCTGATCTTTGCTATTTTCCAGTGCATAAAATAACAGCCTGTCATCTACCTTTTGCAGGTCATTTTTATCAAGTTGCAGGCCAAAATGAAATTTGACCTCCATTTTCCAGCTAGCCTGGAGATGATAAATTTAATGCAGACAGTGTAAATGAATGGTATGCTACTAGGGAAAAGTCAAATTGGTGCAGAATTATTAGTGGTGAAGTTTTTGCCCCTGTATTTTTCATTATACCTTTCCCCTACAGTTTTTTGTCATCCTTTTCCTGTATTTCTCTTCCTCCTTCACTGTGGTCTGACCCCTTTTCCACCTGGAAGGATAACATTTACTGCAGCCATGCCCTGGTCACTGCGAGCGCATTTGTCCTCCCGGATAATTAAGAGTGCACCACAGCACAGACCCAGATCTGCAAACTCGTGCAAAGGAGTCAAAAGGACTGATTTTATGTAACACGAGAGGGTGAGCCAGAGTAAAGCCAGGAGACACTTACATATGGCTTTATAGCACCTCACCAATATTATTTCAGTTTTCCTCAACAACAACAACCACCAAAATAAAAAATAAAATAAAATAAAATAAAATAAAAATAAAAAAATGAAGTATGCGAAGTTATGCCCCCGAATGACAATCTCATAAGCCCATACCTATCTTTACTCACATGCAGCATCAGGACTTGGACTGTAACCTCTTCCAAGCGATCTGCTTTCCATTACAGGGTAATAGAGGAAAGGTCCCTGGCCAGAACCTTTGGTCACAACCGCAGTTGGAAAATAAAAACTTCATCACTTTGAAATAGATCGCTTTAAACCTTGACCAGCCTCCCAACAAAGGAAGTTCCCCTTTGGCAGTTGAAAGTGAACCTTTGGACCGCCAGTCCTCTTCTGTTAATTGCTTTGATGAAGGAAAGAAATGAAGACTAATGGTGGACCATTCCACCTGGCTGCAGTCTCCATGCACAGTCAGCTGTCCTAGAGAGTCTTATGGTTATCTTGGATATCTCTCCTGATGCTATTTGAAAATAGTGACTTACTGCCAATGTAAATCTGATACTCCCTTGTTTAAGAAAATGTGGTTTTATTATTAAAGCAAGATGCCTCACTGGAGAAAATTTAGTACCACAGAGAACAACGATGGATATATTTCATTATTATTATTGTATACAGGGTGCACTGGTTGTAAGAGGAACATCTGTGCTCCTAATTTTATTATAACCTCCCGTATTTACATATCCAGTGAGGCAAGCAGCATACAACACGTGTCTGAAAGACGGGGACAAGGATGGATACACAACAAACTCCTGAAACTCAGCTGAAATTCTGCATGGCTCAGTCTATGTTTCTGCGCTGGAGAAGCAGCAGCTATATCCAAGGGGGCCATAAAAACCTGAAGGAGACCACATGTGAACTCACCAGGCCAGAGACCTCGCATTGCCAGTGGTCTCCCCCTCTGGAATTCATCCTCGGTGAGGAGATGAGGTTGAGCACAAATACTAAAACTATCAGATTGCAAATTCAAAGCTGGCAGTGGATCTTCTACATTACTAAGTGCTGAACAGTGGAATGGCCCCAGGAGTGTAATCCTGAATTAAACTACACGAATTCAAGTACCCATAAGCAAAAGATGTATAACTGAAGCAGAGGGAATTAGAACTAGTTCCTTCTCTTGAAGGAACCAGATGCTTTACAGGCATATTGCAGTACCTCTCCACCATGGTGACAGATGCCTTAGCGATTCCTGTAATTGGTGATGATGACGGTGATAGAGGTATGCTACTTTTATCCCCACGGACCGACAAATATTATCTTTGAATCTCAGAATCTGGAAAGTCAGAGAAAGCTGGATACCGGTTCTGTGACAAGTAAACATACCAAGGGAAAAATCTGACCTGCCATCCATGGAAAAAGAACAACATAAAAAAATGTTTTTCCTGCTACTGCAGAGAATGAAGAGTTATTCTGGGAGAACTAAACAAAGACCTGTAAATGCTGTTTTAACAAGTCCTTGCGGTCAGCCTGTTCCTCCATGCGCTGCCACAGCAGTGTATCACACGGCTGTTTACACACCCGCCAATCTGAAGTCATCCCTCCCCTCTCACACCCCAAGGAGGCAGGTCAGAACATTTTATGTTTCAGACAGAAGTTAGGAAACTTTCTCCCGCAGGTACACGCACTGCCCTGCCTCTGCTCCTCTGTCAGTGAACCCTGCGGCCCCCTGCCTCCCAGGCTCGCTCTGAGCTGCCATCTGCTGCTCCCCGTCCAGCGACCGCGGATGCCTGGCAGCAAGGGGTGAAAAGGGATGAGGGGAATGGCAGAGAATGGCCAGACTCCTAACCAAACCCTAGCAGCACCTCATTCAGATAAAATACCAACCAAAAAAAAAATCAGAACCGTATTAAAATATAAGATGAACTAAGCAAGCTGTCACCACTGAGTAAACCATGCTAACGTAAAGGCATCAGTGCTGCCAGAAACAGGGAGAAGAGCATCCAGGCATGGACCAAGGTCTTTTCAGTGGTGCCCAGCACCAGGACAAAAGGCAATGGGCACAAACTGTCAAACAGGAGGCTCCATCTGAGCACCAGGCAGCACTTCTGTGCTGTGCGGGTGACGGAGCCCTGGCACAGGCCATCTCCTCCTTGGAGACCTTCAGAGGCTGCCTGGAGGTGGGCCTGGGCAGCCTGCTCTGGGTGGCTGGTGAACATTTCACTTTTACTTGGGGTAAAGTGGCAACAAGGCCCTCTCCAGCTCAGTAAACCGTGGGAATTTAGCAGGACAGACCTGGCCTGCAGCCCTGCTCCTCTCACACCTCACCCTCAGCTGCCCGAGAGCCATGGCAGGCCTCATGCTGTGCTGGCCGGGTCTGCAGGGCAGAGCCAGGAGGTGTGTAAAGCCCAGGTAAAAGGCACCAATGTGAAGGCAGTTACACTGACAAAGCTGTACTTTTGCTGGTATTGCTTATTTTGCCGGGGAAGGGTGGGGGTTGCTGTAATAAGCTATCTTGTCAAAAGCGCAGTTTTGCCAGAACAAGCTATTTCCAGCAGTCCACCCAGGACTGCTGTGCTGCTGGAGGAGGTGGGTAGAGCTGCATCAGCAGACTGCTCCTAATGGAGACAGAGCTCGAAACCTGCTTTCCACATGGAAAAAGGCTGAACAGAGGGCAGCTGGTTTGCTGCTTCGCCTCCTCCTACTCCAGGACCCAGTCATCCAGGGGAGGCAGTCTCCCAGTGATTTTCTGATGTTTCTGGCAGAGACAGTTCATGATAGAGAGGCCATATGTCTGCGCAGGCATATGGATCTGCATTTCAGGCACTGTCTGACACAGAAACAGAGAGCAAAAAGCGTCTGTGCAATGCAATGTTTAATGCATCTGTGGAACTGGATGGCGCAGGATATTCCTCAGGCAGAAAAAAATAATAAATAAATAAAGATCCAGAACTGATGTGTCTAAGTACAGATCTATTTTACAAGATTCACCGAGCGCACATCAAAATTGCAAGGAGTTTGTGGCTGGGGTGATTAAAATGCACCACTGCAGATAAGGCATGAGTCTGTTCCACCGTAGCTGTTCCCATCTGCCAGTATGTTTTGAGACCATTTGAAGAAAATGCATTCTAGATGTGTGGAGTAGAGCAATCTTTACTAATACCGACCCCACAGACCTCAGAAACCGCATTCAACAGGTGCAATTACAATATGCACAACATACTTTTCCATGCAGATCCACCCCTGTCATCTGCTTTACACAGCACCACAGCCCAACTGCGACAAACCACATGAAGATAAAATTAGCAGCGATCTACATATTGTGTGATACATCAGAAGTCTGCTATCATCACAGAACAGCTGGAACAATTTGTGGCTAAGCACTTCAGCAACAGACTACAGCCTTGCTTATATCAGGATTTTCCAAATACAGAATAGATCAAAACCTCATGATCCGGATATTAAAAAAATACTTCTGAACCAAGAGGTTGCAAATTTAGCTTCCTGTGGCCATGAAAAGAAGTAAATAGATACTTCATTGCATGTCCTTTGACTTCTGTAGTCATTATAGATAATTCTTCTCAGCAAGTGGAGATTCACTCCATGTTCTGAAGAAGAAAAGTAAGTTGATGTATTTTGAGATTGAGAAGGAACGAATGGCAGTCTAACACCTCCTTTCCAATTTTTATGAATCCTTCCAATGGTATCTACTGAAACTTCAGAAGACTACACATGCCCATATTAATACTACAGTAACAAATTTCAAGTGTGTCTTGTGAAACAAAAGCAAACCCAAAAAATAGCATTCTTTTCACCTGACAGCATTCTGCAGCAGCTACAGTACTGCAAAGTGATACACCAGGGCAGTGAGCTGCTCCCTTTTTCAGGCCGAACGGCATCCCACGACAGCAGCCGTGATGCTGGAATTCCTCCTCCTCCCCTAGCAGACAGCACACACCCTCCAGACAGGCTGCACCGCCTGTGTGCTTTCTGGAGATGGCTAATGGAAAAAAAAAAAAAAAGTCACAGGGTCAGCAAATATCCACAAGAAATTTGGGAGATTCTCTGCTAGAATCCCCCTGGGGCACAGGGACAGCTTGACAAGCCTGAAATCCAAGAAGTTCAAGATTCAGGTACACAAGGCAGGAAAGGAAAGCCTGATCCTGTGGGGGGCTAAGCGCCCTCTACACTCAACAACTTCCAGAGGATCAGCACCTTGCACGAAGGGCATCACTTCACAAGATCAAACTCCTTGACGGGATTTCTGGGTGCTACTATTCTTGGCTCTCTCCTAGCTCCACATATAATTTTGTGCAAGTACATTAACCTTGTTGTGGCTGAGTGTACCCTCTGTGCTTTGCCCTCCCTCCCCCGCAAAGAGCTTTCTGATCTCTGGAAAAGTCAATATAGGTTGTGAGAGATCTGCTTATAATTGCATGAAAAATTGAGGGCATGATTCTGCCATCCTCACCCATTCTAGCATCCCCAGTGCTTTCAGCTGTGTTAGTAAATGCTGCTCGGCATGAATAAATGCTACAAAGCCGGACCTTTAGCAGAGGGAAGAAAGGATACTAAATGTCAGTGCCACAAATTCCCTACATCTAAAAGAAGCAAGAAATATTTAAAAATTGAATTATGCATTGAATAAAACAATTCCTTAGAATGTCTATAAGTCACATTCCCATTAAAATGCAGCTTTACACACACAAAAAACCCTCTCTCTGCTGAAAAGTACACACTCCAGGCTACAGAATCAAGCCTCCAACATCAGGCAATGAAAAAATTATGGTTGCTGATGCAAACTTAATCCAGTATCCTTTGCGTATACATTATGATACAGTCTATTTTTTTAACTTTTACTTTTTTTTAAGTGCATTTCTTCTGCATCCATCCATCCAGCCCAGGATGGATGGTGTTGAATTAATAAAGCAACTCTTCAATAGTTTGTCTTATCATTGTTCAGGGTACGGCCTTACGGCTTGTTTCCTGCTAACTATTCAAATAGTGCTCCGAAGACAAAATTATTAATTTCCTTATGGGCTTTTCTATAGCACTCATCACTAAAATAAGTGAGGGCTTCACAGACACTTCACTAATCTTCACAAAATCCCTGAGAGTTGAGGGAACTATTATTCTGTTTTATACGTACGGAGCTTAGGCACAGATAAATTAAAGTCAAGAGTACCCACTAATTTAGGAAAGCCTGCCTTACGACGCCTCGGCCACGATTTTTCAGAGCCTTTAACATTATGCAGCGCCTTGTATCTTCAAAGCGCGAGTCTCACAGACTTCAGTCACAGCTACGCTCTTCTGCAAAACAGGCCCCGGGGCTGAGGCTGGGCTTCCAGAAAACTGGGAAATACAAAATTAGCGATCATCTTTAAGAAGTCTGATTTAAGGGACTTAGTGTCACGACGAAGCGATCCGTGCCAGAACAAGGCAGAAGCTCGTCCTCTGGGGCCTGTAATGGCCCAGGAGGCTGCCTGGCTCTCTGTGATCACCACAGCCGGCCTCCAGCTTCTCCCACCTCCTCCGGCAGTGTGGTCCCGCTGACCAAAGGCCATCCACACCTCATCCACACACCACCACGCGCCCTGCCCGATCGGCGAGACACAAATCCCCCAGAACAGAACAAAGCAGCACGTGTTCACACATGCGAGACTATTGTAATGCGTGAGTGGCAAATTAGTACTGCATGAAGACTTTAATTCCCTTATTTCCCAATTATACAACAGCAAGACAGCAAGCTTATTGTTTTATTGCAGATTTTTACACCCATTTCCCTTTTTTTTTTCCCCAAAAAAAGGCTGAAGCTACAAGAACTGCAGCATCATCTGGCTATCGTGCGGCTACTTACTCAACACAGTTTTAAGTGTAAAGCTAAGCCACGTAGACTGCTGCAGCTTGTAGAGTAACTGACAGAAATAATGTATTATCCACACCGATGTGGACAAACACTTGAAAATGGATGACAAATACTCCTACCAGAAGAATTTACAGGTATTTGGAAACAGGAGAAGACAGATGAGTGCGACCTTCCCAGCTCACTCTCGATGCAATCCCAGTCCCCTTGCTAGGACTAAGCACCCTCTTTGTCCTTGCTCTCCAATCCCCCATCTTTTCACATCCAGTGATCTGTCTTTTCCCTTCTTCGCTCCCAGGCTCATCTGTTTTACCTGTTACGTCCTCCCAGAGCACTGGGTGACATCTCTCCTTTTTAATGCTGTCTCAGGCCCCAGACCCGCCCAGCCGCAGTCCCTCACACATTCCTCTCCAGGACTTTTTAGAGAACTTCCCCAACTGCACCAGGCCCTTGCCAGAAGGATCTCCTCCCCTTCTCCAGTTTCCTCTCACAGCTCGCCTTACCCAGGCAGACCCAGTGCTGGCGCTGTCCCACGTTCCCTCCAAGAACAGGCAGTTCCCCATTCACCTCCACGGCCCCGGTGGGCTCCCCATTCCCATCTCACATATAACATCCTTTGGATGCGGGACTCCCCCTGTCACCCAACATCCCCTGCTACTCATCTTACGCTCCTACAGCTTTTTTCACACTCTTCATTGAGTCAGTCCCAGCATCATCCTCCAAACCCCTATTACATTTCACTTCCTTTTCATCCCAGTCCTGCTCTGCCAAGATCCCTGGCCAACGAGCTCCATCTCCATTCAGTTCTGAGGTCTAGCTTTTCTCCCTTTTGCATTTCAATATATATATATTTTTTTCCTTTTTCCTGCACAACCTCACTGTCACATAGGCAGTACCAAACGAGCTCCCCCCTTCCTGCTCTGAAAGCCAGGGCCAGCCAGGCCTGGTGCAGCCCCAGCAGGTGTAAATCCACCTGGGACATGACTGCCATCCACCAGGAACTCACATGCAAACACTATGGGTTCTACCAAGCCCAAGCACAGGCAGAGAGATTTAATTGCAAGCTATAAAAACTAATGAAACCTGTGAAGGACACATCCCAGTCTTTTCTTCCTTTAAGATTCATAAACCACGCAAGAACCAGGCTTGTTTTCACATGCGCAGAAGGAGCATCCTTGACAAAGGAGACCATCTCCCTGATGGATATCAAACCAATGCTCCAGAGCTTCACGAGGTCTGAAGCGTTTCTTAAAAAGCACAAAACAGAATATTTTTCATCACTTCTTTTTCAGAAAGTTGGTGTCTTTATATAGTATTTGTATGGAAATCCTGCTGGAAAGTTTTGGGGTAAAATCATTTTAGTTCTAAGCAGCTGAAAACAAGCTCCTTTAGAAGGACACGCTACACAACCTTAAAAACAATCAGCGGTGTCACCCCCTCACCCTCCTTATAACAAATCCAATAACTTCTCATTTCAACCAACAGAAGCAGAGCCGGGAAAGAAGCCAGAGATATACTTTGATGCATATTAGGGAAAGAGTATTCCAGGGTCAGGAGACCTTATTGGATAAAGTCCTCTTTCTCACATTTTCCTGAACATGCCCCAAAAGTCAGCAATTCTAATTCCACTAATTTTAAGTACAAACAGAGGATGGCAGGCAGCAGGATGTTGTGTTGTTCCGTTTTAACTGAAGCAATTAGCTAATATTCAGGATCTGGCTGCTCTTTCCATTCAGAAATATATTGCTTAGGGAATCAGGTACTGCTTTAAGGCAATCCGGTTTATCAAGGGTAGCATACAAAATACTCTTTAATTGGAATGAACAGGAATGAAACATTTTCCCAGTTTGGTAGCCTGAGACCCTTCTTTGAGACTTCAAATTACATTCAAAAGTGTTTTGTTTCCGTTTTTTTTTTTTTTTTTTTTTTTTTTTTAAGTATTCCCTCACACTTATGTTTCAAGTGTTTCTCTGGCTGCCCTTCCTTCTCACTGTCTTGATGCCTGTGTTGTCTCTGGCCTGGGCACACGCACACACACACTCATTTCTGCCATAGGGGACCAGCACAACAACACAGCCATTTGGACTTGCACTTGGCTGCAAAACAGGGTCTGTTTTTTACAGAGGTTCTGACCCTGACTATCCTAAAAGGAGCTTCTGAAGAGTTCCTTTTCCTTGGCTGGAAAGGGGGGAGCACTACGTCCACTAGCTCCCTCCAGTTTTAACACAACCCCAGGATTAAATAGCATCAGTCTGAGCCCCACTTGGCTGCACAGAATCCAAGGATTTCCAGCAGTGCAATAAGCGAGGTGACTTACCCCAAATACCACAAGTTTCTCATCTGATCCTCCAGCTACAGGTGCCCACGTTAGCTCCTTTGGGCAGAGACGCACTCACACCACAGACACACTGCTGCACGCTGGTTTAAGAGAGAGTTATGCCTAAGTGCACTTGGGGGGAAAAGTAACAAAATCTTTTTAGTAAGTACTCCCAGCGGTTTTGAAGTCTTTTGTTTAAAAAATAAATAAATCTCAGTTCTATTTAAATATGTAGATGACAAATACGTTAAATAAACAAGTAAAAAAGTGCTCTGTGCACCCTCCAGGCAATGTGGCTGCAGCAGGCTGCCTGCAGATGCTCGCGGCACTCCGTCAACCCCAGGCATGAATACAAACCTTGCTCCAACCTCGGGCCCTGGTGTGTGTTACTGCTTACATAACTCCAGCCCGCTTCAAACACAGCCTAGCGGTGGCGAGATGCACGGGCAGAACTGCCCTGACACCGTGGCCCTTTACTTGCTCGCTGGAAGCAGGAAAAGGATGGCATTCTGGCAGGCGGCACCATAAAGCATGGGGTTAACCAAACAAGCAGGGAACGGGGAGAGATTGTGTGTGTGCTCCTGAGAAAGTGTGCGACATGGAGCTGTTCCGCTCCAGAGCCTCTTCAACTTGCTGCCTCGCACGGAATTGCCGTTTGAATAATTTAGTAAATTAAAAGTCCCTCCCTGTACAGAGCTAATCTGCGCTCCAAAGTATCCAGGAGTACGGTGGAGAAAGCACTGACGTACAGCCCAGAAACTTGATTTTAGGAGGTTTAATAGTGAGAAAATACAAAATCCAGACGTGGAGAGTTATGTGACTGAACATAAAAAGGATCAGCTCACTGAGCACTGTAGCTATCTAGAAAACACACATAAAAATTCAGATAAGAACTGAACGTGAAGCAATAGCACAATTTACTTACAATCTGGAATATCAGCAGGATTTTAGTTTGTTGTTTGTGGGTTGCTGGGGTATATGGTACATTACAGTAGAGCATCAGCACTAATTCTACATGGCAGCTCCTCAGAATACCATCTGCTTCCCCGGTAACTGTTAATATAGTTGTAATTATCTACTTCTAAGCACTTTATTGGGAATATCATTTGCAAATTAATCAACTACAGACCGGTAAAACAAATGACATGCTTGTCTGAAAACAACAGCATTATTTCAAATTATTTTCCTAAGGGTTGGGAAATATCAGCCACAGCCAAAGCTGGGGAACAGGGCAAGGGAAGGTCTACGTTCAGCTTAGTAACATTAATCCTAGCTACATCCACCATGAATTTGCTGCTACACGGACAGATGACAGGTCTTCAGGAGCAGGAAATTTGCACTGCAAGATGCACCCCCATTTGTGAGTCCCCTTCTCATTGCTGCATACAACCCAAGTGTTTTCAGGGCTTTGTGCTCTCTGCCTTGGCGTCCTGCTTCAATTCAAGTCTATCTGCCCCTGATTTCCTTCTGTCCTGTGGTACCTTTTGCACGACTCAGACTCCTTACTGCTGGCTTCGGTCTCATTGCTTCTTTTCCTCAGCAAGGGATTCTTAGCCTTGGGTTTAAGTTTACAAAATGAACAGGCTTCCTTAAAGCTTGCCCGGTGAATTCCCTATGTCTTCACAACCCAGGAGCAGGCATCACCTCGTGATGTCCTAGCTGAGATGTATGATACCATCCAATGCAGTATTTACTCTTCTGAATACCAGCAATATGTTTCTTCTTGTTGCAGAAGTGAAGGATGCGTAATGACTGTAAAACATCGGGTCGAGCTGCACCTTCTGATAGAATGAAGAAGCTTTAATTATTTGAAAGCTGGTTGTATGAGGAGTGATGAGACACCACACAAAAGCCCTGTCCCCACCGAAGTTTCCAATAAGCTATTAGGAAAATGAATTTGGAGGACCACAATAAGCGACCGGGCTGCTATCAGTTTACTCATGCAGATACCATAAATAGCCCTTCCATGATAATGCTGTTGAGCGAGAGATTTTTAAAATCACTTAACTTGTAATTCTTGAAATATTAGAAGCCTTGCAAAGTTAATACAATATTCTAGCTCAGTGAGCAAGCAATACGTAAGCCGTGTTTTCTGTGGCATCTGTTTGCAGTGTCCTCTGCTTGGCAGTAGGTTTAACTGAAGCGCTGTCTAATGGCAGACAGTGGGGCAAGCTGATCGATAATCATGGAGTGCCATTTCTACATTCATGGTTGAAAGCTCACAAATAAAAGCAAACAGGTTATCTGCTCTGTGATATAAGTGTCCTCAGATCGTTGTATTCCAGCATCTCAGCACTTTTCTTATGCTTTTCCCGTCAGTGCCCCTATCATCTATTAATGCACCGATCAAGGTTAAAAGCAAAAAGAAAGCACGTCGTTTGGGGAGAAAAATTAAATTAATCTCTTCAGCATGATAACTTCTGTGCATTGCTTCACTATACTTAGAGCCAGCTCCTCGAGCAAAAATCCTGCTTTTCTACTTGAGAAATATGGATCTGCTCTACGTTTATTTGGCTGTTCGCTATTCAAGGACCCAGACGCAACTTTTTTAAAGAGCAGCTAATAGTAACAAGGGTTTATGCTCTAAAAAATTGGAGTCCTTGAAGGAAAGCCACTCAAGAATGCGAGCGGCAGACAAACAACTCAGTGGGTAAAACCCAGTGACTAAAATGGTTTCGCTTCGTTCTTACTGCTGTTCGAGTGATCAGCAGAGTTGGCACCTCTTATCGAGGCTGAAAAGCTACTGCTAACCACCACTCAAGCACATGACGAACCTTTCCTTAAGGGATATAAACACTTAACTCCAACAGCAGGCGCTTTATAGTAAATATAATAAAATGGCATTCTACCTGTGCTAGACAATTTATAACGGACTGGGAATTTGTGCATGATTCATGACCTCTGCTTTTCATATTTCATTAAACTTTATAAAATAGCCGGGAAATCTTGTGTGAATTTCCACACGAGCCTTTCAAATTGTTACATCGTTGTAGAGACATGCTTTCAAAATATAAGCATTTTATTTTACTCATGTAAGAATATTTTCTTCAAACAGCATGACAAACACCTCTACGGCCAAACCCTATTTTCTCTTAACAAATCATGTAGCCTCTCTGCAGATAGCAGGTTTCCGTGAATGTCAGCTAAAAGCAGCATTTTTGACAGAGCCATGAATAAATGGCTCAAAAGTTAGCATTTTCAAAGAACAGGCAGTAAAGATTTTTCTTTAGCAAAAAAAGGGTATTTAGAGTACGTATTCATTATAGCATATGAAATTTGCCTGCTTTTTGGTACAGCATTGCACTCTATAGGATAAAATGGTAAGTAGTTATATCTTCTTTCCTTTTCAATGCTTATGGCAGTTAACATCAATTAATAGCTGGCCCGTGAACTGTTTTTCACATAGCTGAGGTGGAAGCCATCAATTTTGAGCTAGGACTGCTGACTGATAACATTTGCAAGGTAAAGACCTCCGTGCAGAAGTCTAACCCACAGACTATGTCCCACTTACATACCAAATCTTCAGCTTGTTACATGAGAATCAGCAAGCTCAGTGACATGTACATCTCTTCTATTGAATATGTTTTTCAAACTATTGTGCACCACAACCTTCCATTTTCTCATCTTAAATGAACTTTACTGCTCATTACTCCCTCACTTATCCCCTGCTTAGTGCTGTACTGAGGCATTAAACAGCTCTGCATGCCGGGGACCAATTCCTGACCTTCTTTTTTCCAGCCCAAGGATCACAACAGTTAGGAAAACACCTCCCTAGGGAGTCAAAATTTCATACAAACTTGGTGGTCCTTTTTCATATGTATTTATTCATAGGAAGCAGGTCACTTCGTAACCTAAATATGGTTCTCAAGCAACCCAAATTTCCCAATCCTAATTAAAATTTTCAACCTAAATGGGCAATGGAGAGAAAGGAAAGGGTGGCCCCATTTTCTTATTATTTCTAAAGCATCACTAAAAATAAACAAGCACAATAAATTGGAAGAAATGTGAGAACAACAGTGGAGAACTGACACCAACCCAGCAGAGGAATTCAGAGCTAAGATAAATGCTCTAACCTTAATGCACCTTCACGGTGCCTAGTCATCTGCAGGGATCTTTGAACAAGGAGTGCTTTTGCATATCAAGTGAACTGAAATACCTTGAGTGGACGCAATAGGGCAAATTAAAGCTGCAAGGGCAGCTTTAGCTCAGAACACTCGGGGTTTGTCCACTGCACGTTTGTCTTTGAGATCCCTTGCTCGTGCGTGGTTCCTTTTGCACAGAAATGTAACAGTCCGCTGTAGAAGCACTGTGGGGTACAGGTCTTGGAGGGAGCTGAGAGTACAGCAGGTTGCCTGGGCTGATGTATCCTGTGCCCGTTTCCGTACCTTTTGCTTTCAGGAAGCCCTCTTTGCCCTTGCAATTAGCCACACTGAGCTCACAGACTCCAGGTGGCAGAACGAGGCACGTAGTCTTCAAGCTTACCTTGAACCAGTCCCGAAAAATCCTCCTACTAGTTTTCTCTAATATTTCTTTGCTAGCAGTAGGGCTGTTCTGCCGCATAGGACATCTCTTCTGTTCTCTAGAGCTTCTGCTCACTTTACAGCAATCCCTTGAAGGCCCCCTGAGGTTGCTCTTTGTGAAGAAAGACATATTCTGAGTGGGCACAGACGTCTTTGCTAGCTCTCGCGCTGCAGCTTACTCATTTCCTTGCTCCACTGTGGTTCTAACCTTCTTTCAGATTAAGAGCAATTTACATCTCTTTAACTAGACATATTGGTGTTATTACCATTGCAGTCCTATTGATTGCAATGCTGCACTTAGCATCACTGTTCCAATTTTATCATCCTTAGTCATTCTTGCATGACTGTATATTTATGTACGAGTTCTATTATTTAAATTAGTATATAACATTAGAAAGGAAGCATGACAAAATTAAAACAAACTGGAAAGCACAAAAGAATGATGCCAAAATGCTGAAAATAATGCTTTCCTTTTCTAGGACATACCAGCTCTCGGTTATTTGGATTTCTTTTAGAGGGAGTGTTGTTATTGGTTATTTTGAGACATTATAGCCATGAAACAATGTAATCAACCTTGAAAACAGGGAAATGATTATTTAAAGGTTTCATATTCTGCTCTACGGTACAACACAAAAAGGCAAAGAAAATGTTCCAATAGGTGTATCGCTGAAGTACTACAAAGTCTTGTGACAGCCGGTGTTTACAAGAAAATGACAGAGTAAGACAAACACTGTTAAGAATCAAAAACAGTTGTTTCTACCACGCGATTGCAATAACCAAGAAATCATGAATGTACACTCTGGAAAAATAGCCCGCAACTTCTGTGAACTCTGCAAAGTGAACAATAATGGATCATGACATCAATCAGATTGCATGACCCCATTAGGCATTTCACTGTGCAAAACTGGAGAGCAAAGACAAGCCTGACTCCAAGTCACACACCAGAGGCTTCAGCCAGTACCCGAAATGCAGCAAAACAGATTTTTCTAAATTTGTGAAGTGTCAGCTAAAGTCTGCCTCCCAACATTAGCTCAACTCTTGCCATTTCCACCGTTCTGATCCTTACCTTTGTAATAAAATTCCCATCAAAAACATATGCTACGGCAGAGAGCTGCCTGCACCTTTCCAGGGCCCCAGCTCTGTCACGGTTACTGCTGCCTTTTAACCGGCCTGCAAAACTGAAGAAAAAAAGCTTACAATGATCCCAAGCGTTCACAGGTTTATTGACCAACTGGAATTGCACCACCTGTGTTCCTCCATAAGCAAAAATGATCTCAGCAGAGCTCGTGATGAACCCAGCAGAGACTACTGCCATTCCTATACTGTAACGTGGTACACCTGCAATTCAATGACCCCATTAAAAATATATACCCACCATTCCCCTTAGGCTCACAGTGCATATCTTAAAACGGTGTCAGTCAGTCTAATGAGAGACAGAAATACTCTGCCTTTTCAAAAAAAAAAATTGATCAAACGCTCTTTGAATATTTGATAACACAAATAGGACCACGCAGATATAGCACATCAAAATTCAGGAACTGCAGTGATCAATAAGCAGGCCATTCAGCAAAGCCACTTTCATTAATTAAGATAAGGAAGTGTTATTTCTTAAGACAGATGCAAAATGACAGTCACGTGCTTTTACTTGATGCTAACGTCTTGATCCAATCTGGGTAAAAATAGTAGGCTTCATGTCTTTGAAACAAACAAAAACCCCACTTACCGCCAGTCAGTGGTCACAGCTGGCCAGCATTTTAGTTTTAGAGGGAAATGTGCTTTGCAATCAGACCACCACGAGGCAGCCCGTGCATGTTCCTAAGATCAGCTTCTGCTCTGGAGCCCTGCTGCTCCTTTCAACGTGGACGGTACCAAACAAAGCTTAAATACACTATTGCTTAATGCTCCCAGTAGGGAAGGGGACCTGACAAATCCTCGTCCTTTTCATTTACAGAAGGGAAACAACGCATAAGCCTTTTTAAATTGCAATTTGGGGTCTTGTGAGCGACCAAGATATGAGAATCTGAAGGAGAAACTGAGGAAAAGTGGATTAGTTAACTGGGTATATTCCCTGTGCACTTCCCACTAAAACCTGACAGCTCCCAGTCAAACCACCACGGGACAGAAGGAAAGAACAAGTATGCCTACAAAAGCACAGGACATCAGACTTGCCTCCTCATGTTGTCTTTCCACTTCATTTTCTCCTTCTCAAAGCACAGGTTTTCACCAGAACTTGAGAATCCTTCCTTTCAGAGCATCTCCACAAATGAAAAACCGAAACTAATCACCCACTGAGCACACAGCAGCAGATGCTGTCCCTTATCCTCTGGGAGCACCTACTACATCCGAACGCTCTTGCTAAACCTGGATGCCCTCAGTGCTGAGGACGGAGCTCTTCCAGACTGTATGCCCACGGGTGCTGAGGCTGCTCCAGCTCCATGCACGATCTGCGTGCACCAAGCCCTTCCCATCCCGCCTGCCAAAGCTTGCCAGAACCACGTGTGAGATGTAGGAGCAAAATGTGGCAGACAGAACGAGAGGAAAAGACAACAGGACACCTTATGCCATCACTGGTGGTTTCACAGAGAAACGCCTGCCCTGATGCAAAGACAAAACATTTTCAGGGCAAACATGTTTTAGCCCCCAACACATCTATAAACTTTCCCGTAACACAACAAAACAAATAACCTCGAACTCTTCCCCCAGAAAAGGGTGTCATAATTCCAGATTTGTTAGTGTTTTTTTTTTAATCAACTCTAAATCAATCAGGCTTAACAGGGAGAGGATTTCAAAACTGAGACACAATCAGGAATGGAATTCAAACTGATCTAACCTATATGCTCGTAACAGACCAAAATCTGGCCTGACACAGGAATGATGGAGGTTCAGGGTTTAATAGTTTGGTAATTCAGAAAGACAGGGAAGAGCTGATCCATATAATCCAATGAATGTCAGGATCAGGATTTAAAACTCAGGCCAGCACATAACTAAGCGACAACGTAATGGCAGAAGAAGCAGAGGAGCACGTTCTGCATAAAGCTAGTACTGGTTAGCACCTTACCTGGATAATTCTCCTCTGTGCTATTTGTACTCTAAAAGATTTATTAAAAATAAAACACTGGAAAACTGTAGAGGATGTTCACTAGTTTACGACACAAACAGCATAAGCATCTGCAGGCACAGTACAGAACAAGCTGTCTAGAGCTTCTGCGTGCAGCGTCTTGATTTTAAAAAGGCATTCGTGTCTGTGTAACAGAAAGCAATGCTGATTAATAAAAATATACCTCATCATACAGCAGGTCAAAATGACTGATACATGACAAAACTGATTTGATGAGCTGCGTTAGTAATCTTCACAAAGTTATTTGGCATTTATAATAACTCAGAATTTATTTTCACACTACCTGATAGGGGGCAGCTCATACTATTATTAACAAAATACCAACAACTGATTCAGCCTCTAAGTCAACTCTATTTACAGTTCGTCATTCCATTATAACAAAGCAGCACTGGCAGAGACACAAGAATTCATCTTTATAAAGATCATTTTTTACATACAGGCAGAGACAGGCAAATACAAACACATTTTGGAATAAGGGAAGGTGTTGTTACCTATTAAAGAAAGAACAGGCCTCTAAAATGGAGAACTGGGTGATTTTACACCAATTCAAACCGGTCACCAAAGCATGCAGCATAGAAATACAGGCATGGCACTGAAGAAGATGGACTCTTCTCCACCCCACTGCATTCCCATGGAACCCAATAATGGGTCCCCAGAAAGCCGCTCTGTGAGATCTGCAGACATCTAGCAGTACGGTGAAAGATGAAGCCTTTCGGTGCAAAGGTAAGGCACTGGGTTTTTGAGCCACTTTAACATGTTAATAAGACAGCAAGTATTATGGTGGGAAAAAATGCACAATAGGGCCCAATTCCCTAAGCTTTCACTTGTTAGTCATGCTCGTGCCATCCAAAAGCTTCTCAGAGGAAGGCTAACACTCTGTGAGTCAAATTAGCTAAGGAAATATGCTTAAATTGTGGCTTGCCACTGAAACACAGCCATTTTCATTGCACAGACAGTGGTTACAATAGATAGGCATATAGTCTGTGTTTGTTTGTTTGTTTGTTTTTAAATAATAATCAAAAAGCAATGACCACTAACAAAAGAGCCAAATTTGAAAATTAGTATTAAATGTATACAACTTTGAGAACTCCTCTCCATCAGAGAATCGATTCGGGATGTACGCAAGCGATGGTCTTGGCAACCCCTCCCAGAGCAGCCTACCGTAGGTACTCTTCACAGACTATCAAGAGCCCAGGATGCCCTTGGAAATCTCTCTAATTAACAATAAACTGCTTTTACAATTGAAAATGCACCCTCAAACCCCGGTGGCACTACGACGACGTCAATTCCTGATGCACACGCTTCACCGTGTGCTATGTCTTTGGAAACCAAGGGCAACAACAACCTGGGAAATATTTTTCAACATTTGGACCGCTGCCACCAAATCAATAATGGTGGAACAAAATGAATTACAAGATCCCACAGCCTCAATCACAGAAGAAGTAGAGAGTAAGCCAAAAAGAGAAACCACAACTTACACTGAGAGACTAGTTGGACTGAATTGTATGTAGACTTGGATCTAATTAAATGAGACTCAGGGCAAAGGTGAGGCAGAATCATTTGATGGCTTGCGTGGAATTGGTCAACACAGACGGGTGCTCAGCACGTGGAAGATCTGCGTCATCTCTCCTGATCAGGCCAGAGGACTGACATGACCCCACGCCTGAAGGGCAGGCAATGTCACGAGGAAGGGGAAAGGTTTTCCTCTTAAGCTTGTTATGACATTCCTGAGAAGTTTTTTCACGGGACTCTGGTTTTCAACACTTCAGGAACACAGGTACAAAATGATTTAGGGGAAGTTCAACTTGGAGAAGGGTACAAAAATACAGGTGTGTGAAACGCAGCAGTCTTCTCTCAAAGATACACCATGCACTGCTTTTATGCAACTGCCCTCAATGTTTCTGCCTTAAAAGAGACCATACAGCAAAATGTTCTTCTAAAATGGACAAAATTGTTCTCCAAGTATCCTCACCCTGTTCCCAGAACCACTTGCACTGACTTCCACTGTACTGCCAGCTTCAGCACAGGATTTAGCCTTAAAATACTGCATTTTTCCCGTGATCTCTAAAATCGTTTCGGCGATGGTAAGGTGGATATAGAGCTGCTTATTTCGTCACTGATGCTGCTTCTGTAAACCAAACTGATGTGCGGAATCAGAAAGTCCCGCATCAATGCTGAAGAGCTCATTGTGGGAATGATGACTTGTGCTTACACCTGTACGACTGCTGGGTACACTAGAGAAGATTACATTAAAATTTCATGGCTGATGCTTAGGTCAAAGAAACCGCAGAGAGCTACAATATAATCTACTGCGTTTTCGTAGAGGCACCGTGAGGCAGGCAAGCACACATTAACATTTACAAACACAGGCTCAAAATGCATATAAGTAATACCGAGGCATTTGAAATACACTTCAGCAACAATGGACGGGGACCCCGATTTTAACCTTGCATTATTGAGTCTTAATTTCCAAACACAATTTGCCATCCTTTGCTTCCATTTTCTCCTCACAAAAAGGATAAACTGCTCAAATAAGGTTGATAGCTTTAAAATCAAAAGTAATAAGCAAAATGGTACCTAGTAGGCTAAATACATGAATCTCAAAACATCCTTTACTCTTCTTTCCAGCTGCATTCATTAAAGGATAGAGCTAGCTCTAATACAGGAAATTATAGACCTTCTGTGAGAAATGTATGTCAGGTGCCAAAAGCATTTAAATTCTATCTTTTTCCAATTCATGAAGCTCATTGTAGCATTGTATTGTTGCATTATTAGATTTATGCATTTAGCAAGCAAGCATATTATAAGAGTGGCTGTAAGTAATTACTCTTTTCTAACGGCAGGAGCCACAGCATTGTCCATGGTACGTCATTTTTATGAGAAAAATAGTCTGCTTTTTAAAAGAGACTTCAATGTTTAAATAAACATCTAAATATCTCATTTCTGAATAAACCACAGCCCTAACTTGTGGGAAGAGCAAAGCTGATAAAAACAGAGGATAAATGCCATAATTTGTCCATTACAGTGTATTGGCTTTGAGACCCTATCTAGGAAAGGTTGTTTGTATTCAGGCATCACATTCATTTTGGGATTATGTCTGTGTAAGACACCATTTTATACATGATCTTGAAAACTAGGAAATTCAAAAAAAGTTTCTCAATTCCTTGTTACTTTTTGATCTAGCTTCTTGCAAGGGTCACTGTATGGATTGAACATTCTTTCAGGAAATTATGGTGGTTGAACATTTGATTAGTCTAATTGCTTAATGGCTTTAACAGTTTGCAAAACTTTCCACTTGGAGCTTTGCAAAGAGTGTTCTCAAATCGACATCTACAAAATGCTCGCTGTTGGAAATGTCATTCTGCACTGGGAATGCTGGCGTTGCCTAGACAGAGCTCTCAGCTTCATAGGCGGCTCCATCTCTCAAAGTTTTTCAACACATTTATCTAGTCCTTCCTCAGACAAACCTTCAACTTTAACTTTTATAACGTAAAGCCAGATACTAATACAATGGCACTTGTGGTATTTCACACCCAGGAAGGGATTTTGCCCAGTTACACACCAATGAGGCCTGTATCTGTCTCAATACTCATGCCCTTGCTCACATGCCTCATGCACGAATCTCACTGGAAGCATGCGGGTTATGTGAGTGCTTACTTAGGCTTCATTCTGCAAGACATTAAATGCAATCAGCTCCAGAGAGCAGCAGCATAACACAAAGTGGTCCAGAGCTGTTGCCAGCTGACATCTAACGTTCACTGCCACAAGTACTGAAGTCTACACAAACTTTGCCATGGTTTCAATGAGCAGATGAGTGGATCCTAAAGTCTGTAAAGTCTACTCTGGTCACTTGGAATTGAAACCGTCATTGAAATATAAGGGCTATTGTTAGCATTTTATACATAAGAATCTGTCAGGGGAAACAACTGAGTAAATTTTTATTTTTTCTTTTAATTATCTGACTCTCGCTTTGCTTCACTCCACTGTCACCAGCTAAGAGCAGCAAGAAAGTAAGATACCCCACTAACTACCCTGTTGGTAAGGCTAAAGAAGAGCAAAAAGTGTTTTACGGAACACCCTGCTTTTACAGATGCTGTTGAAACATTATTGCTGAGTACCGGGGCAGTATATAAATAAACCTTTCCGAAAGAGGCTTTTTACACAATCAAAATATACAGTAAACTATCCAAAATTCATGCTGCTAATTAAAATAGCCATTGTAGGAGGTCAAATTAGTTACAAAGCTGAAGTAAACATTATGCTTTCTTATTAAACAGTAGCCAATTAATTTTATATCCCATTTACATCTATTTGCTAGTATCATCCAAGCCTGAAAAAGGCCAGAATTAGAGGCTCCTAACTGATAGGGATACGTAAATTTTAGGACACCAGCAAGCTTTCTTGTTTCTACACAGAAACAACAGCATAAAACTTGCACTCTAAAAAATCTGCCAGCATTGGAAACTAGGAGTAAGAAATACGCAGTCCTTTATGTGGACTTACATGTTTTTTCTGGATCAAAACGTTTTACCCCAGAGTCATAATACCGGAATTATGTCTTAAAATACGAGCTGAGAGACATCTGTAAGGGTCTATAAATGGTTAAATGTACATTATATTTATGGTCTCCTAATGCAAAAAGTAGTGTTCATGAGAGAAATATACTAATAGCTTATTTTGGTGCCAGGAGCAAGCTTAAAAGTCACTTTTATTCAGAAATGATCATTTTAATTTTAATGGATGATACAGTTTCATTTCAACCAGCTGTTCAAGATCAATTTTTCTCCTGACAATACAACTCAGAAAAAACTCAATTCTTAACATCCGAGTTGCCTAAAAAGTCAATCTAAATACACCTCAAGACAAGTGATAATCTTGTCATGGTTGATTACACAACTTGTACCACAACCTTACGAGTTTATGGAAACCCATGGAAATGATTAAGCTCACTTGGCCTAAAAAATGAGCTACAAATGCACAGAGCTCTCCTTCTGGTGTCTTTAGAACAAGAATCAAAGTGAAAAATGAAAACCTGGGTAATGCAGACCTCCCTACCTTGCATTGGCAGGCAGCAAGCAAGGCACTGGTGCATTTCAAGGTCTTGCAAGTACAAGGTCTCATTAGATACAATATCCTTAATAACCCAGCAGTGAGCCACTCTCAAGATTGTCTTTCACCCTATATACCATATAGCGATTGAGAGCAGTCGGGGTGCCCTTGTTTTCTCTCAGATGAGCAAAATGAATTGGACCCAGGGAAGGCTTCTGGAGTGTAGACTCTTGTCTATGAAATTTCCTTACTGAAGCAGTCTGTAAGCTTTTCCACAGTTACTTAATTATTTCATTTTCCTTCTACTCTGGGCAGAAGCATTTCTCGATCAGACTGAAATCTGGTGGGGAGGTTGCAGTCTGCTCACTGGCCCTAATCTATTTACGAGATGAATGAAGTGCACCAATGCTTCTCGTGGTGGCGGCTGCTTAGGAAATCGCTGTGCAGGGGAAACTCCGCTGCCTCATCATGGGCTGCAAAGACTGCACAGCAAAATGCCACAGTGTCATGCCAGGGGGGCACTGCTGATTACAATCGGTAGTGCTACTATTCAACAAACAAGGTAGGTATTCTTGTTGCTTTTGTTACTCTTTCAAGAAAAACTATCTTTCAAAATAAATGAAGATAGACTTTCCACCACTTTTACATTGTTATTCCTCCTTTCTGCTCGCTTGCTGGCCCATTTGCAGCAGTTGGTAGCATGCTCCTGCTCCCTCAGGGCCTGCCTGCTCTCACAGCTCTGCTGGCTGCCACAGCCCCTAAGGATGCACTCGGCAGCAGTGGGCTGTGTTTCTAACACCACTGCCTCTATGTGGAACCTGGAAATCCCACAGACTACTCGGGATGGCAAAGCCCAGCCTTTTTTCTTTTGCCGAGCTGCAGGTACAGCTCTGAGCCAGCAAGCCCCTATGGGGAATTAGCTGTGTGACAACTCACAGGTGCCAGCAGCAGTGTTTGGATGTACATTTAGCTACAGAGCTGTGGTCAGCTGCTCCTGTGAAGCAGAAATGCAGAGTGCAAAGCACAGGCTGTTCCCATACATTATTTTAATCTTCCCACCACGAATAGTATTGGATTTTTGGTTTAGGTCTAATGTAAACCTGGAAAACTCTTTTTTTCACCAAAGTGAAATTCACTTTTCCCCCATAATAAAAATAAATAAATGGTAATTGACAAATATTGTTTCTGACTCCATAATAAAATGTGCATTTAGCCAAGAGTTTAAGTTAAAGCTGAAGGTATTTGCACACTTGCCAACAGGATTGTATTCCAAGAAGATGTCTCTCAACAGCTAAAGATAGACCTAAGCCAGAAATTTGCACAGAGATAACCTAACACAACATTCAAAGATTTTTGCCTCTTGGCTTTAGGTCAGGGTCATTTCCACCGACACCCTGGCCAAGCAAGGCGGCTGTCTTTCAACCTCAGGTCCCTGGACCAGAGCAGCATTAACCCTTCTGTCAGCTCCACACTCCTTCCTGATGCCTGTAGCACACACAGTAGCTTTATACAGCACCGGTCTGTAGCTGGGATTCAAAGACTACCTTGGCAGGTAAAACAGAAGGAAGATCTCATGACAGGAGGTCAAAGCCACACGAAATCTGACTAGAAATGAAGCCGCCTGTATGGGTAATTAATTGCTGGAGCAATTACCATGGGATGTGGTACACTGCCTGTCACTAATGACTTTCAGGATCAGATATTTTCCCTAAGAGAGGTTCTAGATCAGCAATGAACTAAATCTGGTAGGTTCAAGGAGCGTGTTTATGTTATGGATCAAACTAGATGGTCACAGTGGTCCCTTCAGGCATCACTGCCATGAACCTGTGTGTAAACCTCTGTTTGCCACAGCTGCCAGTTGTTCGTGTAGTTCAAGGAGAGCAAGAACCAGACCCTCAATAAAGAAGAAAAGACAGCGCCAGAAACCTGTAGCATCCTATCAAATGTATGGTCTGTCCTTATTCTTAGCTGAATTCCCATAATAAGCAGAAACTCCAGTGGGCACGCAGCGAACGTGAAATGGCTGCCAGGCGATGGTCCTCATACAGCAGCAGGAACGCTAACCGCTCCTGTAACGCAGAGTGACATCTCCAGAAGCCAGCACCACCTCTTTGACTGCGCCTCACTTCCTGATATTCGGTTACATCCTGTCGCCTCTGGAAGGAGGCCAAAGTTCCTTTAAAGAATCAAAAACAGTTAAAGTTAGAAATAGAAACCTTACAAAGTTCAGCAGCTGGATCACGTTACGTGTTAAGCAGCCCCCAAGACAGCACACGACGCTGCCTCGAGCCTTCTCACGCGTAACTCGGTGTGTCAGAGCAATGCTTTTGCCCTGCTTCGGTGCAGGCAGTTAACGCACGCTGAGGTGATCCAACGATGTTACCTGCCCGGTTGCGATGGTGGCACAAGCCTCACAAATAAAGCAAACTGCTTTCTTATTTCAGGACGGATCACATGAACAGGACTCGCATCATGTGAGCAGAGGCTGCAGTGCGATGTGACACTGAGACTATTCATTTCAGGAGCCTCTGGAATGTGACATTTCACTGCAGTACACTGAGTCCATCTCCCCCCAGAGCCACATGACCCAACATCTTTTAACTTTCCGTCTCCTCGATTCAGCTGTTGTAGTGGAAGCATGTAGTAGGACTGGGTTTCAAATCATGTACAGAAGGCTCCCATCTATGTCGAATTTTCAGTGTGTCTGGAAACCCTGCTTTACACCCGAGTTGTAGCTGTGACATTCCTAGCATGTGGCAGGCCGCAGCCCATGCAACTTGGCCCACGCAGGCAGTGACGTGGCACTTGTAGAGACCTTCTGAGGCCACTTCCCTGCACCAGCAGGGCCAGCACACCAAGGAACTGCACTGACAGACCTTGTCCCTGTCAAACCACACCACACCAGGCCTTTCTGGCCAGCCGGGCCCAGGTGGCTGGAGCAGATCACCACTGGACACATACTGAGGTGGATCCATGTCCAGGGCTCGGCCTAAGCCCTACAAACCAGCCACCAGAACTGCCCTCAAATCCAAGTGCATGTTCAAAGCAAATGTGAAAGGGACACAAGCCTAGTCCTCCATCAGTGTGAGCAAGCAAGTGCACAGGTTTCGCCCAGCACTGTATACTTCAAATCTTTCGTGCCTTTTCTCAGTCAGTCCCTCTGAAATCTCATGTGCAAAGCGCTACCTGAAGGTGTGCAGGGTCACGGAGGAGCTCCTGGACAAGACACAGCACACGTCAGGAGGCATGTGGTGTCTGTCTTTCATTTTGGACTGCACTGCACTCATAGCACACCATTTCGGGAGGGTGTCACTTGATTAGAAATCCATGGGATGGTGATTGCCCCAATTAATCTTCCTGACTCCAGCATAGATTAACTTTTAAGATCAGTTCTCAATGTAGGCAATTAGAGTTAGCCAATTAGGCAATAACACACAACAATGCATTTCTGAGCAGTTAAGAGCGCGGACCAATATTACAAAGCCCAGTCCTTCAGGATAACCCGTTTCAGCTAAACTATGAGTACAATTATCTTTTCTGCTACGTATTATTGCTCCTATTAAACAGAATTTGTAAATACAGATAAGGAAGCAAGTTCTACCTGCATCTGGACCAGGCTTTGTGCTTCACCGTGAGCAACTCATTCAGAGAAAGCCCCATCATCCTCTTATCCGTGACAGTAATATTGCTAATAGGAACAAGTCAGAATCACAGTTTTGACTGAAATAAGGACAGAAAGAACCATGTTTCTGGTAGACATACAGGGTCACTGAAAGCCAAAAGGAAAGCTCAGACAAATTTTGTAAAGCTACTTCATAAGGGTATCAAAAATGCCTAACTCATGCTCCCATATAGCCTTACCTATAGCTTGTCAGAGCATCACAGATGTGTTTCTAGGCCCTGATGCAAAGCCTGCTTCCCAAAGCAAATCCCAGTAGTGACCAGCAGGATTTAAATGACCTCTGTAGAACACGCAGAACAGGTTAATAGCTAGGTTTTCACATTTGACAAGCAGCAAGCATACCATCCCTCGCTCACCAGCCCTGACAGAAGCACACTAATAGGACAGAGCCAAGCCACCACATTATTTCCTGATCTGTACCAGAGCTGAGCATTTCTGCACTGGGCTTTGGAAAGCTACAGTCCAACTTCTGAAAACTGGGAGAATTTCACTTGCAAGAATATGAAAAAATATATTCATATATATACAAAGGTGGCATCTTTATTGCCTTCTTTGCTTTTCAGTTTTGTTTTTTGTTTTTTTGTTTGCAACTGGTGCAGGAGGCTGCATAACTGCAGGTGCTGCAGCAGCCTGATTATCATTCCAAAAAGTTCGCTCCCCTTTAGCATTGCATCCTCATATTAAAAATAACACTTCTGTGCTTAGCCTTTTTATTTTTAGTGTACTAGAAACACGTAATCTGTGAGTTATATGTATATTCAATAGCACTATCAAATAAATTATTATTATGGCATGTGTACTTTTTCCCTCCTTTTCTGATTTATAATGGATTTTAGCATTGTTAAAACTGCAGTTAGTCTGTCTACAGTCTCATAATTCTTCTTTCAGTCAAATGAAACCACAGTCTTGCAATTTTTAAACAAAATTACTATTAAAATGACTAGAAATAGGAATTTTAATAAGATTTCTATGTTACAAACATTTTAGCTCAGAAATATTTGGAGTCAGTCGCGGAATAGGATTAGCTTCTGCATATTTTCTTTTAATTTTACATATAAATGAAATACAGGATCTCCAGTCATAATTAAATTTGAACTATTCAAGATTATGACTGTGAAAGTACTCTACACGCACATCTACACAGATTACTCACAAGTCAGTCGATTCTGTAGTCTACAAACAGAGCGTGCCAACCCAAAAGACTTTGCAGTTCTTCAGATGCCTACTTGCAGCATAGCTAAAATGCAAGGAAGGCAACTGCTCAGCTAGGGAGAAGCTCAGCACACGAGCTTGTGCTTGAAGGGTCGGGGTTATGCACTTCACGTGTTAGCAGGTAACTAAGTATTCCGTGTTTTGATTTAAGCTACATTAAATTAATGATGATGATCTGACTGATTAGGACAAGCAAGGAATTGCAGACCTGGGATTTCTCCTGCATCACTGACATCAGTAATAGCTTTGCCATTGATTTTAATGGGATTAGGACAAGGCCAGTGATGGACAACAATAAATGAAGGCAAGCAGGTCAGAGTGGAAAGGGGATTTGGGCACAAGTTTGGGTGGAACAAAGGGATTAGAAGAGAAACTAAAAGCAAAATCAGAAGTAACCGATAAAGTTACCAATACCTGACCTGCGGATAACCAGAACTGTTCTTTTATCTCAACTTAGCACGTCACACATGACTTTAACTGCATCTATCTGGCTGAAAGTCTATCCCTGGAAGTCTTCAAAAGACGCTTAGATGTAGAGCTTAGGGATATGGTTTAGTGGAGGGCTGTTAGCGTTAGGTTGGAGGTTGGACTCGATGACCTTGAGGTCTCTTCCAACCTAGAAAATTCTGTGTGATTCTGTGTGATTCTGTGTGAACACAGAAAGATCCGTGTTTTCAAGATGATGCTACACACACAGTTTTTTGGGCACTGTATTGGCTTCATTGCTTTCCTCTGAAATCTAATGTTTAGTCTCTTTCTTTTCGCTTATGTATGTACCTTGTACCAAATAAATAAATTAATAAATAAATAAATAACAGGTAATTCCTTCTATCTGACCTCAAACATACAAACAATGAAAATGCTTCACCCATCAGTTTCCTAAGTTTCAGGAATCCCACCTTCATGATTATCCTTCCTACTAACATTGCTCAACACTAGATCCAGATGTTTTTCTGTTTCTGCTAGCTCCAAACCGATCTCATATACTGCAAAATTTCATGCAAACAAATGTCTGAATAGAAAAATGACAATAAAGCTAGGATTGATGCTTCTGTATCACAATGGACAGTACTCACCCAGAGACTCAATTGTACCTAAGTTTAAATGGTTCTTCCTGCAATTATGATGATGCAAGTTTCCACTGGCTTCAGCAATGGAGAATCAGAAACTTTCTACACCATCGAATCACCCATTTGCTTGAATTTAAGCTTCCAGCAAGTCCCAGACTTGGCAACCTACAGATTCCACCAGCCAGAACAAGCAGCAATGGGGAAACCATTAACAAAGCAAAACATGGTTAATGAGATACTTCTCCATCCAAAAGGTGTATCTTGGGCAACCTTCTACGAAACTGCCACTGCATACAGCCCACAATATTCTCTGAGATGAGAAAGTGCCACTGCAGGAAACTCCTGCATAGTATTTGGTATGCAAGCATCTAATAATAGTTCCAGCGTTAAACTATGAGCTTCAACAGCAGCAACTTGCATATTGTGACAAGGAAATAAAGTTCCCTATTATGGAAATCCTATATTGTATTTAATTATGTAATTATATTTTATTGTATTAGTGAGTGGTTGGGCACAGTATCAACTGCTGGGATTTCTGCAAATTAGGAGCACAAAATTCATTCTTTCCAACAGCTGATTACTTTTTATGATTCTGTGGGAATTTCTGAGCTATGGAAATGATTCTATTTTTGGCCTATTTCTCTTAGACACTCTTCAGCAAAAGCGATCCCCTCTCTTGTCATCATAATCCACAAGCACACAAAGAACTCCATCTTCACAGAGTCTCTGGGCCAAATTAATCCCTCACACAAACTCTGATAATGTATGTAAATGCAGGGTGATGTTTACATCTAAGATGAATTTGACCCACACAGAAACACTGCAACTGGGTTTTCATTTCAATTTCAAAGCCGAATCAAGTGCTTGCAGCCCCAAAGTATAACATTCCTAAGTATCAAAGCCTAACTGTGCACTGCTGCTGAGCAAACCCGCGGCCGTGCCCGAAAGGCAGCCAAGCAGTACGTGCCACCTTCCCCTGCTTCGGGCTGGGGCACTACGCTAAATACGCACAGCCTCACTCCGGGCCACCTAGGCAAATAAAATTCCTCCAAATTCAGGGACAAGCACATGTTTCAGGGCTACGGGACAAGGCCACACAACCAGGAGTATGATAGCATAATAAAAATTGATATCTTGATATGTTTAAAAACATAGCACAATACTAACCTGGTAGAACTACATAAACAGAAAATAGTCTCTTATCTGTTCTCTTTCTTATACCTTGGTGTACCCTCTATGTTATTGTGGACTCTAGAAATGAAAAAGGAAATGTAAAATTGTCCATGAAATGTAACACGCAGAGTCCCTCCTGTTGCTCAAATTCTTCATTAATGTGAACAGCCGTGGAGGGACGCAGGCATACACAGAGCTTTACAGGAAAAGCGTATCTTCAAAGTGTCCAGCCAGCGAAGATCGTGACCAACGTTAGCAGAATGGAAAGGAACGGGGCCTTCTTAATGCTCCGAAGCTGTGAAATCCTGGCAGCAATTTACATGCGTCAGTGTGGCTAAAGAAGCTTAGTTTCAATCACCCTCCATCCTTACTGCAGAGACCTCACAAACACACGGTGTTTGGCACGGCGCTCATTTCCTGTACGCATTTTTTACTATATCTGGCAAAAATATGGACAAGGCTCAAAAACAAGTATTTCAATAATAAACACTAGTCGCCTATTAAACTCATTTCTACTACAAGAAAAATGCCATTAATTATTTTGCTTCTCTCTCTCACTCCTTCGTTCCGGTGAGGTTTCTTTGGAGCCAGTCTCACACTGCAGTTCTGGGCTTCTGGTCGTGTTTTCACCACTTAAAAAATTCACTTTAATCTAGATTCAAGATGCCTATCAGATCAATGTGAAAACAAGCTGAGATTGTTTGGTTTTTCTATTATATCAGCCTTACGATCACTTAAAATAACAAAAGCAGCAACTTTGCTTCACCTGCTCTAATATAGATTTTATGTAGCCATAACACACTTTCAGCTCCCGTTTGACTTTCGCCCAGCATTCAGCAAGCAATTCACCTGCTGACATTTATTTTTGTTAAGCAATCTAGCAGTGGGTGCCTAGAGTTGCTTTTCTTTATCTACACGACATGATGGTATAGACAGACATTACTGGATTATGAAATATTTCATTCCTGAAATGAAGTTAGAGGGTCAGTGTCTAAAATGAGTCATTACAGATCTCTACCAGGAGATTAAATGTTATCTACCAACTGAAAACCAGTGATATAAAATATGTAATTATGCTGCAGTGTGTGATTACAGTATATTCTTCACATCACTTACTTCAGCTCTGCAAGTGTTACCAACATTTCTACAAACTAAAAACTACTAAGACAGGCATTTAAACCAGGAAATATGCTACAAGAAGCAAACCCACAATGGGATTATATTGGAGATTTTCCATTTAGAGGTTTCTGGTGTGGAGAGGAGGGAGCGTGCAGAGACTTTGTTTAAAATTCTGTGATTAAAACAAACAGACAAAAAGCAGGCAAGTCATAAAGCTTTCAGTTCTTCAGAGCGATGCAAAGGAGTAGTTCCTCGATAAAAAAAAACATAAATATGCATTGCCAGGAGGAGGAAAAATATTAAATGGCATGTGACAAGCGTTGCTATAACCATATTTTGACATCATTGTTTTAATTAAATAGTCCAAGTAACTCTAAAAAGCATCTTGAAAGCTAATAAGGGGCATCACTTAATGTCAAGCAGACAAGAATCCCAATGGGAAGGATGTGGAGCCTGACTACCTCTTCAAGTGCACTGATTCCGGACAGGCACTACCACGATCATTTGAATGTTCACAGTCGATACGGCTTACTCCTCTATCTCATTACCAACATATGATGGACATGCAAAGAAAGACGTGAAATCAGCTGTTTACATCTCATGTCTCAGGCACTTCACTCAAATCTCCGAACAGATTTATTATTTACTTGCCTGTTAATAAAACCAGCAGCTTTACCAGCCAGTACTTTTTCCCCACGCCTCTGAACTCCATTGAGATTTGGAGGCAATTAACATTCACCAGTAACAGAGCAATCAACATGGGGATATCTAATGGGACTGGACAGAATCCAAAAACAGGTATTAGGATAATAGTGAGCCACTGACATAAGGTTATGATGTTAATTTTGGAGGGGAGAGCAACAGTGAGTTTTCAATAGCAGTGTCTGTGATTGCTGTCACATTAAGATAACATTCTTTTCTATATGGCTGTCTTCCGAATCCAATACATGTTCAGAACTGAAAGCAGCTGACAACACCCAGAGTTAACTCTCTGTTGCCTGCTGCTAAAAAGCCTGCCCAGCGCAACCACTTACATGATTGTTTTGAAATGCTTTTCTTTAATGAACAAATAAAAATTGTAATTTAAAAATGCCAAGAACCGCTGGCAGCTGTGTATTATTTATGCATGCCACATCCAGAGAGCTAGTTAATCCAAACCAACCCCTGTAAACTGATTTGCAGCCACGTCTAGATTAAAAAAGCCAGGGACAGTCCTGGAAGCAGTAACCATCAGAGGTATGGCTGCCACCTAATCAGATCTCTAACTAAGCAGGTTTAGGCTGCAGCTTAGATCCAATAAGGGGCTCAGGCACCTAGAGGTTAGGTGTTACAAGGCACACGTGCTTAGAAAGATGGTCCCAAAATGGAGTCTCTGAAACCCAGAGGAAGACACATAGGACCTGAGGGAGTACAGAAGCCAACCCCAGGGATGTGTTAGAGCGAGAGAAACCTCAGAAAACACGTGGCCGTGCAGACAAACGGGGAAGTTTGTCTAATGGGCTCTGTTGGGATCAAACAGCCTTGAAAAGATGTGTGGGCCAAGATGTCCAGGTCCACTCTGACTGGGAGCATTGCATAAATGTTACAAGACAAACCCAAAAGGCCACAAACAGCAGTGCGAAACGGAATTGGGATTTTTCACAAATTAGTTGGTCTCAGAAAAAGGCACTGTACAAACGTAGCCTCTTCCACAAGCATATGGCATTTGCTATCAGCACCATATGTAGCTTCTGTACTTAGGGAAAGAGCATCCATTCTCTTAGCATGTACAGCACATTTATTAAGTTACGCTGTGTCTTCCACAAACCCGTTTTTACAATGCTCTCTATGTAAAAGCCACTACAATTGGCCAAGTAAAAGCTAATAAAAGCATGGAAAGGAACTTAGTATTTGGCTTCTAGGGTTCATTTCACTTCACCCTGCATCCAAATGCAGACATCAGGGGTGGGACATATCAAACATTTCCCTTTGCCAGTAAATCAAGAGCAGCTTATATAAGCTAACTAAAATGACAAAAATATTTAGCTTCTCACCATGAAAAGGCTGGCACAATAGCGTGCAAAACATAAGGATTACACAGCTTTCCCCTCCTAGTCTGAAGGATCATTTAAAAATTAAAGAAGTCTGCATGGCATCCAACATGCTTCTGATTCAAGCTATACGTATTTTTAGAAAGGCTGAACATGCAGCCTGCTCACTGAAGGACCAGACTCCTGGTGGCAAATGAAAATGGAAATTAAGACCTCTTCCATTCACGGCAGTCGCCTTTTTCTGGCGCCCTAAGCTCTCCTGAAGCAAACAGAACTAGCCCTGTGACTTTCCTGCCTGTTTAAGCACACCCCGTCTCTCAGCCCTGCAGAGAGGGATTTCTGTTCTGCTTATGAAAAGCGTGCACCACCCTGCTGCCCCTGCAGCCCCACCACGCCAGCACAAGCTGGACAAGAGGGAGCCTTCCCTCTTGATGAAAGCTCAGACTGCTAGCCAGGATGGTTCTTTGCTTCATGTAAAGCCATTTGATGCTTAATAAAAATCCCATCTCTATGGCAGGTTTTGGAGACTGCATCTGTCTCACAGCATCCCTCAGCTTTGTTCCCATGGGACTAGGAGCAATCTGCTGTAGAAACACCAAAATAGCATTGGCAGGAGCACAAAGATGAACTCAGGCTGGGGACCCTTGCACAGGAAGAAGGACACCTTTCCTTTCGGTTCAGGTTCCATGCTGCACCCACAGGTCAGGCACAAATGTACGCTTCGCATCTCACACGACAATTTCACCGCCTACCCCACAGCCCCTTTTCTTTACTGCATGTGTCTTTTCTTGACTCAGACTTGAGCAAGAGAAATTGCTCAGTTACCCGTTTATTTTTCACTGTTATTTTTGTCTCTTTACTGACCTGTATATCATCTGAAGTTGGTTTCTAGTATTTCATGTTTCTCTGTCCCTCCTTTCTCCGAAAGGGCATTCCTATACTTGGCATCGTTCTTGAACAGCTCCGTTAGCAACTACGCTTGCACACGAAATATAAGGTGTTTAAACGTAAATTATTCAGGATGAGTCCAGAAAATACCAACTATTACCAGACTAGGGGGAAAAAACATTTTACATACCCTCTGCCTTAGTACCATTCCGGTGGCATCTGCCAGCAGTTGGATCCAGGCTTGCACCTGACACCGATGACTTGCAGCAGTGGCCATCTCGTGCTTACATTAACCTCGAACACTGGGCTTACTCAGCCGTGTGTTTTGAGCATCAACTCCAAGTCAGGCTGTCTCACAAAGACTATTTCTACAGCTCTGGAGGGGAGAGAGCACGATTTGAATTTTCTTCACATGGTACAAGGTGCAATAACTACTTGCTACCTATTTCTCTCTCTCTGCTGCAACAGTTAAATATTTTCCTACTGCAGCCACAGGACTGGAAGATTAAAGAGCTAAGCACAGGCATCCGCTCCTCCAGCGTGGTCCCGCCACACATCTCAATCACTGGTTTCCCCCAGAGCCACAGTGGTGGAGATTAAAGTGCTTCTGGTCCACGGTAATCCAATCAGAGCTGGGAGTGCTTTAATCTCTGCCGTTCTGTAGACAAACATTTTGGCAAAGTGCCTTCCTTACAGTAGTCTGACTTCCATCTGGGTTGTGTTCTCGCTTCAACAGCCATTGGGCTGTGTAGGATTATCACCCCACCCAGCAGGGTGACAAGTCCTTCCTTCTCCCTCAGATTGTAAAAGAAAACACCTAACGCATAGCTGGAAACAGAGACAAAGTTGCTCCCAAGCAATATCCTAGTAAGAAATGCAAATTGTATGGACAAAAGAAGATGGAGAAAATGTACTTTCCAATAGAAATTAGAGACAGAGGTGTTTCTATTGTTCACAATCCCAAAGGACTCAACACTTAGGCCAATTGTCACCTACAAAGACATGGAAGGGAAAACTCCATAACCTAGCTGTATGGAGTGAGCCCATTTTTGTAACATGAGGTGACAACCATTTGAAATTCTGGAGCAAAAGCAAGTCTCTCCAGCCCTGGGAATTTGCATTATGCCCACAGGCTAGCACAAGACTGTTCAAATTCTGCCCTGTCATATAGATAGGATATGGCATGATCTTCTTTGAAATGTTAGATTTATGTACATCTGTTTGTGTCAACCACATTACTCATAAGGAATGAAGAAAATTTTAGCCAGAGAGGCTGACAAAATCATCCAGAAAAGAAAAAAAAAAAAAAAAAAGTTTTTAAAAGTTTTGTGTTTCTTTTTTCATTGGGATGGGGTTCTGCAGTATTGAGTGCTTCACCCTATTTTGGGTAGGAAACATTAGTGAGATTTACATGATCACCTTATTAATCATATATTGCCCCTTGACTTGTGTGTGTTCAGGGGATAGGAAAGGATCGTTGTGCCTGTCTCTCACTGGAGAAAGAGAAGCACTGAATTAGCCTGTATTTCTCATTAAGGAGTAAAAATGAAAAAATATGGAGGGAATGCAGGGGGGGCAGATGAAGGAATATTATTCTAAAGTCAGTGTGTAAATCTTCAGCTGTACAACTCCCACTTGCATTAAAGGGATTTGCACAGCTAAAACCTCATGCATCAAGTTGACAATACAGCCATAAAGATGTGAAATCTGAAGGTGGATTTTTTGTTATGGTTTGGGATTTCTTAAGTTTATTTATTTGGAAAATGGGTTTTTAAATTTTTATAAGAAAAGGTGAAAGCATGAACACTAACATAATTCCATTAGGTCCACATAGCAAGTGTCTGGACACGTGAGAGGATTTTTTTCCATCTGGCAACTAGATACATGTCCTATCTGCTCTCTGACAACAAGGCAACATTTGGACTACAGGATTAATCAGGGGTAAAGCATTCACATAGCCCTGAAACACTCCACTCTGTAAGGAACCTTGATGGCCGGGGGCCAAAGAGATATAATCTAAAATCTGCCTTTGCCATTTCCACTGACATTTCCCAGTGAGGGTGCAACAGGTGGAACCTTCCCATGCAGCCCACAGTCTTTGCTCAAGTCGTGCATCCTCACACCAACTGTCTGGATGTGACAAGACACATTTTTGTCACCCGAGCACAGCCCCAGCGGTAGGCAGGGCCTTTAAACACAGAAAAACTCTACTGTGCTTCACGGCAGTGGAGCCATCGTTGGGTTACAGGGATCTGAGCTGAGATGCTCGGTGCAGATCCGGCAGAGCGTGGCAGCTGGGCTGCTCGCCCCCTTCTCTCCATCTGGCTGACGGGTGGTCCCCCGGAGGTTGTGCCAAACTCTGCTGGCCACAGGCAGAGTGATCCTGTCAGAGCATTAATTAGCAGTAATTATTGAGTAAGACTGATGAGAACTGGGTGTCATGTTTAGCCATGGCACTGCCGATCCACAAGGTGCAGAGGAAAACACCGAGCGTAGGCACATAGGCATTGAGATCTGTCTTTCTCAAGCAGAAGAGGAAATGTAGCTCAGTACAGTTACTGCGAACACTGCTACACTGCAGGCTCATCACTAGGGACAGGTTGCAGCAAAAGACCAAAACTGAACTTATATTCCCTGAGAAACCAGGGGCAATCGAAAGTTTCCGAGCTGATTCTAAACCTAATGCACATTTTAATCTCTTTCTGCTTGTAAATCACTAAGACAAGTCCTGTTAGGTGACAAGCAGTTTGTAGTATTGGTCAGCATCATCCTGTTGACACCGTGTTACTGACACTTACTCTGTACACTTCTCACGTGGTGCCCGTGCTTCCCGATTATAAATGCCATTTACAGCCCCAGCAACTACTGCGTCCATGAGGACATTTTGCTGATATGCCTCGAACATCAGGCAGTGGCTGCCTCACACCTATTATCAGCAGGTTTAAAATTGGCAAGACCATGCCTTGGTCCCACTGAAGCTTATGAAGTTACACCAGCATTAAACAGCTGAGATTCCTGCCCTAGTATTTAGGCTAATTTCTCAGCATAAATCCCTCCCAAAAGCATAATAATCCTCTGGCAGAATTTTCCTGCTGTCACTCTCCATACTGATGTAAGGAAAAGACTTCCTCTGCATCTCCCATGGCATAAATAGTGCCACATCAGTGAACCAACATCGCCTGTCGTATTCCCAGCAATAATTTACTCTGTAATCAATATTTTTCATGTAACATATTAATTGGCACCCTCTGCCACTTCTATCTCCACAACTTGCAGCACGCAATTTGGCCTATCAATTTACTTTAAAAAGAATGCTAACGTTCACCATCGTGATGAAAAGCTTACTGACAGTGAAGAGCTTCCCCCCAAGACGGGGAAACACAGATTACTGCTCAAAAATTAGGAGTTCAAAGGAATTGCTTAAGAAGCAAAAACTGTAATAGAAACTTATCAAAGCTAAATAAGCAATAAATAAGACAGTATGAAAACTGTCAGGGCAACTTAGCATCCCCATTCTATTTGTGCTTCATTTTATTAGCTAATCAAAGTGTCATATTATTTCTACTGGCATCTATTTACTGCCATGTAATTTTGATAAGGGCACCATCTGTATTTATAAAAGCATTATCTTAATAGCTGTCTAGCAATCTACAAACATAGGTGATATTTAACTTTTCTAAGGGGATCAATTTTAAACCAGGTGAAAGGAGTGATATAAGTCAATATGCTCTGCTAACACACCCAGGGCCCGATTTGGATCTCCCACCGCCGCGTGCGGTTATATCAGCCTTACAGTCAGACCAAGGGAGGCGGCGAATTTGTTTGACATGCTGTGCTCTTCCTCGCTTTATTAAGATGTACAGCCATGAATTTTGTTTAGCGGGGCTTAGAGCTGCCCAGATTTTAAATCCCTGGTTAAAAAAAAAAAAAAAAAAAAAAAAAAAAAAAAAAAAGAGAGAGAGAGAAAGAAAGAATTGTCACAGAGAGCTGTGCTTTCCCCACAGCAACAGTTTAATTTAGACGTTGTATGGGTCAGGATGTGAAACTGGACCTTTCCCCTCTTTCTGATTCTGTAGACGATTTAAGGGTGTCATTTTTTAAGGACTTTTGTTCCCTCCTTGCACTGTAGTGATCCTGTCCATGGAGCAAGGAGCTCCTGAACCAAAACCCAAGCCTCTCCCTTCCCAAGGCCCTCCAGTCCCTGCCTTCTCCTGGCCCCCACCTCTCGTGCTTGTTTCACAGTGCCATCGCCCAGCTTCAGCACTGAAGTGTCCTGCCCCTGGGCGCTTTCCATGCAGAGGGAGATGCAGTTCTCATTCCCTCTTCCTGCAGGGGTCCCAGGCCTCAGCTCTCCCACCTCCTGCTCAAAACTCTCTGTGAACATGGATTTTGACTTGGCACCACGTAGACCTGTGGGCAGCAGAACAAGGCAGACATCTTTCTAAGCAGCCGCTGAAGCACTTGCTGAAATGTCAGCGTGGAGCATGGCACCTAAACATCAGATGAGATTTTGCTCCAAAAGGCTCGCTGCATTTTGCTCATTAGTCCTAGCTCTAGCTCTTCTGTCAAAACAGGAATTTTTGCAGGATTAAATCCATTTGAGATCTCAAATAAACACATTGTACGAAAGCATGGTTGAGGAAAAGCGTAGGAAAACATAGTCCGTCTTCCACTGCATCACAGTGACGCGTCAAATATTCTTAGAGTGATTTCAGTACAATCATTTCTAATACATTTCAGTGTTAATTGCTGTCTCCTATTTGACATAGTAATTATACATAACTGAATAACTATAAAATTGCTGCCTTATATTGCAAATTAGTAATTATAGTAGTAAACATTAACAACGTGCCATATAGAAAATAGTGATTTGTATACTGAAATGAATTAGAAATAATTGCAATGTGTGATAATTAAAATTATGCAAACATTAGCTATCTAATTGTTAGGTTGATTTTTGTTTCATTTAGACTTCTGTTTTTAGAGGTTAGGAAACTAAAAAAAGTAATGTGCTGCTTAAGGCTCTTTTTTTAAAACCGAAGAGCGACTGAAGACAAGAAATGTGTCCCTGCTGTGCCCAAACAGGGACCCGAGGCAAGGCTCCATGCTCTCCAAGCAGGGCTCTGAAGGCAAAACCTTTAAGATTTCCCCAAGCAGAGGAATTCTCTCCTCTGCCCACCTGCAGGGCATTACCCTAATAGCTCAGAAGCCTGAAACCACAGATAAGTGACCACAGCAACCTCAAAGACACCTTCTTGCCATCGTCACCTGAGGACTCTTGCATCCAAAATGACATGGAAGAGGCTCAGCAATGTCGGTCCCAGGCTGCAGCTGGCTTCTCATGGGCCCACCCCATCCTTGCTGTGTCTGTGAGCAAGATGTGTCCCCGTCACAGCCCTCCAGGTTCTGTCTGTTCTTCTCTTTATCCATGGCACCTGGGTACCTTATTAAGGACAGGGTCCTTCCTCTCTGTTGATCATCTCAACATTTTCCAAATGCAGGTCTCTACCTTCAGGTCCAGGTCTTTCAAAATACTTGTCTTAAGTATCAGTTTAGATGTAGGATTTGGTAAAGTGTTGACAAGTGAGAACTGGAAGGAAATATAAAAGAAAAGAACACCTAACATCCTTCACGTGCCGACGTTTGTGCCTGGTGCAGACAGGTGCTGAGCGAAGACCCACTCCTCCCATCACTCGCTGGAGTTACACTCACCATCCAGACTCAGCCTTCCACAGAAGTTAAACAGGAAAATTTCTGTGCTGGCAAAATTTCCAGCCAATTACAACTCCTTTCTCCACGTTTTCATCTTATAATCTTGTCCTCTTCTCGTGCAATGCCCATCTCCCCCCGGCTTCAGCTTTGTAGTGTTGTAAAAGCCCTAATGGGGAGGAGGGGGTTGAGACATGAAAGTTGCTGTAGTGTGCAAGCAAGGAACAAATTAGGTTGCTAAAATGATGCGATAATCCTACATTTATCTGCTAAAGAACGTCTTCAGTATTAGTATAACACTGGAGCACTAATCAGAAAACAGTCCAGACACATTATCAGCACCAGAGCAGTGAGAGGGGACAACCCCTTTATGAAATTGTTTTCTTTGATAAAGGGAGTTTCTTCGTGCTGTAAATCTAACTCACATGAGTGATCATATAGCCACAGGTACAACTCTCATTATTAACTAACTAAAGAGTATGCACCAAATCAATTAAAAACAATCTTTAAAAGAAGGCACATAATTTAATTCTACCTGGGTAGAGCTCTGCTCTAATTTATCTTCTGGCCACTTTCAAGGGATTTTACTTAGGTGTTTAATCTAACATTCATTGCAAAGGATAATTCTCACGAAATTGCTATGGCATCTCCTGTATCACTTAATGCAAATGCTTCAGTGCCTCAGCAATGGAGAGGAGCTTTTTCAATAAAGACACACATCAAAGTGCAATATGAAGTGCTCTCTTTGTTCAAGTTGTTCTAAAAGCAGCAAAATGTTTCACAGTAACGAGACACTCAGACTCCAACACCAGCTACATTTAGATGACAAATCGCCTTCCAAACAGAGGATGTACATAGCATGTCCACGATGCGACAAGGAATGTGGGCTCCAGACACGTTTTGCATATAAAAGCATGCCCAGGCTCATGAACTGGCACAGAAGCACTAGGTATTAGCATGCCTGCACTACCAACAGATGTGCAGCGTTAGGATATGCCTCTTGACTTTTTTTTTTTCAACTTATTCTTGGCTAAGTTCAGAGTTAAGCCCTTAAATAAGTGACCCGGTCATTAAAGGCCATGTGTCGGGCAGCACCTATTAACCTCACACTATGTGTGTATGTGTAGGGAGTGCATTTTAGCAGGTACCAAAGCAAAGAAAGACCTAATATAAATGGTGGTCAACTGATGAGAGGGGAATTGCTTCCTGGTGAAGGAAGGTCTGACAAAGGCAGGGAAGAGCTGCAGGAAGAGGCCCTCAGACCAGGATACCTGCAGGAGCCCCAGCATAAGACACCCATAGCTCTGAGCAACAGGCAGCCAAAACATGAGGGACCAGGACAGTAAAATCTCAAGCCTGAGCTTGTTCTCCTTCCTACTTCAGAACAAACCTTTCACCATGTGCCTGGTTGGGTGATGCAGCGAGGTGGCGCGATAGCTCCCAAGGCTACAGGAGGCATGTGCATGGCTGAAAAAATAAAAAATAAGCAGAGAGAGTGTAGCCTCATTACCACCTGCTCTTCCTGGGGTAGAGAGCAGTGCTGTGAAGGGGTCAAACCAAGTGCTGCTGTTCAACCTTCCACTCCACATGGACTTCCATGGAGGGCGGCTGTGGCAGGAGCTGGGAGGAGACAAAAGGAGAAGAAGAGGTACAACGGGCAGGCTGCGCCCGGCCTCGCTACAGCCCTGATGGAAGGCTCCGAACCAGCAGTGACAGGCAGCGGAGGGGGTTTCAAGGCAATCTTGCTGATACCTGCACACACATTTTCTCCATCTGCCAATTTTCTCTGGAGGGGGAGATAATCTGTTCCCTTACTCCAGTACTCCTCATTAATGAAGGCAACCGGGGTGGGTTTTGTTTGGTTTGATTTTAATTAAGACCCCTACCAATATTCCCGTCCGTCACCTCGGGGAACGGCTCGGGAGGACATCCTCTTCCTTCCACAGTTATTTTTCACCTTTTCTCTTGCGCTGAATATCTCAAGCAGCACAGTGGGTACGGATCCCAGTATTTACAGAATACCTGTGTAAGCAGCTATAAATCTTTTCACTTGGAAGCTCTCTCTTCAGGTTACCATTACCATCCATCTGACTAATAAATGTACTTATAAATGTGCATGTTTTCACATCTCCCTCACCAACACGGTGTCACCGTGCTTGCTAATCATGATACAATTATTCAAGACCAGCCCTGTAAGTCTGTTCGCTCTTCCCTGATACACAGAGCTCTGTACCTGCTAGCCAGGCTGGGATTCTAATCCATAAATGCTCTTAAATTTTTTCATTCTGCTGACATGAAATGAAATGCTTATATTATGGGGAAGTTCGGGATACGTTACTCTGCTTGTTAAAAAAAAATAAAACCCATATGCAAACTTGCAATATAAACATCGCCTTCCCAGGGAAAAGACATTTATGGTCATGTATGCACAGTCCAAACACCAACAAATCGGTAATTTGAAATCATTACCAATCTTTAGTTTGTACAACAGAGTAAGTAAAAACATTAATTTAAATATCTTTCCACACAGCAACACTCTACTGACATCAGCATATTACCAAAACCAATTTTCTTACATCAGCTCACATCTTCCTCTCATTCTGTAGCATAGCTCTGGGGAGTTGCTACAAGGTCTGTGTAAACTGAAAATCTAAATAACATTATGACGCCTGTTACAGAACTAATTTATAATCTAATACCTTAGTTGAATTTAATATCCTACTTATTTATTCAAGCAAAATATCTGGAAAAGATATGTCACATCATGCAGTTGTTATGAAAATGGGAAAAATAGAGGCACATTAAGTACGCAAACTAATAATTGCCAGGGACAGGTACAAGCAAGAACCACTGCCTGTCCGTCCCATGAACAAAATAATAATTGGAATGTTTGTTTCATAATTCAATTATTGACAAATTTACTGTTTTACATCTGATCTGCAATCTGAAAATGCTCCTTCTGTTATTGCTAGTAGGTGCACGCTACGGCAGCATGGAACTTGCCAGGTATCTGACAAACAGCTACCTCCTCATCAGCCACCTTTAACACATTATTTTTTTTCTGGGATCAAAAATCTGAGCCTTGTAGCGCTATCTACCAACATGTGTTTTCAATATAGGCAGTCATATGTGCATCTTAACTTCCACACTAATGAAAACAGACTATGACCATGGAGTAGCCTGTGACTACAGAATCTACCTCTTAATTTGCCCCTTCCAAGCCCTCCCAAGTGAACACATCTCTCAAACATAGCTTTGTAAAAATATTTAGGATCACAGCAGGAGACAAAAACATATAGGCTAAAATCATTCACAAAACATTTTGCTATTGAAGTGTCACCGCTGGATAAGCCCTGTTAGTTAGTCTGGCAGAAACAGCGTTTTATAAAAATTTTCAGACCTGAACAGCATATTTATATGGCAGAGCTGAATGCCCTGCAAAAGGACGGCATCCATTTTTTAGCCAACTTAATACCCACCGTGGAGGCCTGCATAAATCATCTTACAGTAAAGGCATAACCTTACTGCTTGACTTGCGTTGGGTCACAGTCCGAGCTTTCAGCCTGCACCTGGCATTCGGCAGACCAGAGACAGCAACTGACCACGATGCTCTGGTGACTGCCGAAGGTCACGTAAATAGCCTCAGCGGCACACACAACACACAAATACCCCGATCTTTTTAACCCTGCGAGTAGTCAAGCCCCTTCACTTGGGCACACAACTCACCGAACGTGCAAAGCTGTTTTGAGGCTGCTGTGAAAACGTAACTGAAAAAAAAACCTGAAAGTTCAGCTGAGTTGTTTCTGTGAGCGTAGAGTTAAAAAGTGAGGCGTACAGAGTTAAAAAATGGGCAAAACTCCATCTGTTTGGAATTACAGGCCACAAAGGCACAAGCTGGGCATCTCTGCCACCCGCGACACAGTCACCACGCTTGAGGGCACAAGATAGGTGTATCGGAGATTAATGATCACACCTCACCAGCAACAGTATTTACTGACAGTAAAAGACCTCAAAAGAAGACTGCCTGTGGCAGACTTTAAGTTAGCTAAAAAAAAAACTAAAAAAATTTTAAAAAGGGGGGGAAGGCCAAGAAGCACAGTCTGCAAGATCATCATCATCATTCAGCAGAGGCGTGGGCAAGGGGAGAAGGAAGCACACCAGCCAGCAACACTGCCCTTCTCTGATCACACTGGAGAAGTATTCTTCCACCAAGAGCTGGACTCAGCAGCCTCCTCCTCCTCCTCTGCCTTCCCTTCTCTCAAGCAGGGAAAGAGAAGTTTGCCTAAATACAAATAACAAGCTGCAAAGCTCTGCGCTCATACTGCCCCTTGGGGGCCTAACATTGCAACAGAAGCCACGCCAAGCAGACTACCCAAAAATGTTCTGAGACATCTCACCATTTTACCTTTATCTGTAAAAATACAGATTTGAGGGGAAAAAAAAACATAATCTGAGATTAGCTTCCACTATACTTATTAAATATTATGAACAGACTCCATTTGAGTGCAGTTAGCCATATCGGACTAGATGCAACATCTTTTTTTCCAAGAGCACTATAGAAATGCCCCTCACATTGTTAAGTTCCTAGAGGAGTGCTCAACGTGCCTGGAAAATGAGGGTAAAGGTTTGGGATGATAGAAAGAGCTTGGTTTTAGGCTTGGTTTGTTGGTTTGGTTTGTTGTTTTTTTTTCCTACCTTTCTGCCGTTTGCACTTCTGAAGACTACCAGGGCAGAAGCGGCCACCAGCACAAGTTCAATAAGCTGTATGGGGAAACCCCATAAGCTGCCTTTAGGCAACTTTAACTTCTTTTTTTCACCACTGGCACAGCACGGGAGGGACTCATCAATAGAAGAGGCTCCCACCTCCTGGTTCTCCAGGCTGGCAATAAACCTCACCCGACCATGTGGGGCACGACCGCTCTTCTTTCTTTCCTTCTTGCAGCAGAACACTAAAACCTGTCTGCGTTTTTCTCCTCTGATCCTTCACTAGGGGAAATTATTTTGGACAGCAGCATGGCCAGCTGCTCTTAATTATAAATCAGGTCTCCAGCATATGTGCATGGTACACGGGGCGGCTCTAACAGTAGGAAAAATAAAGCAGTACGAGGGAGGCAGCCCTCCCTCCGCGGGGCAAACGGCTGCACAGGAGGAGGCGGCGTGCGGTGCTGCACCCACCTGCAACGAGCTCGGCTCCTGCGCCCTCCCCAGCCCTTCCCTGGGAAACGCTGCAGGATTTAGAGCTGCGGGAGGACAGCGAACAAAGGCTTCAAGCAGTGCACAAAGCCACCGCTGCCCTACCACCTCCTCGCCAGCTTTTCCTCATTTGCTTTTAAGACGTTCATTAGCAGCCAGACTTGCTAGGGTTCTCCTTTTAAGTAAAAACAAAGAGGTGAATATGGCCCAACGGCCAAGCGCATCCCACAAAGTACTACACTATGGCCTGAGGCCACTCTCTCATCTCTCTCAAATATTTAAAGATTGCAGAAATGCAGGGACCTCGGGAGAACATCCTGCCCAACCCCTGCTGCCAATCGCAGCATTATTTCTGCAGAGAAATGGCCACTAATGACCAAGCCCACGCTTCTCCTTGACTGGTGCCTCAAGCACTTACACTCATGTTTAGGACTCCGAACAATCAGGCTCATTTACATTAAGTGGTGCTGAGGGCCAAGAAACTCCCACCGAAGCTGAAGGATTGTCTCAAAATCCTATCACCTTTTAAGATTTTCAGATGTGGACTTACAAAAAAAAAAAATCAGTTCTATGAGTCTAACACTTCACAGCTAGATTCCTGATTTCTGCTGGTTACATGTTCTCCCTCCTTTTCTCCTTCCTCAATGGCTGATAATATAGGTTTTACCATTTTAAGAGAAACATTTATAGCTCTATCTATTGTACTCTGGTACACCTGCATCTAAGCTCCCAATATTAGTGGGTATGCTTATTATGCTTTTTATTCCTCTGGGTTTATTGTCTCCCTTTGTCTTCAAAGCAGGCACAAAAGCAAATCTGAGGCATGCTCCATGTTGCTAGCATCTTGGCCACAATCCCTCCAGTTAAAAATTCAGCATCCAGTCAGATGGAGAGCAAAACAACGAAGGAGACCAACATGAGACCAAATAATGTAAGAGGAAAAAAGATAACCGAAGAAAAGAGAGAATTTACGAGGACAAAATGAGAACGGATGTGATATTCTACATATGCAATAAGCATTCACAGCTAAATGGCAAGCAGAAAGCACAGAGAAGTGCAGCTGAGGTTCTAGCTCGGTAACTCGTGCGCTCGCTCTGTATGTGCAATAAGCACCGACCTGCGCCATCTGCTTCTCGTGTCTGTGGCAAAGGGAGCCAAAATCTACCTGATTTGTCACACCTGCTCTCAGCTTCCTTCCCTCCTCAAATGGCAAACACGTACCAAGAATATAAAACGCTCCTTGGTGGACGCAAACTTCAGGAGCGTGTGTCTGTGTTTTGATCTTGTGAGGGTCAGAGGTCTTTGTGCAGCCTTTCGTAACGTGCCAGATAAATGTGTGGCATCCTCTGATAACTACAGGGCAGACTTTCCGAGGCAGGTATGTGCAACTGAGCAAGCCTAATTTATGCACACCAATACCAGATGTGCACGCACACAGGCGCACACATGCAGGCTGTTAGGTACTTCACAACGGTGATGAACCTGTGGCATGGGTTTGTCTTCAAAAGCCTGCTCTCACTTGTGGAATTTTACATGCTGATCGAAAGAAAAAGATGCTCGTTAATGTTATTTGTCTATAAACTGCTTTTTTGGTGGAGGTGAAAGCAGTTAGCTGAATTAAAAATGACCCAATGATACAAAAGAGGTAGGAGAAGCATATAGGAACCAGAAGATTTTAATCAATCTATTTCCATCCACTATATTAACAGCACTGCCATTTATATAAAGTCCTACCTAAAAACAGTCTCAAGAATGATTATTTTTTAGTATTTGAGAATTAGATCCTGACAGAGGGCAATTTAAGCAGAGCATAGAGTGTTTTATGAACATGCAGTGACAAGCAAGATTGCTGTACACGGACAAATATGAAAAGTGAAATAGAAGAACAAGGAAATATCGGAACTGAGAGTGACTGTCATACAAGCAGTGGACAGATTCTTTCATTTTTGGTTTGGCTGCCATTGGCTGATCTCACCAGAAACTGAGGGAAGCAAATTATGAAAAAAAAAAAAAAAAAAAAGACAGGATTCTCAAAGCTGCTGAGAAAAGAGTAACCAGTTTGGGTTCTGACCTCACCAAGCCATGAAGCCAAAGTCTTTCTCAAAATCCTTATTTATAAACCTGAAGATGTGGCCTGATTCCAGAAAGCAGTGAGCACCTGCAAGATCCCATTCACTTCAATGTAAGTGACTGCTGCGATACAGCAGATCCTCTCAATTGCTAAAAATCTCATTAAGCATGTGTGTCACCTACAAGATCAATAGTATTGGTAGGTGTGAGGTATCTCACAAGATCAAGTCCATCTGGCCAGGAATTATGCACAATTTACCCATTCTTTCTCTTATAAGTTCAAAATAAAAGCAAAATTACAAGTTCCACTTGATGAATGGCATTAACTTGTGAACCCTTAAAGACACCTAACATGTGAGCAATCAATACACTTACACACATAAAACGCGTCCTTTAAGCTTTTCACAGTAAGCTTAATTTGTGTGCTCTGATTGTTTGAATGTTTTCCAAGGTTTTCCTTCATGAACACCGTAGGCTCAACCTATTTTAGTCAGAAACGTGTCGCATTCAAGTGTGTCTCAGAACAGCATAGCTCAAGTCCATTGTTTGGGAACAGACACACAAACAAGCAAAGCCAGCGTGCTTAAAATAAGAAAATAGGTGATTTTTTTTTCCGATAGGAAAAGGAATGTGGGCTCTTTTCAGAAAGAAGAAATATTTTGCTTAATCCCAGGTGCCTTTTTTTTGGTTTTGTTTTTGTTATTGTTGTTTGGGGCTTGTTTGTTTTGAGTTTGGTTATCTATACCATTCAAAACAGTTGTCAGGGGGAAGAATTCCACTGCCAAAGCACTCGCAATAAACTGCTATCCAAAAAGGACAACATAAAAAATAAAATCACCATTATTTACTTATACCCTAGCAATCTGTGCAATTAAGATGAAAAGAGACAAGTTTACAGCAGAATTCCCTGAAAATTAGGGATTTTGCATCATCCCATGACCCTTCTCTAAGTCACCTCACAAGTTATGCTAATTCTGCATAAGCTTTTTCTTTTTTTTTTTTTTTTTTTTTAACCCATTATACACCCAAGGAAGTACCAGAAGAGCTCACAATTCAAGAGAGAAGCAAAGCAGGCAGCGTCTGACCACCTCACTGCCTCCTGACCTCTTCAGGGACTCTTCCAAGCCCAGGTCTTGTTTTTGACTCCATGCTCAGAATGCCATGGGATGCAGCAAGACACAAAATGAGGGAGTTAACAGAAACAGAGTGAGAAAATATTACAAGTTTAGCATTGTTACAGATTACTTGTCATACGGTAACAATGTGACTGAGTAATATTACTCTGAAATTACCACAACTAAAATTGTTGCTCCTGCCCTGGACTATTTGAAAGGTAACACCTGCGCCCATGGCACAGGCATGTCAAGGTAGATGCAAGGCTTCCTGATGTTCATGGCATGGACCTCATCCCGTGTCAACAGGCTTCATTCCAGCCATAGGAACAGATGCTCACTTTGATTTTTCTGCCTATTCTACTACTTTCAAACATACATGTGATGTTCAAACATACAATTCAATTCTAGTAAGTTTTGATTTATTCTTTAGAGTGGCAACTATAATAAATTTCAATACATCTCTGTTATTTTGGTCAGTTCATAAATCCCTTCATAGGTCCAAACGCTGTTGACTTTAATTTGAAGTAGGTCTTACAGGTAGGTCTTACCATTCTTCTGCAATTTGTTCAAGTCTACCTGCGCACAGAGTACAGATGCATTCATTCTGTCAGCAAATACAGCAGCGAATAATCTCCATAAACTGTAAGAATTTGAGAGAAACGGGATCTGAAGACTGAATGTCTGACCATTTCTTAATAGCAAGTCTCAATACATGCTACTAAATCTGTCAGCATAAAGGTTCTTTTATTCAAACAAATGTAGACTTCTGTCAAATTTCACTATTAATAAATGTATTATTTTTTAAATATAGAAATTATTAGACTCAGCCACTGACCCTGTTTTATCAAACTTTGTGCTGTGCCAATAAACTAAATGCTAGGGCTCACGTAGCTAATATATAAGATTATAGTAAATAATCCTTTAATACAAAAATCTGAAATTTATACCAATCCCAGATGCAATTTTTAGCAGTCACCAGCTATTCAGGAAATACCCTCCAAACGTATCACTTTGCATTTCAGCAGAAAATTAAGGATATTTCAGCATATACAGTTGAAACAGGAATTGGTAAAGAAAGTATTTTGAAGTGTTTCAGAAATATAAAATAGGGCTATTTGAGATCAAATGCATGACTTGGTTTTAAAACAATCAAAAACTTCACCGAAACAGGAGATTAAGGAAAGAGTTTGAATCCTGCTGCTGAAAATCTCCTCTAATTACAATATCACTCCTAACACTTATTTCTGTTACCTTGGATAGATTCCACACTTCAAAAATTTCTAGCTGGAGTATTCATAGCAATATCTGCAACCAGTGGTTTTTTTGTTAGTTTTTGTTTTTTAAGGAGTCTTCCACTCCTCAGTTCTGCTCTGAAACGCTCATTGGTCTTGATCTGAAACTTGGAGAGAACCAGTTTCTCTTTCCAACCTGAGCAGAGTTATGTGAAGTCTCCCTCTCCAAACCCCTTCACAGCTCAGCACTGCTCATCAAAGCTGGAGCTGGAATACACCACCGCTTTTATGCTGCTGAGCTTACAATAAAAATTTCAGAGAACAAATGTTATGTATATAGGAACTTCAGGCACTGTCAGAAGTTGGCTTACCACTGCGTTTCAAAGTGCTGCCCGTACACAGTACTCACTGAATTCTTTGCAATGAAATGCATTTATGTGTACAAGCTCTTACTATTTACAGCGTTTTTAGAAAACCTTTTCAGAACTTTCCTTCAATTCATGCATACCCTTATGCAGTTTGCACATTGAAGAGGAGAGGTTTCAGTAGACAAAATCTCAAAGAGGAATCCCTTCCTCTGATTTTTCAAGTACACAAGCTGAGGAAACTTTTAAGAGAACACCAAAGGATAACTTTTGGATATCTGCATGTTTATGTATGTTTTATATTTATATATTTAGGCTTTTTTTTTTTTCCTGAAAGGCTCAAGCTCTTGAGCTCTGAACTAAATAAAAAGACGCAGTAAGTGTTGCATTGCTCTGAAAAGTAACATTAACCTTCCTTTACCCACTGAACATGTGGCAAATACAGAATGGCTCATGGAGACTAAAGGGACTGTACGTAGACCCAGTGACAACATGGGACAAAAAAAGGCACTGCCCCTTCCTATGTGAGCAGGGCTCTCCTTATCCTCTCCTTTCCGTAACAACAAGTCTGGGATGCTTGGCAGGATACTCACCTTTTTCTACATAAAAGCTCGAAGGAAAGACAAGAGGAAGAAAGGGCTCTGTGTTTCAGACAGAGGAGTGGGAAGGAGGGAGCAACCTGCTCTAACCTCTGAGTTCATTCTGCTTCACTTCAGTTTCGGTGTGCCCTAAGTGATGTGTGAGGCAGGCCAAGAGGGAGAAAGAGCTTAGGAGGCAGACAAATGAGAAAGCACCTCATGACAAGGACAGCTGCGTTTCCCCCTGGGCACGTGTTTGGCATCACCTCCCGATGAGCTCAGCCCCAGCCCAATTCATCTGACTCTTGAAAAAAGTACCACTGACAAAGCTGTCAGGTAATGGAAGCTGAAAGGTAATGAAAACAGGACAGAAGGGAGAGAAATTGATATTTTAAACTGGTGGGCACTATTTCCATATTCTTGTCTTTCTGCATCAGGTGCACACATTCAGAACTCAACAGATTCTGCAGACCTGCTAGCAGGAATAATACACATAAATGCCATCAATTGCTTACTCAGAAGAAAAGTTCTCCTACCTCTGATTTTACAGCTTAGTCACAGACCTAAAAATAAAGCCCTGCACTAAAGGGGCATCCTGTGTATTTGTGACACTCTGTGGGACGTGTTCATAACACAATGAGCAGATGAAGTTCATCCATACATGTTTTTTTCCATCTCTGACAGACATAGATAAGTTCTCACGTCAGTAAGTAATCCAGATTCAATACTTTATTTATGCAATCCAACCCGTGTCACCAATTTAGCAATCTTTATCATGATTAATCCCCTGAAAATCCAGTGCGTGACAGAACCTGAGCAGCAGAAAATGGCAGACAGGAGCTCGGCTCTCTGAGAAGGCCTCAGGTCACACTGGTTGCTGCCTCCCATCCTCTTTCCAGCTTCAAACGTGCCATTTCCACAGAGCACACGATGAAAAAGAAAACCACATCAAGTTACATTTCACACAGCAGTCGAAATACTTACACCTCACAGCAAAATGTCTAACTGATGACCCCAGGAAGCACCAAGAACCACCTCCTTCTTCACTTGGCCACTACCGGCTGACTGAGAAGCTGAAAAATACCTGCAACAAACCACCCTGTAAACAAACCACTACAAAATACCACAGATGAAAATTTCTCCTGATTTCTTTTTGCCACGAAGCACTGGTGTTTATGATGTTTTTTTATCCAGCCTGGAAGTAAACAGTGAGTTATTTTCTCATTTTGCATCTAAAGGCTCGTTCCGGAACATAACTGTGCTGTTTTCACCTTGTCTTTGTACAGCGTGTGGTAAACAGCAGAGGAGGCTAATAGCTACAAAAAGGCCTAACAGGTTTTCAGTGCTACACACCCTACTTCAAGAAATCCCCAAAATAGGGAATTTCTACACCACAAACCCTCCTTTTCAGTGAGCAGTAATCAGCATCATCACAGCAATCGAGGCCCACATCTTTCACTACTCATGGTACTCAAGTGCACACGTTGCGTGCCACCTTTAGCAATTTCTTATTTAATATACAGAAATAGATAAATACCTAAACAAATAGGTTAATGGTAGTAGGACGCTTCCCTTCCCTTGCAGCCTTTACACGATGAAAAAAAGCGAGTAAGAAATCTCACCAGGCTTTTTTCTTGTACCACTATTTCCTATGGCTTTAGTCGTTAATCTCCACTCCAAACTAACTAATTCCAGCTTTTTAATTTCTCCCCATTGGAAGCCTTTCCACAGATCTAGTTACTTCTAATGCATCTTTTCATTTCTGCCATGCTGTTGACTATTTTGGAACACTTCTTTATGACTAAAACTGATGTTTTACGCAGTTACCAACAGAGATCACTGCACTTCCAGTAGGAATGGAACAAATAAATGTAAACAACTGATGAAACAGCATATACCCTGTAATTTTCTTCTCACAGAGTACTGCCTTGTATTTCATATTTGTGGTTTTCCACATAAAGCCTACTCTGATACCACCTTTCAGCAAAAGATTGCTTATTCTACAAAAAGATGAGGTAATTTTGTTGTTTTATGCTCAAACTATTAATGAAATTACTAGGAAACCTCTCCCAAAATGAAACATCAGAATAGGGCATGTCAAAAATTACAATGAAGGTCAGTGCACAGCCATAATTTGGGGTTAAAAAAGCACAAATATGGCTACCCTGCCTGCCAGAGACTGCCAGGTATCCACGGGTATGAGGGAAAAAAGGGTGAGTCACCTGAACTTTGTAAGTTTGCAGGCTATATTTTGCACCAATGTCAATGTTTTCAGCACAGAACAGTATAGGGCATTATGCTTTTGTGAGCTCCCTCACCTGTATGGCAGCCGCTGAAAACAGAGCTGGTCAGGCGTGGGTTATCATTCGGTAGCCTACATCGCAACGGACTTCCTGATGTATATGTGCACACACAGAGGCACATCTTACATATATACATGCTTACATGCATACATGTATATACACATACATACACACGTACCTCTGTATGCATACATGTATTTCTGCACACGGAAAGAAGCATGCATGGCCATACCCATTGAAATTTCCACTCCAGGTCTAATTAAAATGTATTGAAATATTTTGTCATTACAAGCTTGGATATCCATCACTTGAAACAGCATATTTATATATTCAGTACTACGATTAAAAATGATGCATGAAATAATTGTTCATTAGCAGGTCTTAAATTATGGTAAGTCTCAAACTATGAATACTTTAGGCCAAGCAAGGGACAAGGATAAAATCTGTGGTTTGTGAATACTGCAGAGAAACTCAAGGCAGCTTTGAAAATATGACACATTTCACACTTATTGTAATTTTTTTGTTCATATTCAATGCAGCAAGTCTCCTGTTCGTATTAGTTTGGATTTTTGTCAATTTAGGGTACCTTATGCATTGTTATTATTTATGATTTCATCTATTTATTGAATAAATTCAGCTTCTGCGAAGCTCATATCAGAAATCACTGAGGTTTTAATGAAGTGCAGTTTGAAAATACACAGATTTTTGTGTGAATTAAAACCTAAAAACTTAAAGGCAGAAGCTATAAAACATAATGCTCCTGCATGTTTCAGGAACTATTTCTGGATTTTCTAAAATCTGTATCCATTTTCTGTGCTTCTTATGTACATGTAAACTCTTAAAATAACCTAAATGAAACAATCCTTCTTCGTGCTAGCACGATATCGACATACAACAACTCCTTTCAGCTTCCACTTTAGAAACTACAGAGCCATATTCCTATTTTCTATTCCCAAATCAACTTAAGAATCAAGGTAGCTCATAAAAAATGACTTCTTAATTTATTCATCAGCATGAAGGAAAAAAATCTGGTGGTTGAATAATTAATAGTTGTGATATCTGATACACTATAAAAAGCTTGACTTTGCGAACACTTTAGTATACCAAAAATATCTTCTGAATAATACCCTTTCCCAAATGCTCTAATAGGATAGTGCACAACTACTGTTTTAAAAACTACTTGTTTAAATAAGGGATGGCAGAAATAGCAGTGGAAGCTGATAAATCAATAGAGATGGTTAGTGCCCTGTCTCTGGGCCATCTGGAAGCTGCACTGAGATGACCACATTTTTGCTCTGGAGCATCTTTGTACCATCTACAATTGAAGACTTAATTCGTTTGATTGCCTAATGCAATTATAAGAGAAAACAAGCTCCACAACATTTGGGTGCCACTATGTTATTAGTCCACTTGGTATTTTAATGCAAGCACTACATATTTTTTCAGAGATGCAATCACTTACCAGACAAATAACAACAGTGTACAGGCTTTAGAAAGGGCAGCAAATGTCTCACCACAACAAATGAAAGAGCAGACAATTGCATCTCCAAAAAGTGTTTTTTCTTCAGTACCACTGGACTTAGGGCAGAATTCTAAAAAGTGAGAGGGGAATTGGAGCATAAGGCATGCAGCTATGCACGAACAGAGTTGTTATCCATTGTTTTTAATGTTAAAAATGAAACGATGGCTTTCCAAAGTGTGATACATGCTGTGAGAATACATCGTGGGAAAAAAAAAAAAAAAAAGAGAGAGCAATGTAATTGTGGTTTTGTAACTAAGAAAGCTGTTCTATCTGCTAGGTAAAAAAAGTTATTTTGAGGTGGGCAAGGAAAGGGAGGCATTGCTCATAGAAATAGGTTGGCGCAGAGAGTGTCTAAATGGAAGAATTATCAATCCAGATCATGATGTGTCAGTTTCTAATGAGAAAGGCAGAATGCAAAAATAACATCTCAGTGCAAGCATTAAGCCAGAATAGATGCTGTTTACTGTACTAATGTTGCCTTTACTGGTGGAAAAAAAAAAAAAAAAAGAAAAGAAAAAACAAAAAAGGATTGTATTAGGCCATCACGCTCCCATCTTTTCAATTACAGAGATAGAACAATCTCAGATTCCAAAGCTAACTACAAATCAAAATTGTGTTATGTTATCTACTGAGACACAAATGGAAAATAAATACTGTTAACTGTCACTTTCCATTAGGTAACAGAAATTCAATTACATTTCAAACAAGCCTCCATGTCAACAGAATAAATCTGTTTCATAAATGAGCAGGTAACCATTTTTGATTCTAACTTCCCAAAGGGAAAAAATCAATTTTAATCACAATTGTTCATTTTTCTCCATATGAATGTTTTGGAGCAAAGTACATCATCTGACCTAATAAATATCATTGCATAGCACTGAAGTTTAGGAAAAAGGGGCAGGGAAAGGAGTTGCATTACGAAATTGGTCTGCTGATAAATTGTGGGTTTTTTTGAACTAAAGGTTCACACTGCCCAATTGAACTACGGACCATCGTCCACCCTGCTCTGCTTATTTTATCAAAAGATCAGAAATGCAAGGAAGCATCAGCAACTACTCCAACCACCAGGAGTTCACCCACAATGTAACAGCGACCGTTTTATCAAGCTGATTACACTTGCAGAGTCTGAGGCAAGTAGTGAGGAAGCTTTTCAGAAGAAAGGGCCCCACTCTCTCCTTAGATATGGACAAAAACATACATAGGCTGTGTGAAACACTTCAGAAACAGGATTTTGTTTGGTAAGTCCAAGTGTTTCTTCTCATTTGGGAGACCACCAGGGTAGTGACAGGAAATTAAATCTGAAATAGGGATCTATTTTTGAGATCCCTTCGTATATTTTTATAGGAGCTTTTGGAAATAATATTTTTAAATTATTTATTTATTTTTACCTGCAAGAGAGCCCCAGCTTGACAGAGTCTGCACTGATGCAGACTGAAAGATTCACAATGAGTCTTGAGCACCAGGTTTTCTCTCTTTCCTAAAGCACACAAAGCAAGGAAATATTGCTTGATACAAAGAGAAAGACTTTGTGGTACTGTAATGCCACGGCCACAACTTGGGAGGGAGTGCATCTGTAGAGTACTGGGATACCAGCATCACATCTTGTCCTCTCCATCTAAGTGAAAAGGGGAATAACAAAGCCACCATTGGCTCCACATGAGAAAACTCCAGCCCTGCACTCCCCTTTGAGAGGGAAGGGAAGCCAGAACTGGAATTCTCATGTGTTTGGCAGCTGTGTGCACTCATAAACAACATCAATTACAACAGTCAAAATGGATATCTTTGGCTACCACTGTCACTTGAGGTTAGGTGCTGAAGAAAAGGCTTTGTGCAGAGCACACAAAACAATTCAAACAAGAATTGTAACAGAGTGCAATTGGTTCAGATAAAATACTTAATGGCTGAAGTAAAATTCAGCCATTAAGTAGCAGTGGTCAGGGTGTGATTAAATTGGATCTCCTGTGATGGTTCTATCAAGAGGTAGTGCTGTGACACTAAACTTGAAGCAGGAGACTTTTCCCCTAAATGAAGAATTTAGTTATAGACCCTAAAGGGGAAAATTAAGAAATTAAAATCCACAGAAGTCTACTAAAATTACTTTATTAGAGTCACAGTGGGTTTTTATACCTGAAAAAAAAGTCAAAAACAAAATAGTATGGCTAAATAATAAAGCACACGCATGCATACACATACACAAAAACAGCCATGAGAAGCCAACAGACAAAAAAATCTTCATCGTGTAAACTACTGAAAAGGAACTATGATAGCAAAGAAAGTCCTCAAAACAGCCAAATACACCGTACCATTAGGAGATTCCCTAACAACAGTAAGAACTGAGCGCCTATTAGGCCACCTGAGTATCAATAATAACAAAAATAAAACAAAAAAGCTAAACAATATAAATTGCCAGGAACCTAAAATCTTTCATAGAATCCATAACCATCTCAGTTAACAATACTTGGAATGGGCAGCTTTCCATCAGACTGGTGCTGTCAGAGACAGGATGGTTAAAAGTGGTGAAACTTGACAAATACAGCTGTTCATTCCCTTCAGGACCAGCAACCTTCCTCAGTTTGAGATACTTTTGGAAATCTGGCATCATTTATAGCACATCTGTCTCAATATGACTGTCAGGGCTAATAGGCATTATTTGAAAATCTGGTAGAAGAAAAACATCCTATTTTCAATGTTCTAGTATTTTATGTTCTGTATACTGCATAAAGTTTATTTTTATAGTTTTACCATTTCTGAGAATGTAAGCATGACTGTATTGGCTCAGAACCAGGGTAGTCTTACTGCTCAACCTCCAGGGAAGCCAAAAAAACAGACAGGCATGTAAGATACTTGCCCCTCCCAAGATCTCTTTCCACCTCTGCTATCTCCAATTGATTGGATTTCCTCTTCTTGATGCAGTTTATTTTCTTACTCTCAAAAGATCTGTCTTCCATTAATTTTTCAGTATAACCTTGAACCAAAGTAAGCCTTTTGTATACAAAACCTTCACTTGTCAAGCTTTCATGACAGATGTTTCCTAAGCAGTCTTGTAAGCTTAGCAGTTTCCAGCCCCAAAGGTTGGCTGTGAAACACTGATCCCAGTTCTGAAAGAAGCAAGGATCAAGAGCACTGAGCTACTAATACAAATGTATGGTTGCATTTCCAGCCTCAAGGATGAAGTTGTACACAATCCACATAATTAGAGGTACATGAGTTCTACTCTTCAAACAGAATTCACGTTGACTACTCACACAAAATACATACTAAGGGTGTAAAGAATTCCTCAGAAAAAGGGCCACTTTATCCCGTTAGGAATGCTTTGAGTGCATATCGATCTAAGTGAAGAAAATATAGAGTGAAGGAACATTATAGAGACTTTCTAGAAGCTTCTTGGGATGAATTTACTTAGAAAACCTAGAAACACAGTCATGAAGGCGAAGTATTCTTGTGTGACGGTGAAGGCCCCTGAAGAAATTCACAAACACTAAGATTGCATTCTTGTGTCAAAGGCCACTCCACTTCCCTGACTACAGAGGACACCTTGGAGGCCAGCCTCCATATCTAGCATTAGTTCTCATGAATATTCAGTGAAACACACGTTTTATAGATGCATTCTTGCTGTGAACTAAAAGACTAACTAAAGGATTGGAATGAGGAACAAGGAGCATGAAATAACTGGTGTAGAAAGAAAGCATGTCCAGAGGATCAATACAGTGAATGGTGCAGTTATTCATATTTACTAATAACTGAAAGCTGACATGCTGTAAGTAATAAGAATGTGAAATTCGCTGACTACAGAGAACTATTTAGGGTAGACAAGACTACAAAGGATTGCGAGGAACTCCAGAAGGACCTTTAAAAAACTAGGTAATTGGACAACCTGACAGCAGATGAAATTCACTGTGAAAAAAGTGCAGAGTAGGGTACACTAGAAGGAACAAATTTAAAGCCACTTGTACATACTGATGGATTCTGAATTAGTTATAACCTCTCAGGAAAAAAAGATGCAAGATTCATCATGGGCACTTCAATGAAGATGTTCGCTCAATACACATGAGAGGTCAAAAAAGTGAACAGGATGTTACGATGTATTGAGAAGGGAATACAGAATATGAAAAATATTAATATACTGCCATTTATATTGCCATCACTGTAAATTAATGGCATATACTCCCCTTGAATACATTACCTCTGTCAAGTAGGACATGAAAAAATAGTCCAAAGGACATCAAGGATAAAAAATCCCCCTGCTTCACAGGAGAAAACAGTCCCTAATGAAAGCAGTTGAAATAGAAAGTTTCATTGCAGGCAGATTATTCTATAGCTGTTTGTGCCAGCCTCCTTCCTCTGAAGTGGCATAAAACACCCAACAACAGAAGCAGGATGCTAGGCCAGGCAGACCTTGGCGTTTGTTCACATGACAGTGCCCATTCTTTTATTTAGAATGCTTAAAATGCATTATCTGGTTTTCAGAGAACAGAGTAGCAGGGGGATACAAGTCTGAAGTAGGTCATTATGAAACACAGGTCTGCTCTAGTACAGTAAGCCCAAAACCTAGGCAGGTGATTCAGTGACACTGGACAGAGGTAAGGCTGAGGCACCCCATGCCTTCTTTGTCCCTGTCTTCACCAGCAGTTCCCAAGGTCTCAGTGCTGAGAGGCAGGGTCTGAGGAGGAGATGACCAGCAGTAGATGAAGATCAAGCCATGGATCTCAAGAGATCTGGGCCCATAGGTCTCCAGGGACCAGGTCCTGACCAACTGCAGGGAGACAAATCTTGCACCAGTCTTTAACAAGCATAAAAGAACAGCCTGGGGAAGCCAGTAAGCCTTCTCCTTGAACACTTTTCGTCAATGGGTAATATTTACCTCAACATTCGCAAGGCTTTTGACGCTGTCTCTTGCAATATTCCTCTACCCAAGTGAAGACATTACAGGACAGACAGGTGGAAAACTATGTGTAAAGAACTACTTGGATGGCCAAGCTCAGAAGGTAGTGGTAAATGGACCGTTCTCTACCTGGAGTACAGCAGGCATCTGTCCTGGGCCCTGTCCTTTCTTAAGATCTGTATCGATGGCCAGAGGATGCAATGGGGTGCACTCCCTGCAAGACTACAGATGACCCCAAAGTGGGGGATCCAGCGCACCGGAGGGAAGCACCACCATCCAAAAGGACCTGGACAGGCTGACAGAATGGGCCAGCAGGAACCTCCTGAAATTTGACAAGGACAAATGCAGTATCCTGCACTTGGGAAGGAATTAACAGTATAGGCTGGTGTCTGGATGAGAAACAGTCCTGTGGAAATGGTCGTGATACATATAAGCAAGCCAAACAAGCCCACAGTGTGCCTTGGCACTAAAACTTTCTTGGCTGTATTAAAAGGCACATAGCCAGCAGACAGGGAAGGGCTGATCCCTCTCTGCTCAGCACTCCTCAGACTGCTCTCGAACACTGTATCCAGTTTTACCTCCCCAGATACAAGAAACTCATCGGTAAACTGCAGCAACTTCAGCAGAGGGTCCCCAGGCTGCCCAGAGCACCCATCCTGTGAGAAGACACTGAGGGAGCTGGGCTTCTTCAGACTGGCGACGAGACACCTCTGAGGGCACCTACAACAGTCCCCAGCACCCTGAGTGGAAGGTCACCAAGGAGATGAAGTACTGCACAGCAGGATAACGGAGAGTGGGCATACAATAAAATAAGAAAGGTTCAGACTGGATGCATGGTGAGGACCTCTTCCCCACAAGTCCAGCAGTGGAACGGCCCTCAGAGACTGTTCAGTGTCTGTCCTTGGAAGCTTTTTTGATCCAGCTGGATCAATCCCTGAGCAACCTGGTCTGACCCAGCCATGCTGTGTGAGAGACCTCCTGAGGTCTCTTCAGCCTGAATTACCCAAAGATCCTGTAAGCAATTCTTTTTTCACTCATAATTACAGCATGGTGAAGGAGTCCATTTGTTACCCCCAAGTGACTGGAAACACAAGGAAATGACATTTCTATATAGCACCAAGTCCTACGGATTTGCTAAATACTCTTTCGAAACAACAGGAGCAGGCAGAATTCCGGACAGGTCATTTCCCTCCCTCAGGTTTCCATCTGTTCTCATCCATCTCCTTCAGTTTTATATGGTCCCCATTACCAGAGCCCCTCCGTGTCACCCGGTTTCACAGTGTTTCAGAACCATGCCTGTATTTGTGATGAAGGAATGAGTACATTCGGTGCTGTGCTATTGCCTGCTTTCCCTAACTTTTGTGGCTGCGGATCATTAAGTTTTTTATTGTCAAATGCTGGTACCTTAATATATGTTCACAACACAAGCTCATTCCTAAACTGAAATTTTGATATACAGTCAAATAATGTTCTAGATTACGAGATATGGGATAGAAAAATCAAATAATCTAGAGAACTCTTTTATTTTTTTTCATTCCTCTGGGATGCACTCTTTTCTGTTAGTAATAGCTTAAAGATGAAATGTTTAATTTTTAATTTCTTTAGCACTTTGGTCTAATTGTTTTCAAATGTTGTCATGCACATTATGACACAAGCAGAATTCCTCCTTTTTTTTTTGTTTCTATGTAAACATCTCATTCTATTTTCCTCCATTCCTACCATTTAGCTACATTCAAAACTTCAAAGTTTCTTCCTATTTCAAAGAAATTTTGATGATTAAAATCTGTCTGAGTGTACAACCATGGATTTGCTCTGAAGCTTTAAAGCCTCCAAGACCATCTGATCCAACCACCCTACCACCACTGTCACCCACTAAGTCATGTCCCCAAGCACCAAGTCCAACCTTTCCCTTGAACACCCCCAGGGACAGTGACTCTATCACCCCCCTGGGCAACCCATTCCAATGCCTGGCGACCCTTTCTGAGCAGAAATGTCTCCTCATTTCCAACCTAAACCTCCCCTGGCACAACTTGAGGCCATTCCCTCTAAGTCCTACTACGAGTTACCTGCGAGAAGAGGCCGACACCCAGCTCCCCACACCTTCCTTTCAGGTAGGTGTAGAGAACAACAAGATCTCCCCAGAGCCTCCTCTTCTCCAGACCAAACACCCCCAGTTCCCTCAGCCGCCCCCCAAAGGACTTGTGCTCCAGGCCCTTCACCAGCTTCATAGCCCTTCTCTGGGCACACTCCAGGGCCTCAGTGTCCTTCTTGTAACTGAGGGGCCCAAAACTGAACACAAGGATGCTGTGAGAGTGCTCTGTGTCCTAGAAAGAACTCATCATTGTCCAAGTTGTCTTCATTCACCCACTGTCTTCTGTTCCTTCCCCCCCCCCCCCCCCCCAACAGGGCCATTCTTGAACCAAGAAAAACATTTGGTAAATGCAGCCTTGCATTTTTCCTCTATTTTTGTTGCTCATTTTTTCTTCCCTTTGACTTCTTAGTTCCTATTGTCATTTATATATATATATATATATATATATATATATATATACACACACACATATATACACACACACACTTTTCCCACCTTTATTTCCGAAAATCATAAGCAACAAATCACGTCATTAACAACAGCACACAAAGGATTATTGCTTGTTCCTGGAGTTAACATCCTAACATCCTTGCAGGTTGAATAACAACCTTGGCAGGTTGAATTCAGCTACATTGCAATTCATTCACTGGAAGTTCTCTCAAGAGGCATGAGATCTAAAAATGTTGTTTGCTAGAGGGTTGTTGTTTTTCAATAAAACTGAATATTGAAAAATATCACAAGGGCCAGAGTTCACTCTGCAGATGAATCTCGCTTGGGATCCAAGATTTGACACCAGTGATGTAAAATTTCTAAATATAAGAATAATCCGTAGAATCACACCAGTGACTATGGACAAGAAAGACCAAAAATAGTACAAAAATGGGAACCAACATAATCTATATCAGAGGATATAAGGAGAGAGACTTTGAAACTGACAGCACTAAAAAAAAAAAAAATCACTTGAACTTGACTTGTCAACCTACTGTTCTGTTTGAATCTGCCCCCCAAACAAAGCATTGCCCTGCAACGAGGAATGCAGCAATTCTCCAATTATTTGACTCCTCTGTTATGTATAACCCCAGGCGAATTTTTTAATGGGTGATGCTATTCCTTACCCAATGGAAATCTAGAGCTAATTTCAACCTAAGAATAATTTATGTTAAAATTACTGAACTCTGAATGTATCAAGTTGGAAGTTCTTAACAATCCCTGTACAAATTGAACTGTTTCTGAATAAATAAATTATGTGCAAAAAGCACACAAAGATGACAGATACACATGCATATACATTTCTGCATACTGATTATGAGAATAACACTTAAAAAATCTTGTACCTGCTATGTGCCTGTCACCTGACTCAATAGCAAAACTCATCTGGAAGTATTCTACAGTTCATGAAAGATTAAATTCAGATGTATTTGTTTCCTTGTTAAAGAGCAGAAAGTTCCCACAAATCTCTAGGTACAGCAAATTTAAACAATTGAGTTAGACAACAGATTTTTCAGTTTGTTAAGAAGTATCAGTAACAAAAATATCAGTAATAATATTTTCTTCAGGTTAAACCAGAAACATTGCTCACACAATTCTGAGAGTGAAAAGGTCAGAAAATAATCTGTAGGCTGAGAATTGAACAGCAATTACCAAAAAGCTGTACCAAAACCAAAAATAAATTTAAAAAAGCACTCCAGCATTGAAATTTAACTACCTTGATTTGAAAACTTTTAAGCTAAACACCTCCTTATTTCTTCTGGAATTTTTAATGATTAGGTAGATGGATTTAAAAAGAAATCTAAAATGCAGCTAAGCCCTTCTGTGTCATTTAGTCAAACTTCTTGGTTAGAAGAATTTTATCAAAAACGTTATACAGGGTTAATCAATGATCTAGTGGGTTTTACTAAGTGGCACTCATATAAAAATAAACCAAATTTCTGCCACTTAGAGCTGAGAAAAAACAGAATTTTAAATCACAATTACTTCTGCCAATTAAGGTTATTTGTTCCCACACTGCCTTTCTAAAACTGGCATTGGAAGATACAGAGCTGACAATAGCATTGCCATTTCCCTTTGTATATTGCTGAGTTGTAAAGGCTTGCTCAGAGTTGTGCAGTTCTGTCGACTGCAGACCTGGAACCGTTTCTGATCTACCTGCCCATGGACAGAGGAAGAGAGGGAACACGTGATATGACATCCATCTGAGCGCCTGCCTGCTGCACTTGGTTAGGTCTTGTAACAGATACATAAAGGGGTGGTTTCACATACTGCTAACGCCACAAATGCGTACGTTTTCTTCCGCTTTAAAGTGTGGGAGAAAAAATAAGTAAAAAACATTTCTAGATATTGAACTTGGCTAATATCTTAGTTATGGCAAGTGAACGTGAAATAGTCAAGTCTTCCATCTTGAGGAAGCTGTTGATTAATTTGGGAAGACGAACACTCATACACACTCTTCTCTTCCAAGTGATTTTTGCCATGTTTATCAGTTACTTTTCTTCGTCGCATCTTGAAGATAAACGTTCTGTGCATTTCTATCAACCAACGTGATTCCGAAAGTTACACTCCTTTGATACATTAATTGGCTATCATGAAAAATGGAGCAGAAAATGTTATTCATAGAAGCATTACTTCACTGTGCATCACAACTTGAAAGCACTTCACAGACATTCCTGCCTCTCCCCAGCATCCTTGTCAAGCAGATAAATCCTCGCTGTCCTGTTCTGCAGGCAGAAGAGGAGGAACAAAAGAAGTAAGGGCCTGAACTGCCACAGGGTTTTGTTAAAGCGGGCTGCTCCCGTGAGGTTCTGGTTCTGGAGGGCTGCACAGTTCTCGCTAACATTACTTTCTGCACCCACAGCTGTCTCTGTACACCAAACTGTTTTCGGCACCTGGATTGGGTTCACCTAACAATATACATCACCATTAAAACTTCTTAAGGCTGTCTTGTCCCTAGTCCAAAATAGTGGTCATTGTCATTTATTCTGTGCTGCAAAAGGTATAAACATCCTCAGACAAACCAGTTAATTACTCATGCGCAAGGGGCAATACCATGACAGGTAATTATGCAGAGAAGAACCAATTAACTACTTTTTATTATGGAAGAAAATTACAAGCAAGATTTCCAAAACATGGTTATCTTAAAACAGTCTTCCAGCTCCTTATTGAGACACCTGACTTTCAGAATTGCCAAGTATGCAGGAGTTTCCCAAATCAGACACCAAATAAGAAACTTGGGACTTCTTTCCACCTGCCTCTATGAAAAGATGCCCCATGTGATGCTGGTGAGGTATGAAAAACTGGATAATGAGAGCATAAAGATCTCAGAAAGATATACACTGACATAAACAATCTGCCTTACAAAAAAAAAAACAACTTGACTGTAAACATACTGCTGACATAATTTAGGATGTTGAAAAACATGAATTTGTGTTGAGGCCATGTGCTGTACAATATACCTTAATTTCTTCTGTCACCGAGAGTATCATTTACTTGAATTACAGTTGATGGCAGAAGATGTCAGTTCCCGTTAACTAAAAAAAAATAATTCACCAGTAGACATTACTTCATGCTCATGCGTTTCTGTAGGAAAGCTCTTAGCCACCTGGTGCTAGGAGTCAGAATTTGTCAACCCAAGGTGCTCATGCAAAAATGTATTAGTGACTAATCACATGAGACCAGGTAGGGTTAATTTACCAGAACAGCTCCTAATCTCCAATTCTTCCTTCCCTCAGTGGTAAATGGACCAGTAGAGACAGCACAGTAAAAACATGCTCCTGCTTTATGGGGATTTTTTTATTTTTTTTTTTTTGCTGTGCCCATCTATCACAACCCACCTCTGTACGCCCAGCGGTGCCTCTGCTGAGCACGGGGAATTTGGGAGAGGCAAGGAGCAGCCCAGGAGGGGAGAGGGAGATGTTTACTGAGCAGGAGAAGCAGTGGGGTGAGAAACCACAGAAGAGAAGACAGGTTTCCACCTGAGAGCAGCCCACTGGTGGGCACAGAGGCAGGCAGCAAGGTGTAAGAAAAGATGGCTCAGACAGGAGAAGGAAAATAAACGGCACTGAGTAGCTCAAAGAAATTGTGTTTACAGGAAGTGTCTCGATCATTACACCAACATGTTTTGAGCAGTGATTAGCTCCTGCAAAGGCAGGTGAGCTGCTCCTGTAAAGCAGTAAGAAAACACATCTACAGAATGACTGGGCAAAAAAAGGGGGGAAATTTTAGGAGAAAAAGGTGGGGAGCTAACTTTTTGCCTGTGAAGACTGTTGAAGATAAGTTTGAAAAGGATGAATTAAAAGGGATAAAGGCTGTCTGGAAGAAACCCACAGGAATATCCACTGTGTCTCCCCCAGCATTTATTATAAGAAGGAGGAATGAAGTCCTGAGGCTGAAACCGCTCCTGAGGACACACGCACCTTGAAAACAGATTTGTCTTAAGCACTGGGGTGCATGGCGTGTGGAGGAACTGTGCTAGGTGCAAGTTTGCTTAAGCTTATGCAGGCTATAGAGGTGTCCAGAAGCTTCCCTAGCCCACAAGGACAGCTACCTTCCTTTCTTGAAGCTATGAGTTGCCATCCATTGCTCTCCCGCTAAGGGATTTTCCAAGACATGACACAACACACAGCTACGTATTTGTAAAGGTATTGAACCACTCAGCTCAGAGGAGAAGCCACCTCAGGCAGAGAGAGCCAGGCAGGTGAGGAGCAAAAATCTGGTTGTGGCTGCGAGGGTTGAGGTGGCAGCGCAGGAATGCCGCCTACCACCTCAAAACAGCAGGCCCGTGCACTTGAAGCCTCTGGAGAATGAAATTACCGCATTTCACTTGATCTAAATTGTTTTTTAATGGACTTCACCACCCAATAGTTTCCAAAATGCAACCCCATACTAATGAAGTGCTGTGCCTTTTTAATGCTCCTTCCATCCACCCACTGAAAAACCAAGCATGCCACTAACACAAACCATGGCACTGGGAATGAGAAGGGGCTCCAGGGCGCTGCTCCAAGTCAGAGCTGGGCTCAGCTCCCTGCTTAGCAGAAATTCATCTCACTTACCAGCCCTTTTATTTATAATTAAAGCAGCTTCCTTACTACAATGCTTAGCAAAGGTGTAATAACTCAACTATCCAAGAATTACGTGGTATTTTAAAATCGCTTCTTTCATTAACTGGGCTGCTTTTGTTGTTTTTTAGGAATTCCCTTAAGTGCTGTAAAAGAAACACAGTTAAGCCAATATCCTTTATATTCTAAGGAACTAATTACCTGAAGGGGGGAGGAGAGGCAATCTAGCAGCTTCTGTTTACATCCACTATATAGTTTAAAAGAACAGTGCACACTACAAGAATTTACACCCTAACTGTGAAATACAGTTTCTGACACGTTTTCCACTCATTAAAGTCCCAACACCACACGGAGATACCACTGCCTTTTGATGAGCCTACCCACAAAACACGCAGTGTCAGTGCCTTCCTAGGCATTAAATTAAGTCATAAGTGGACATTTTATTTCAAGAATAGTAATCCATGAGCTGTCATCTTACACCTCTTTGAAATGTGAAGAGAAGCAGCAATACTGAAGTTGCACACGTACCGCAACAGTAACTACTGATTCATCCATACATTTGGAAAACCAACAGTTCTGTGGTTTTATTTTATTAATAAAACAGCTTGGGATGCCATCCAAGGAACCTGGAATCTAAAAGCAAGGAGTGCTGAATATACACCCCCATAAACTCTGACTTAATCCCACAAAAATGGAGATAACCAAATGAAATTTACTTTTGTGCAGAGCACTGTTACAAGGCAGATGCAACATTTACATCTCACTCCAACCTCCAAGGTTGTAAAGGAATGTGCACTCGATGCTATGAATAGTAAATGACCACTGTAATGCATGGTACCAGCGTTATATGTTGATACTTCCACTCTCTTGGCAGCAGCTTTACTTCTTAAAAGCCGCCTTTGAATATCGCTGTGTACTTTTCAGACTTTGTTCACCCCTTCCAAGATTACTGATGCTGCTAAGCCTACCTTCAGCCATGGGGCCGCAGCAGTAACGCGGTTGTGCAGTGAGGCCCAGAAATGCTGCTATCAGTCTTTTTGGAAGCAAAAGGAGCACAGCAGCTGCTCACCTCCTTCAAAATCACTTAGGACATGGCTGAGCCCTCCCAAACTACACTGTACCTCCTCTTCTGGCAGGGAAAAGCCGAGCGAAAGGCATTAAATGCGATGAGTTACACAAAAGCTGCATCCTTCCTACCTTGCATGCTGCCTGTCTTACAGTACTTTTCATCCTGAAGTAATACTCTGACACTTTGTGCTACCAGGATAGTAGTAATATTACAAAAAACTCCAAGAAGGATTTCTTATCACTGCCACATGAACAGGGCAGAGGCAGCCCTATTCAGGGGATACAAAGGCTGAGCTCGCGCTCCCCACAGAAGAGGCATTACCCCACTGAAGACACACTTGCTTCAGGAAAATGAAACGGAAAACAGTTCTAGCTTGTAAAATGATCTCTTCAACAAGAGGGGAGTTTTGCACCTCATTTACACGTCAGCCTGCAGCTCTGCACCCCACAATGCAGAGAGAAGCAGCTCACCCCCCTATGGCAGAGGCATGGCCTGAATCCCACATCCCCCTCCATGGCAGGCAGGTTCTGGAAGTTTCCTAGAGCCAGCCCGAATTTGGCACCAGACTCTTGCCAGTGATAGCCAGTCACACCTGAAATTCACAGGAAGAGCCACCTAGTGTTCCAATTTATCCAGCGTACATTTCCTCTATTTTTTCTCAAGAACACGAAAAGCAAAGCTCTCTGTCTTTCTCTGTCTATTTTATATATGGTGTCACTGCCGGGTTATTAGTATGAAAAATGGTTTTACTCGTTTCATTTCCATTTTTGTGTGGCAGATCAACTCCGAATCGCTGCTGCACTGGCAAAACAAGGGACCAGCCCCCGCCAGAAAGCGCCCAAGTGGCTTCTGGCACCACAACAGGCTAGCCCCACAGCGTGCAGGGAAGCCGGTCCCAGAGCTCCCCAGGAGCGCCACGCTGGGGCCTGAGGAGGTGTCTGAGTGACAGGTACTGCGGAGGAGCGGAGACGAGTGCTTTATCTCTGAGTGCTGCGTGACAGGATCAAGGCATCGCCTCGGCTCGGAGCGAGGCAGGATGAGAGCGCAGTTCGTGCTCCGAGCACATCCAGCCCTGGCCTGCCTTCCGAGCAGGCTAACACGGCTGACAACGTGTTGGGTGTGCACGGTGACAAGTTTTCATACTTGTATCAAACCGAATACGCTCCCAAAAAAAATGGATGGAGGAAACAGTGCTTATGACACTACAGTACTATCTAACTTTTCAATCTAGAAGTTGTTCCCTCCAATGGAAAGTCAAGAATATAAAGTAAGCTCTAATGGACAAAGGAGTACCTATTCAGAGCAGAAATTATACATTCGCCTTGCATCCCATTTGTGATGGCACTGCAAGAAGGTCTAAGCAGCACTGAAACATCCCCCACACATACACCTTCACCCCTTTACCTCTCCTCCTACAGAGGAGTCTTTCGTCTTGATTCAAAAAACACGACCATGGATCCCACCAGATACAGAAACTACTGCTGAAGAAGGGGAAGCTCTGTTGGGACTTCTGTGCTGCAACGCAGCAATCAGACATTCAGGCCTCACCTACTGTGAGGTAACTGCACCCGTTAGCTGCAGGATGGGGCATTTGGCTGTGGAAGATGGTGCGTGGCTTTGTACAAGACTTAACAGGCTCCTTATACTTTTTTTTTTTATATATTTCGTTTGATTTTATGCTGCTAAGAAGTCTCTTCAACTGCAAATGAACTGAAGAATTAGCACGTGTGCTGCTGTAGCACAGAAGAGGAACCACCGTTTCCTTTTTAATGGCGTATCAAATGTATTGCACCAATATTTTGCCTTGTGTAGACACCCAGATTTACAAGGGTTTTTTTAGTTACATTAATAGTAATAGTGTTAAAATCTTTATAACTAAGTAGCATTATATTTAATTATCCTTCTGTAATTACACTGATTAAATACAGCATAAGAGACCATAAAGACAGATAAAACATTATAGCTAAAAAACTTTTCAAAAATGACCATAAAATGATTATTAAGCCTGAGGTGAGAAAATTAATATCACAAGCATGATTTTATAGGGTTTTCCTACACCGCTTCCCTTTCTTACAGTATCATCTGCAGCGGCAGCAGAATTTCCTCACAGCAGTCATGAAAATGAGAACCAACTATAAAAGATGTTGCTACTTGAAAGGGAGGTCAGTTTAGCCCTCCACACCAAGGGAGGGTATTTGTGTGCTTGATGCTTCAGGCAAATGCCAATAAAACATATTAAAACACCTCTGAGCTCTGAGCACACGGGCTTACACTTGGGTAATATTTGTTTCCCTCTTGTTTCCTTTTTCTTTATCTTCTTTTACAAATACTCTGCACGACTTCACAGCAATGAAGCAAGAATCAGCACAATATAACAGTGGCATCTATTTTCTGAGCAATGATCTAACAAGAGAGATCCAAGGATTTTCATACTGGGTGACCAATACTATTATAAAGATTAAAGAATCCCAAGAAAAATTCTGACCAAGAGCTAATATTAAGGCAAAAAGCTAATATTGGAAATCTGCAATGTCTTCAAAAACAGAAGATTGGATTATAAGGTCATGGCTGAGCATAAGGGGGGAAAAAAAAAAATCACAGATCTTTCTGACCTATAGATGGGATAAATCATTTCAAGGAATAATTTTCCTGATTCTTTGAATTATATGTTTAATTAAATTTATTACACGTAATTACCAAAATGTATCATAATTATCTGACACATTTCAAGAAATACGGTCTCATTTTACTTAATTATATGATTAATTAACTACGGTACATAATTGCTAAACTTCAACGAGATTACATTTCTCCTTTTCTTCCAAAATTCAGAAATCATCCTAAGATACTCCTGCACGTGACTGCATCATGCATGTTCTTTTTTATGCCAGTGTGTTACATTTACTATTTTATTCTCAATTCTTAAAAATAGCTACAAATTTCTTTCTTTTTTTTTTTTTTTCTGTACTGGGTGGCTTTGGTGCAGACACTCCTGATGGTCTTAAAAGTCATGGTGCTCCCTGGCACGTCTGCTCTTGCACTCACCAGCCCTTGGTGCAGCCCCCCACCTGGATCTCAGGTGCATGGCAGAGCAGCCTCAGCGTGTCTCTCTCCAGTAAACGTGGGTTGGCAGAAAGCATCCCATGAGGCCGTTAGAGTAGGGACTGACTGAAGACGACCTGCAATCACTCAAATCCATCCTTGAGGCCAAATCAGTCACCAGGTGAGTCACAAAACTGGCATATCAACACCTCAGCTGTGCATCCCCAGTTCTGCTGCTATGCATTATGTGAACCAGTGTGCAACAGTTCAGACACACAAAGAGAACTCAGCATTGCAGCAGGAAGAAAAATTCCTGGGTCTTATTAATCCATGACAATATAGGTGAACATGAGTAACAACACACACTGTATCACAGTCCCCCGTAGATACAAATGTACGTTTGGGGAGTTGTATATACCAAGCAAGACTAACGAATCAAGTCACACCAATCAAGAACAACCCAGAAGGACTTCTTATAATTCAAGAACCAGTTGAAAATATTCCAAGTATAGATCATTTAGAACATTAAGAAGAGTCTTAACTTGTGATATTTTAATACAAATTGATTGCCTATATTTCTGATGTGTTAGGAGAATTATTCTACAAAATCATTTCATCTCAACTGAAAATGCATAAACACATCCAGTCCTCAATCAACAAAATGTATTCCTGCATTCTGAAGAAAATAACAAGTCGTTTATTAGAGCGAGCCTTCCCACTTTTCACTAGGTTTCTGCCACTATTTAATACCTGGCACACAATCTCCGGATTTCAGTTGCATGCTAGACACTCCTAATCCAACTAGCGCTGCCAAGAATTGAAGCAAAGACTGTCTAATGCAGCAGGATCTTATTATAAGCCAGTCCTAAATGACACCCAAAAAAAAATAATCAATCTTTTTTATTTTAATCCCCATTTTCCCCTAAGTAACAAACTCCCGATTCCTTTACACACTGATTAGGTGCCTGTGCTGCAGGCCACACGATGTAGCTGATCAGTGACACGACAAGCAGTGGGCACGAGGAGCTGTAGTGCCTGGCTGGCACGGCTGTGAAGCGGAACAGAAAGCAGAAGCTACCCACATCAGTGCTGTGCCAAGCCAGTCACACGTACAGCCATCTACTTAATGTCTCCGTGCACAAAAGTGACCATCAGAATATTTAAGAATGCATAAAAAAATCAGGGTAGGGTCTCAAAGTAAGGGTGTAAATTTCTGAACTTCTGATTTTTTTTGTTAGGTTTTGAACAAAACCTGAGGGGAACAAAATATATTTTCAAGATAAACTATGGAAACTGAAGCAATTGTCAGGCTTACATCAGCCATGGCTAAATTTAAAAAAAAATAATAAAATAAAGGAAAATAATCAACCTCATCAAAGGTTATGTATGAAACCAGAGAGGGCTTTTTCTACATGTCATATTAGTCACAGATCTTTGCTTATCCTAAGTCTGGATCAGCCTCTGGCAGCTACGGATATCATTCCCTCCCATACCTAGAGCTCTCTGCCCCAATACAAGTTGCCTCTCCTACTCCTCCACCCTTGGAAGCAGCAGATTCAGCAGGGCCATCACACAGCCTTCTGGACACAGCTTCAGACTGCAGCAGCCATCATTTCTTCCAAAGCTCAGAGAGCGCAAAGGTGATTTAGAATTACGTCTGCCCTGCCAAATGTGTGCTGTGGGTCTCGAACACAGACATGAAACCTCTTGAGAAGGTGGAACAAATAACAGTCCACGTTGGCCACTGCAGTTTAACTGGCTCCTGAATGCAGGATTCTTTCCCATTGCAGCATATGTGCATTAGCAGCAAATATCCCTAGCCTCTCCTTATTCTGCCTCTGAAGTGAAAGCCAAACTACTTATTAGGGGCCTTTTGTTATCTGTACTAACTGAAAGTCTAATGGTTATACTGTCTTTGGGAATGTGGGAGATCTTAGGCATGTATGATGATACTGATGACGTTAATATACTAAGAGCATCAGCCTGGGAAAAAGGAGGACCCAATAATGGTGAAGGGGAAGCCTGCATTCAGCTATTGCTCTACACGTTTTAAGAGTTAAGTTCTGTCATCTACTCTCTTGAGAGTTATACTGCTTACAAGGCTGGACTGCAGAGTCTGCAGTCAGGCTTATCATGGCGTTACTCCTATTTTAAAGCCTTTTCATAGTGCCTGCTCTTTTCTTAATATGTAATGATACTACTGGATTTATTTCCATTCTATTTCAAGTCATCCAGGCATTGGGACCTGTCATTTTTGTTATTTTGTTTGAGTATCTAGACACATCCTGGCATATCCTGCCAGGTGGCATTTTCTGTTCAACATATTTCAAGGCATTATACATTTGAGAACATGCACATGAAAATAAGAAGGAATAACACAGGGACAACTAGAGCAGAGTTCATACACACACAAACGTTTGGATACCCAGTATCGTCACCTCCTGTAGTCAGTAGGTCAACCCAAGCATTTCTAAGTGCCACTCATCAGACTTCCCAACCTCACGCAGATGGACCACAACATCTACCAGACTGCAACTGCCTGCTCTCGTCCTCCACCCTCTAAAACTAGAGGATCAGTTCTTATACCTTTTTATGTTTACCAGGGTAAGGGGTTGTCTGTAAATTTCTTACGCAGGGTCCTTGATCCAAAAGAACAATCCTTCTTGCTTCTATTGCTGCACAGCTTCAGGCATCTGAGTCTAAGACTCCTTCCTGAAATAATGACTTGGCATAAATATTTTGAAGCATGTTGAGATAAATGTCTGTTTCATTACAGTTAGATTACAATGGAATTTCTATAGAAGCATTTCTGACACAAAACGAACCCTTGTGATTAATGCTAATCAAACATTCCATATAATGGTAAAGTGCCATAATGATTTTAGTATTATTGTGAAGTGTTACTAAACAGACAATTGCTCTGAAAACACAGTGAGGCCTTGCAGAAGAACCTAGATTTAAACACACACTTTTTATAACTCTTAACATATTGCACTATATGAATCAGAGTAAATAAGCCCAATGGGAATGTTTACTGAGGCACAAAGAATGGAGATCTGCAGAAGAAACTAGTTTATCATAAACAATACAAATATTTACTCTATTATTTAATGTGTGCCCAGCATGTCTATCCTTAATACAGCATTAGCTGACATCAGGCATATGCCATATGCGCAAATAATTAATTCAAATTATGTTTTCTTCCAGAGTGTTGTCTCAGAAAAGAGCCGAATTAACGTAAAGATATATATAACAGCAAATACCGAGATGATCTGCACTGGAAAGCTCTGCCTGCGTGGCATTTCAGAACCTGATTTGTTTACAAAAACAAAGTTATGCCTAGGCACAAAGCGATACATTAAAAAATGTTTTAAGCACTTAACAAATCTTGAAAAAGGCATGTTTCTATAACGTCATTCCCTAAACCTTCATTCACATCTCCCCCAAGAGCACCACGTCACTTCTGTATAGATTGAGCTGTCACTCTCCACAGGCTCTTCTTTGGGCTCTCCATTTCTCATCAACTTTTCCGCTGATCACGGAGAAAGAACTGCAAGCTGGAAAAGGAATTTCCTCATCCCAAAATTAGCTTGGAGAAATGCCAAATACAGCTGCAGAACACCAGCTCGCCTTGCTGGACCACAGTGGGCAAGCCAAGAAAGACTCCAGAAGGATCCAAGGGAGACAATGCAGACAGCCTTGTTATGCATTTGCACGACCCCTCACGTTATGGACCCCATTGGTGTTTCACGTCTCCCTCATTTACTAGTCATATTTCCCAAAGCTCATTAACCTCCAAGTTTTGTGGTTCCCCACAAAACTGTGCAGCCCCACCGAAACCACACACTAATTTATTTAAGCATACGACTCACGGAGCCACGTCGGCTGTGCTGAAGGAGAGATGCCCACAGTGCTCCTGTCTCGGCAGGCACTTGGAGAGGTACGCTCCGGCCCCCAGTCACGTACCTGGCTCCGATTTGAGCCATGAAAAATGTGAAGACAGCACCTTGCGGACAGGCACTATCTATTTTGGTACCGCAGGACATAGAAGGCCTTTCCTTCAACTCCTGCGAGGTGCCCAGAAGCATCCATCCTTAGATGCCTCACGCCTTTACAGATTTGGCCTTTAATATCTGTCTGTTTCCAGAGACGCGCTGGGCTTGCTGGCAACATCTCAGGGTTCATCAATTCACCGGGGCTCCCTGCGGTTCCCCACAGCCCAGCCTGGCACCAAGGAACCCGGGATTTATAGCCCACTTCTTGCTGCAAGAAGTCAATAGACGGATGGCAGCAGGGCAGGCAGCTCTCCCCGCCCGACTGTGACAGCACTGCGAAGAGCACGCCTCACCCCTGCTTTGGCATCACGATCAAATACAAAGGGAAAACGAAATTGAGTTGATTACAAATAATTCAGCTAGGCAAGGACTAAGAAACGCTCTAGGAATGGTGTTAAGTCTACAAATATCTAAAAAGCGTCTATAAGGGTATTTGAGCATGCCCCAAAAGAAATTAAACAGATGCAGAAGGAATTGGGTAGAAATTCAGTCCTTTACGTACATGTATGGCTTACATTTTTAAAGGTCGTGGCCAAAGGATCAAGAGCAAAACCAAGAGGAACATCTTGCATTTTATGACAGTGCATATTAAGCAATCAATGTGGTATCATGATCAAATGGAAACCTGTGTAAGAACCTCACACCACTCCTCCATAGCAGTTGGCCAAGACATGGGACAGTTTTCCACAAACAGAGCACATCCAGATCACGTGCTGAAGGAGTACACAGTTCTCAATTTTACCCTGCTCTGCCCCATGGAGACACAGTTATCCACTTACTGTTTCAAACCAAGAGTAGACCAGAAAATTTCTTTCAGACTCTGAGCTTTACTTCACTCACCACAGTAAAGCAGCACTGACACAAACCGACCTGGCTGGAGGTATTTTCACACGCACGGCAGTTCGTGGAGCCACAAGCTGTTTCTCCGTTGTTTTTCCCCATTAGTTCAAGCTTCCAACCACTACAAACTGCACTTTCGTGACCAAGCAAGGAACGCGAGGTAAGAGCCCACAAGTGCAGGAATCACGTTGCGAAGCCCATTGGAGCGTGAAACTCCTCCTGGCAGGCCAGGCACGATCCAGCCAGCTCCACGGTTACAGCAGCGAGGCGATGAAGCCCAACCAGACTGAGATCTCCAAGGTAAAGCCTTTCTCAAAGGCTGTACATCTTTAAGGTGACCAGACTGCCATTATACCTGGCAATGCAGATAGCCCTAACATATGTACTTAAAAGCAAAGTATCTCAACACTTTTTTTACTTAAATGTATGAACATTTAAGTAAGTGATATGAAAAACTACAAATAATCAAATCTCTTTCATACACGATCAAAGAAAAAGAGAGAAGAAATGTATACCACAGCTTTCCTTACACCAAGCACAAGGGCTTACCACAGACAACAGAAAAGTTATGCCTAAACTATGAAAAATACCTTGACAGTGTCCTTTTAAAGTCGTAACTTATTATGGGAAATCAGCATTCACAAGCATAAATTCGTTTCTGTGTAATTCACTGCCCGGTGACATTTGATTCCTTCCTAACGAATCTGTATTTAAGAAGAAAGTCATAAAATTGAAACAATGGCAATGACTGAGTAATTCATGACTTCGTTCTGTATTAACAATTAATAAATCCACCTCCCAATACCCAGCAACCAGTCACCTGCCACTTTTTATTTATTTCATTTCATTTTCTCTATCTTGCATATCCTCTGAGGCAATCACACATAGTGCCTTTACCTTGCTGCAGAAAACTAATAATTCCTCGTTGTACTTCAGTGTTTCAGGCATCATCTTTGCTGCATTATTAAATGCACATGAAATAAATACGTCTCATACCGTGGTGGAGAGCACAGTACTTAACAAAAGCTCCTCAACTGCTTCACAAAGAGCTATCAAGTTTCTAGTACTCAACATGTTCATTTATATTTCATCACCTAGGATGGAATTTAATTTGCTTTGGAGAAGTTTAGCCTTACAGAAACTCCAAAAAACCTTCACCGCAACCCACTGTATTCCTGGGAGGAGATGCCAAGTGCAGGGACTCTGACAACTTTCTCTTTTGCCACTTCACGAGCAACCCACCTGAGCCAGCAAGAGCGCTGCTGGAAGGCAAAACCATTCCACATAAACAAGCCACATTTGGACCTTTCCTCCCTTCACAGCACGCAAAAAGCCCTGCTGACCAAACCGGACAGCATGATGGAGGAGGAAGGAGTACCTTGAAGCAGGCAGGTGCTAAGCCATTTAGAGCTTTGCAAGGTAAAAGACAACACACAGTACTCTGCCGTTTGCTGTCTTCATTTCAGACACAAAGATAAATCAGGCTTCAGTGACAGAGGCACTGTCCCAGCAGGAGCCACACATCAGAAGCCTTGCGAGCCATACACTCTCTTTCCTTCGTTCTCCTCAGGTTCAAAGGGACAAAGATGATACTGGGCCAGTTTGCATCTCCCAGCATTTAAGGAAAAGAAAAAAAATCAGTCCATAAGCCATCTCTCCTTCTATGACTGATCCTATTAAAGAAGGAACAATAGCTCTAGACACAAAACTGGGTTATTCCTATCTCCTCCCAGTTCTGCTCAGTCTAAGCTAAGGCATCCTATATTTCATCATTTCTTTCCATGTGTCCTTTAATTTTAATAGAAATTGTGGTGCATGGAAGGGAGCTTTACTAGTGAGTATATAGACTCTGGAACAGTAAAAGCTCTATGTTCAAGTACAAATAAAGAGCACTCAAATAAAGCAGCCAACTCAGGCATCTTGCTGTGCCCTGGTATCCACTTGAACATCCTAATAGAAAGAAATCTCACAATTCTCCTCTTACAATAGTTATATATCTGCCACTTCAGCAAAGATTAGGTTATATATTCTAGCAGGTAACAAATGCCCCATTACAGTATTACAATCTGCCTGACCTTTTTAGGCCATGTTACAGTATCACCAGTAGCACAATAACCAAATATACTAGAGGTGTTTTCTGGGACTCACCCAAAGTTTTTGGTTGCTGGCAAAAAGCTGTCCCCTGTAGTACACTACTGTAATTGCCAAAAAAAAGTGTCAGCTTGAGTCGGGAATTCAGCGTGCACAGAGATGTCAGATTTCTGTTTAACACCAGTGCCCTTTCTATAACAATCCATCAGCTTTCTCCAGTGTACTCTCCAAGACAGTCTGTGCTGACTGGCTTTGTCCAAGTTCAATGCGCTGCTGCAGCGATACAGGAGGGAGGCAGGAGCCATGCCATGTTTAAAGCAGCGTTTATCCCAATTCGTACCCACTGCATAGCGTCTCTTGAGAAATGTGCAAAAGCTTCAACCGTGTTGATGAAGTTTTGATGAAACCTTCTTGAAAAAGATCAATAATTTACTGTGCTACAGAATTCCATTCAATTCCTTTTGATAAGATACTAGAGGAAAGGTTTGATTCTGTCTGCCCCACTTACTGTTTCTAAAGTTTCTTACCAATGCTATTTTCTTACCTTTTTCTATGGACTTCATTGCATCTCTTCTAGCAGATACCTCTCAAGGCAGGTAAGGCATGATGTTAGTAGGAGGGTAATTGAACTGAGAGGAAAGGTTTTGTTAGTACCATCCACACATCAGCATTATGTATTCCTGTTTTAAACATGTCCTCTTTCTCCTCTTGTTTCTCGTCTTCATCACTGGAAAAATGGGAAGTGAGGAATTTCCTGGCAATACTTTCACACATGCTATCTTCCAAAAAAAATCTCCTTAAGCATTATGAGGCTCTTTTTTTAATGCGCAGCGTTACCTCAAGTATTTTTTCTCCTTTATTTGTCTGGTAACGTACAAAAGTAGGAAATCCAATTTCACTGAAAGTAAACTCAGTCTCAAACTAGAATCTGCAAAAAGCTGCATCTTTGATAGTGTCTTCAGTTAAATTAATCTTAACTACAGATTCTGCAGACAGTGGAATTGCTGGAGTTACATCACGTAGCCCAAAATCAGACCGTCTGAAATTTAGGCTCTGCATCTGGTAATGGCACAGAAGTGAATTACAACTTTCAGACTTGTACTTCCGAATTCTGAGATACTGCTACTAAATAGGCATCAACACAAGGTTGACAGAAGCTCACCGGTAACCTCAGAAAATCATAGGCAAATTCAGAAGTCTGGGGTTGCTTTGTTGTTTTTAAATCTCTCTCCTTACGCTTTTCTACTTTCACTTCAGATTCCATGCTGGTCTTCCAGCATTAATGTTTGCATTCTTACAGGTTAGATTTCTGCTGAGACAATTACTTTATAACCAGTACTTCACAATAATTCTTCGTGATACTCCTCTGCAGGAGGAGGATAACTTTTAGTGTCAGTGTGAATATGATTCTGTATATCTGTAGCACTGAATTTATAGCACGCACGTGGAAAATCTTGTAAACTGCCCTTCTCTTGATAGACTGTGCAGTAAACTGTATAGTATTTTAATTAATTTCTTAATTACAAACCTAAAGTGTGGTAGTTGAAATCTCACATGCATGCACAGCAAATACTGTTGCTTTAGCCTGAATAACACAAGGCAGATGAAGGCAGAACTGCTCAAAATAAGTAGAACCAGCTGGAAAGATAGATACTGGCTCTTGCCTGCTTTTACTCACTTCCTATTTTTTCCTTCTCTGATAATTAACAGATTACTTTTTCTATGCCTTACATTTTAAGATTATAGAAATCTCAGAAGCCTGTAACACTACAGCAGAGGAATTAGCACCAAAACATGGACATTCAGTTCACTGAGCAACTCAGCCGTTGTACCTCTGGATAACAATGCGGAAATGATTTGCGTATTTGTTTTCACTAATTGATCCAGAGAGCTGCTGGCACAGGGCAGACGCGCAAAGCCAGACATCCAGGTTCTGCCAGCACCTCCTCATGCAGAACTCCCATCCCTGTAACGTGACCGCAGAGTAAATACATTTTTCTCTCTGATTTTACTCATCCAAATATGAATTCCCATTGCTGATCTTTACTCCTCCAACCTAGCACCGTATTGACTTAACAAGGTAATAGCCACCTTACAGGGACTGAACCCCTCATAAGAATGGCAAGTAAGACCAGTCTATCACTTCAGGCCAAGCATCTATCTAATCTTATTTTCAACAGTGGCTAGATGTGGGTGCCCAAGGAATAATTTATGACCTTTCCTCCCCTCCTCGAGGAGCTCCCAACCATTTTCAATTCAGGGCATTTCCTGAATTGGATAGAATTGCTTTACTTATTAAATCCCAAGGGATCTCGTAAATTCTCAGCCAATTCTCTCATTGAACACCGTCTTTGCTTTGCTCACTCTGTCTTCTTGGCTCTACATTCCAGTTCCTGTCTTCATGTTTTATCCCAAAATAATTTCATGCACTGAAGTCCGTATCAGTCATGCAATTAATATTTTCTCTTTCAAATGTCTGTCTTATATGAATCACAGTCAGAGTAAATATTCACAGAATGGCTGAGGTGGGCAGGGCCCTCCTGAGGCCAACTGGTCCAAGCCCCTGCCCAAGCAGAGCCACCCAGAGCAGGCTGCCCAGGACCATGTCCAGGCAGCTTTTGAACATCTCCAAGAAGGGAGACTCCACAACCTAAGCCAGCGCTCAGTCACCCTCACAGAATGAAGTGCTTCATGGTGTTGAGATAAACCTTCACGTGTTTCAGTTTGTGCACACTACCTCTTGTCCTGTCACTGTGCACCACCAAGAGCAGCATTTCTTCAGCCTGTTGAGGTCTCTCTGGTTGATAGCATGACCCTCTGGTATATCCACCACTCCTCCCAGTTTTGTGTCATCAGCAAAAAGCATTTTTGTGTCATTCTTCAAATAAGCTGCTAGGCTGAATACTCTTTTTTTTTTTTTTTTTTTTTAAAAAAAACAGCATGCCATTAAAGAAAACAGAAAAAGAGCTACAAGTAAATACAGATAAAAACCTCTTACCCTTTAAGATGATTCCTACCTGTTTAGATACCTAACAGTCCTTTCATTGTAGTCATCTATCTGTAGATGGCACTTAACAGAGTAAGTGCTATTTCATCCAGCTGGGAGGCTACTGAAATCTATGTGAATATCATACCCACAAAAAAGCCTATATTACTCAGGAATTCCCATATGAACCACTGCACAATTGTTGGCATATCCTATAGCATTCAATAGAACCAATATTACAGTATCTTTCTTAATAAAGACACAGCAGACATATCCATGCTCAACCTCTGAACTGCTCCTTTAAGTCACAAACTCTTCATTTATTGTCTCAGTCACAATTTCTACCTACCAGTATATGAAAAACTCCCCCAGAGGTGATGCATATACTGAAACCTAGTGCCTGAACAATAAAATACAAGTAAGAGCTGACGAGATTCTCACACAGTATGGGAATCTCCCAATCACTTCTAAGACCATTTCAAGCTTTGCTTGAAGGCAAGGCAGAAAGTACAATTTGGAGGATGTTCTCTAAGGTTTCTTGAGCTCTTCTGTGATCCCTCATGTGCCTAACAGCTCGAGCCTTGCCAAATCTCAACAGAAGTATTTCAGGAGGATGGGAGAACAGTGGTTATGGCTGTTATGGGCATCCACATGAAGTAGTACACCAATGGTGGCTGTAAGAAATGCATTCACATGTTTCCCAAGTACATGAAAAGAACAGGAGGTGGCTGCCTAAACGCAGGATCATCCTGGAGCTAAGCAAGGTCCTGGTCCCTCTCTGAAGGGAACAGAATCACAGAACTGTAGGGGTTGGAAGGGACCTCAAAAGATCATCAGGTCCAACCCCGAAACAGAACTGACCAGGCCTGAAGAGCACATGCCACATCTTCTCAAATATATTAAAAATAAGTTTTTGATGGTATAACAGATGTGCCAGCAGCTGTAGCACTCAGGACTCCTGGCAGGGTTTCCAGCTGCAGAGAGCCACTCCTGCTACCACTGCTGGCAGTGCAGAGGTGGGGCAGCAGCACCACCCCTATTCTGCTGCACTGAGAACAGCTGGAAGGGCCTGCCACAGTTTTGCTAGGTTGCTTTTTTTTTTTTTTATTCTTATTTTTTTTAAGTACCTTTAGTAGCCAGATTGTCTCTCAAACTCTAATGATGCCTTGCATCTGACGCTAAGTGTAGCATTACTGGTTAGTACAACAGTTGTATACGCCAGATATGTTGAATTAAAAAAAAAAAAAAAAAAAAAAAAAAGCTGTAATAATGGTGCAGTCTCCTGAGAATACATTTATTTCTGCAGTATAAAATAAAATTAAATTCTTCAATCTCAAAAACTATTAAAAGGTTGTATTTAAAATGCATGAAGCATTAAAAAGACATCAAAATTAAAATAATCTCATAAATCTCTTCATTTAAAAGACTTATTAGAATACAGATAGAGGCAGAAAACAGCTGCCCTGCAGACTAAAGCAGTAAATTATGACTATTTTAACTTTTTTTCATTTTCATCATTGAAATTTTCCTCACAGAATTATTGCAGCAGTATAAAAAGACCAACTGCCCCTATATTTAACATGTGAATAGTAAATTATTTTTCAGTGGACTTCACAACAGATAAGCTGTATATTCTTTCAAATGTCAGCAGACTGTGGGATCGTTTCCAGACAAAGGAGGTGGGGAGTGCTTTCAGAAATCAGTATTGCATGCAAAACTATTGAATTAATCAGCAATTCATTCTCTTCAACACAACAGCAGTGGGACACCGCCGCAGTTGTCACTCCAGCGCTCCCAACGCCTCCCTTCCCCTCACACTCTGGGCTATTATTTGAGCCCAAAGGGAGGTGTTCAAATATCAGCACGCTGACTTGGAAACGGCTGGGTGTGTAACGGCTCCGGGAAGTTCACTTATTTAGGAATCATAACGTGGTCTTCAGAACCTACATTTAGTCAAGACTTAGTCTTCACTTAAAAGCAAAGAGACTTGCTCTTACTGGTAGCACTCAGTGTGTTACAAGATCTGTGTGTAAAAGAGGAAAAATTAGCCAGATGAGAAAGGGAAATGCATGACTTTCATTATCAATCAATAATATTCAGCTTTTTAAAAATGACAAGTGATTTTTTCCAACAAACACGCTCCCTCCATCCTCAGACCACCATTTGTCAGCCTCCAAGATATCAGAGCGTTCCTTGGAGTGTAATTAAGCTATGATGCCAATCGCTCTTCAAAGGAGCTCAGCACACGGAAAAGGCAAAGAAAAAAAACCTGAGGGAAGGCGATTTCACACTGTTTATCCCTCACCTCGTCCGTATCCAGCAGCATGATCTTTGCACAGCCAGACTGTTGATATCCAAGCAGATTACAGCAGGAAATGCTAAGGATGCACGAAACTGGGGAAATGAAAAACAACAAAAAAGCTACCAAGGGGGAAGGGAGGGGAAGAAGTTAAATCAAGAGGATAAAGAGTGCTCCCACGTAGCCATTTGCTGGTTTTGCTTCATTGCAAATTATATCTTATGATATTATAAACCACTTTTCCTGACAGCAATGTGCATTACTGTGCACTTTAACTTCCTTCCTGCTTACAAGAGATAAGATTAGTAAATGTTTGCTTTATTAACAAGTTGAAATTCTATTAAACCAACTTAATTGATGGTACTGTTGCATGGACTCTGCTTCTTGTTTATATTTTTCGAAACTTACACCTGCAACAGAAGTTGATTCCTTTCCAAAAAAACACATCCGCTGTTCTAATTCCATATACTTTCTTCCAACACTGACGCCTGTTCAGATTGTGCAAAGCTCCTTATCTAAAACTCCAACAACGATAACGGAAGTACTCAAGTATAAAAACTCCAGTTATTTTATTCATCTTTCTCACTACTAGATTACCATTATGCTTGGTCACTGAGTTTTGTCTGTTGGGTTTCAGATAAAGCAAGAAGTCAACCAGAAGACACAGTTCTGCACCCGATGGGTTAGTGCATCATCAATAAAAAAACACTTCTGTCCTTCTTTTACTTTAGCCTTAGGTTAGCTTCCTCATGAGTGGCTCTGGATGATGCTGTAACCTTCTCTGCAAAATGCTTATGCAGAAGAACATTGTGTGTTGTACAGCTGCTTCAGTAAACTGCTGATAATGGCAAGCTTAAAAGTAAACCACTAAGAACACACCAACTCTCTGCTGAAAACCCAGAGAAGAACTCTCTATGGGGAACAGAAAAACTTAATTTCACTGTCAATGTAACCTGTAAAGGACGATGGTGCTGTTCATCTGACGAGGCTCTTGTTCCAGTTTGTTGGTTCCCTCACCCTACACCTGAACCAAACTAATCACCAGTATTTACAGCAAATAACACACAATTTAGAAGTTAATCTATTTTTCTTTAAACTGCAAAGCAAGTCAATTATACAAATCTCTAAGTGTAATTCCAATTTAATATAAATATACCAGATAAATTGCAAGCCAGGTCTTATTTATAAAACAATACCTTGACAAGCAACATTATTACACCCTTAATTTATTATGTCTTCCATTGATCTGTCTCTTCTTATCTGATTGTTACAAGAACGTAACGATTGGTACACAGTTGTCAAGATTGTCATGTACACAAGATAGTGAAAGCCCAAATGAAATTCACTCTTTTCTTTACAAAATCCATCAAAAGCTATTTTTAATTACTGCTAATGATCAGCTAATAGTCTGCAGAAAAACAGTAAATAATTATGCTTGCTTAAAGCTTTTTTTTTTTTCTAACAACTTTGACATAATAAATTTTTATGTCTGCTCAAATCACATCAAAATTGCAGTCATACTACTCTAGACTCTAGTATGCTAGATGGCACAATGGGGGTAGCTGGCTGGTCCATAGGAAATGTATTCCAAGTACACAATATTATTTTACATTTCAATCATACAGTAGTCTGCCTGGTACAGTTTCTGAGTGATAGATGAGTTTGTATTTTGTGCTTCAAATGTTGGCACAAAAAATACACCATAGTATTATTTCTGATGACTTATGAGTTGAAGCAACAGAAATCACTCCACGTAGCAAATCGTAAGTTCTAAGGATTTACAGAGCTGCATCCTCTGTAACCTAGGGTACCCTCATTCACATCAGCAAAATATACTGCTCAAGAATCTGCTGCTTCATCTTCCTACATACTACAAGGCTCCCCAGAAACTAAACTTCTGTGTTAGTAAAATGCCTCCATCCCTTTTTGCTAAAAAGGAGAAAACCAAAACCAGCTACCAAAGTCCAATCTATAGCATATACTAAAAATGAAATACACTTTGTGGGCCTGTGAAATCGCCTTTTCCTCCACTTGTATGCTCAGCTCCCATGAATGGGAAGTACATCAGAGGAGAAATGGAGAAACGGTCATGGTGGAGAGGACTGAGCAAGGGTCCTAAAGCTTAAAGAATTTTTAAACTAATATCTGAAACACAACTGTACTGTTTTGTATAGTACTATATGTATACACACAAAAACGTTCTCTCCCCACACAGACACATATACACCTAAACACACACACACTCACATGCAGACCCAGCAAAGTGCAATATGTAAGTGACTGAAGGATGACAGTCCCCACTGCCACGCTTGTGCAGTAGGAGGACAAAAGCTCTCTGCAAAAGGGAATGTGAAGACGTTTGCTAACATTACACATCCTTTCTGTACAGCACGACTATGCAAACATTTAGGGTCTGCTCGCTGTTAAACCCTGAAGATGCTGAGAGCATTCCAATTAATTTTGGACTTCATTTAGTAACTTGGAAACCAGTTAAGCAATTATCGCAACGTCCTGCAGAAGAGCGCTTCACACAGCTCCGTATTATATAGAGTACGGACTCGCCCTTAGGTATGAGGTGCAAGAATGGCTTGAGGGAAACAGATTGGTAGCTGCTAGTGATCAGGGCCAGGACCTGCACACCTAGGTGGGAAGGCTTCACGCAGACTCATGAGGGAAGCCACAGGAGCAGGGCACCAGGCCCCGTTCAGCACCACGCTGCCTCTGCGGCCTGTGCTGGGCAGGGCTCACACCGGGCCTGCCGCCCTCCTTGCAGAGGGACACCTCAGTTTGCTGCAGTACATGATTTCTAGAGTCTTCTTCACCATAAAGGGGTTCTTTGAAACGATTTCTTCCACTGCTCTGCCTGAAAGCACAGCATACGGAACAGCATTTACATTAGCATACCGTACCCACGTACCGGCTCGGCTGCTGCTAGCAGGATGTTTTTACCCCCGGTTTTCTGCCTAATGGGACCTTACAGTGCCTGTTGGCTTGACTTTTCTAATTTTTCTATTTTTAGAAGGAATCGTGCTAGAAAAAAAAAACACTGAAGGGCCAATCTGGGAAGACAGGAAGATCCCAGATGGTGTTAGTTGTCATAGCTTCACTTCAGTGTCATGACAACTCACAGCAGCTGAGGGCCTGCTCCACTCCATTTGATCACTCTGAATATTATGTTACGTTTGAATGCCTATTTACTGGGCTCACGTATGTTCCCCAGCTTCAGCTGTGAAGCTTTGATTTAGCTCAACACATCTGCAAGGCTGAAATTCCTGGTTATCCAAACTCCTGATTACTCTCTGGTTTAGGACACTCCCATGGGACCCTCGGATAACCACGTTTTCCCTGTATAACACAGCACTCCTATAACCACATTAAAATGCAGTTTTGTCTCACCTATAAAGGTCAGGGCCGTAATACAATTTAGCAGTGAGGGCAAAATATGATTTACTTCCGTCCACAGGCAAGACCAAATCATGTTATAACGCTGAGGGTAGGGGAAAAACTATCAGGTTACAGCACAATCCTCCAAAGTCATTTTGCCTGTTACAACCATAAACTCTGCGTTAGCAGCTGATAGCACAGGGAGCACAGTACTTAAGCAGGCTATCACAGTTCCTGGGAAAAATATAACTCTACTTGCTGTTAAGGGAAACCATAATTTCTACTGCTGATAGTGCAGAGAGTGGCCAAGACCTCTACAAGCCCCATCTTCTGAAATCAATGAAGCCAGAAGAGGCTTGGAGGTCGCTAATTAATTGTTTCTATGTAATAGTTCATGATCTCCTAACTACCACCATAAATATTCATGTCTCTCCTGGACAGTCCAACCCAAACCACTGAGTCTTGCTACACAGCATGTGCCAGAAGACCACGGAGCACCTCCCTGGAGCACTCAGCACTTCAGCGGCTATTAACTGGCAGAAGGTCCCACTAGGCCAGGCCAGGTAAACTGAAGCTCCAGATGCCTCCAGTCAATGTGAGGATGCAACTCAGGCAAGGCAAAGCAAGCAAATCCATTCCTGTGCAGCCTCTGCTCTATCACATCAAGCAACCGCCAGTTGTGATGAGGGTCTGGCTACATACTCACACCTACCATCCCACTTCCAAGTTTCCAAAGGAGTAAGGCAGCAAATGCAGAATCTGAAACTATCCTAAGGTACTGACTGGTTTTCTTCACACAGATTTGAGCTACCATCTTGCCTTCATGGCCAGTGTTAGGCTACATTCCTGCTGCTATATTTGCTTAAAAAAAAAAAAAAAAACAAAGCAGACTTTAGCTCTGCAGTCAATCTTGGATCTCAGTTCAGTTGCCTAAACAGGCATCTGACAGCACATACACAAGGCTGGATCTGACAGTAGCTATGGGATGCCTGCACCCTTATGGACTAGCAGGTAGAGGCTGCCCTAGGCTGTGTCAAATGGCATTAGCCACCTTAGTTCAGGCAACTGAATGACACCTTAGTGTTTCCTTTAACTATTTAGCTTCTGCAGCCACTGTTTTAGAATTCTGCAAATCATACTAGAGATCTTAAGAGGAGAGGAGACAAGTTTGCAAACACTTTTTAATGGTTCTCCATTGACCTAGGAACAAGGCTGAAGACAAAATAAGAAAAATTTCAAGCCCACATTTCAAAATGGGTGGAAAATTTCTCTCTGCCTTAGGACTTGGCTACAGTATTTCCCTGACCTTTGAAAAAGCAGCTTATATACAGATTGTAAGATACCCGGCACTGCACTTACCCATGTTGAAGTATAGAAGAGTATCTAAAATATCATCCCCAAAACAGACTTACCCTTGGCTGTTGAACCTCAAGATGTGTTAGAGTGAGCACTATAGAGCATAATGATGTGGAGAACAGTCTGACCATGCGGACAACCACTTGCAATTCAGGAGACTAATAGCCTCTTCTGCTGACTGCAACCCGAAGCAAGTCATTTAACTTACCTGTGCCTCAGTTTCCTCATCAGCAAACAATAATGCCTACTCAGATTTGCACAGCACTTTGATCAATGGTTGGTTACATCGTGCTTTTAAAGCGTAGGGACCCATCCTGGCAAGCTTTGTCCGAGTATAGGGAGAACACAAGTAAGCAGATATGAATGGAGCTAGGAATTGGTCCCTCAGGGTGTGCAAAACCAGCTCTGGAAGACCTTTCCATTTTCTCTTCCTTTTTTTTTTTTTTTTAAGCTTGCTTGCTCCCCAGCAATAATTATTTGTAGTTGTGTAGTGTTCATTCTAAAATATACAAAACAACAAAGAGCCGGAAAAATCCTAACAAAATTTACTTAAGATGTAATTCTAACAAAGTTCTTCCTACACACAAAAAAGTAACTGACAGTGAATGTTTAGTAACTTTGACATGAAAAAAAGGGGAGAGATAAAATGCTTTTATGCAAATTTGATTTCCCTATAATAATCTAGAGCTATTCTGCTAGAAGGAATTATCTCTGCAGGCTGGCAGCTGCAGTAGGCAGTGAATTAAAAATGGCTCTGTATATGGGAAAATCTGTTCTATAATCAGTGCTATTCTTAGAGAGGACATCAATCTCACCAGCTCCCACGATGCTCTCTTCGTGTGAATGACACACCAGGATGATGTAGAAACTCCCATTACATCACTGACACTGATTTCCTGAGCACCAGGAATATACCATTAACACGCAGGGAAAATTGTTTCAGGGATGACTGTACAATTTTGTTTTTTTGCTTTAAGAATCTACAGCAATGAAAAACCTTACGAAAAAGATGTTCAGCAATGATTCATCCAACTGGACTTGAAATGAACTGCACATTCTTGCTGCAAGGTTCCAGTTTCTACTTGCTGTTTTCATACAACGAGCTCCATTCCCAGGTCACAAGACATTGAGAAAGGATATATGGCATGGGTTTTCTCTGAACATTAAAAAGGCACATGCTACAGAAAAGTATTTTAAGAAGTAAGCGACCACTACAGTTCTACACACAAAATGTCACTGGGTTTCTAATGATGCAGCTGTGTGACCAAAAAAGCTTTTATATCCCATAGATTATATTGCAGACAACTTGCATGCTTATAATGTAGGACTCAGTCTCATTGTTGTACCAAATGGAGTTATATGGTAAATAAATATTACCTCCCGTATACAAAGTAATGATTCCTAGCTAGATCTGACTCTGGTATTTCCTCAATAATCTTTGTCCTCATGCTTCACACGTACAGTAATCCTTCTTCTGCTGTGTCACATGCACTGTAAACCGTCTCGGCTTGAGTGATGGATTTGAAAATTAAACAACCTAGGGGGCTCACTGTTTTTAAAAATCATTTTATATATCATTTTAAAATAACTTTACGTAACCTGACACGAATGCTAAGCCACTGGATCTATTAATTTAAGATTTACTCTCCTATGTTACAGTTTGCCCTGACAAACTGACTTGCATAAATGCACAAACTGCAGTGAAAAAGCAAACTACAAAATAAATTGGGAAAAAATGACAACCTCTCCCATTCACTGGAGTTCTTCACATAGTCATATCTTTGGCACAAGGCACGACATTTTAAAGAAAAGGAATCTCCTGTTTTGGAAAAGATGAAATTTCAACAAAAACTGAAGTAAGATAGCACACTTTAACCAGAGTAGCAAGATTTGGTATTTCCCATCAGCACTAAAAGATGCTTTAAAAATCATGTCCCTCCTCCCTAGAAGAGTTGGCCTCTTACATCATCAGCCTGTGTTTGCATCACTCCACTGTTAAATGGATGTCCTGGAGTTATTCCATGGCTTTCTTTCAGTGGTCTGTCATTATGACAGCCCAGGCTCCCTCCTGATACAGGCACGTGTACCTCCACCTCTGCCTCTCAGATGCCAAGTAGGGTTGGGATTTCCTGTTGTGCAGAGATAATACCGAATGCATTACACTTCTCTGGGAACTCCAAGCCCGGTGACTCTATGGGGTTAATCTAAAAGACAGCTGCATCCATTTTGCTCATTTCTCTCCGTGGATAAACTGCAAATTGCATTTGAAAATAAAATAAGTTATTTCTAACCTTTCAGCTGGCAGCCAATATCTTGGTAAAAAAGGACATAATTTATGACACTGATGATGTGTGGCTGCCTTCCAGAGGCTGTAAACCAGTTTCCATCCTGCTTTAATGCTAATTTAACAATCAAAGAGTTTCACTATTTAAATAAACGTTAAAGAAAATGCAAGGATTTTAATAAAGTTGGTCCCTGGGTTGTTATCTCACATCTCGCTGGTTCCTAGCCACTCCTGCCACCTGTAAGTAGCAGCAGCATTTTGTTCCCCATGCTTAGAACACAATGCTCTTCTTTCCTTCTGGCCCTTTAGTGTGGGGGGGAACAACCTTTGTGCAGCAGGGGAAATGCCATGTGTTAGCTCACCGAAACATCCCTGGCTGCAAGAGGAGATGATGCAGCCTCACAGGTCTCTCCCAGCATTTGCTGGTTCCACTGAGAGACACTTTATGGCCCTTGGCCACAAGAACGTATCAGTAATGCAGCTCAGAGTGGGCATCCCTATCACACAGGGCAGCAGCTGGAGTTAGCAGTGAAACAGTGGCGCAGGTAACTTAAACTATAGACAACATATGACCAAAAAAGTTTCTTTATACTTCTGCTAAGAGCTCTAACCAATTTCCAGTTCCCATCATTGCAGCATTGTTCTCACACTGAATCTGTTCTTCATCGATGATCTGGACAAGGGCATCAAGTGCACCCTCAGTAAGTTCGCAGATGACACCAAGTTAGGTGCGTGTGTCGATCTGCTTGAGGGTAGGAAGGCTCTGCAGGAGGATCTGGATAGGCTGCACCGATGGGCTGAGGTCAACTGCATGAAGTTCAACAAGGCCAAGTGCCGGGTCCTGCACCTGGGGCGCAATAACCCCAAGCAGAGCTATAGGCTGGGAGAGGAATGGTTGGAGAGCTGCCAGGCAGAGAAGGACCTGGGAGTGATGGTGGATAGTCGGCTGAATATGAGCCAGCAGTGTGCTCAGGCGGCCAAGAAGGCCAACGGCATCCTGGCTTGTATCAGGAACAGTGTGACCAGCAGGTCTAGGGAGGTGATCGTCCCCCTGTACTCAGCTCTGGTGAGGCCGCACCTCGAGTACTGTGTTCAGTTTTGGGCCCCTCGCTACAAGAAGGACATCGAGGTGCTTGAGCGGGTGCAGAGAAGGGCGACGAAGCTGGTGAGGGGCCTGGAGAACAAGTCCTACGAGGAGCGGCTGAGGGAGCTGGGCTTGTTCAGCCTGGAGAAGAGGAGGCTCAGGGGCGACCTTATCGCTCTCTATAGGTACCTCAAGGAAGGCTGTAGCGAGGTGGGGGTTGGTCTGTTCTCCCACGTGCCTGGTGACAGGACGAGGGGGAATGGGCTTAAGTTGAGCCAGGGGAGTTTTAGGTTAGATGTTAGGAAGAACTTCTTCACTGAAAGGGTTGTGAGGCACTGGAACAGCCTGCCCAGGGAAGTGGTGGAGTCACCATCCCTGGAAGTCTTCAAACGACGTTTAGATGTAGAGCTTAGGGATATGGTTTAGTGGGGACTGTTAGCGTTAGGTCAGAGGTTGGACTCGATGATCTTGAGGTCTCTTCCAACCTAGAAATTCTGTGATTCTGTGAGTGTTCATGGAAAAGCAGCCCACTCCATCCCACAGCAGGCCACAATTCAGTGCTCAATGAATAAGGTCTCTGTCTCTCTCTCTCTATATATATATATTTATTTATTTATTTATAAACATAGTAAGACCTTCGATACAAAGGCTAACCTTAGAGAGGGTCTATTGGCCAGATTTAATTGGATGCAACTTCGTACTTTTATTTCTAAAAATGCCTATGGGGAACACGGCCCCCCTCTAGTTTGTAACAGAATCCCTGTAGCAATCCATTAACTGTGAAATGGAGACCTGCTGAGCTGCATAACCTGTACTTTTAATTAACGAAGTTTTGTCACCTCCATCCTTATTGCTTAAAGATGCACTTCTACTACCCGTGAACAACATCACACTGTAACACAGTTACACATCCTATGACAACTTGGTCCTGTTTGTGATGTTAATAAAATATTTTAACCCACCTTTTGCTCCTCTGAGCAGCCTATCTAGCAAAGCAATTTCAATTTTCTTCATCTTTTAGGTCTTCACCAAAGCGTAACTTGCAAAGTTAAAATCAGTTACCTCTACCTCTTACAATGAGTTGTATGAATCTGCCTGCTTAATAATTTTACTGACTGGGAAGAAGTGTTAAAAAAGAACAAGCCCAGGTGTCATTTGCTACATTCAACACCACAAAGATTTTCTTGTAAACTAAGTAGCTTTTGCACATAATTCACTGGGACAAGAAGAAATCTCATTTTACTTACAGAATAATACTCTTCTGAAGACAAACACACCATAAAAGCATGCTGCAAGTTTCAGCCATGTTAGATCAATGACTTTCAGTCTTTTCCATCCTGCCAGGGTACAATCTGAGACTTTCTGCTCAGAAGCACAGCAAAAATACAGAGGTCACACACCAGCAAATATGTCTAAGATTATCTGGAGGTGGATTTGTGAGACTGATTCAATGCCTTAGGTCTCACATATTAGAAAATACCAAAAAAAATCAACTTGTAATTCCTGCACAAAGTTCATGCCTTCTAAACTACTCGTAGGGTATCTTTTAGAAATACATTTATTCATGATTTAAACATGTCAGATGACACAGGAGTTAAATAATATGATAAAAAATAGAATTCCTGATAAATCCACATATAAAAAAAATGCACAAGCAGTTACAGTTTTCTAATTTCAGCTACTATCCACTAGATCTTAAGAGCCACAGCTCTATTTCCAGACTGAAGAACTCCATCCTGGTAGAAACCCTCTTTTGATGGAGGTGATGACAGACCTGGAGAAAGCCTTCACACCATGACAGATTTTATAGGTTATTGAGGCTGTTTCTAAACTTTTAATTTAATATGTGCAGCACCAATGGCCAAGGCCCATATTCAATTTTTTTACTGGTACTTCTTTCCAAATGAATTATTGTCCAAAGAAAGGTATAATAGCACACTGTCACTGCATGCCCTATATTTCCCCATTACTTCTTACCTTTGGCTGCTAGTTACAGCTTAAACAATGCTGAAATCTGCATTTAGTTACTACGAAAGGAAAAAAGGGAGAGATCTTCAATGAGTGACTGAAGAGACAAATTATGGCAGATACTACCTAACCAACCTTCATCTGCAAAGTTCTGGTAGAGTTTTCATCCAGTTCCTCCAGTTACTGGCTAAAAATAAAATCACCCCTTTGCTGATATGGAAAACGGAGATTAGAAAACTGCTGTCTTTCCTCTGTGTTAAGGTTTCAGTGGTTCAAAAATAGCAGACCACAGTTGGCTCACACCAATCCAGCTAAAAATGGCTTGCTGATGGCTCTCTCCCAACTATACGCTTGATGCTTAAATAACACAAGAAAACGCTTAGTAATCCAGCTGCCGTTTGTCTCAAAGGTCATGACTACATGATCCGAAGTAGCACAACACAAACAAAATTTGCAAACCTTTGCCACCTCCAGCTACTTTGCACTCCCAGCCCAAAAAATGCACAGGCTGGCACTCCACCATGGAGGAACAGTGACACCTGGTGCTCCGCACTGCAGCTGCACCCACCACAACGTGGGCACCACATAAAGGCCTGGTAACCCATTTGTGACATCCCGAATGGTTTGCTTCTGAGAAAGAAGGGAAGGAAGAAGCCATTACCCCATGCAAGCATCCGCAGAAGTCACTACTGGCACCGTGAAGCCAGCCTGCATCTGAAAACTGCTTTGTGAATCTGAATCACCCGTGTTCCAAAAACAGAGCGGGGATCTGGATAAAATACCTTTAAAAACATGAAGGTTACAAAGGGCCCTTGGTATTTTATATTTGTATGAAGTGCTCAACCTGTACTTCACGTTGGAAATGTCACCAACCTTGGTGATCGAGTTTCACCCTTGGACTTGACGGAAGACGGCCGACTGCACCACTGTGTATGCCTGGTTCTCCAAAATCACAAGATGATGATGGTAACTTGCTGAAAACTACAAATCTTTTGCATTAAAATGGAATCTATTAAATAACATACCTTTGTGTAGAATCTGTACCATAATTACTCTTTGTTAAAAAAAAAAAAAAGTTGATACAATGCACATTCTTTTTAATTGAACTTTAACATGCATTAACATCTGTAGACGAAAACCTGCCATTCTGAGAAGTTTTAAATTCTGCTTTTTTTTTCTTTCCCAGAGCACTGAAGCTATCATACAACTGAATAAAAAGGACTAACAGTGTCAGATTCTTTGCTAATTAATTGTGTCCTACCGCAGATGAGAAATTCTATCTGCATTATCTTGACAGGCATGTCAACTCTTCTTAAAAATTTCTGTCCAGTAGTCTTAAAGTTTTATTGCAATCTTGCTTGCTTTTTTTTTTTTTTTTTTTTTAAATATGCAAGCTGCACAACGCAAGCTGTATTTTATGAAATCAGAGAACTTGAGTAATGTTAAAGTTAGTTATTAGTACTAGGAAATGATATTGTCAGCATAAAAGCAGCATACATGGTAAGATGGTTGGGTTAGATTTTGTACAGTATCATTATTGCATCAGATCTACAATGATCTATTGCACAATGGTTATCTTTGCAGCTTTGCAATTTATTTTATTTTCTAGGAAATGTCTCAAAGAGATATCAACTTTTAAAATATCGCAAAAAAAATTGCAAATGGCAGGGGTTCGGAAAAATAAAAGAATAAAAAAACTTACCATTTGTAAGTGATTAAGCCAGCATTACTGCTATCCTAACACATGGTACTAAGAATTATACTAAGTATCATAGTAATCTAATCAAAATTGGTCAGCAGAACTGAAATGCATCTTAAGCTTGATCATTATTGTGAGGGAAAAATATAATAACTCCTGAAAACCTTGAGCTGTTCCTATACATTGCATTTTTCCTTTAAAATTGAACGCTCTTCCCCTTTTTTGTCTCCTTAATAGCAGCAGAAACATCTTTTTCTTTCTTTTCTTTGTTGTCTACTTCAGCTAATATACTAGCAATTAGCAGAGAACAGAAGTAAAATCTTGCAACTGCCAAACTAAAAGCCTAACTGCTTTAGTTGGACTGCTTTTTAGTCCAAGACGCAGCAGTTGATAGAGCTCTGACAGATTTCATCACAGAAGAGAAGCAGTCTTTGTCTTACTAAATGTGTACATGAGAGTAATGTGTTTGAGAGTGATCTGAATGACCAGCTGATTTCTGTTCTCAGGTACGCCAGAGGGAAAGATCCAGGCAATTACCTCAGACTAATTCCCCTAACAGGCTCTCCGTGGTGTTTTTCCCTATGAAACAAATCACCTAAGCACACACTTTGCGATAAAGGTTCAAGCTGCTCAGATGATTTCATCAGAGCCATCCCACTCAAGCCTGTGCCTTGCCAGAGGACTCCAAAGGATTTCAGGACGAAGACCAGGGAGAAAACATAAAATAAGGCATGTCTGGATGCCTCTGGGATTCCTTTGTGGTACCAACACTATTTCCACATAAGCAAATTAAAAGAAAGCAGGGGCCATATGTGACAAACCTGATGCTAGAGAAGCAGATGGTTTGATCTGCCAGCAAGCAAAGAGTACTTCACCCACTGAACCTATTCTGAAGCCAGAAAAGTGCATCTGAAAATACAAATCAAAACACAGTGCCCATTTTAGCACCCAAGCCCATCTGAGTATTTCTCAAACCCAAGGGAGATATGCCATAAAAACATAATTTGAGTATCATCTCTCATCATTCAATACAATTTTTCAACCCTTTCAAAATTACATTGAAAAATCTATATAATGTGTGCTTAGATTAATGAACTGTTTGAATCTGGATCAATACGCACTCAAAGATTTGAACTGTTGACACCTGCTGGATACAGCCATAAGAATGCTTCATTCAGCTTATAGCCAATCAGTACTTTGTAACTACAGGGGTTCCACTTAATAAACAAGCAATCTAATATATGACCTCTGTAGATTAATTTCCTGAGAGCAAGTAAATAATCTGGATTCAAAATTTCCATGATTATACATATAATTACAGTATCACTTACCAATTAACACGTTGATTTAAACCTTCTTGGGATTATGTACTTAAGTATAGAATAGGTAATTCAACCATCACTCAAATACTCAGCATCTCTTTAAGATAGCAAAATCGTCAGCTACAGAGCACTACACATCTAGTTTCTCTTGTGGAAGAAAAATGTATTATGATAGTGGAGATTATGAGAGATATATCATAATTGTGTACGCTATGGCTAGCCATGGCTATTATGCAATGGCTGGACCACACCGATAAACATCATGAAATTGCTCTCCCTCTGTAGTGAGAGCAAAGCTTTTCATACGCTGCAGTTCATCTAAATCTCTCATTGTCCTTTACTTAATAATGAAACTGAGAGTGTGTGTTTGGACTGATTTTTTGTTTATTTCCCACACAGAAAACAGCCCGGCTGTAGTTACCGGTTGTTTAATAGATATATAAACAAACAAAGATTTATGACATTGTCATCACATTTTTAACAAGGGCAATAATTAATGCAGATTTATATTATGTAGTAGTTCTTGAAAAAATTGCCTGTTATAAATGCTAATACAGCTTTTTATACAGCAGCACTGCAGTACAATGAAAATCACTAAACAACTCCCTTCCACATCTTACGAAGTTAAAATATTAATTCAGGGTGGCAAATGGAACTGAGGATGAGTATCCAAGAGGTTATGCTTGCAAGGTATATTTCCTGTCACATTTTGTTTTTAATATTAAGACCTTTTTATCCACTATTGAGCTGAGTATCTGTCATTTCATGCCTATACCTTCAGGGGAAGGATTCACATCTGGAAGCAAATCATTATGTTCTTCCATTTTTCCCTTATCTCTTATTTTGTGAGTAATCCTTTCACACTACCATAGAAAATTAGAATATATAGTGAATAGCCAAATTGCAACACATGATACTGCTTGCAGTTTTAACACTGTAGAGCAGAAATGAGTAACTTCTAGCAACAGATTTTGAAAATCCGATAAACTGAATCTACAATACTTCAGCAGAAAAAAAAATTATGTAAGCACAACAAACCAAAATCAGCTTTATAAAGCTTTATTTTCATACAGAGCTGTTGATACTATGTACTTTCCACATGACAATCACTGAGTCTCATAAATAAAATTAATTTTTAAAAATAAGTGTAAATTATTCTGTCCCTTTTCTATCTTAAGATACTTCCAAAACATTCAACATTAGTGTAAGATGCAATGCAAAATACCCTATTATGCTTGAATTTTTCAGCAATACACAATTAAACAGTGCAGTGGATATACATGCATTCTTCTAAAACATACACAACGAAGCCATAAAGTTGTCCTGTGTCAAACACTGCCACGCTGTAAGCCAGCTTTGAGAAGACACTGTCAGCAGCTATTCAGTAAAATTGGAAACCAAGAGCAGTAAAAAAAAAAATAAATCCATAGTAGCAGTAATACAGTTTCCTCAGGCATTAACCATCAGATAATGACCAGCAGTGACCTTAAAACTATACATTATAGCTTAAGTATGGCATGATGCTCACAGTAGTTCCATAGCTAGGAAGTGAGCAACGCAGTCTTAACATAAATGTTGACCTTGTCACAAAGCCAGCGTGCACACCTGGTTTCTCCCTCTCCAACGTTATTCCACAATGTAACTTCATAGTGATCAAAAAAACACATACCTTGACTTGTAGCGCTGCACTGGAAAAGAACACATCAAGCCCAGGAAACCAAAACAATTTTAAGTCAACGCGCATTGTACAGATCACACTCACCTCCTACACCCTCAAGAGAGACACGAGCCCCTCACATTGTGGGCACCCTTTAGCGTGTTTCTCTGCTCAGATGCTCTGCAGAGTCGCACTGTGCTCACCCCAGCTCTGCCACTAGCCATAGCTGCACCCCCCCCCCCTCAGAAAGGCTGCGGCTGCTCCAGCTCGGTAAGGACCAGATCCATTTCTACTGGAAGTGTGAGAATGGGAGGCTTTCCCCTGACTGTAAAGAATAACAGATCAACACTGAAGTGCCTGTAAAGGGATGAACTCTGATCACGGCTGAATCTCCTGGTTGCTATCACAGGAGCCAAAAGAGCTGAAGAAACAATAAATGGAACAATTAGACTAATTTGGACGCTGCTCTGAAACCTAAGAGATTCAGATTCAATTCCTATCTCTGCCAGACTCAGTGCTATGTCTACGACATAGTGCCACCCTGTGCAGAAACAACCAGGCTAAATCTGAACATAAAGCTCTGTAAATCCACCCAGTGCAGTTGTTGATGCAGCAGAGGTGCCTCCACAAGCCTGCCTTTGTTCAGATCACAGGTTCACAGGGTTGATTTAAGCAGCAAAGCCCAGTTTTTACCAATTTTGCATCAGGAGAATGCACTTCACAACCCCCTTCCCTTCCCTCCCATATCACCACCCAACCTGTAACTTGTGAAGATGCGTCCCTATGCAGACAATTCAGCACACATTTCCAGATCTTCCCCATAAACTCTCCAACTCTGCATGACGGTTTGCAAAGAAAGACCAAAGGTTCGGCTCTCTTCTGTATCTTCAGATAAATATGCAAAATAATTATCTATTGTGATAGCTGGCCTTCTTAGGCACCCTGCTGCAAGTTGCATAAAAACTAAAGATTTCCCTTTAGGCAAAGTTTTAGAGCTTGCAATACAGCTGTACCTCAGTAACAGTGTAAAGATGAGGGAAAACAGAAGAGAATGGGGACTTTGATGGATTTTTGCACAGTCAGACCAACACACAAAGTTCCTGTAAGATCCCATATCAGTCAGACCCATAACACCTTTATATCCTGTGGTACAAATTAAGGGATGGCAGATCAGCCATGAAAGAGAAATCCACTAACAACATCAAAAGATCTTTTAAATAAGTAGGGGCAAGTGTTAACCATGCAGCCAGCATCTCTTAGTCATGAGGAAGACGGTAACAGAAGATTCAAAGTGCCTGAGGACACTCCCCACCAACTGGAGTTAGGGGCTCTCCATCTACAGGCATCTTGTCTGAACATCTTCAGTGCTAAGGAAGAAGTTTGCTGTCAGCAATACACATCTGACATTTTTGTTTATGGCTCCAACACCAAGATGTAAAGGTCCTTATTATCATCGTTCTGCATCTTCAGTGAAGAATTTCTTCAACACCTTTGTGCTTTAGAACAGCTAATGTGTTTCTGAGGCTGCCAAGCCAATACAGTGTTTGTGAAAAGCTCTCTTTTCACTTTGAAACCTAAAACATTGTGTTGTGGAACAGAGGCCAAGCATTAAAGCAACAAGGAAGAAAGCTCCAGGTTAGGGAAGCTGTAGCCTATCACTCCACTCTTCCCCTCTCTCAGACAACAGATGCTCTTGTCATCAGGTGCCAGGCAGCATTACCTCCGCGTGCCACTACCAGCATGCAAGTGCACCAGCAGCAGCCCAATTTCCAGTCCTGCTATCAACCACTGTCTCCTCACTGCGAGACTCCAACAAGAAGTGTGATGCTTCTCTCTGAGACATCTGTACGTGCTGAGGAGAGCAGGAACAACCTAGGTTGAGCATGAAGTAAGAATCAAACGATGTTCATGTGGTACTTCAGATAACGTCTCAAGGTGAGAAGTAAAAATGACTGGTCAAGATTTTTTTAAATGAAAACACAGAACAAGGAATACTACCAGCCATAATGTCATGCAATAGCTACTGAGTGATCTGAACACCAATAACTCCCCTTTTTTTAAGCTACACAGTCTGAATCCATATTTAGAGCCTCCAGCTGCTGAACGCCATAAACCTGTGATTCCTCAGGTGGTTTTCTTCTCAAGGTGCCAAGAACAGGACCAAGCCTTAGATGTATGCTGTTCAGCTGTGCACTGCTCCCAAAGGATACTCCTCCCAGTTCTGCTCCCTGCTTACCGAAGACAGCCTGGGAATTCTGCACACCTCACCGACTTCTGCTATGTGAATGCTCAGCGTTTTCTTGCTGGTGTGGGCAACTACCTGAATTTCCCCTCATTTTTTGCTGAATTCTCTGAGCAAGTAAAAAGAACAACCTGCAATGAACCCTCTCTGCTTTGATTTACACAGCTGTGGTTGCACAACTTCAGAATTTCGTTCCCATTAGCCCACCAGCATGGCTTTATAAACGGCCCCAGAAGGCTGCCTGCTCTGTGAGGACTTTAACAGAGTGCTCCCAGAGCACTCTGAGTCTTGATCACAACCAACTTAATAAGTAACTGGCCACATGGGCAAAACGGCTCCTCTCCCATTTGGGTACATAGGTGGAAATTAAAGCATCGGCTGGATGCTAAACACTTGCAAATCCAACCATTTAATTTAGGTGCTCAAATGGAAGCTGAGTCCTTTTAAAACCTGGCCAAATATACTCTTGAAAGGAAAAAATAAAGTGAAGCTGTGTAAAGTTCATCCTTTCTTCTAGAAGGAAAGAAGTCTGGTTTCTGCATGCCCATGAATTTATGAGGAAAGGCCCCTCCTCACCAACTACGATTACAGGTCATGAACATTTCTGAAGCTCATACTGAAGCCTCTAGCTACCTCTTTACAGGAATTACTGAATTACCTATTCAAACAATCAGAGAGAATGGCACATCCTACAAAGTACATGTACAAATATGCAATCTACTTTTGCACTAGAACTTCTCTAATGTTTCTCTTGGCTGTTTCTGGGGCTTTTTACACCTATCAGTCCTTCTGCTTGGGTTTTCCTTCTTTTTTCCACCAATTATCACAAATCAGTTCACAAGGGTGAGCACAATAATAATTTCAAAGTGAGAAAATTACAACAGAGAAAAAGCAGAATCGGTCAGCAGGGAAAAAAAAAAAAAAAAAAAATCAAGCAAAATCCAGCTACTGGACCACACAGCCCTGCTCTCCGGCAACAAAACAATTTAAAAGGTTTTCAATACCATACCCAACAGCCTGTCCAAAATTTCTGCATACACAAAACTTTCCTTTCCATTGCTCCTTCACCCCAAGATGAAGCATCAGTAAGTCAAGTCACAACTCACATCTACCTTACCATTTTGTTCTTCTACTATTACAAGAAATTATCTTTTTTTTTCTTGTTCTGGATTATTCTCATGAGTACCTAGGGAACAACCAAATACTTTCCTATTTAATTTCTTGGAACAAGATACCAAGTTGCAGTATGATCTGGAATACAACACTATTCTCTTTATAAACCAGAAGCAATTTCACCAACCAGGACTTTACACCTCTTCAAAACCTGAGCAGGCCAGTGGGGCACTTCAGATGTATCCAAAGTAAGAGAGAATTCAAACAAATGTGTTGCCTAAAATAGGGAAGCAAAAAAGGAGAATGATTCAGACAGCAAACAACATCCTTATGCTTAAGACAGAGCTGGCAGCCAGTTTGCTCCCTAGAAGACATATATTAATGCTTTCCGTGTATCTGCAAAAAGAACATTGACTACAACAGCCTTCCCCTCTCTTCCTTTTCCCCACGATCATCTTAAACCCTCTGATTAAATGAACTACAGCTACCATCTATTGTTGAGCACATGGCCGACTTCCTCGGATGACCCAGTTCCTATTGCCAGTACTCAAGAAGCTGCTAATTCTTCTAGTCTGGCAAAGCCCCAGTTCCCAAACAGCTTACTACTGATTTTTGTAACGCCTCTATTGACAAACTGACACAGAAGCAAGTTAGCTTGCATAATGACTCCTCAACCCACCTAGTCAGCCACCTACCCTCCAGCACAGCCTTGATCACAGCATGGACAGCCACGTGCCAACACACAGGACCGCCAGAAATGCTGAGTACATCTCCACTCCAAATGTTACAGTAACCTGATGGCATTACTTATGATTCCAGGGACAAAAATAATTAAAACTGCTTCCTACATATATATATATATATATATATATATATATATATATATATATATATATAAGTTTAATTTAATGAGAAAGCTCATCCGAGACTTCTACGGGTGTCTTGGAATGGGCTTGCTTTTTATTTTGTATTAACAGTTTGGCAATAACCTGAATATTAGTCATCTCCCAGTGGGGAGAGACAGGACTGTTGATTGCTACTCTGCTACCATGGAATGCATTTCCATAGGATTGTTTTTCACAGTACTCTCCCGTTAAAAAATTACGCTGCATGCCAGTCATTGATACCAGCATGAGTCGTTACGTCCACAGGGGACAGACAGCTCAAAGGACGACTGAGGTCTTTGACCTCCGCGTCAGCAGTTCAACAGAGGGCCAGGCAGCTAAAAATCATTTTTAAGTAGATCTGATCTATATCTGTCAGTCTTGTTTTTCTGTAAAATGTCATCAGAATTTGAGAGAGAATGGAGGAAGGTACCTCCTGACTTCTGAAAAAGAAAATCCAAGGATTCGATGATGGCTATTTCTCACAGCAGTCCCCCCAAAGCAAGAAGAATAACTTAAAGACAACATGGAAAAAACACAGTGCTACTTGTCTAACAGCTGCTGAACAGATACAGATTTTACAGGTAATCCCACGTAGCTTTTCGTGGATACAAATTTAGGGGAGTAAATATATACATATATATGGCAAAAATCCTCTCACACACATGGTAATTATCAAAGTGTAAACTAATGTGGCCACTACTTCTGCCGGAAGGATAAACAACTAGAAAACAGCTTGGTGCTAGAATTTCAGACTTGGCATTCAAATAAGGTCTGCATACAAAACATGTTTGCCACTAAATCACAAAACAAACCATTTTGCAGTCAGTGTGTGAAATCACCCAATGTTTGGTGTGTTTAATAAAGCCACAGCTCTGTAACCAAAGACGAAAATTCTGTTTCACAACTGGGTTTTGATAAATCTTATTTTTTAATCACCACTGAATTTGCAGCTTTTGAATGCCCCTTACTGGCAACAATCTTATGACCTCTCTTTTTACAGAGAGACCAACACAGCTTTTGTAGAAGGAAATTGTGCCTCTCAGATACATTAGAGTTCTTTGAAAAAAAAGTCACTGTGCATGCAGGCAGGAGAGATCATTGTGATAAAGTCTACTTGAATTCAAGAAAAGGTCTTCATTGACACTGCCCTGGGTGAAGACTGGAAGTGACCTAATAAAAAAAAAAAAAAGTAGAAGAAAAATAAGAGGTTAGTTTTTCCAAACAAAGGATGCAGTGAAGTCTTGCAGGGTCCTACTCTAAATCCGTAGCTGTTGCTGTGGATATCGGATGTTGTATGTCCAACATATTACCAAGTGATCCAGGAGAAGGGTGAGGTGAGCCTTATTTTGATATGAACATTCTAGGTTTGTTGATAGGACCAAGTTACTCAAGTAAACAAAAACAAAAAATCTGGCATGAGTTACAGATGACTAACAGTATCATGACTAAGTGACAAATGAAATCCATTCTTAATACACCAAGTAACGCGTAATTGCTTAAAAAAATTCTTCGTGACATATGGATGGGATCTGAAATAGATGACACCACTCACGGCAGAAATTTCGGCATTATACTAGAAGCCTTTCTGAAATCTAAGCTCAGTGCTAATAGTCAAATATGGAAATGAAGTTTTAGAAAAAAAATAAGAAAAAACGGAAAAACTTTTTGTCACAACCTAAATCAGAGTTTCATCTGTACCTTGGGCACTGTGCACAGGTAGGGCTGCCTCTTCTCAGAAAAGACAGCAGAACTGGAAAGCTTGATGAAAAACATGGACCAGCTACCATGTAAGGAGTGCCTGAAAAGATAAGGGATCCTCAGCCTGGCAAGCTGGCTGGACAGTTTATGATAAATGTCATAGATGTCTATAAAATTGCAAGTGAAGAAAGTAAATAAAGAATGATTTTCCAGTGTTTCCCCCAAAAGAAACAGAGGTCATCAAATGAAATTAGTGGGTGGAAGACTCAGACACAGTTTTATTTTTTCCTACAACATGTAGTCAAGCTGGGTCATCCACTCCAGAAGATGAGGTTTACGCTGGAAGCATACGTGGGTTTAAAATATCAATTGGGCAAATACATGAGGGGCATGGGGGGTAGGGAGCACACACACAGCATGTGGAATTATTTAATTTAAAAACCTACAGCTAAGGAAGTCCCAGGTAGCTGGAAATCAGAATATACAGGTGAAGGTTTTCAGCTGAAACACTATCCTGGGCCACAAGAAGCTTTACAGTAAGTCTTTACTGTTTTCCTTACCCCTTCAGTAAGGAGCATAAGTTTTTACAGAAATTGATAGTTTCTTCTAAGTTCTTGCACTTCAGATAGCACCCAACCACCTGTTAATACCATACCTGTTCTAGCTACTTCACCCTCTGATCAACATCATGTCCCACTGAACAGGAATTGCTGCTGGAAGAAAAAGTGGAGACGAGATATGACAGAAGTCATTTTATTCTTTCCTCCCTGTCAGTATTATGTCAGCATAAAATGAAATAGCTGCTTTTCCTAGGGGTTTTTCCTCCCTTTTTCCACTCTACCTGTTTACAGTGAAAACACTGCAAATAAGATTAAAATAGTCTCCTATAGCAATAGTACATTTACCAGCACTTAGGAACAGAACTTAAATTACTGTCAGATTTAGTGCAGGTGTCTTTATTCTTTAGATTACAGTATTACAGCTCTCTCCCTTAAAAACCTTACAGGAAGATTTTGAAATGACATCACAGGTTGCAAAAACAGAACAGGCTTCTCATAAATTTCTACTACCTGGGCACTACATTAAGAGCATTTTTGCCATCTACCTCATGTCTTCGCCAACATAACGCAGAATCATCATTAGTCTTTCCAGCATGCAGCAAATTAAGTTCCAGTGAATTGTCCCTTCCAGTTTCAGGTGTGTGCCGATAAGCAGCTCTCCCTTCCAGCTCTCCTAAGGGGCATACTTACCTTTCTCCTGAACAGCTACAATCAGTGCAGATTGTAAGAACTTCTGCCAGAAGATGCACAATATCAGCGCCACTTTACTGAACGCTATTTCATCACCAGGTATCAGGGTAATGCAGAGTGTGGTGCATAGGAATCAGCTATTTAAAGACTCTGCCTTAGACTACACGTACGCTGATGAAGACTGACTTCAGGGTTTTCCTTGAATATGAGCTCAACATGCAAAGGTGCTTTGTACCACCTTAAGTCTAGATATGATTGTGGCATATGAGACAGCGTTTTGTTCCTCACAAGCCAGAGCAGTAAGTTCTCAGAGCACCTGTTGAGACGAGAAATCCTACCCTAATCAAAGTAAGATGGAAAAAATAATAAAAATATAAGTTACATACTAAAAAGAACCTAGTTAATTCGAGCATCAACGCTGACTCTAAAGAAACAGACTCAGATGAAAACCACCACCACTGGCTCACAAAAACTGATTTGTGCTGAAATCTGTTGGGTGTCAAGGGAATAAATTGGGACAGTATCTGCATGTAGGAACCTGGCTCACAGGCCATGTGACAAAGGCCACAGCTGGTAGCAGCATACAAGGCCATATAAACCTTCAGTATGACTCAGCACAGCTGCTTTTCTGTTACATTTTTGTGATCAAATACTTCAAAAATTCACTTTTCCTTCTGTGAACTGCAAGCAGCAATGGACGTCACATTCCACATGGCTCTGTTCTGTTAGTGCACCTTCATCTCACCTTCTGCAGCATCCTGCATGGGTAACATGCAAGAAACCTTCAGAACAGCTTCCTGCATTTCCTAGAATGGAATAGTTTAAGTGACAAAGAGAAGCTTTTCCTAGTGCGTCAGACTCTGGATAAAAATTTGGAAACCATCAGAAGTGATTCAAGAATCTAAAAAGCTTTTCCAATAGTGGCTTCTGTTCTTAAAAGCTTAACTCTCACGAGAAATACAGTAAGGCTGGGGACTCCCTAAGCTCAAACATTTTTGAGCATATGGCCTTTTCTCTTCTCCAGATACTACTTCTCTCTTTACTGTTTTCATGTATTTTTCATCTGTCTGTTCTCCTACTCCTGCTGTCCTCTTGTTTAACTAACTCAATTCTCTCTTTTTTTTTTTTTTTTATCCTTGTAAGGAAGGCTCAGCTCTTCACGGATTTACCCTTTTCTTGCCAACACCTGGAAGCCTGCACATGCATGAAAAAGAAAAGATGACCTTCTGGATTCAAAGGCCTCTTCCTCCACTGTAGCAATGTTCTAGGCACTACTGTTATGCTGGGCCTAGAGGAGCGAAGGAGGAAGGTTGATGCCATGGTAATTCTCACTCCCATCTCACCAGTTACACACTACCCTAATCTCACTGCCCTGATGACACAGGGAGACACTTGCTGTCTCCACCTGAAAGCCTCGTGCTATGCACAGGACCCATCTCACACACAAAGCCATCTCTAATTCCTGAGTTATCTTTCCCCTTTTGCTGCAGCAGGACAGGGTGGATTTAGGTTACAAACTGGGAGGCAGAGGCTGCAGAGGGATGCCCTAGTCCGGCACCATGGTAGCTGTGCTGGCTGCACCCCACTTGCTTTAGATCTCCACAGAGACCCCGGGCTGGCTCCATTTCCGTGCTATTTCAAGAACTGCCACACTTTGCTCTCACCACACTTCAAATTTAAAGGGCAGCAGGACACTACAAAGCACAAGGCTATTATCCCCGGGTCGTGGCAGAGCCCAGCAATCTCCAAACAATCACGGGTTCAGATAATAGAGAGGCCCATTTCTGCAGGCTATAAAAGGAGGAAGGAGGGGTCCCCTGAGCCTGCACACAACTCACAGCCAGTTGGCCAGCTCCCCCAGTCACTGACAGATTCTTTCCCTGAGGCCAGCTGGCTCAGAAGGAGGCAACAACAGTGATGCTCTAGGGCTTCAGCATGGACAATCATGTGAGAGAGAGATGGAAAAGACGTAGCAGGTCACCAAGTTCATTCATCTGCCAATGCAGGGAAAGATTTATGTGCTGAGAGTATGACCAGTGCACCAACACTTGAAGACTTGAGTTTTCACATCAAACCTTTGTGACTAGCTCTGACATTTGGGTAACTGAGGTGTTTGGGCTAGACTGCTTCAGCTCACCGAGCTTTGACTAATCAAGACGCAGAAATGGCCATCGCCTCCCAGCACAGCCATGAGGCACTGCCGAGGCGTTTCGCTTAGCTTAGAAAGAACCTAGTGTGCAAAGCAGAAGATCCTTAAGAAACTTAATTGGAGAGCTATTTTCTCAACAAAGCAGAAAGCAAACAAAAGACAGAAGATATTGAAAAGCATTCAGGATGGCATACTGCTAACACCACTACAAAGACTTGATGTGTATGCAGATATAATAATGCTACTGCCAAGCACTTGTTTGTTTAGCTTATTAAAAAAATGCCTTTTTTTCCACCTCTAATGCCTAGGAATAGATTGAGCTGTTTTGACTACCACATCTTTGTCTTTCCTTCAAAACAGACGTAAGCTTCAGCATTTCCTGGACTGTTCTGCCAGCTACTGCTCTGCTTGGTCAGTCATCTTCCACATCAAATAATACTGTTCGTAACACCACAGAGCTGCCTCGATTACCTATACCAAGATAATCACTTCTGGCACCATATTCTTCTTAGACATTCAAAGAGACATCTGACTTCAGGATTAGGGCACATCGTTGGAGTGCACGGTTATGCTCCTACATTACACATGCCATGCCTGTTATATGACATTTCATACTGACAGATTACAATTCTGATCCCTTATATACAAGCAAATTCTGCTTTTCTAAGCCTAAGAGGCCGTCCTGTTCTTCCTCTAAGATGTGCTTTATTGCCTGTTCTTCTGCCTGAGAGTTACTGCCCTGCTCCTGCTAAGAACTGCCATTGACACATGTACGTTACTGCCATCAGGGGCATTCCTCTGCACCTGTATCCCATGTGCTAAAAGAACAGCCTCTTCTCAGCCGTACCTGGGGAAAAAAAAGAGATGTCAGATTCACAAAAAAATGGTGTACTAGAATCAACACAGTGCTTTTTCTAAGAGCAGCAAAGGAGCACAGCCAGAAAACAGGGGCAGAGGTAATGTCAGGATCAGCACAAGCAAAATGCAAACACCCAAACACTTTGCTTCTCAAAGAAGAAGCATCAGCTGGTTACAGAGAAGCATTGCTAACCGACTGAATTATAAAATAAACCAGCTTCCAGTTCTCCTCTTGACTATCTCTAGATTCTGTTTTTCAGCACAAAGACTGATGCGTCTGCAGATGGATGCACAGGTAATGTGAGTCCTTAAGCACAGATTTGTCGAGGGGTCAAAAGCAGTCTGTGCAAACTAGTGCATTTAAAACCACAACAACAGCGAAATCTGCCCAAAACAGCACAGAACTGTACTGGCAGCGTGCCCCCACCTTCAGGAGCACTACCCAGGCAATGCCATTCCCTCAGCTGCTCCTGCAGAAGGACACCTTGCACCCAGCAGCTCCAGTGCCAACGGACTTTTAAGATCAGGAAAAATAACACTACCTACGCAGTGTTCACCTCTACTGCATACTGCTCTCAGATCACAGGGAGGTTGCAGAGCAAGTCCCTGACACATACCACTGTCAGCCGTGCCCTTGCTGCCGTGGACGCTGCTTGTTCCTAGGTTCAACGTGAAGGGCTAGTTCACAGGCGTTGTTCCTGCTCCCAGAGAATCCTTAATGACACAGAGAGGAATCACTACACATGTAAATCCAGGCACATGTGAAATCAGCAAAGCTTGTACATTTCTGTCTCTGCCAGGGCAGTGCTTTCAAACTTCACTATCTTCTACTCACATGTTTCCAAAAAATTCATAAACACTACAAACTGGGTTCTCCCACTTCACCCAAAATACAAAACAAGCTTCTTTGTGTCAGCCCAAACCATTCTGTGATTCTATGATTCTCACTTCCAAGCCCCTCTTTAACATACGGGACAAAAAAAAAATTAAAAAGCTGTGCTTTGTAAAAGCTATAGTTCCTTCATCTACAGAAACAAGCTGTGCTCAGAAACTGCTTAGCTCACATTATTTCTAAACCACCCACAAGCTCCATGGAATTTGATACAGCAGATATGCATAATGCTTGCTGCACTTGAGACTGCAATAGGAGATGTGTCTGCTGAATCAGCCTTCACAAACCAGACTAATCGTAAGCTTTGGGTAGCACAGAACTGTCCTCATGAGAGCACAACGAATTAAGTGTGCACAAGGAAGTCTGGTTCACTAATGGATCCCACACAGAAGGCTTGGCAAATTCACCAGAAGATGATCCAAGCGAGGACAGGGGAAGAACTTTAGGTAGGCAGGAAAGACAAATCAACTGACACCAGAATAATCTTCTCAGCTGGGCAAGGCGCAGGGAGCAGCTGCTCCATCCACCACCCCACTGAACTCATTTCCCAGCAGTGGTTAGAGAAGCAGTTCTGCGAGTCAAAATTTTATAGGCATCAGCAGCCCACGAAATCTGGCTGCTCCTCTTTCAAGAGCAAAAAAGCAGGAGGAGAACAGCACACAGCCACATCACTGAACTCAGACATTTGAAGACCTGGGTACCAGAGCATCCTCCTGCCAGCTTACAACAAGCTACCAAACCTGCCCATACGCACATCTATTTTCCAAAGGACTTGGTGTGGTAGGAAACACGACAAAGTCAGAAAACCAGACTGTAACCATGGATAGAGCCCTTCCTGTAACTTCAGAGTGTTTCTGCCACCACTCCTAGCATGCAGCAGGTAGTGACAATCAGCTGCTATCTCTACCATGTCTGAAGGCAAACATCCTCACCTGCTGTGGCAGTTCCCGGTTCAACGACTCGCTCTGACCAGGCCATTTGCTATTACACTAATAAAGATGAGATTTGTGTCCCCTTCGGCCATCTAGGAGTAATGTATTTGAACAAGTGCAATAAAATTCAACCACTGGCTGAGGGTCAATCATCCTGTGGACACGTCTCTTTCCTTAGGCTACCAGAGGAGCCCAGACCACTTTAGACAGACGACTGGTGAGCAGTGCCTGCAATGCAATCTGCCTCAAGTATATACACTTCCCCAAATCCACCTGCCTGAAAGGCTCAACAGGAGCACAAAGCTTGTCGTCTCACAGGGTTATGTTTTACATGTAAGCCAGACCCAATACAGCACTTGCATGATGTTTTGGAGGAGAACAGGGGACATCTGAATGTGTGCTACTAATGTGACATAAGGCTCTAGCAAAAGAAGTCAGAAAGTCTCCTAAACAAAGTATTGAATCAATTGGTTTCGATAAAAATAATTCTATATTGTGCAGAAGACACAAACATCTTCTCACATAGACCAAATGAAAACACTCCAGTTTTTTTCCTCCTCTAAACAACAGCCAAGAGTCAGAAACAGCAGTGGATGTGAAAAAAAAATAGTGCTTTTGTGCCTTTGCTTGTTTCCTTCTCTTTCTTGTATGAAGGATCAAATAGTTTTCTTCTGATTAAGTTTTATTTATTTATATGATAAATACTTCATATACATGAAATTTAGCACCAAGGCTGGTATTTCCCTGTTGCCTGAAATAAACGGCTAGGTTTCATTTCACCGTATTTTGTCTATTTTGGTTAGTGCCTTGCTGAACTGTTAGAGATTTGCAGCTCTCCCGTGGTGGTTTAACACCAACGGGCAGCTGAGCACCACCAGGCCACTCTCTCACTCCTCACCTTCAGAAGAAAATACTACAGGGGGGGATTTGTATGTTTTTATACAATGAAAATAAAACCTCAAGGGCTGAGACAGGACAGGGAGATCGCTCACCTATTGCTGTCATGGGCAAAACAGCCTTGGTGTAAATGAGATTAAATGTAATTTATTGCTTATTACTGACAACCTAGACCAGTGAGAAACTAAAAGCAAACTAAAAACACCTTCCCCCCATCCACCCTCTTCTACCTCCTCCCGAGCAGCGCAGGGGAACAGCTCCCATGTCTGCTGGCAGTGAAAACACGAGGTACACGTACGTCCAGCACGCTGGTCAGGTCGGGATGGCAGGAGAATGCCCACTTTCACAGCCCATAGATGTACATGTACCCAAGGAGTTCACTTCCCTCCGTCAGGTCTCACCTGCCAGAGACCTGGGGCATCCTATCACTTTACTGTGAAGGAAAACAAAATAAGACCATGCATTTTTTTTCCTTTGTGAATTATTTGAACTAATTTAGCATCATGCCTCACCGCTGTACGATTGACAGCAACCATACAGGCTTTGTAACCATCACACAGAAACCAGATGCAACTGTCACACATCCCGTGTCTGGCATGGTACACAGCTGCACTGCTCCAGGAACAGATTTCTAATGATTTTTCCTTCCTCCAGGGAAAAGGAACATGCATCAGTATGAGGGCCAACCATAAAGACTTCTTTGTGCTTTCAGGTGCAAATACTGTTGGGTCTATTCTTCCAGGTATCCCTATTTGCTCATCAAGATGGTAGCACACAGAGGGACTTCTCTGCCCTGCTTCTCCACCCTATCACACACGGAGCCCAGGAAATCTCGGTCTTCTCTCTCTGCTTACAAAGAGCAAGTTACAAGATTACTTTCATTTTTTCCCCTTACAGATACAGTGAGTAGATGGTTTCCTATCACAGCCCTGCATGTTTATTCTAGTAAATTATTCAACTTATTCTGTGTGGGGCAAATTAATTTCTACAGCAATTCAGCTGCTGCTCCATCTACAGCATACACACTTGCTGGAACAGATGAATTCTGCCATGCAACATCATCTCTGGTTTTCTTCAGCATTTGCACAGAACTTTTATTTAGATAAAACTACTTTTCTCCCTTTGACGCCCCCATTCCCTGCCACAACTGATGTTTCTTGGACATAATATACTGCATATTCTTGGGAGTAAAAAATCTCCCAAAAGTTAATAAATTTTGTGAATCTAAATTGATTTGCATTTTCCACATCTTCTCTACTTTTGATTTACTCATACCTAATTTTCATAGATATTCATTGCTGTAACTTCCAAACACATGGGTTGCAATACATCAAATCCTAAAAGAAAAAGGGTTTCAAAAGGAACTATTAAAAAAGAAGGGAATGGAAAATGAAACCTAATCTGCAATGGTCTGCCAATGTCATTTAGTCACATAAGATCTACTTTTCTGTACACGTAACCAACTGCTTAACTGCCTGCACTGACTTGCTGAGCGGTAACCAACACGACATTACCCAAATATCACAAAATTATCTGCTGCCAAACACAAGGCAATATTTTCACCCTTTGAAGTAAACTAGGTTCTTTGTGTAACGCTACATTGCAAGGTTCAAAACGCAGAGAGTTTACCTGATACAAACATGAACAAAGCCAAGATCTTTGTACATAACCAGAAAAAAAAAAAAAAAAAAAGGAGCTGCACACTAACAGGTTTTCTGTATGCTAATAGGTCAGGGTTGCAGCATATTTGTTTCCAAAGGCTTGGAAGGGAATCATCTGCATTGACTTCCTTACCCCCTTGCTTGTTTGTATACAAAAACTTCTTGAAAAGACAAAGATTTTATGTTTTGCAACATAGCTTATGACCTGAGCTGATTTTTTGGTGTCTGATTTAATAAAGACTGCTTTCTTGGGAGCCAGACAGAATATCTTCAGCACACAACTGTATGCATGTATAAGGCATCTTTTGTAAAGTGAGACACGTTGGTTTGGAAGAGCATGGAAGTCTAAGTTCAGGCTGCTAAGGGATATGGTACACTAAAATCGCGCTGTTTGTGAAATGCTCTGACTCATCGCTCTGAAGCTAAAATACGTTGTATAACCACAAACAAATCATTACTGCAGTCATCGAAGTAATACTTCTCTGGGAGCACAGAGACCTCAAGCAGTTTTTTCACCTTCAGTTCTATCACGTCTCTCCACCTCTGCTTACTTTATTGAAGCACTCTTTACATCAGCACAAGTCTTAGTCATGCTATTGGTACAAGCAGGCTCTGACTTGGCCGCATGGCTCTCTCGCAACTCTCAGGTGTCTCTTCTAAAAAAGGCTTGTACAGCTATGACACATTCCCCAAAGAGCCCATTTATATCAATGGAAAACAACTGCTGAAGGAGGCACTTGGCCCCTGGGAGCCCAGGTCTCTGCCCTACCTGTTTTCACAACAGGACAGGTACATTAGTGCACAGAGCTTAGAGACGAGAGCTTTGTTGCCTCCTTGCACCTCCCCACCTGCCACACTGTTTTATCCATTCCATTTCTGTGTTACTAAACTTCTTTCAGTCCTTGAGTGTTCCTGAGAGGACCTGCCATACCATGTCATTTGCTCTTCCCATGCTCACAGAGTCACTTTCTCTCTCCCCTTATTGCTCAGTTCGAGGACTACAACAATTCCTTTTAGCTTTCCTGATGCAGCACTTGCACGTTGTTCTACCTACAGGAAAAAACTGTCTCAAGTAATATGATGAACATTGGTCCTCGCCCAGACCCTGACCCCCAGGCTGACTTCCCAGCTTGACCATGGACTTGCCTGGCAATGGGAATCCGGGATGTGTTATCAACTGCTGGGGCTGATAGAGAAGACACTTTCTGTGTTCTCCTACTAGAGGGGTGACAATCACTGATGGAAAGCCAACTCTAATTTATCATTTATCCATCTCCACCTTAAGCCCTTGGTCTGTGTGCCTTCCCTTCCTCCTCATGTCTTTCTGCACATCACTGTAGCACCTAATAAAAACCTGTCCTGTACAGGCCCCTATTTTGCTATAGGTTACATATCTGAACCTATTTGCAATGTGACAACGCAGGCATTGTATAAGATATATTTCAGTATTTTCCAAAAACTAGCGCAATTCACTGGTTTCCACATTTTTAATACACTACTCTCCACAGGGACGGCATGACTCACTCTCCCAGTGGGAAAATCACTCCTGCTGTTGGACACTAGCAGCAGTTCTGGCATCTAACACTAACAGCATTATCAATTTATGACTTTAGAAGCACTACCAGCATCTAGCAGTAGTGTCTCTACGGTTACAGATGGCCCATTTGTCTGCTTCTTCCACAAGGCCCTCCATGCCTTTTCTTACATCCTGACTTGTATTTCATGAGGGCACTTAGCTTCTCCCAGTTAACACAGCTTTCAGAAGTCTCTCTTCAGCCACAATTTCCACAGTAAATAAGCTAAACTACCACAGAAGCCTATAATGTCTCCTTTTCCCTTGTGCCCCTATGCCAAGATGGCAGTTACCTCTTGTATGAGTAAGGGGTTTAGCTGAGCCAGCTGGGGTAACTCGCTCTCCTGCTGGTTCTGCGCTGTTAGCACATCATGCAGTCACACCACAAGGCCTTCTGGGCACCAACTCTTCTGTTCCAAACCACGACACACAAAGGGAGGATAAAAAAAGAAAGGCTATGAAAAAACGAGAGGCTCCAGATCCCAGAAGAACCGCACCAGTGACAGCACTACTGACTACACTCTGCCCTCATCTGTGCCGCGAGACAAGGGACGGAGCACTGTGATCAGACTGACACCTCTGCTCCAGCCCCAGCAGCCTCAAGCCGTGGCTGCAGGCCTCCTCCCACATCACCACATCAGTGGCCAAATCCTTAGGTGGAGGAAGATGAGATGGAGATGGAAGCATCCCCATTCTTTTGGGTGTGAGGCAAGGGGACGCTTCACACCTAGTTTGGCACAGCCATCGGGCTGAGCCAGAGAACGTCTGTTTCAAAAGACACTTCAGTAAGGGGAAGACTTGGGTTTAGAGTCTGAAAACATAAAAAAAAAATAAGAAATAAAAAAAATAACTCCACTACACAACCACAAGGAACATATAGAGAGCTGAGCCTTCAGGAGAAGGCAGCCATCTCCATCTGCACCAACTATACTCTGGCCTAACCACCAAATCCAAAGCTCATTAAAACCTAAATCCTGGTTTTGCAAGCTTTAAACTAGCTATTTTTTTTAAGTTTTTATATCTCTCTAATAATCACGACCTTTATTTGAAAACATATTACTGAAACATTATAATTACTGTTATTTTTACTCTGGAATATTTACAAATATTGTTTTTAAGGAAAGCAATAATTAGGAAAGCACTTAACAGAAAAGCAATAAAACCATCCACTCACAAAGTAAGTACACATACTCTATAGGCTGGCCAACAGATTTAACTCAGCTATGTTTTATGATGTTTTTTACTTCAATTTTTAGGTATATATGTGGAAATTACTGATGAAAGAATAGCATTTATGTTGCAGTGAAGTATAAGTCATGCTGTGATAAAAGTATTTCTTTATACATCAGAGAACTAGAATAATTGGTGTTACACAGGCAATGTTAGACTTACAATTTCCTTATTTATTAATTTGCTTTTTTTAAAAAATATATATAAGACCTTGACTTAAAAGATAAAATATTAGTAAGTACAACACCTATCAAAACAAGGGCCTACATCTCACTAATATACTTAAAAACCTTCACATTTACTGAGCTGAGTGGGTTTGAAAATGTATTTCAAATATTTTGGGATTAGTTTTAATTTATGCAGGTTAATGGAACCAACCTTCAGGCATCTTATAGAAGCTTACGCTTTCTGAAGGTACCACATCTTTACCCACTGCAAGTCAGGCCCTTTAACAAATTCAGTGGGGCAGAAGCATAAAGGCACCAAAATGAAGAGACATTTTGAAAATGCTGTCTGCCACTTTAAAGGTGCAGGAGTGGGGAAAAAAGAAACAAAAAACAAAACAAAAAAAATCATGCTGGGAAGCAATGGCCGATGAATTAAGTAGTCTAGACAATATCTGAGAGTTTCTCCACTTTTCTATAAACATATACATAGAAAATGCTTATGAAAATAATGCTTCAAGTTTCTAATATTTTTTCATTCAAAAGAAATGGGGTTAGATATTCTCAGCTGATTTAAATAAAGAGATAGGATGCAATATGTAAGAGTGCTTGCAGCTGGAGTCAAAGACAACTTTGCTGCTCTGGAGATGCATACTTTTGGTTTTCCCAGCAAAGCCTCCTGTGCCACCTTTCGTATGTGTGTCACTGAAATTCTTTCTTAAATATTCCTAAAGTGAAGAGATAATGAAAAATGGAGGAAAAGGGAAGTGTTATCCCACAAACCCTGGAGTGTCCTTTCATTTTTGAAGGCGGCAATATATGCTGGTTCTGAGGTTCATGATAAAAACACTGTCCTGCTTTCATATTTGCAGTCTATTTGCTGACAGAGAAACATGTTTATTTTTTACATAATGAAAATTTCTTACATATGTTCCTGCCATTCAAAATCACCCCTTGCAGGAGCTATCAGTAAAACCTACCTGCATTTCAAGTGTTAGATGTAATAAGAGAGAAAAGGGGACATAAAAGCACCAGCTATCTAGAAATAACAAATGGAAAGATTCTGTCTTTTAAATTCAAACACAGTTACTTATGCTAATCCAATAGGTTCACTCTGTAAACAAGATATAAAATTGAAAAATATGGAAGCATGAGATCTCGAATTGAAAACGAACTGTAATATTAGCACCGTGAGGGAACTCTTGTCTGCCAAGTTACCTCAGGAAACACTGCCTCTCAGCACGATTGCCAATATACACACCTACTCAAAAGGGACAGCCTCAAAAGATAGTGTGAAAGTGTGCAAACATTTATGGAAAAAAGTGGACAGCCATACTGCAACTGAAGCTGAAAACATCAGCACCCCATACTGAAGATATGGTAATGCATATCATAGTAGATAGGCAGAGCAACGCTAGCAAGAGTGAGGCAGAGCAAAGCTAAATTAAGAAGGTACAAACAAGTATTTGTTAGGGCAATGTTTGAGAAAGTGGGATAAGGACCAATTTTCATGTTTGGCCCATTTCAACTATAAATGTGGGTACCCCACTTGCAAAGTGTTTTTTTGTAACACATCAGGAGGGCTCACGCAGACGAAAGCATGCAATCCTCACAAAAAGAGTATGACAGAACTACACTAAGTCAATGATTTGCCAAGGGCAGAGAACATATCAACTTCTATGATTTAGTAAGTCTCACAATGTTAGTAGCGCCTGCCACAACCCAGAAGCCAGATCCAGAATTATGTGACTTGTCTTTTCTTATTTCGATTTCTAACATTCTTGATCACAGAGAAAAATGAAAAAGCAAAAACAAAGCTTCAAAATCCTGAAAGGAAGTAAAAAGGTCTTCAAAAATCATTAGAGGCATTATGATTTTAAGCAAGCTGATTTTAAAGCTCTGGCACAGAACCATTAAGAGCAAACCACTGCAATGGTTTATACACTTTCTGAATGAATCATGGCTGTTTATGAAGAGACTGAAAGCTGTTTTGAATAACAGAAAAAAGAGCCAACATTGAGAGAGACACAAAAGACCACCAATGAATCATTTGAAGGCATCCCCAATGCACATAATTACCATCCCATTAAGCAACAGTCATTGCAATTAAGTATTGTTTGGCTTAAATCAGTTACCTGGAATGTCTTCAGATCAGGCCTGTTCCAATTAAGTGGCACTTACTTATTACCTTAATCATGCAGTATCAGTTCAAAGCAGCATAGTACAGCTTCACCTTGAAAGCAATCAGCCTAACATTTGGCAACCAAAAGCAATACTCCTTGAGTTCCCAAATGAAAGAAAACTAATATATAAAGTATAGAGTATCATTACATTGTCTTCTCTCATTTGCTTTTGTTCCTGCAGTTCTACTCACATAATTTTTAAAGCTGCTACCAGTTGAAGAAGATCTGTTTAAAAACAAAAGAGTGATTAAACACATACTAAATGCTGCACATTGTGCTACTCTATAACAGGAAGATGCTGGGGAGAACATTAAATACAGAATCAGCAGGACAATGCTTAAAACTTTGATTACAGTTTTGTTTGCAAGATTTGAAATACCTGCACTTTCTCTCCTCCCACGCTACTGGCTATGCAGATGAGTTATAAGCAAGTTTTGCCACACTATCTTTGAGTTAGATGACTTAGTATGGATATATCTCTTCTATTTTAGAGTATTAAGTATTTTTTCTCATTCAAAACCATTAACTTTCACTTCTAAAACAGTCACACATCTTATCTTTATGAATTTAAAGGCACATATATAAACTTATTTAAGAAAATGTTACACAGATGGCATTTTCACTTCTTGGCAGCAAAATATCTTGAGTTTTCAGACACACAAATACATCTAAATTAACATAAAACTAGGCATTTCAATGCGTACTTTTATTTTGGCTTTATGCTAGATTGAAGATTTTTTATTTATTTATTTATTTATTTATTTTTAAAGTTCAGGCAAACAGAGTACAAAGCTTTTTAACCTGAACTTCAGTTATCATCTTTCAGGTTTGTTTTGACAGAGATTTCTTACGTCTCCTCACAAAAACAAAACTTTTGGAATTCCCTTCATTTCATCTTCAGCTGTTACATATATTAGTTTAAAATGCACACATACTATATGCAAAGGGCAATGCTGAACAGAGGTATTCAACACAACCTTCCTTCCACCTGAATAGCAGACAAAAGGAAGAAAAACTGACAAGCCTGCCTACTGCAGTAACTAACCCACAAGAAGACTGAAATGCCACGTATCTCCATTGCTTTGTCATCTGAGCTAGCTCATTTAAAACTGTCTCAAATATTCCTACACAGCACAACACGTTTCCGGAGAGCTTACCTAAAGTCTTAGGGAAAGGCACCTTGCTTCTCACACACGTGCCTTCAGAAAACAAGGCTCAGCACCTCTGACAAATGTTACCCGAAGCCCTCTGGACTCAGCTCTAAATACAGTCATCGCTTCCAAATCAAAACTCTTAGTGGTTGCTGACAGTCTGCAGGGAAATCTTTCAGGCTGTGTTTTATCTCACATAAGTCTGGCACAGACACCAGGATAGGCCTGTTCCAGTCTTCAGCTTGTACAATCTGCAAGCAAGGAACACATCACCAAATTTTGTTTTCTAGGGGAACATATGGGGATTAAGGCTCAAGAGCCTGAATGAAGCTCAGAGCTCTGCACTGTGGGAATACGTAACAGAGCTACCATGCTGGCCAGGATTATTTTTTAAAAAATTATCCATCAGGTCTTCAAAGCTCCACCTGTGGTTAACGAACATCATAAGAGCACATTACTGAGAAGAAAGACTTTAGTTACAGTTATCAATTTTTATGACTATTAGTAATTCCCTGTATAACAGCCCAGCAACGTCTCCATGTAGCTTTCCCTTCAGTACAGCTGTCCTCACGTGTTAACTACTGGAGACAATGCACGTCAAGAGACTGATTCTTCAGACTGGGTTGCTCAAAAACAGATCATAAAGAGCCCCAAAACTCAATAAATACTAAACAATTAGCCATTGACAGTCAGCGCCATTTAAGATACGTGAAGCTGCGCCTTCAAATGCCTGGATGCTCAAAATCATTACTTCCTAGGAGGAAAGGGGATGGGGGGGATAACCACATTCTCCATATATACCTACAGAAAATCTTGCTCATTTACCTAGAGCTCTTCAATTAAGAAAATTCCAGATCTATTGAAAAAGAAATCCAGACCTATTTCACCTCAGATATTCCTTAGGGGGAAAAAACTCCTACCTACTTACTGCCTCTCCCTGTTTAGTGCTTTCACAACAGACATCGGCTGAATTCGGTTTGTCCCTTGGGCTGCAGCTCAGCCAGGCTACCAGCCCTACAAACCTCCCTCCAGCGGATTGCCACCGCTTCTTGACAGTGTCCTAGCATGACAGCATAGCCGTGGTCCTTCCAAACGAACCCAAGCTCTTTCCAAATGAAGTCAGGTTTGCCTGTGGTTCTTAAGAGTCATAAGAGCAGAATTTTTTCAATGCTTAAGTTATTTTAGGCCATTTTGAGAGTTATGGAGCAATTACACATGCAACAAAGCTGGCAAATTTGAACAGAGAGCTTTCTGTCAGGAGGAACACGATGAGCCATGCCAACCGAGCGGGGCAGTAAAGGCGAGCACGGTGCCTGCTCGCTCCCTCGGTGCACCTGGCTGCAGGCCCACACCACAGAGCACCCAGCACAGGCATCACCGATGCTGAAACACACGGATTTGCCATTTCTTAGCTGGCTTTCTCTTGATTTCTCATGAGCCTGTGCTGCCGCCCTGGTGCCCCAGGAGGTCTGTGTGGCTACAGAGAGCCAGAGGCAAGAGGAGAGCGAGGTGGCACCGGCCTGAGGGCAGGAGGGGTGCAGGGCCACCTCTTTCAGAAGCAGTCCTGGCTGATGGAGTCTGAGGCAGATGAAGCATGTGCACAAGTAACGCATCCAGCTCATTTTCACATATATAGGAGTCATTCAGCCCTGGCTCGGACTGACTTCTGCAATACTGAATCTGGATTTAGTATCTCTCATTTATTTTTCCTTTTTGCACTAAACTAAGGAGCCAAGACCATCCTAAAGCTTTATTTTTTTGATTTTCCCCAGTCTAGACCAATGCTGAATATGATTCTAGTTATTCAAGCATTATCTAGAAAAAGATGAAAGTGCTTTAACAGTACCCAGGGTACACACACAAGAAGCTGGCAAACTAACACACATTATGTATGCATAGTGTGTAAAGTCTTGCTCCCAACACCACGCTTTTATAAATGTCTTTTTGGTGTAGCCACGAAATGTGTAAGCATGTGAAAAGTCAAGTATAGCCTCTATAGATCCAAAGTTATAAAAATGCTCATTTAGGCACTATGAATACAAAAATATAACTTTCCTGGGAGGAGCAGGAACTAAGTAATGTGCTGTTACATAGATGTGTAACTTAACTAGAGGACTGGCATCTCTTCACTAAAAATATCCAGTAATTTTAACTCAAATATTTGATGAGACTACTTGTTCAGTAATTATGCATCTGTAGGAGACTTTCTGCAAGGCAGCTGATTTATTACAGCATGACTTTCAGACTTAAGTATTGAGAAGATACTATATAAGAGTACATTTAAGTATATTAAAAGGGGGTTAGAAGAGATATTATAAAACACTTGTCAATGAAGAATTAGCTTAGGGTTGAGAAGTTTCTCCTGGGTTTCAGCAAGGACTGGTGCTAGGCTTCACACCACTCAACGTTTCATCAGGGATATAAAGACACCGATGATAAAATTAGTAGACAGAAATGACTGGCAAAGAGTCATAAACAAGAAAAAAGGCTGGTTTAGCAAAATATATTCGAATAAAGCAAAGCACTAAGGTGCAGACTAACAAACAGATGATGTACTCAATGTCCTGACTGGTAGACCATAACCTACATAACCACAACCCAGTAAAGATGGTAAGGTTTGCAAACCACAACTAAATTGAACATTGAACGTACTGAAGAAGCAGGAAAGTGAATTCTTCCCTTTAGTACTGAGAACATTGAAGAGAACAATTCTGAAATAACGTGTCATACTTCCAGCTTCCAACTTTCCTAAAGGGAAATCAAAAAACTGGAAGGAAAATAGAAAAGTTGCACGAATATACTTGAGGTCTGCAAATAACATCCTCCACTATGAGTCTTAAAGAGGTTACTCTGATTAGCTTAACAAAAAGAAAACTCAGTGGTGTCTTGAGTAAAACTAATTTTCAGATGAAAAAAAAAAGACACTGAAGGGCTTTCCAAGCTACCAGATCAAATCATAAAGAGAATCTCTTCCAAGAAAATGAATTCCAAACAAATCTAATGAAAAACAGAGCTTTCTAAAGAAAGCAAATAATGAGGATGATTAACCAGTACAATAAGTATCAAAAGCTCTACCAAGTATCTTGATGCCTTCCTTCAGATAAATACTTCACGTCTGGAAAATAAGCTGGTCAAATACAAGTCAAACACTAACCACAGCTTTCAGTTCAATACAGGGATAACTGGATAATAAGTAATGGTTGAATCACCTGGTCTAACTCTGTGGGTAAACCTTTAGCTTTACAAAACTGTATTATTCTCAACACCGAATCTCCTCACTCTCCCTCTACACATGCAAATTACAAATAGTATCAGTTCTTAAGATGATTCTTGAAAAGACATCTTTAATTTGCTGTATATTTTACCACTGAAGACAAGACTACTGAAGAATTTATCACCTTAGCTACCTCGGTTATATCGTTTCATTCAGACAGTGTTATCTCCTTGTCTCCCACACAAGAGTCATGCTGTTATCAAAGTCTCTCACTAAACAATTATTTCCTTTTATGATTTCTTCTGGTTGGTCAAAGATAAGGGCTTACAGTGAGCTTGATTACTGTTGCAAACAAATAAGAGTAATACTAGAGCAGACATAACTAAGCTGAAGTAATCAGCACTATTAATAACCTTCCGATCCCTAATCAAATTCAGCTCTGACTTCTGCTGCCACTTTGCTTTACACATTCTAACCTACAAAAGAAATATTTTTTGCAAAAAATATTTCTCAATATGCCAATCATTTTATTATTTGTTCTCTTATTTGCTTGTTGTGTCATACAAAAAAAAAAAAAAAGAAATCTCCTACTAAAAAGGATCCTTAAAAAAAGTTTTATTTTGTGAAAAAATGTAATTATACATCATAGTATGAGATTTTGCTTTTTTTTTTTTTTTTTCTTTAAATCTAGTAACATTCCTGGAGACAGTAAAAATAACATTTATTGATATCTCTGTTAAAAACAAACACCCTCACTTGAGACATGCAACCATTGGGGCAAAATCAGTCCATACAGTTAATATCTGGAAAAATTAATCCCAAAAATAAGAATATAACACAGTAAGGTCATAGGAACTGGTACTGCAGGTACTACTGCCACATTAATTCATTCCAGGCAACTGCTAAACCTGAGGCAGACAGTCATTCTGCTTAAGCAGGAAGCAATGCCCTGTACAAAAAGAGAAGCTTTCAAACCACTGCCCAGTTTCCTGTGCTTTTAAAATGAGAGAAGGATGCCATCTCCTCCTTCTCTGCAACAATATAAATAAGATAAACAGCACACTCTTCTGAACACGTAATGCTTTCCACCGAGACCCTCGCAGAGGGAATGCATCCAAAGCATCAAATATGTCCTGCAGTTGACACGATAGTTCAGTGTACTCAAGGCAGAAGAAAAGCTCAGTGGTTTCACAGATGCACTTTTAAAATCTCCATGAGAATTTTGTATTTATTATTTATAATAGTCTCTCCGTGATCATTTCAAATACACATTTTTCTAGGAAAAAAAATCCAAATTACATGTGTTAACATTTGTTTTGTTTGCATTGCTAGCTTACAGTTGTAGTAGTCTTAGAGAAGATGAATGCTGCTCAGTGAGTTGATAGTTCATTTCGACGTGAAGGTTTAGTGACAATTCTAGCGACACTTCTGTACGTCTGGGGTTTTACTCAGCAGCCCTAGCATATGCACACTGTTGCTCATATTCAAGGATGCTCTAATGAACAGCCTTCTGTTTCATAAGGCACCTACCTGCAACAGGACTGACAAAAATTAAATGAGTTGCTGCTAGCTTCATTTTCATCATCCACCATTTATTTTATGTAACAATCAAGAATTAAAGCACAGAAATCACAAAACCAACAATTTCTTCATACTAAAAGTTTCCTTTTCCATAACAACTGTGTTGTGCCTACCAGCAGATGTAAAAATAGACATCAACGTTGAAGATACAAATCACCAGCCTAAAAACAAAAGGCAGAAGGATGTCTGGAGCATGGCAAATATTTTTCAGAGGAGTTTTCACCTAGAGAATTCCTTTCAACAAAGATAAAAGACACAGAAGAAAAAAATAAAATAAAAAAAATAATGAGACATAAAGCATTTGCCCATATAGATTTGGAAAGACTGAGCCAGCCTTACAAAATGCCTGAATAGCAATATCAGTATACAATAGGCACTCAGGTCATCTGGTCACTTTCATTTGCTGTTTTTGTCTGAACTTGAACAGTTACCAATTTAAATACAAAGTATTTCTTACTTCCATTTTCAACTTGTTTTTCAACATGTCATGGGGCAACTGCCATGCTCTTTTTGTCACGGTATAACCAAAAATTCTCCTTGTAATGATGTGCATGTTGATAATCTGACAAAGTTCACGCTGATAAAAAAACTTTTTCTATTCCTAAATGCATCCTCTTACCCCAAATAAAATAAATTAAATAAATAACTGAAAGGAGCAATTCATAAGCCTCCCCTAATTAACTTTACTTCCCAAAAAAGGCACACATCTGTTTTCACAGCTGGAAATGATTCAACCATTGGTAACCAGAGAAAAGCTCCAGCGTGTTAAAATACTCCAGCCAAAAACTGGCAGTCCAGCAAAGACAGATACGATGCCAGCACAATCCGAGCAGCTGTTAGGACAACCTTTATTCATACTGAAAGGGCACAAGATATCCTGACGCTATTAGTACCAAACCAGCAAATCTTATGGGAAAGACACCACCGGTTGAAAATGGACCATGCAAAAAGCACATGCCTTTTACCAATCAAGTAGATCATAATTCTGTGAGAACAGCGATGTACAATAATCCAATCTCTACCCACTTTTCTACAACGGATTCTGCAAGGCTCAGGCTTCTGAAAAAAAAATCCTTTGTAAATTATTTCTAATACAACTGTTATTATGAGTGTCAGAAAAATCAATTAACAATGCTGCCCTAACTCTTTAGAAAAAAAGGACTTAGATAAATAGAAAAAGATTATGCCAGCTCTTTTACAGTATTATTTTTATTCTGAAAGTGACATCAAAGAGCCACAACCCTCTCCTTTTTTTTTTTTTTTTTCCTCCGCTCCTTCTTTTGGCTTTGACATCACACAAAGAAAAAAGTATTCCTTTCACTGTTTCTGCATAGCTGGAGCATCCAAGCTTCTGCACTGTTATCATTTTCTATCCTTGAATATGAATTATTTTAATCCTGCAGCAATTAACAGTCTTTTGGATGAAAATAAAAAAGGCTGGAAGTGCAACCTTACTTTTGTTTTACTAATTTATTTGGTCAGTAGTTCATTTACTCATTGTTGTAAACGACTTAAATATTTAAGCGTGTGCGTGTCCTACTTACGATGTTTTTTTTAAACCGTTGCATGTTTTCAGCCTTTTTTTTTTTTTCTTTTCAAACCTTGCTTAAGGTCCAGAAGGAGTTTCCTGTCCTTAAGTATCTTTCATGCATGGCTTTCTGTCAGTGCAGGAAACATGTTTTAATGCCCTACCTATTCCTTCCATCAAAAGACTTTTTTCTTGGGAAAGGAAAAGGAATAATCTTTTATTTGCAAATCCATTTAACAAAGAGAGACTGAACCGGCAATAAACAGCACTGTAAACATTGCTAGGTTTCCTTGATCTCCTCATTGCTTTCTTGCTCCCACTGCCATAATTACCATCGATACTTCTAATGTACTGCGAGTATGGTAAGTGCTTAACAAACAAGAAGGAAGCAAAGTTCTCTGACCTTAAGATAGAGCTGTCTAAGGCCCCAGTCCAAGACACCACACACATTCTAAGCAGTTCTCTCGACTTCAAGCATTTACAGTTGAGCAATTAAGTGGTCTGCTGGATCAAGGCCTAAGCAAACTATGAGCATATAGAGAGGTAGCAGACAGATATAATGAGAAGCTTCATGAATAAAAAGTCAAAGTTCAGCAGATACACCAAGTCACGTTGTACCGTTTGACTGTTAAGGAAAATAAAAAATAGAAGTAAAAAAGAAAGAAGAAAACAAGTGGTTGAAGTGAGTTATCTTGTCGGAGTGCGATTTTACAGTCCAAGTACACCTCTGAGACTGCAAACTGCTCAGTCCAGGAACCCCAGGATGACTGGATACATTTTATGGAGCCATGCACACATTCCTGAAGGGCCGCTGGTACTTGGTTTTAGAAATGATTGCTACAACAAATGTCTATTTCTAAGCTTCAAAAAGCCTCGCTGCAAATACACAGCTTCATAACACTCACCTCCTTGCCCAGTCCCAGACAGTGTGTTCAGAAAGTTAAAAAAATAAAAAGACTTAGTGAAAACAAGAAAGTAAATTTTCACACCCAATAACTACCTCAAAAATAACAGGATGAGAAATCTCCATCCATAGCCATCAGCTCCACAGTCTCAAGAGAAGGACACTGAATACAGCATCCTGAATTGCACGTTATGCTAGTCCCATTTTATCACTATTTTTTCCCCTGGAATTACTTCACCTGTAATGTTTTAGAGTCTTTTTTTTAATTATTAAAAGATGCTGATCTCCAGACAGACCGAAGCATGTCAGCAGACACCAACCTAAAGAAATGAGCGCCAGACAACTGCAAGGAAATGAAGCAGTCAGGGTGATTACTGTTTTTTGCTCAGCTTGTTCCATAGCTTTCCAAGCCCAAATTAAGTTTATCCATTTTTAATAATTAGGTAGCGATGGCTTTCAAGAGACCAGGCAGAAGAAAGCTTATGTAATCTTCCCCCGCTAGCTCACAACTTCTCTACGTCAAAGGGTGAAGTGTGGGGATAGCAAGAAAATGCTGCTGAGGAGAAACAACCCAGACAAGCACCAAATCTAGCATCATTTGTAAACAGAGTGGTTGTAACAGAGTAAACAGGGAAAAGCTGAATTATGTGAAGGCTTTAAAAGGATCAACAAGAAGTCTGAATTCTAAAGCCCTAAATGAGGCAAAGTATGGATTGTGAATTGTATTTTTAAGTAGATGTAAGACGTGGAGAGGAGTGAAGAAATCAATTCGGTACGTTCAACCAGGGCTTGTATCGCATCCACCATGGGTGGGGGCAGTGGGATAGCAGCGAAGACTACGAGAAAAAGGCTGGCAAATTGGGGTACCGAGGTCACGTGGGTGATGGCTTTAAGTGGTCAGAGCTTCGGAGGACCAGAATACAACATACATGCAAAACAGTATGCAGAAAACTGGTGCAGCTTAGACAGCCTCTTTGAAAGGAGAGGGTTGAAAATGCTGCATGGATTATGTCTTTAGGCAAGATGAAGCAGGTCTACAAGGAGCAAAGAAAGAATGGGTGGGATCCTGAACTAGTTCTCACATTCTTTCTAGCTGTGGAGCAATACTTTTCCAAGCACAAATAACTCTGTATAAAACAAAAGCATGTCATAGCAACTGACAGAAGACTTTGTTTCATGACATTCATACTGGTAAACTAATTATAGTGAAGTACCATCACCTTACCCTCCAGCAGATGTTCACTGCATCCACTCATTCAAGCAGTTTCAGTACTGTCTCCTCCCCCTCTCTATCCCCCCAACAACCAGGACCTAGATTGTCAGTCCTGAAGTGGCAGAAAAACTCACAGCACCTTCAGCAGGTTTTGGATGCAGCCTACTACACATACTCTTCGCTTCTCTCTTCTGTAATTTCAATCTTGACTAACTAATCCCAGGATACTGTGAGGCTCTCTAACCACCTTCAGCATCAGTGTGACTTGTGGCTCAGTGCTCCCCTTCTGGAACATACGTACAGGTGAATATACGTGGTCAAAGCCTGACACATGGGCTAGAGAGACAATCTGTAGTTTAAAAAATGCAGATATTATGTGGCATGTATTTTGAGGGGGGGCAGTTAAATCCTCCATAAACGACTACTAAATTGTCAATGGAATTCAATAAATGTTGTTTTAAAAAAAAGTAATTATTTGTTACAATAACCAGCTTCCATTGCCATTTTGCATGTGAAGGTTTGTAAACTATTTCCATTTGAGAAGTAATTGATTCCATTTTTATCATTTGCTCAAGTTTATGTGGTTGTTCACAACCAAAGAGATGATAACATCTATTTGCAGCAAATTATACATTATAATTCCTCATTCAAAAGCTGTAATGGAAAACAAAATGCTAATTTATGCTGTAAGCGGAAGTACAGAATCATAATCACTCATTGTTAACATTAGGAACTAAATTGCTCTTGCAAATAATAAAACGGGTTAAAAATGTGGAGGGCTTTTGAGAGCCAGAGTACCAGTGCCTCTTACCCGCTCGTGTGTTACAAGCGATCAAATGAACCTTTTCTCTTCATGCCAACCCAAACTAGCCCTTTTTGAGGGGAAGAATAATGGTCTGGTGATTGCCACCAAAGGACGCGTGCCAGGTGACTGTGCTAGCCCCAAGCCTCCGACTGGCTTCCTGACCAGCGGTGGGCCTTCAGGCGGGCTCCACAAGCGGAGCTACACCAGCGAGCAGTGCCGAACCACGGCACAGGAAGAGCAGAACTGCTGCTGCTGGGGATCCGATGCCTACACCGCACACCTGGGGGCGAGGTCTGTTCGCCCAGGCTCTGGTCTCATCCCGCGAGCTGAATGTGAATTTGCAGATCGAATACAGAAGAGGAGCTCCTGCAGAACATCTCCCAGCTCTGTTCTGCCCAAAAGGAATTCAGCACATGTCCCACAGGAGCAGCCCACAATACAAACCAAAGCACAGCAGGGGTGCGATGTGGGGGGACTCACAGCACGCTCTTGCTCCCAAGCAATGGGCTAGTGCAGGCACCCCTCTTGCCATCCCAGGTCCCAACGCGTGCACACTGAACCAAGAGCACTCCATTTTCCCTTCCAAACTAAGACCACCAAGTCACAAGTGCCATGTCCAGAGCAAGGACCGCTCTGCTATTAATCTTTCTTCACCTTAATTTTCCCTTTAGAGTAGACACAAGAATTGCCATTTGCAGAGAACGCGGTGCCTAAGACAAAAGATATTGTAAAATATTGGCTTTCCTTCCTTTTTAGTGATTTTACAGTCCTATAGGTTTCAAACATACAAGAAGATTTGCTCACACAGCAAACAGACACATAAGAGGAAATAAAAAAGCACCAGCACATTAGGACTGTGCACCTGCTCTTCCACATTTCATTAAGCCTCTACACCTAAACGTACGTCAGGTTCTCTCCTATGTGCATCCGTCGCGCTGGTATCCCTCAGTGATACCTTCTGGTCATAGCGAGACAAACTGGATCGCAAGCATCCACACTGCCTCAGGAAAAAAAAAAAAAAAAAAAAAAAAATTAGAAAACCCATTAACTTTTGGTAAAGTCGGGTCAGATGATTATAATCTAAATGATAAATGTCGGGTAATATGTTCAAAACGATGCATACATTTTTAAATAAGCTGCCATTTGTAAACAAGCCTCTCCTAGCTTGCATCATACAGCTCAAAACCCTGCAAAATAGTTTGCTTGCCAGCTTGTTTTCAGATATTAGTATTAAAAAATACAATTACGTTATCAAAAAAAAAAAAAAAAGAAGAAAGAAAATTGTCTTTTAGGTGACCAAAAGAAAGTTCCACTGCTTCACGTAGTAAATCATTTTACTGTTGCCCTTTTATATTTAATACCCTTCTGCAGTGCACATTTATCTCTACACTAGCAAAGTGTACTCATTGATTTCCTATGGTCTCTCTGGAAGAAGGTTCTGCTTCCCTGATGATGAGTACAAAGGGTGGATGACCCCATTCTCATTCCAATGCAAACCCTGCACTTTTATATTTCTGCTTAGACCACATGAACATTTGACCAGCTAAGAACTCCCTGCCCTGTTCCTACAGAATACGCTGCTAGGACTACTGACGTTTCCTCCCGAACACAACTCTATTCTTTTAAAATCCTGCCTTTTGTATAAAGTGCTAAAATGCAGTTCATCACAGACATACCTGCGCCTTAAAATTTGCACCTGAGCTTTTCATCTAAACTCAGGTACAAAAATAACATCTTGCCCATTTTCTGCTTTAAACTTTGGTTACTTTGCCCTGCTGTACCGCTACTTCCCTGTTTTGCTCTGGGGCAAGAGGAAATTACTTGCACCCAGTTTAAACTGTGCTTTTTTTGCCAGATGAGACTGCCCACAGCATACACCGGTTTTCTCGCCCAGTCTGTGGATGGGTTTATTAAACAACAACCAGAATAACAACATTGGAAGTAGGCAAAAAATGTGTTTTGAAATCTACTCTCTCAAATGCTGTGCAATGGTGATGACAAACCTTGGAAATAAATGGTACCATTCACTGCTGAGGACTGAAACTTCTTCAATTTACTGTATTGAATGTCTGATCAAGGCATTACTCTCTCAAAGAAACAGAATCGAGTTTAAAAACTTTTTTTTTTTTTTTTTTAAAGTCTGTAACCTGCTTTATTATAGGCATTTGAATTATTTAAGCCAGAACTAGCTTCTTTCTCAGCATCTTATTTTTTATCTTTTCCTGGGATGCCAAGGTCTCTCCAGTTTCACTTTCATTTTTACTGTGTCCCATTTTCCCCAGCTTTGTGCACCAGCACACATATCCCTTGGATACAAAAAAAAAAAAAAAAAAAAAAAAAAAAATTTAAAATCCGGAATTAACTTCTTTTTTTATTTACTAAGTCTTTTCTGTTAACACTAAACCAGGACCACTGCTTTTTCTTAACTAATTTAGTTTTGACAATGTCGTTTTAATTTCCTAAAGGTTTTGCTAAAATAAAGTGAATTTGAATGATGGTTTTATTCCACTGGTATTCAAACAATATAAAACAATGTAAAATTCTTTTTCCGTTTATGAAAAAGGTCTACAAAAATCGCAACATGCATTGCCCAATCTTGTGCAGTATCATCTCTCCTTCAACGTATGTTATATGCTATATGCACACATACTATATGCTATACATGTGCAGTGCAGTAGCACAAACTCATTTAGCATCTTTTCAAACCTGCATATGCCCTCAGCTCTGCTATTCAAACAAAAAAAAAAAATCTGGAAACTGTGGAAACAAAAATAAGTCAAAAAGTCTCACTGGCTATGGACCAAAATTGACATGAAGCCACTGGAGCTACTCTAGTTAAAAGATGAAAATGCATAGAAGCAATGAGCTACATGCAAGCAAGAACCCTCAAAATACTGGATGAACGCTCTGGCTGCACTGGAGTACTTTTGTCCCTGAACATGCAAAGACAAATAGAGGAGCCACAAAGCTGATTCTTAGCTTAATCTTTCACTGACTTGCCTATATGCACAAAATACATCCTGTAAGAGTGCACTGTGTAAAGTATGGCCACGTTGGAAACGCAGCACGAAGAGATGGTGCCAGGTAACAAGCCCTCCGTGAGCGCTGAGGGAAAGATCTCTGACATCCTGGCAGTAATCAGGCAGCACACTCATTTCACTTCTACACTGCAGGGATTTTCTTGAGGTTGAATTAAAATAAGCATCCAGATTTATGCCTTAGTCATAGGATTTCATTCCTCAACAATTACATTTCAAACGATTCCCAAGCACTTCCAACCATATAGATTCAGTAATACAACAACGCAGACGGTTCTGGACTGGAGAGCGAAAAATAATTAATACAAATATGCTGTCAGTTCAGCAAGGGAAGATAGGTTATGCCCAAGAATATACCTGCTGCTCTTCCCAGGCCAAACATCCCCCTCTGCAGTACTTAGAAATAGCTGCTCCTCACCACTACCAATTCAGAGACTGATTTTCAGCGAGCCAGAAGACAGACTCGGGAAGTTTCTGAAGACCGAATATTCACTAAGCAACGAACTAAAAGCAGCATCCTTACTGACAGCCTAAAATGCAGATCACAGAATGAATCAATGGGAAATCTGCCGGATATTCCTTCGCCTCGGGTTTACACACGTTGGCAAGACAGCACAGATAAGCCTATGCGATAGCAATTCACAGCTCCCGGGATTTACGTCTACAAGTTTGTCTAGGCTAGAATCTCTCGTAATAGTTAAGCCCCTGTACTAAAATAACCATGAAAGAGATACCAAGCTTCTGCAGAACTGCTAATATTTTTGGACTTCTCTTTAGAAATCCAAGGAAGTCGTGTTTATACCTATTACAGAGACTTGTTTTCTGGAAGACTACCTCAGAAATGGATTCAAAAGAGATTTCAGAAACTTTCCAGATATATTTTTTCTGATGCAAGCTCCTCTGTGATGCACTTCTGAATTCAATATGCGATGGGAAAAGTTCCTTCCAAGAGCATTACCAACAAATCACCCGCACAGTCCTGTGCTTAAAAATGAACTGCAATAATGCATCAAAAATATAAGCTGAAACTCATCGCTCAGCTCAGCCTTACTGACTTGTAAGGCAAACGTCCCATCTCTGCTTTCAAAGCTGTCAGGTATCATGTTATGCTTCCACAAGAAACGACTGTTCTCTTTATCCTGACTGGTTCCATTATTAAGCCTTACTTGGATTACTTACACTTTCATTAAAACGTGTCTCGAGATGCCAGGAAGAGATTCTTTTAGTAAGGCATGGCCGAGCCGCTATTATACAAAGGATCCTTTTACCTTGTACTAGATGTTGAGAGTGCATCTTATTGATCTAGGAATAAATAACTATTTTTCCAGTAGTCAACCCATCTTCTCATCTCAGCACTTTGTTTTAAAGTTTTCCTGTTTGCTGTTTTGTTTTAAAAGGAGCACACAAAACAAATCCTACTTCGGCAACGTTGCTATATTTAGCAAGCAGAAATGGTCTGCAAGCTTTTTTTCTTTTTGGATGCAGTTCAGGTGAAAAAAAACAAACAAACATGAACATGGCTGACTGTCACATTTAAGCCAAGCCTGCCTTCTTAAGTGTTAAAACTTGTAAGAAAATCTATTCGCAGCAAAATCCCACATTCATTTTGATTTCATATTCAGACTAGCATCTCCCGCTAATCCTCAGCTGGTGAATGTGACTGATGTAAATGCTAACGTAATATGTAACAGATGAAAATAGAAAGGAGCCTTGAGCACCAGAAAGAATACGCATCTCAGAAATCCCTCTCATCGTCACCCCTCAAAGTCTCGCACGCTCATCTGCTCCCGCTGTAAGGCTAGGTAATGATTACACCTTCTCCTTCCCGACTCCTTTCCTAATCACGCATATTTAATTCAACTTTGTGTGCCTACCCTACAGTTCGCGCAGCCCTTCTATAAATAGCCCTCCCGCCTCCCAAATCACCTTTCCCCCTCAGACACAGCTCGGGGCCGGCGTTTCGGGCACACCGCCCCTGGACGTGCCGCCAGCGCTCCCCGGCCACGCCGAGGCGGAGCGGGCAGGCTGTGGTGCGACGGCACCGCTCCCTCCCGGCACCGCTCCCTCCCGGCAGCGCCTCGCTCCCCCACCACAAGAAACTTTGCGAGCAGGGAGCTGGGCGCAGCCCCGCTTCATTTTCCGCCGGGCTCCCCGCACGGCTGCCGGGCAGCGGGGCGCTGCGAGCGGCGCCTCAGCACCACCACGGGGGCACCCCCCACCGGCCGCCCCGCTCCCCTCACAGCCCGCCGGGCGCCGGCCGTTACGGAGCGGCCGTTACGGACCCCCAGAGACCGTTACGGACCCCAACGGCCGGCAGCGCCTCCGGCCGCCCGCTCGCCTCACGCCGCCCTCGGGGGGCGAAGGCGGAGGGATGGGGGGCTGAGAGAAGGAAAAAAAAAAAAAAGCAAAAAAAAAAAAAGGGTAAAAATACAAAATAAAGGTCTCCTCTCCGCCGTGCCGCTCCCCGAGCCCAGCCGCCCGCCGCCCCCGTGCCCTCACCTGGTTGTAGGAGGCTTCCCAGGAGGAGGGGTAGTTGCAGAAGAAGGACGAGAAGAAGGCGTCTTCCGACAGCCCGCAGCCGGCCATCCTCCGGGCAAGCAACCTCGCCGGGAAGGCAACGCAGCGGCAGCCCTCGCAAACTCTTGCCGCCTGCTCGGCGCCGGGGACCGAGCAGCACCGAGCCGAGCAGTGCCGTGCAGCGCCGAGCCGAGCAGTGCCGTGCCGTGCAGTGCCGAGCCGAGCCGTGCCCTGCCGGCGTCTCGCACGGTGCTCGGGGAGGCGGCGAGGGCAGCGGGCGCGGTGTGCGGGCGCCCAGCAGCCGGAGTCACGTGCGCGCGCTCGCTGCCGCTGCTCCGCCGCCGGGGCCGGGCCGCGCTGCAGCCCCCGGCGCCCGCCCTGTCGCCGTCCCCATCCCCGTCCCCATCCCGCCCCCCTCCCCTGCTCCCGCCCGGAGCCGAGCCGGGCGCTGCCGGGACCCGCGGCCGCACCGCGGCGGCCAAGTGCCGGCCCCCGCCGCGCGCCCGCCGCCTCCCCGCGGCCCCGCCCCCGAAAAGTTGGGGCCCCGCGCGCGCGGGCGGCCGGCACGGGGGGGCGGGGCCAAGCGCGGGGCGGGGCGGGGCGGGGCGCGGTTCCCGCCCGCGGGAAACTTCGCCCGCGAGCCGCCGCGTGCCCATACCCCGCCCCCGCCGCCATTTGGGGGCGGCAGCGGGCGGGAGGGGGCGCGGCCTGCGCCCAGCGTGCGCTTTGATTCGTATTTTTGTAGCTTTTTCTCTATTTTATATATCTTTTTCTTCTTTGTTGTACATCTTCTTGGTTTTATGCATCTCTATTTTTATACAACTTTTTAATTTTATACATCTTTTTCTTTATTTTTATGTTTTTCTTTATATACCTCTATTTTTCATACATTTTATTTTTTATTTTTATGCATCTTTTTACTTTTTATATATCTTTATCTTTTTATTTTTATACATCTTTACATGTTTTCTTCCTATATCTTTATTTTTATACATCTTTTTATTTTTTATACCTTATTCTTTATATATCTTTCTTTATGTGTCTCTTTCTTTCTTTTTATATAACTTTTTCTTCATTTTTTTTCCCTTCCAGCCGTCATTCCACAGAAGGCCGGTACGTTTTGGGGCAGCACCCAGCCCCACCAACCCGGAGCCACCACTGGAAGAGGGCACAGACAGGTTTCTGACAGCTTGGGCTCCGGACAAAAGCCGCTGAAGTTCCTCCCTCCTCCTCGCCTAGCATTTAGGGAACAAGCCACCCATGTAGTACCCATGGAATGCCTCAACCATTGTTAATTGTTGAGGAAATCTGATTTTCCTCAAGTGGAATGCCACGAGGCACATTTCAGTGCCATAGCATCTCACCACTCCGAGGTGAGACTACTTCAAATGACAGCAAGCCAAGAATAGCTAAACTCATCATGCGATGAATTCATCATCCAATGAATTTAGGAACCCTCACAGCACGCAGCACTGTTCTCTAGGAGGTCACAGAGCCTTTCATCCTTCCCTAAACCACATCACAATACAGCAGGAAGGTTCCCAGCAGCAGAATATGGAAACAACCTAAGGAATGAAGAGTTCACCATATCTGCAGTGGATTGTTTCTCAACTTGCTTTGGCGTTTTCCTTGAGAGTCTCCAACCTGCTAAGGCTGCTCCTCAGTGGCCCACAGAGCTTCATGTGGATTAGGAGTTTATTTCAACCTTCCAATAAAATTCCTTTCACAATCCTTCTTGAATTGTTTTCTTCTCATCCCTCTGAGGGATCAGTCATCAAAAAAAAAAAACTTCTAAAATTTTAAGCAACTTTACATTGCGTGCTTCGTCTTCATATTATCTCTGTGTGTTCCAGCCTGAATCTGTTCTCTAGAATTGCACAGTTTGAACTGAAGATCTTTCTTCAGGTTTTGAAGATTTGATTTTTTTTTCCTTTGGTTTTTACTGTTGTTCTTTTGTTGTCATGTTTGGTGGGATATAGATAGATCACATATTAGCCAAAAATCTATCTATATACTTCAGGAGGTGGCATTTACTCTCCTTCCTCCAGTGACATACTCTTGCCTCTGCAATACAGCATTCATTAAAAGCCTTAAAAAAACACTCTGGGTTTTTAAAGGTTTGGGGCTTTTCCTCTCCATTCCCTTCAAATGTTGTTCCTCAGCCTGCTGTTAACCATTTGCTCTATCCCAGAGTCTCTTCCTTTGACATTCATCAGAGCTGTCCCTGCAGGAACATCACCAGTAGGAGGTTAAGGTTAACTGCATGGTTACCTAACAGATCACCCATGGATCCAATGGATTAGTGATCTCCTGGTGGAAATGTAGCTGTAGTTTCTCCCTGTAACTGCAGACTGCTCAGAACTCTACCCCAGGTTCTCTTCAACGTGTCTTTTTTTCTGTAAGCAAATGTTTCATTCAGATAGGTGGACAGGCTTGTGCTTCAACATGTGAGCAAAGCAGAAGTGAGATAACAGAACCCCTAAACAGCAGCATTTCACTAAAATATCAGATCCAGTATCTCTGCCCCAAGCTGCCCACATGAGCACCTCATCCAGTGAATGAAGCACCACAATCGCCTCCTCCGTTTTCCTCCACCTCCATCAGAAGACAGTGGAACAGCAGGACAGCAGCCAGTAAAATGGGTTTCCTTAAGAGCAACAAACACGATATTTAACATTTTGACTTGGATTTTTTATCACTGTTAAAAGCAACAAAGAGAAAAGCATCTAAATTTTAATTAATTGGCCATCAGTGACAGCCAGTGTGATGGTGAAGTGCCCCAAATTTGTGGAGGAAAGAGCCTGGTTGAAGCACCGTGCTATCAAGTTTGTGTGGCCTCTATGCAGAACCAATAAACATAAAAAAATAATAATAAAATCTACAAATAGCCAGAGCCAAATATCCCAGCGTGTTTACAGCCCCATTGGGACGATACTGAGGTGTACTCAGTCCCGTGGGCAGGAAGGAATGAAGCAGAAATAAAATGGAATAAAGTGGTGTAAGGGTCTTGAACGAATGGATTGATGATGGGTGGAGGAATGAGGAAATGTTTGAATAACAAAAGTAACCTCATGATAACCATTAATTCTCCATCTGCGCTGAAACAGAGGCATGGTGCAGGTGAAATAGTGAAAATTAGTCCAGTTTTTCCAGCAACACACACAGCATAAGTGTGTGAAACCTGCAGGTAGGATGTGCCTAAGTACTTCAAGGTAAAGGACAGCAAAGCAACTAGAAAGTCTTCTTGTTAAATACTGTCTAAAATTTCGTTTTGATTGCTCTTTGCTTGTGCAATTTCAGCTTAAAACTCTAAATTTTTTCAAGATCTATTACATAATCTAGATTTATTTATTTTTTAACCTGCAAAGTCTGTCTGGTATGGGAATAAGGTGGATCAGGGTGAAACTTTCAAACTGAGCCTGGTGCTGTCGTCCCACAGACAGCACATCCTCGTTCCCCTGAGAAGTGCATGGAGAATTTGAGACAGAAAGGACGTTCCTCTTCAACTTACATGTTCCACGTAAACAGATTTGTATCAGAACAGTCCCAAGGAGATCAGGATTCAACCTAGTTATTGCCTCTAGACTAAGATCCCACGGCACAAAGCGATATTCTGTGCCTGTACCTTTTGTGTATGCAGTTGTGTCCCTCCAGTAATCAGCAGAGCGTTTAAACTGAGCACTGCAGTCCTCACTATTTTTAAAGCTGGTGATCAAAAATACTTCAAGAAGATTTATAGGTACCATTCTTTTACCCACCATTCTCACTTTATTATTATTTTATTTATTTATTTATTTTACAAATTTTCGACATTGAAAGATACGTGTAAGTTTTTTTTTTTTATTCCTGACCTTACTTGATTTCATTAGCTGAAAATCTTCTCACAGAGCAAACGCCTGATAATACTGGATATTCTAAAATAAAGTTAGCAGCTGTCCTGTATCTTATTTGCAGATGAATAAAAGAATATTTCCACTTAGCCTGTTCATAAGCGCAATAAAAGCTTTTTAAAGTCAATTAAGAGAGTCCATAAAAATTGAAGAGGAAAGGCTTTAAAAGTCCACTGATAGGTTTTCTATTAGGCTAATACTTTAAAGCTTCCTTAGCACCTTCCATCAAATGATTTCATTTTGCTTTATGAACACCTCTGGAGCTAGGTATTATGTCCTTTTAATGTTTGAGGAGATCAACAGTTTAAGTACCAGACCCTTGGAAAAGTCAAGCTACATTGTTAGACAATGTTTATAAAAGCATTTAGCCCCAGAGGAGCAAAACCTACTTAACAGCAGCGTTAAGTGGAGATCCCAGAATGTTTAGGTTCCTATTTAACTTTGAGATGACTGCTGTCTATCACACAAAAACGTAAAATTGGACATAACTGAGGATACCACCAGTGGATGCGAACACAGCAAGCTTAGTCACTTTGTAAACTTCAGTGTTTTGTGTTTTTTCATTGTCTTCTCACAGTATTCTAGCTAAAATCAAGGTGACTTTTTTTTCTTCACCTTCACAGCCCAGTGCCAAGCCAGTTCAGGGACCCAGAGTTCCCAGAACAGCTTCACACGTTGGAATCATCAACTTCAGCCACAGCGTGCAGATTTTCCAGTATTATCATAACAGATGAAGATTAATCAAAATAAAACTTTTCTGAAGTATTTCAGCATCATGCTCTCAGGCTTCAATCACATGCCACCATTCAATGAGTATGAGGTTCTGCCGAGAGCGACTGAAAGAGAAGTGGAGAGAGGAATGCCTTAAAATCAAAAGCCACTGATTGAAACACACCAAACGGCTGCTTTCCACTCAGTGGTGCTGAATGGTAGCACAGAGATTTATCAAGTGCTGCTGTGTCCAATATGCTTCTTAAGATTGTGTATATCGCTGTTATATCTGAACACTTTAAAGTAGTGCACTGAACGAGGTGACTAACATCTGTTCATTCTTCCTGTCACCAAAACAGAATTGTGTTGGTGTTCTTGCTGTACACCACAAGAAGTGCTTGAAGAAACACTCACTGCAATTAAAACAGAAGGTGGTGAGATTCTAGACAATTATGACTTCTCTGGTTTGTTCTATGGTTTTATACTTGCCCCTGAGTGCTTACAAATAACCAAAACACCAAAGACACAAGCCCTGGCTCCCTCACGGTCATCACCCCAGAGCCAAGTCCAGGCTGCTAAGTGTCTTGAAGATAAAGACCAAGACCTGCAATTTAACTTTTTTTTTTTTTCTTTATAAGTTTGTGAAATGGTGAAGATTGCATACACACAAAAGATAAAGAGATAACTAAAGCTAGATAACTGACCACAGAGATAGGAGGGCATCTCCAAGGGAAAAAATAGACAGTAGAAAAGTACTTTTTATAAATGCTGCATGGGACCATCACAAATGAGTAACAAGGTTCTCTAAAGCCATCAAACACAGTGACCAGTAGCAAATATACAACTTCATAGAAAACTACATTTTTCAAAATGTTATGATCTCACTATCAGTCTGTTATCTGCCTTGCTTGAGATTAGATTCAGTTGCTCGCTCTTCATCCATGAGCTAATCCCATCTAAGCATTGGGTCATCTTGATAATTGAAGTTACACGAAACAGGCAGCTGAATAAAGTAAAGCTGATTATTCAAAAAGAAACAAAAAGAATAATAATAATAAAAAAAATCTTCCAGTAGTTTAAAAGCTAGATTACATAAATTTTTGCTCATCCCAAAAATGCAGGAAATTATTTTCCTTGAATTCTGCAAGATCAAGTGTGCCACTGATTAAAACTTTGTCTGCTGAAGTGGAAGAGCAGCGCGCTGATGAGTTTGATTGTCCTGCAAGCAAGATATTTTCAATGAGACTGTTAACAAAATGAAGCCACTATGATAATTTAATTCCTAGTGCAGGCCTTCCAGCAGCTTTTCGACATGAGTAATCTTCATCAGTTCAATACCCCCAAAATTATAAATAACAACCAAGCGAATACGTGCCCTTCAGATGGAGGCAGGCATGAACTTCAGAGGCAGTTCACAACTTGTGGTAGTCTTTTACCGTCGATTAACGATGTAAATAAAGCCCTATCTGATCATAATTTCCCCCAAATTGCATTCCTGCAATTAGTTACTATGTGAAGTTACTACGTGACATCAGATACTGTATGAAGTAACTGATGAAAAGGGAAAAAAAATCCTAGAATAATCCAGATTAGCAGGAATCAAGATGGTTGGTCTGTCACGAGTCTGCCTCTAATGTAAATATCTTTACATCTCAGAAAAAGCCCATGGATGTTCTTCCTGTTCCTGGATACGTTCCAGTCACTAACAAAATACCGAGTGATATAAATAAGGAGATTTGCCACTATTTCACAGAATAACCTGAGTGGTGCAGATGCCATCTAGGAATTAATGTATTGAGAGGAACGATGAGGTCTCGTCTTCACTCAGATAACGAAGAAGATAAGAGGCTTCACTGTCCTTTACTCAAAGCCTATTGACAAAGCAGGAGCACCTCAGAGCACCTCAGCCTCCCAAAGTGGTTACAGACATTCAGAACAAGGTTGGGCTTTTTGGCACTGTGCACGGCATGCTGTGGGGAGGAATGCGGAAGAGGGAAGACAACAAACTCCCAGCCACACACTGCACAACGCAGGGAAATTTCATCTAACTGGCTTTTGCACGGTCCCAAGAAAGGCTTTGATCAATACAGGACTCCATTTTTGCACAAGAAATACCACAAAGAGGCAGCATACCCTCAGAAATAACTGATAGACATTTCAAAGGGATTTGACAGATCATTAACTTTGGATTTCACTGGTGACATCATTCTGCTTGACCCAATTAATAAAAACAAACCTCACTAAGAGAAAACCTACCCTAAGCCATTTTGTTCCAGACGCTGTATTTCAGCCTGCAAGCACGTCCCTTCTGTTGCACGGCGCCCAAAATCAAGGGGAAGCCTCATCATTTTTTCTTAGAGCAGCCTAAAGTGAATGCAATGAAAGGCAATTAGAAGTTCTCGGCAATTTATTTTTTTTTTTAATCAAAGTTTAGGAAGCCATGAGAATAAGGATTTGCTGCCTACTTTGTTGCTAATTTCGGAAGTCCTGTTCTGAACCCAGACAGCCCAGCACTGATAAAGCTGGGTTTTATTATCAGATTTTTTTTTTTGTTCGATGCTGCTAAATATGTGATTGAGTTCACAAAACCTCCCTGTACCTAATGAGAGATCTAAACATTCATTTCATATCAAGCCGGTAGACATTCAAAAAAAAAAAAAAAAAAAGACCACTGGATTCTTAAGCTTCACTTCCAAAAATGTATTCCTTGCAATAAATTATTGTGTAAGGAACAATATGATTATGAAAAGGATTACGAAGTAAGCTGTTACCATTTCATATAATTAAATAATTCCCTTTTCTCTTTTCTTTCCATAATTCCCCTCCAGAAATAAACGGGATTTCTCTAGGCAGCAGAAAACCCCAGCTGTACCAGCACCTTCTTGTTTAACCTAGTGGGTGGCCACAGCAGACAACACACAGCTGATGTTTGACTGGAGCTCATGGATTTACAAGGCAGTGAAACCAACAAGGAGCTTTAGAGCAAAACCATGTAATACCCCGTCCTGATCTAACATCTGTAATGAAATAAATTTTCTAATGTTCTTGTTTTCATTCCCTTTATAGATTTTTCTTTAACCGTACTTTGCTTATAGGGAGAAGCTGTTTTTGTCCATAAATTGATTGAAAATGAAGTTCCTGTTTTCAACAAACAGGACACAGATTTTGAGCAGTAAGGCTGGAATTTTAAATTCTTGCCAATCTTTATCTGCTCTTAAATGATTCCTAAAGTATTTTAAAGTAGCAGTAATTTAAGTTTACTTCCATTATATTGCATAACCCAATAGCTCATTGGAACAAAGCTGTCAATATCCTTCTGGAGAGCTGGCTGCTCCGAGAAACATCTTGTGAATCTCGCTGCTTTTAACCTTCTGCCACTGTACACATTGTGAGCCTTTCACAAAAGGTTCGGAGTGCATTCATTTACCTTTTAAGTACTATCCCTGTCCCAATAAAGGGCTTATCGGTTACCTGCTATTCAACATGCAAAATGAAACCACTTCAAATACACCATTCTAACGTTTGAACAGTTGAGCTTAGTTTGTAAATCCTTAAAATCAGACATGAATTTTGATAGTAAAAAACAGCATCTTCACGAAGCTGAAAAGGCTGGTATTTTTGAGGATAAAATTGGTTTTTAATACAAGCAGCAGCAGTTTCACCACATGGCCGAACATTTAAAGAGACAAAGCAGTCAGGAAATAGGTCCACCAGCAGCCCTCCACTCCACAAAGCCTGGCAAGTGCTGGGTGCTTTAAGTGTTTATTGTTTATGCTGCTGGAAGCAATGAGGCTGGGAACATTAATGTGTTGTGCTTACAAAATAAACACCGAAATCAAATGGAAGGCAAGAACCTACTCGAGCTAAAGAATAAGATCAACCCTAAAATAAAGTGTTTAGAGCCACAGGAAATATTTATTATCAAAATTAATGTGTGTTATGTTTTATGTCTCTGTACAACATAACTGCATAGCTTTCATAGCTGGAAAAAGCTTGAAGAGTTACTCAGAGCCAAGATGTACACAAATGAAAGTGATTTTATCATCTCTCCAATGCTGGTTTTGAGGAACTACCACATCTTAGTTGAAACTGCAGAATTAGAACATCTCAAATCATCAGAAGCAAGCTATCGCTGCTGCTATAGGAATGGTATTTTATGTCTGTCAGCATCCGTAGTTTAATCCCCTGATACTGGAAGCTGGCATCTCCTTGATGCCAACCACTTATCTCAAATGCATCAGGGCAAATTAGAGGCCATCCAAGCTCATCATTTGTGAAAGGAAAACTGAAAAGAAGGGAAAATGCTCTCGTATAAGGGTTAATCCCGTTTTAAAGCTGCTCACCTCAGGATCAGAAACAGAAGTTTGTATTTCAAGGGACCAACACCCAGCTTTGTATTAGAACAGTTCCAGGATGAATATCAAATAAGAATGCCACCAGTGTAAGATGTATGAGGAGAAAAATACAGCAGGTTGACCAAGTCGATCATTTTCCCTCTGTGCTTCACATAAATCTTGTCACATACATGGTCCCCAAATTAAATGATTTTAAAAGTTCAGCAGGGTACTGATACAAGGTCATACCTATTAGGAAAAGATGTTTATTATTAAGCCTCTGGCTGTTCTAAAGCCAAAATAAATGGCTATTCCTAATAAATTACAGTAAGTGAATAAATATGTGCAGTTCAGAATGTAACTCTCTGCTTCCTAATATCATGGTGTGGTGTGGCTTTTTATTGCTAAATCGTCAGAAAATGAGGGAAATTATAGCAGTCTGATTACAAATCAGTAATTATAGCTTGGCTGGATGGTAGGAAAACTACTTGCCCTTTAACTCTTGTTAAAGTATCTTCTTAAATGACATAGTGAAAGCTAACTTCAGCATTTTTGGTTCAACCTGCATTTCGCATGACAAATATTGAGGGGTTTCCAACAGGCAGTTTCCAATATGCATTGTGCAGCTTGGCAGAAGGAAAACGACACACCGCAAACCAGCACTGTGTTGGTTTCACAAAGCCTTCATTCAAAAAGGGAGAAAATCAGAAATTGTGGTATTGCCCTGCCCCACTCAGCTGACCAGACCATTACAGCACCCTGCCCACATAAACTGCCCAATTCCAACAGCACCTTAACTTTGGTAGATGGATCCATGTACCACAAGTACATGCATTTGTATGACTGCAAATAGGACCTTTTTGCGTGTATTTTGTGTTTGTGTAAGTGACAAAAGTTTGTTTATGTATCAAAAGATCAGCTTGTTGTTTGGTTGGTTTTTAACATGAAGACATAGTGAAGCAAGAGCTTACCATTTATTCCCATCTGAGCAAAAAATAAAAAATAAATAAATCTAGAAAATCCCTAGAAACACAAACACAGCATAAGTGGTCACTTCTGTATGTCACAGTAATGTTGAGACATATCTAATACATTACGTACTGAGCCATCAGTCTACTTCTGTACCCAACAAACCTAAACATGCTACCTCACATCAGTATTAGCCCTTCACTGCTTTGAGTTGTTGTATTAAGATGAAAGACTTTCCTCTTTAAAATATATATCTATGCTTTCACTTAGTATTATCTTCCTATCTAATCCATTACATCATTTTGAAGCCTGCAATACAGTTCAGTTTATACAATCCGTGCATTCCCAAAAAAAAAAAAAACCAATTCCCATTGCAAATAAAATAAAGTCAGTGTAAACAACGAAAGCATTGTTTTTCCTTTTAGGTTGTTCCAAAGCAGATAACCTGCTAATCCTAACGGAGCAATTCATCAGTACTGCAAAACATGCTGCCACCCTAGCCAGTGCTCTCAGTACTCTGAAGCAAATTATAAGAAATTCATAAGAAACACAGCAGAAGAGCAAGCAGCTGAAGCTGGTCAGGTGCAGCTGGTATTAAAACAGAGGTTATTCAGAATCCCTCGCTTTGTTGGCAGCAGAAAGAGCCACATCACTGAGCATTTTCACCATCATTCACTGACACTTCCCAGAACAGACCTGGCCCATTTTGAGCAAACGATGGTGAACAGTTTGAGTGCCACTGTTAGTTTAAAGGGGGGAAAAAACAGGATTAGAATTATTTTATCTCTGTCATTTCACACACACAAAAAAAAGCATGGGAACCTTAATTTCTGTCTAACATTGGCTAACTCCTCTGTTTCGTGATTTCCAGCTATTTTCCTGTTTACCACAATCTGCAGTATAAGTAGCTAAAATCAAAGCTATGATGAGTACGAGTTGTTCAACAAAGCACATGGTAACTTGAATATGCTCATAGATGAAGCACCCCAATTAATGGATCTCTTTCTTAGTCTCCTTTTCTGTCTCTGGGACACTGTTTTTGACAGTTTTTCTATCAGAAAAAAGGGCATGAGATATATTTTTTTTAAGCTTTCAAAATGCTTATGAAAAAACAGGAGTATGCTCCAAACCAAGTAATTCTGCATGCAGATGTTGCATCCCTAGGAGAACCATAGCCGAGAGTCCCTGACACGTCTTCCCTGTAGGATCTAGAAGGTGTCTAACAAGTCACGCCACCCCTACCATTACTCCTTCACAGAAGGCGTTACCTTAGTTCAGTTGTTCCCGTCCCACACGCTCTATGGCTCCAGAACTAATGGAAGTGAAATTTGCAGTGACTCAGTGGTGCCCACAGATTTAAGCAGGTCTCTCACTGCCCTAACCCCATGCATACCCTCAGTTGTTACAGATGAGCACTGTGTAGTAAAAACAGGTTGCACAATGCTTGTACCAGGACACCCCAACCTCGGAGCCATTCTTCACCACACAGTCGGAGCTGTCTGTGAAGGAGCTGCCCAGTGTCAGTCCCTCACTAACAGCAGCATTTCCCAGGGGATCACAGTGACATACACGAGTGTTACACGAGCACCACATCCACCAGATGCCCAAGATGCTTGAGCTTCAGCATCTTCTCACACAGCAGACCCCAGCAGGCCCCCAGGAGCTGAGCTGCCGCCCATGGCACGCATTCCCTCCACCATGAGGGAAGAGAGGGCTCTGCCTCTCCTGTCCCTGCTGACAGCTGCCCAACCCAACAGCCTTCCAGTCAGGCCAGTGACACCTGTGGGTGGCCTGCACAGGTGTCACCAACTTAATTGGAGGGTGGCAGGGGGCACAGCTGTCAGAGGGCATCAGTCTGGCCCGCAGTGTTCACATTCCTGGTAGTCAAAATGCAGAGGAGAGAGATCCCAGCTCGGCTGTCACTGCCCAAGCCGGGTTTGTGGGTTTGACAATTATAAAAATAACAGAACAGGACGGGCCAAAGTCCCTCCTCTGTCAAGTTCCACTCACGGCCGCAGCCATCTGCTCCCCAGCTCGCCGGTACCAAAGCGACTGCGATTCGCGCCAGCTGGTTTTGGGGTCCTCGCGGGACTTCATGCTGGGAACTGGCGGCGCTCGTGGGCCTTGCCATGCCTGGGAAAAGCTGCACAGAAGGTGGCTCTACACACCATTTAGCTGAAGGCTGTGCATAAATCCTAGACGTCCTTATGTGGGAACAGCCACTGCTCAGCGTTCTGCTTCCCTCACGAGAAAGAGGACAAGCAAATGATTATGAAACCCCACACACTGAACGTGAGACTTCTTGCTAGAGCAGAGCTTTGTAAAACAAATTCACAGTATAGAAAATTCAAAAAGTTTAAGATCAAAGTGTTTAAGTAGTTCAGGATACCTATATTTTAGATGAGAATATCAAACTTGAACTCAACATTTTATGAAGGCTCCCACCTACCTCCTCCTTCCTGCTGGAGATTACTGCATGGAGCAGGAGAGCCCACCAAGGAGCACAGGCCCATCTCACAGCACCTCTGGTGGGAGAAATCCCCCCCCACACACACACTCCAGAAGTCCCACCGTGTGTTATAAATTCACTTATTTTCATCTTCAGACATTTCCCTTCACAATACCATTTTCATTGCTAAAAAATAATCAAAACTTCTCCACTCCCCACCACATAAATTGCATTTCAGGAAAAAAAAGAATCCTACTAAAATTTCCACATCAAATTACTATCCCATCTTGAAAATGCTGTCAAGTTGTATTTCACTAAAAATCACTATAAAATGACAAGAGTGAGATTTAATTTGACCTGCAGTATGGCTTATGGTATTATTTGTGTCAATCAAACTGCAGCCCAACACTGCCCAGCAGGGTGAGCTGAACTGGCCACCAACACTTCCCTCTACAGGACATATTACTACGGTTCTGCCCAGGAAACATGAAGGAATACGCCTGAAGAAAGCATCCTCTGAAGAAGTCGGAGTGCCATTTCATTTTTTAAAAAGTTTCCCTACATAACTTAAAAGAAATTTGCAAGGAATTAGCACTGTATGTATTATATTGATGTCACCACAATCCTGCTGCGGAAGCATCTGTGCTTTTTAACATTAAACTACTGCCGTGTCGATAAGACACCAGTTTAACAGGAGACTACACAGTTTCTCACATCTTCACCCAAACAATCAACATACTGACACATACTGTGGCACAAAATTAGTATAAATAGACTTTATTGAAGTCAGTACCTTTGTACTGAAGCCGAAGATTGTGTCTACATAAGCACAAGTTGTAACATTTCACAACTTCTAAAAGGAATGTCAACAATTACAACGATCATGCATACCATGGTCGATAATCACATTTTTAGAAGCATTTTCAACCATTTCTAAAGAAATGCTTATAACATTGTTATATATAGAACTACTTTCAATAAACTGCAAAACATTGATCAGCTTTTCCAGTATGAGCTACAGTGTCAACACAAAAGGGAGGCATAAATGTTTAATTTATGAAATCAGAATGGAATATTTACTGTAAAGAAAAATTAAAAAGCTTTCAAATAAAAGGCCATTATTGAACCAAAGTGAAGAGCACAACTTGAACTTTGAATCCATTCATCTTTTAAAGCTGTCCTCTGAATAACTTCAGTTCAAAGCATAAATTCAGTACTGTGAGTATTCCTTGGACTGAAGTTTGGCAATGATGCGATCCAACTGTCTCTTTGCTTCACACTGTGGAAAATTGCTCATGTCATAATATTGAGGGGCAATTTTCACCAGCCTGCCAAAAGAGGAAAAGTTTGTTACTAGTACTCTAACTTTGGGATGCATCCTATATAAACTCCACTACTGAAACAAAGATTATCCTTTGTTTTTAGCCTGTCTTGCATTTCAGAGGCTAATGAAAGTTTAAACACAAGCACACACATTTAAATTTCAGTTTAAATTTCATCCTGTGCCCAAGACCACAGCAAAAGAGCACACGCTTAAGTCTAACGAGATTCTCCTGTTCAGCTGTGTCCCTTACAGACCACACTGCTGCTCCGGTACACACCGTAACAGCCCACACAGTCAGACCTGTTGCTAATGCCGAAGTCCAGAAGTCACAGAAGCCCACTTAAGTATCAGTTTGTGCAAGACTAAAAGTTGATTCTTAGATCTTTCAAGCTTAAAAACTCAACCAAAAAGGTTATATGATTCTGCTTTGGGCTTTACTGTGCTTGTTCAGAAAGATTTCTGAGGAAGGATTCAAGCCCATATTTTCCAGTAAAACACTAAGGAAAATGTCTTATTTGTTGTGTTTTCTGACTTAGAAATCTTTAAACTCTTTCTATGCAAATTTCAACAGCAGCTGAAATGCCTCCCGTATCCCCCAAGCTTACAACTTCACAGTACAACCTTCAAGATAGATGAGAGGATTCAGATCTCCACTGTCTGCAGAGGAGATCTGCACATACAGCCTAGTGACTAACCATATTACAACAAGGCAGGTTGTACCAGTATTACCACATCTTCCATATCTTAAGAAAGTACTGAAGCTCAGATCTTTACCAAAAAAATGCGGACACTTACTGCCATGAGAGGTTCTAGATCTTGAGAAGAGAGGCACCTCTTAACTTAGGTACACAAGTGGGTGCTAGGACATACTCCCAGACCTAGTACCACCAAGTAGCTCCCCCCACCTGACTTACTAACAAAACAGTTCTGAAGTCAAAGGTCTCTCTCCACACTGCACACAGAGCCCAAGCATCTGAGTTTTGCACACAGCTTCCCAAAACAGGAACACATATCCACGAAACGTTTAGTCATCCAAAAATTCCCAAGCCCATACCATCACCATTCCCCAACCTATTTTAATACTGGATTCATGAGCAGTGACAGGAATATCCACAATTTTTAAAAAAAAAAAAAAAGCTTTGCAGTAGGTCTGTTCTGCTTACCACTCCGGCTTGATGTCTGTACATGTCCGGATGTAGTTCTTCGTTGTAAGGACAAACTCATTATAAAGCACCCACTCCGGTTTATGGTCGAGGACAGTGGAAGGATGCAGCTGCACCACTTGGTTGTCTTTCACTGTTAGGTAATGCCCTGTTCGCTCCAAGTGCGCCACCTAGTAAAGAGAGAGCCACTCGTTATTACAGCTGAGCTGAAGGGATTTCAAGCTGGCTGGTTTTAGTGCTTCATCCAAAGTGTTGTCCCAACTTTCAAACCTCATCTAAACTTGGTACATGACTTGACCACTTCAATCACTTCTTAAAAATAGACACAATCAAGATGCCAGATGTTTTTGCTCACTGCCCTGAGTGCATCTGCTAATAACCAATTCAAGCAGCATGCCAAGACAGCTATCACCCAAAGAGAAGGATCGTTATTTACAACAGCAGCCCTGAAACCAACAGAAGTGTTGGAAGGGGGTATTTATTGGACAGGTTTGTTAACATTGAACAAAGTCAGTGTGGTCTAGTACGGACAACTACTTTAAGCACTTAATTTGTTCTAGCGGGACCAGTAAGCCGCAATGTTATCCTCTAAAGTTTTTATTAATGCAGTGTTTCAGTTGTAATTTTACTGCTGCATGTATTATTCTGCAAATCCTCTCACACAGTGAGCCTGAAAAAAAAAAGGTGTCAGTCCAGTAAGAAAGGGAAGCTTAGCATGTCAGAAATAAGAACAGTCTTGTTCCAGCATGAGCTTCAGAGATGAAAAATGTAGTTTCAGCAACACACTTCTGCTGTGACCTTGGTAAAAAAAATCAATTAACCTCTCTCTGACCAAGCTTCTCGCCCTGTGAAGTATAATGCCTGCCTCACCGAGATGTTCTGATACCTAGCTCATTAAGATTTGGTAAAGCAGTCAGATACCCTCAGAAGGATGTTCTCTCTAAGAGCAGTTAATCTAACGGCACAGGTAACTAAAATTAGCCTTTTGATACTGGGAATTCCAGATGACCCCAGTAATTACTTCATCACATATACATAAAAAAACATAAAAAGATTAAGCAGGACAATGGCTAAAAAGAGATGTCTGCAATACCAATTTTTAAATCAGATCCTTAACTGCTTTCTGTAATACATACCGTGTTCTTCATTTTCTTAATTCCTACATATCTCACTTTTTTTTTCCCACCTCCTCAAAGATAGATTCCACCTATTAGGTTAAAACCCAAGGATTTCTAAAGCCAACAGCTACCTCAAACTCAACATCAGGACATGATCACATCTGTAACAAATTATTTCCTTTAAACAGCACGCCTCTCTGGTGCACTGTAACATTCCTACCTAGAAGGCATTTTAGTGATGGAAACAATATTCCTCTAAGCTGCAGATCTTTTCACCCAAGACTTTGGATATTACACTGCTACTTTATTTTCAACTCTGGAGAGCCAACAGAAGCTCTTTTAAATGGAGATTAACAGCACACTGTCCACAACAACTCAGGCTTAATTTCATCCAACTCAATCCAACATTTGCAAAATTAAATAGCAGCGTAGCTGCAAAACAGAGCAGACAAGTAACTCATCTGTCTCAGACCTGACACAGTAATAGCGCACATGGTGGTGCTGGATTATGCATGTTCTGTTGGTTTTTTTTTTTTTTTTTTAAAATCAATTTCATTTTTCAGCTCAGAACTAAAGGATACGTATACAAGTCTTTGAGTGTTTTAGCTGCTTTTCTTCCCAAAAAAAAAGGACAGAACAATCCATTTTAGGTGTACTGTTAAATGTAAACCAATACAATTTACCTTTAGCATGTCAATCTCACTCGTATGTCTTAAAATCAGTGAAGTCACAGCATCTAGGTCTTCCTAAATGCATACTACCACTTCCTTTTTTATCTCGTTTCTATCCACAGAAGAATTTGTATTTCTTAGTTTGTGCAATTCTGAAGTAAAAAGCTTCTGACATAACTAAGCATATCAACAAAAAGAGCTGCAGAACAATGGAGTTAGTTCTCAATTTCCAGAGTATGAACAGGACTAGAATAACTCCACAATTAAAAAAATTAAAGCACTGCTATCAGGGATCAGTCACCTTTAAGCAGTTCCATACTACTGTGATTTATAGGAAGCCTACTGTATTTGTTTTACTATTAAGCAGGCTTGTTAGCAGACAAATTGATGAAGAATTTTGGGTTCGGTGATGGCAGCATTGTGACAAAGCATGCACAATGAAGCCATCTATGGCTCCACAGCAAGCAACGGGATCCAACTACCAGCTACTGCATGTCCCTGCTCACTCCTGGACCAAGCTGTTCCAGCACAGATGACAAAGATAATCCTGATTCTTTTCTGAAGGCACAAGCGGCTTGCCAGATTACCGTGCTGAAAGAACTGAGAAGGGGCTCTGGCAAGCACCAAGGCTGACATAAGGGAGCACACAAGGACACCCAGGGCACAGCATACAAACTTACACACCTCTGCACCCATGGCTTGCGGCTTGCAAGCAATTCAGTGCCTGTAAAATACAGCATGGTCACTCCCTGAGGCCAAAAAGGAAGATCTCAACTCCCACCTCTCCTCCTTTCTCCTGCTTGTAGATACATAACCCCATCCCTCCCTGATGTAAGGCTCTGTTGCTTGTTCGACCCTTCAACAAGTCAATGTAACCCATTGATCTGACAGAGAATTCTGTCTTCTGCTATTTTATTTAGTTAATTAAGTTAAATCAAGTGACATGGAGTTCTGATGGAAAGGCCAGCACAGGAGGCAAGCCTGGGAGCTGGGAGATGGAAAGGATGGAAAAAAGAGGCAGAGGTGAATTTTATCCTAAATGTATACAGGGAGCAGGGGACAGAGTCAACACCATGCTGACACACGATCTTGGCTAGCTAACTTCAGGAAATAAGATTGCATCTTTAAAAATACAAAACCCACAAAGTTCATATCTCTAGGACAACTAAAACAAGTTACTCTGCTGCAAAAAAAAAAAGAAAAAAAGCACATTGACATTTGCTTGCTTAAAGAGAAAGTAAGATTAAAAAGAGAAGAAATTTCCTCTGGATCTCTCCCACTGGACTTCAAATGGCAGACTGGCTCTGAAGATTAAACAATTAACCAAGAAAAGATTCTTGCTAATGGATGCTAAGACATCAAGGTACAGGGGGGACCTGACAAACAAGCTCTGAAATCGGACACTTTTCCAATTCAGTTTTCACAGAAGCCTGGTTTGGCGGTTGGGCAGCTGACCTCCAGAGGTCTCTTCCAACCTCAATCATTCTGTGACTCAATGATGTGGTGTTTTTTTTCAGAGTACAAAAAAAGCTTCCACACAAACTAAAGAATCATACTGAGCTTGTCTATCTAGTAAGGTCATTTTTCAATGGCTAATGGAGCACACTTGAGCCTTGAGATTCCCGAGGAACTTGTCACATATTAATATAAAACACGTGAATTAAGCTACCTGAACAGAGAATGAGGCTACAGAGGGAGGTGAGTTATTAACAATACTGACTATACAACATATGGAAATACACACAGAGTGAGAGCATGGTTTGGGTTGAAAGGGACCTTAAAGATCACCTACATGTAATTCCATCCCCCTGCCATGGGCAGGGACACCTCCCAAGAGACCAGGCTGCCCAAAGCCCCATCCAGCCTGGCCTTGAGCACCCCCAGGGATGGGGCACCTACAGCTGCTCTGAGCAACTTGTTCCAGGGCCTCACCACCCTCATAGTAAGCCATTTTTTCCTTGTATCTAACCCTTTTAGTTTAAAGCCATTACCCCACATCATATCACTCCAGTCCCTGACAGTCCCTCCCCAGCTTTCCATAGGCCCCCCCGACATTCTGGAATGCTGCTACCAGGTCTCCCCAGAAGTATAAGCATGCCCTAAAAGGATCATAAAGACTCAAACCAACGCACACATCTCTTCCTGTAACAGGCTACTCTGCAGACTGAGAAAACCCACCTGTTGATAATTTAGGGACAATTATAACACTTCTATCAACACAGCTACAAACAGAAGGTTTTAGTTCAAATTCTCCAACACCAGCTCAAATTCTCCAACACCAGCTTCAAGGCTGTCACAACTTGGTTACGAACTACGTCTCCCTTCCACCCATAAACTTTTAAGGGTGTTTATGTTACTATCCATCACATCACAGGAGCTACAGGGCTCAACCAGGTACCTTTTGTTAAATGTGTCAAACACTCTAAAGCCAAATACGCTTACAAGAACAGAAGTAGGAAACTACTAGATTTAAGGCTACTAATTTTGGTAGGCTAGTCTTGTTAGTTTAGAAAAATGACTGTTCCTTGTCCTTCTTGAAGAAAAGAACGCCACTATAAACCAAATGGCTGCTGCCACGTCATGCAACAGCATTTCTGAAGCTATTAAAAAGTTTTATTCTGCATAACTTGAGAGAAAGGAATATCATTAAGCACACTGGGGACCATCTTCATGTTGTAATTTTATTACCTTTCTATTACTGTAGGAATCTGATTATGTAAAGTCTTCAAAACATACATCAATTATACAAAGTAGTGCCAAGAATGAGATTTTAATTACCAGCCCAATCAGCTCACATTTAACTTCTTGGACCACACAGGTCCTATCTTGCAGGCCTGCACTGTCAGACAGCAGCCACAGGCCCTGATGAGTTACAGATATCTCTACAGTATGGACACAAGCAGAATTTTATGACTGCTTTTAGAACAGCAGGCAATTAAAGCAGAAAATAATACAGCCAAAAATTACTTCAAGAACAACAGCTGCTACTTTTTTCCCCACTTCATGCTCTATTTTTTTTTTTAGCCCAGGAGCTTGAGGAATGCAGCTGCCCAGCACGTGCTGCCTACAGGCCCTACTACTTTGCCTGCACAGCCTACCTGCTGTAGGTGCACACGCCCTGCAGATGCTCAGACTCTGAGTTCAGTGCATGTTGTGTACCAAGCAGGTAGAGACTGATGTGTGCGGTTTGTTACTCAGGATTTCTGAGAAGGAGCCCTTGAATGCCAGAGCCTGGACAGCCACAAAAGGGAGGGCACAATGGGCATACAAACTCCAGTACTTCAGCCACAGATAAATAACATCTCTTTTGAGCATTTATGAGCAATTTTCTACTGAAGGTTATTCAAAGCAACACGGAATTCATGAGAGAAGGTTCAGAGCCAAGGTCAGGTATCACTCTGTCACGGAGGTTAAAGAGCAAAAGAAACTCAAAATAGAACGGTCTCAAACGCATCAAAGGAGAAGGGAAGCAGCTGAAATGGCTTTGACTCCAAATGCCCTCAACAGGTCTGCCTTGAAGATGACAAAATTATATACTGTTTACATCAAGATATAAATAATATCTTATTTATATTCCTTAATATGATATGGAATAAATTTGCAAAGCAAGTTACGTGGAGAAAAAGACCCTAGAGGGAGGGTGAGAGAGGAAAATTAGAGCAGACCCTTCTTGCCTCTAGCAAGAGGCCACAGATGAAACAGCAGCCAAGCGGTGGGCCTGTCGGGAACACGAAGCCTCTGCCAGGGTATCACAGATGAACCAGATCTCTCAAAGCATGAGATTAAGCAGCCTGGCTATTAAGGAATTTAATTCCTAGTCAGGTGGATGATTTAGCTTGCCACAAAACTGAAGAAGGTAAGGCACCTAGCACCGGTAACACTGAGGCATTACACTTCTGATTTCATGATGTTGGTACTCGGCAACACAACATGTCACAGCACGTGACAATTGACATGACATCAGACCAAAAACTACCCGTGCTAACAGCTAACCACTGCCACGAAAGGAAAGCATCCTTTAGAAGAAAAGTTTCACCCTGAGTGACAAAAAAATGACCGTGCAGCAATTTCCAAGGGCATGACATCTTTACAGGTCCAACCAAACAACTATAGCCTACCAAGCAGAAGCACAACTGCACAAATCGGATCTGCCTCAGCCGGCTGGGGCCCAACAGGGACGGTCAGGCAGAGCTGTTCTTTCTCTGGCAAATATTCACAGAATAACCGTGTAGGTGGGAACGCATGCTGCAGTGTCCCCAGTGAAAGATGAGGAAAACTTGCCACAAAAACATGGACTGAGCAGTGAGCAGCCTGCATGTCTGAAGGGGTACATCAAGGCAGCCTTCAGAACCATTTTAATACTTTAATTAAGCTTCAATCTCCTGTTTACATTATAGCGGAATGCACTTGCGGACATTTTCCGAAAGCCAGGAAACATGCTCACACTACAGATTAGCTGGCTTCTTAGCCCTGGGGACAGAACTGCTTCCGTGGGGCTGGGCACATGCATTAATCATCAGTAGTGCCCAAGCCCGTGTCCCAGTCAGGATGTGGCACAGTAAATGAGTGCCTGTCAAGCCGCTTACCACACTAAGCTGCACAGCACAGAGCATTGGTCATATTTTCAACTTGTAGGCTTTTGTGCTCAATGAGCAACTCTGATGAAAAATTTTTCAATACCATGGGCACTGGTCAGCCTCTGCAGGATAACCAGATTGCGTTCTCCAGAAGTGAGGGCACAGAGATGGTACTCTGCAGGCTCCAGCAAAGACATTGCCAGGACACATCATAACACGTGCCTGCTGTGGAAAACATTGTCACAATGTTTTGGGAAGAGGGCTCACTGCCACCCAAAGTTCTGTACCGCTGAGCCTGCAAGAGCCAGACTACTCCACTAGCTCCAGAGATGAATGCTGAATTTACACAGCACATAGGGACTGTGTCTTAGAAGTCTGAATTCTAGCTTGGAGACATACTTGGCACGAAATGCAAAGCATCCAGGCGGTAACAGAGATTGACTTCCATCTCCCACCCTCGTTGGATGGCAAGTGAGTTTCAAATGATTTGCAAAGTGCATATTAGCAAGATTAGACTTCCCTCCACACTTCAGTACTCATGTAACTCAAAAATGAGGTATGAATATGGAAGAGTACACAAAAATGAAACACTCCCCTTCTATATGGATTACATCTAACTAGTGTTTATATAGTAGCAGACTTCCCTGATTTGTATCCGTTTATGAATAATTTAAGAACTACATATTCTGCACTTAAACAACAAAGTACTTCAAGATATTTTATGAAGTTACTTCAACTATTTAGATGTTAATGGTCAAGTTCTGACTGGTCACACCAGAAACAGTATTTTGAAATTAGTAAGACTGCCTGCAACTTCTCCAAGCAAAACCTGAGTAAACAATTTACTTCTGAGTAACAGCCAACCTGTCAAAGACTCAGTGATAATACAGTTAGCCATATACAATTTAACTTGATATATTCATCGAGTTTTCTTAAGTGATAGCAACCATACTAAAACTAAAACCCCCACAAACACTCAGTGTTTTCCCTACAAAAACGCACACATACCTGCATGAAATACCCAGTAACTAATGCCTTTCTTATATTGATGTAATAATCTCGGCTGGTAAAGTCTGTGCTTCTACGAGGCAAATTAAATCTATCCATGATTCGTGACAGCTGTTGGCGTACATTGTCTGCAGACATCAGGGACCTGTAGTTAATGAAGTTGTCATAACACCACTGAACCGACTCATGATCTGCAACATTAAAAAACATGAATGAAAAAAATGAGTATTTTATCCAATTAGGACAAGTAAATAAAACAACAACTAACCAATTGATCAGTCAGATGAACCAGAAAAAAACTGTTTTATAAATGATAACAGCTCTTGGCCTATTTGGTGGATATCCTGCCTTAGATAACTTGCCCGAATTGTTTTGTCTTCAGAAAGCATGCGGTCTAAACAAAGGAAAATTACTACCCCCCCCAAACATAAAATATAGATAATCACCAATGTTTTGGCAAAATACCACATCAATTAATTTTGCAAATTGCACCTGTCCTGAAACTAGAAAAAATATTTTATATTGCAGATTTTTGAAGATAAAACTGAACATGAACGTCTCACTCCTTGTTTTTAACAGTAACATGCAATGAATACACAAGATGACTGTATATAATTATATTTGAGAAACCAAACCCTCCTTAATTTAAGACATTGAGTAACTGTTTAAGAGCTACATAAACATACTAATCTAACACTAAGTGCGATGCACCTCACAACAGTTTAAGTAAATGTGACAGGTAGAACAGAGCATCAGTTCTACTACATAACAGAACTCCACGTTCCACGCTCCAAGCTACTGCTTCTACTACTGATAACACGAGTAAGGAATCTGTTAAGACAGCAAGCCTAAGCTATTCTCTAAGTACAAAAACTGCACATTTAACACTGAGAAACCCAGTTCTCCCTACCTACTCTGCTACTTCAAGTGATGCTCTATATTTAGCTAGTTTAATAAGACAACAAAAACAGGCATAACAAGATTTATAATCTCTTGTATGGCAAGACTTGCATTTTTTATAAAGTTCATACAATTAGAGAGTATATAAATAGGAGGTTTACATAATTTGAGTAAAGTGTTATTTTCACACTCAATTTTAAGTTTATTCTGTAAGATGAAGTATGAATGCTGAACCTCTTGATACATTATGCAGTAGAACCAAAACTAAGTACCACAGCATATTACTTCCTGTTATCCTTGAACTGTTTAAGATGACCCATATCTGTTTTATATTGTTTTAGATACAGTATCTGTATTGTCTTCTGATACTGAATACCAGAAGACTCGATTTTACAGTGAAACAAAGACTATTCCACAAACATTTCCATCCACTAAAGACAGCAGAACCATAGGTCTCTAAACCCAGGAGTCAGTGGAAGTTAACTTTTTTTTTTTTAAAAGAGGTGTGACTAGTACCTATTCCAGAAAGGGAACAATTTGTGTCCCATTTGTCTAATTACATGTTAACACTTCCTCCATTTATTCCAAAAAAATACTGATACCTAAATTCAGTACATTTGAAAACATTTGTGTGTGTATATGCACACAAATAAGTACTCACAGAATCAAGTAAGTATTTAGTATAAGTAAAACAACTTCATAGTAACCTCGGTTGGGAAAAAGAGGGAAGAAATACTGTGCAAATACTACTGATGAGCTCCAAATAGGGCTGTCTACCTTGAAAACTGACACCACTTATTCTTCATTAGGATACATATTCAGGTAGCAGGTGAAAGTTTACACACAAAGACCTTAACAGGTAAACCTATTCTGCAAGAAGATACCAACACTAGCATATTGGCTAAATTCTAATCAAGACATTAACTGGCTGGCACTGGGAAAAGACCTCTAGTTCAATTTAAGCAGCCTACAAATTGTCTTAAACTCTTTTGTCTTAAACCACCAAATTTACTTTGACAAAATGCACTCAATTAAATGTAAAAGGGATTTCCACACAAGTTATACAACACAGCTTGGACTTATGAACTTTACAAAATGTTACACTGATTTTAAAGACTAGCAATTATTTTCCTGCCTATTTTATGTCTTAAATATTCCAGTTTCCAACAGATTAAAAACAAGATGTGTCAAACCAATTTACTGTATTTGGATCTGTTTTAACTCTCCTAAAAAAGCAAAGTTCAACTGATTTTCTGCTCAACAATTCTTTATGCCATGCAAAATCAAAGTTCAAACCATATTTTAAATTAGACATGTCTGTTCCACATTTTTATATACCGCTAATATTAATTGGAGCTAACTTAAAGATGTATTTCCTGTATCCCAAGCAAACGCCTTGATTGTTCAGCTCAAGTTGTCCACATTTTGGTTCCACAGATTTTTGGAAACAAAATCAACTCCAGTAGGTAGTATTGGGATATTCAGACCCTGTCCCTATGAAGTATTAAGTTACTCCCAAGGACATAAAATAGCCATTTTCCTTAAGTGAATAATCTAAAGCCGGCTTTATTAAGGAAGAGAAGGGAGCAACCCGAACATGAAAGCATAGGACTTCCAGGAACATGCAGACTTCAAGTCATACTGGATCCTGTTAGCTACAAAGCTAACAGAGACAAGCAAGTATTTAAGTCATAATTTTTGATTACAAGTTTCTCAGTTTTTTTTTTTTTGTTTTTTGTTTTAATTTAAGTACTTTTGTGTGGACTTCAAATCTGCAGATATCCTTGATTTTGGACTGCCCAATGACAAGCATTAGGAATGTTTCAGCACAGTATTTCTGTACCAAAGCTGCAACAGGAAGGCACACTGAGTATTAACTCAGGGTAAAAGCCTGTTGCTTTTTTCAGTTACTTACAGAAATGCAACTGCAGCAACTACTGATCTGCTGTAATCTGGCTGGTAGTTAAGAATACGGTAATCTTTTTACTTACAACCATGGTAAACTACACTAATTTTTTCTTCCTAAAACACGTGCCATTTCTGTAGTCAGAATGCCCAGCTTCACCTGTTTATTCTTTTTCAGCCTGCTAAAATACTTGTAGCTATGCTACAGAGGACTATATATTTCCCTTAGATACAGAAATAAGGTAAGTTTATTGCATGGCTCTACGCTTTCATGATGCATTACCCCTTTGACTCTCAATCCATCCCAAGGCCTTAATCTGGAATATCTGGATGTATTCAAAAACTAAGATTAAAAGTGGCTTTCACTCTAGGAACACATCCTTCCCCAAATCCAAGGTATTTTCCATGCTGCTCTCCCTGAAAAGTTACTAAACAATTATGCAGGTTTTTCTATAATTAGTATCAGATAACAAACTTCCAATATTTCTTAATTACGGGAAAGCTTCCTTCCTTCTGTCCAAGGTTACCCAACATTGATTTAAGAGCCTGGCTTGTCTCCAGACTCAACAGTTCATTACGTGATCTTTTTGCCAGTTTCCTTCTCCCCTCCCAAATTAATGAGCACATAAATAACTTTTATATACTTAAAAAATAATAAAGATTAAAGATTACAATAGAATAGCACAAAAAAGCCCAAGCCTATCAGTTGTCCTTGTAACCCAGGAACGGAAGCTGGCCACGCACAGAATTACAAGTAGTTTTGCTAAAACGGGTGCGTACTTACTTTGTTTGAAAGCATGGTAGACATTCAGCAACGTCAAATGATCTCCATCTATGTGGGCAAACCTCATCTTGGCTTCATCTGCTGCTTTCTTTGCTTCCGTGGGGCGAACAAAACACTGTGGGACTAAACAAGGTTGGTATGGGCCCAACACAAACGCCCATATCGATGAGTCACGCATTCACAGATAGAGGAACAAGGCCTAGCTAGGTCAGTTCACAGAGCATAGGGCAGGGCAGGATGGCCTCCAACTGCATCTTGGACTGTTTACTACCTTGATTTGGTACATCAACACCTAACCACATCTGTAAAACAAGAGGGTTTCAAAGCTACAGAGTACCTGATTATTTTATTAGAACTATACGTAGGCATCAAAATATCTATTCTGAAGGCCATCAAGATTGCCTATGTATACTGGAATGCTCAGCAGATCTTGGTTCAAGACCCAGTGCTGATAGCTCTACCAGGAACTAGTATTACAGAACAGAGTAATTGCAAATTCACTTTCTCAGAAAGCCTCTATGGACAGCGTGCAGAAGGTAGTTCTGAAACTATACTGCACTAGAATAGTCTACACAAACATTAGCTTTATTACGAGTCTGCTACTAGACAGAACACACCAGTAAGTCACGTCATCTTCCCCAGATGGTATCGTTATCAGCACTGGTATACAGAAACGTATGTGAATGAAGGCATTAAGAAGTCTAAAGATTGTGATGGTAGCGGTAGTGGTGGAAGGTTAAACCGTCCTTTGGTACTACTTGAAATAAAAATCATAATGTGATGAGCTTTGTCTATCATTACGTCCTCTCACATTAGTCTGACTCAGGCTTATTCTGACTTGAATCACAAACTGGGTTTTAACATTCCCTTTCCAGGTGCAGGCTACCGAAGACCATGAACTAAATTGGCTACAATAATATTTGTGGTCTGTCAACATTCTTACAGGCTTGTAATTTTGATATGAATTAGCAAGACACTGAAAACAGTAGATCTTCACTTTAGAGATCTACAGGAGAAAAATATCAGCTTAGATTTAAATAGCCCATACTGCAGATGCAACCTAAAGAGTTCAGATTTCAATAAAATTAATGCTAAGTAAGCATTAATTCTGTAGCTAAGATGTTACCAATCCTTTATTTTTTCCCAGCTGCCTCAAACTACAGTAGCCTGCTGATAACTGAAGCCCAATCTTATCCAAACACTTTGCATCTCATTTGTCCCTAACAGACGAGGGCCTTTTGTGAGGTGTTTTGTTTCTATTTTTAATTCCTATTAAAATACCCCCCCAAACACTCCACTTCAGAAGTATGCTTAGTTGAATACTAGATGGAGTTTCAGAAAAAATAAACACTGCAATAGTGATTCACATGGTAACAAATCAGAAAGACTAATGCAGTAAAGAAAATGGAAATGCAGGTGCTAAATACCCTGTTATTTTGTGTTCTGTACTTGAAAGCAGAAATAGAGTATTTTCAGACTAATAAAAGCAAAAGTCAGTAGCAGAATAATTTGGAATATCTCACCGTTTTGACTAATTAACAACACTTGCTCTATGAAAAAGTTATGTATGTGAAATCCCACAGCAAGAGACCACAGTTCTTCTAAAATAACTTTTAAATTAACTACAGCCTTTTAATTTGCTGATTTCTCTAATGCTATTCTCTGCTCTTCTGGTATCACATTTTCATTTTAGTCCAAACTATTAATGCTTGGATTGCTATCCAGAGCCAGACAGTCTTGTGTATATACTTAAGGCACCATAATTGTACCACGTCTACCATATGTCATGCTGATGGTTAAAAAAGCACTTTGGAAAACAGTCTACAAATACTAGGAATACTTTGTTTTAAGAACAGAAGTTAATACCCAGACAGTAACCAACTTTAAAAAAAATTGGCTTGAAAAGTTATTTAGAAAGACATTAATCGTAGCTAAAACAAGAGAAGTATCATGGGTTGGGAAGAGATATAGAACAAGGAGTAAGACAAATCATCAGCTGAATACCACAGACAAGAACACTAGACTTACTGTTCTTTAGTAGGTATTTCTGGGGTGGGTAGGGAAAAGTTAGGGGGAACAGACAGGCACCAACCTACCACCACCGCCGCCATTAAGCCTACCAATTAATTAAAAAAAACTAAGATTCTGCCCTGCCCATCTGCTCTGAGTCTGAACAATCATAACTCTGCAACAAACATTTTAGCTTGTTCTTAAAAACTTTCATATAAATATACTGTAAGACTTAACCAAAACAATAGATTTAAAAACTTAGCCGAAGCATTTTTTTCTAACCATCCAAGTTAAGCATGTAACCAGTAGTACATCTGCACTGTGACGAGCCTTGTAAAATAACACACCCTAAAGACACAACAGTAATTATAAATAACATCCCCACTTCTACAAGGACTAAATCTTGCTGCTTGTCCTAGAGAGACCAACTATGAAATGAAGTCAGTTCTACATAAGCTAAGGAACGAAATACACGGCTTGCTTGACAACATTTTTCTCATTGAGATCTCTCTCGACAAGCAGCTATTACGACACAGTGCTATTCACATAATGCAGCAAAGTACAGCTGTGCACACAAGTTAGCTCTTATAAATCTATATCCTCCCTGAAATTTGCTTTCTTCCCTTTAGAAGTAATGACTACTCTTTCAGTCATTAAATTAAGTGGGAAAGCTGAAATGTACCATATCATGTATGAGTTAGCATTTTTAATGTAACTTGGGCTATAATCCTTAAGAAAATATGAGGACATGTCGAAGTGCAGAATAATGCACAATATGAAATATATTTCACTGCCTTAAAAACAGTGGTTGAGCTGACATTCTCGGTCCTGACTATGAGCTTAAGACAATTTCTGTTCCACTAGACTGAATTATTTCCTTGTATCAACTCAAACATATACACTTTAAAGTAAGAATGAAATTGCTTGACCATTTATGCACGTTAATTTCTTAACATTAATAATTTTTATCTGAAAGTCTACACGCCAACCTCTAATGATTGACTATATCCCCATCTGCCACTTAAAAAATCTGGTTTTATTAGAAATATATTCAGATGGCTTATATTTTTGACGTGGAAAACTCAAATTCTCCCCAAACTGAAGAACTGCACTTTGTTTAAAATCTCTTCCCCTGCTATTACCTGACAACATGGCAGTAATAGATAGGACCTCATTAGAGCAGTTGTAGTCACAACTTGCAATAACCATTTTTGCCAGCTGTGGGTCCAGTGGAAATTCAGCCATCATGGATCCCAATTCAGTCAAGTCTCCATCATCATTTAAAGCAGCCAGATAATTCAAGAGCTCTAAGGCTCTCATCAGAGTTTCAGGAGCTGAAAGAAAGATTTAGGTAGACACATTAATCAAACTGCTATTAATAAGCAAAAATGAGAACATAGACTATTTTGTTTTTCCTTTTTCATTCTTCATTCAACTGGCTTCCAAACATGAAATTGTTACCAAATTTGGTTATATACGTCCAGACATGAATCAATCACCTATTTAAAAGAGCTATTAACTGGATCAAAGGCTTTGAATATTTGAGGAGTGCTGCTTTTCAAAATTCAGACAGCAGTGGTATTGTGAAATATTCAGTAACATAGTAATATTTTCCTCCCAATGCACTGCCACCTTCTTCCCTATTCAATTCAAAATAGATTGGGTACAGTCCTAAAATTTCAGCCATGTGGTTTAGGTAACTATGCCCTTTCACAAACCTGAACCTTTAAGAATGTTCTCTTACTCCTACATTCCTTACAGCAAGGGTATATTACAGCCACAAAGAAAAACGTAACAGCTTCGCAGGAAGGTGTTTTGATTCTATCTTATGCACTGCATAGTACAAACAAAGAATGCAGAGCTGTAAAGCTACTTAAATGCTTACATTTATATTGTAGGTGAAAAAAAAAAAACTATCTTGGACATATTTATCTATGTCTGACCCATGTTTTTAATTTGCAATGTAACAAAGCTATTTTAAAGTATTTATGAACATCTAATACTGTTAGAAGAGAGATCCACTTTAACTTCATAGACTGAGCCAAAAACATGTATTCAGCTTTAAAAATGCTAGCCAAATGTATTTACATGCAGTTAACTGATGCACAATTAGAAAGTGTAATCAAGGTGATGAATAAGAATTCATTCAGTAATAGGTTTTTCTAATGTACATAATTTTGTCAAATCCCCTGCAATGGGGCATTCAGTAGTTTTCCTGGCTCCATTAAAAGCTCTTAGACAAGCTGTAATACAAAAATACTTGCTTTGTTAAGACAGTACTAAAAGAAACAAAAACTTCCTTATTGATTACAGTAAGAAACACTCAAAAAATATTTCATGTTATTTTATGAAATACTCAGCAAAATTAATAATTGCAGAAGTTGAAATTAACACCTGCAGTAGAGAAGACAGAATATGAAACTGGTACCTGGAGGATCCATAAAATCGAAGTGCACCAAATCATCTATACCAAGCTTCTTGAGCTGCAACACTACAGATCCTAAGTTAGACCTCAAAATTTCCGGGTATGTATTGTCCTGTGCAGAGGAAAAAGAAAATTCAAGTTGTCTAGTTTAAAGTACTTGGAAGAACCAGCATTCACATTCTGATTTTGCTTGGTAACATAGCAACTGACTACCTGTATCAGTCGCATGTTCTTACAGATGCACTCGAAGAGGTGAACTTACCTGCATTTCAGTTTTGTAAGCCTTCTCTGTATAAAGCCTGAAGCACTTGCCTGGCCTAGTACGACCAGCACGGCCAGCTCTCTGCTGAGCTGAAGCTTTACTAATCGCAGTCACCAAGAGAGACTCCACTCTGATACGAGGATTGTACACCTATTTGAAAGTGGAATTGGAGCAGGAAAAGAAGAATGAACAACACTCATGGATAAGACTTATCTCAAATATAAAGATGGCTTTAAATTTGTTTTTAAATGCAGCTTCTGACTAGGAAATCCTAAGTTGTATGCATCTGAGAGGAAGAAAAAATTGGCTACAGAAGCCTTTGGATCAGTGACAGAAAGCTTCAAATACAACTGCCTAGAAAACAGCATTTACGTTTTATTCATTTGTTAACATCTTCTGCCAGGCTCCCCATTCTCCTTAAATGTGTGTGTATTTTTAGATAAGATTTTCATGGCAGAACTAATGTGTCCAATTTGTTCTATAGAGTGCTAAACACACTCTTGATGCTCAAATAATTCCATGCAAAAACAAGTTGTCTTGATACAATTATAAGGTTGAATAACCATGTTCTAAAGGTCAGAGAAATCTAACATTAAGGCTTGAATGCAATTGTAAAAAAAAGTCACACTGGTGACAAAGCAAGACTATGTTTGAAGGGCACATGTGGACCGTCACAGTACACAATATGCTGGAATTTACTGTAAGACTCCCAGTGCAGTTATACATAAACAGCAGCCCTGCCAACTCATTAGAGCTTATGGATAAAAGATATTGTTAAAAAACAGTACTAAAGTTTCATTTGAAGACCTTCTCTAGTCCATGTTTTAACCTGCTGGTATGAATGGGTATAAGCCATATACAAAAACATTAGTCCTTACTTATTAGAAAACTACTTCCAATGAAAAGAATACTACTTGTGAAAAGAATTCAAATTAATGGCAATTGCAACTGGTGCATGAAGATGCACCAACTGTACTCACTCTGCTGTCATTTTGCAGAAGTTTAAAAAGCTGGTAACATGCATGAGTGTTAAAGGCAAAGCCCAAGAAACCAAGTTACGAAGACAGTTACCAGTGAAAAATTCAATTAAGTTTAAGAGACTTTAATTTTAATCTTTAATTTGTTCTTGGTTTGCATTCAGGCAGGATACTCCAGTTCCTCTGCATCTCCTTTAATGCTTCAAGAAAGGCTTGGTGACTTAAGATCTTTAAGGCTGCGACAGCACCTGGTGAGTACGGACAAAAAAACCAATACTAGCCTAGGTATTGTTTCGCTCTTCTCATTTAAGCGCTGAAGTATTCCACGCTAACATAACTTAAATCAAGAGGTGACTTCTAGCACCAGTTTCATTTACTTTTGTGTATTTCTCAGTTTTAATTTAGCATTCTCAAACATGGACACAATACAAAATGAGAAGTGAATTCTATATTCCAGGCCTAACTCTAAAAATCCTGATGTTTCAATTTTTAAGACTGATGTTCTTCTGTACTACAGCGTTTTGGACTGTTATAGCTAAGCTTACAGATGAAGTACAAGCCTATCATTAAGTCTAAAAAAAATCAACATCAAGACTTCTATTGCAAAACACTCATCACTGATTACCAACAGAAGATTTACCTCAGCAAACCAGACTTCAGTATCTTTCCTACATTAAAGAAAACACAACTGACATAATATTTACCTTTTGTTTTGCGAAGCCAGGATCAATCACAAACACCACACCATCTATTGTTAATGATGTCTCGGCAATGTTGGTGGATACAACAACCTGTTGAAAAATCAGATTACTAATTTGTCAAGAAGATATGCAAATAAAGCCCTCATTCTGTCTCTGCATCACTTCTCAGCAAGTTCTTTCACCTGATCAGTAAACTAGGCAAAGCTCTGCTCCAAAACTTTGTGCAGTGCAGTTTTTGTCCACTGTATTTGTTGTCTTCATTAATAATACGAAAGAAGTTTTAATAAGAAGACACAGAAGAGCAAATATTTTACTTTTAAGATTGGAGTTCAAAATTCTACTCCTAACTCCAGTACAAAATGATAAACTGCAATGAATCTCTAACATCTTCTGTTAGCTTTAAGTTGTGTTTTTTCTTTTTTTTTTTTTTTTTTTAAAGCCTAAAGATGGCAAACTGGTTAAATAATGCTGTATCAAAGGTTACATAGCTGTACTTAAATGAGTCAAATCTACCCGCAGGTGCCTCTCCCCAGTTAAGCACTAAGTAAAAGCATCGTCTGTTTTACAATCCAGGTATTAACAGTAAAAAGCAGATATATGCCTCTTATTCTACACACACAGGAGCCCAGTATGTTCTTTTAGTTGGTCCAGAATAAAGCAGTTATCAATACAGTCCACCTAAAATCCTCAAACAATGTTTAATTTCAACTTTAAATTACCATAGTCAAGTATCTTTACATATTTTGAAGGTTAGGCTTTAAGCTGCTGCAACATCTCTGGAGCTTGTCTCGTGCAAAAATTAAAGCAAAGGCGTTTCTGAGCTCTGCAGCCTGATTCATTGCCATTTAAATGTTTATGTCCAGAGATGCAGTTTGCAGTCTATAGATACCATTAGTTCTCACCCCAGCAGTGACCACACTAAATTATGTTAGAAGGAAACGTAATCAGCTACCTTAAAAAAAGACATACCCCAAACCAGTTCAGGAGTTCATTAAAACCACTTACCTTTTAGTTCTTAATTCCAGTGAAGTCAAAAAGCCCTGTTTTCAGGGTAACAATTAAAATTTGAGACCCCTACCAATTTCTTCAGAATTACAATGAAGTCAGTGACTGGAATAGATTGATATTCCCAATGATTTCTCTTCCTCCTGGCTGATCACTTTGCCAGTCAGGTAGTACTTACTACTCATCTCTTCTTAACTAGACTTAGTGTCTAAGCCTGCCCAGATGCCACTATATAATGAAGGCAATACTTAGGTGGAAAAAAAATTAAAGCAATTTAGAATTAATACGGTGTTCCACCCTGAAATTATATGCTATTTAGAACTCCCCCAAACCCACACCTTTCACTGACAGGTAATCTGCATAGTAGCCAAAGACAAAAACCACAAAAAAATCAATGCAATTAAGTGCTGACAGCACTATATACGGTCACGAAAGTTTCGCAAGTCATTAAATATGTAAATTAAACTAGCATTCCTATGTTAAAAAGCTAGTCAACCCACATTCAACTTGCTGTTAGGGACTGTACTTAGATAAGGTCTCAGCTTGCTTTGGACCTACTAAAGCATAAAGCATTCATACCCAGAAGCTTCAAATACCAATTACATCGTAGCATGGAAAGGCTTTGGTGCTGGTTTTAATCACCAATTTCTATTAGGACACTTCAACACTGACAACTCAATACTGTTAGTACACTTAGCCCACGGAGGCCCATCAATTTAACTTGTACTTGAATTTGCTTAGCTTGTACTCAGAATAATACAGAAGGGTAGAGGAAAAAAAACAGAACAGGATTCACCACGTTATGACTATGTACATCTCGTTTGTTAATGTCACATAGCTTAAGAACAAATGAATACTGCATCATAAGAAACCTAACGAAAAACTTGTTCTTCCACATCTCTGAAGCCTAAATCAGAATTACAAAGTTGCTCAGAAGTCAGATGAATGAAATTAGCACTAAATTATGTAAAATAACTGTACCCAATTAGCTTTAACTGCAGTTTTGCAGTTTTAACTGCAATATTGCAGTTACAGAGATATTTTTGGTAAAAAGGTTTCTAAATATCACATTAATGGTTTGATACAAAGTTCTTAGAGATCGCACAAATTAGTTCGTATATTAAAAAAATCTACGTATTATACGTAAAACTCTCTATTGTATTAACTAGTAACTCTCAAGACTCCTGAAGCAAATAAAACAGCCTAGAAATTCCATTCTGCTACTGGAAATTGGTCTGTTTACACCAAAACAAACAAGACTAAAATGCAATGATATAGCCAGTTTGCATTAAGAGAGGAGTCAAAATATAAAGCTCAATGTGCACGTGATATCAAACGTGTCTCAGATGCATCATAGAAGACAGCAGTCAGTCTCAATGTTCCTTCTCTTTTCCTCCCATCTCCCAGTTTTAAAGGCACACATTAATTGTAACAGAGAATAGAAAATGCTATACTACCCAGGATTTAATAATGAAAATACCATTAAAAAAACCTTTTAAATGATTGTAGTTTCTCCCTACAAAGAATATGGTCATGATAGGTAGTTACTGCATTTTGGCTCTCAGATGCAATAGTGAAGTGCTCAAAATGCTTACCAACACAAAATTTGATTTTAACTATTAAATTTTACAGGCAATTAAACAGTGGTTTATTAACTTTTGAAACCTAACAAATAATGCATAGGACACTCTGTTCTCCTGAGTTTAACACTGGGTTGGTTACACCTGACTAGGCAACTGGCATCACCTTCTGTATGGCAGACCCTGAAGATCACCACATCCCTAGGAGCTGGCAACTCTTACAATTAAGGAAGAAAACTCTCCAAAACATGGAGCAAATACAAGCTTAGCTCAGAACACTCTGGAAAGATTTTTTTTTTTTTTTAAAGATGAAAAGAAAGAAGACATGACTCATCTGACTGATAGACAGTACAGTAATAATGCTTTGATGTTTAGTTGCTATGTTTGCACAATCATGTAACCATACACAGGGAACAAGCTACCAATATAATAACTAAGAGTAAAGGACAGTAGTCCACTTCAAGTCTGAATTACAAAATTGAGTTAAAAACCACAAGGGATCCAGTATGTGAAAATGCACAAAAGTAACTTTAGAATAAGGCCAATGAGAAAGGTGAGTGTTTTCAGCAGGCACTGTATATGGAAACAATAGGGTAGAAGAGGAGAGCAGAAAGGCACCTTTGAGTCAACATTGTCCTTCTCTATAGGGTAGGTGAAATATTGATTCACCATAACCAGAAAAAAACATTTTTATCTAGAATCTTAAGCTTTCTAGTAAATGTTAAGCAGTAACAATTTATTACAAAAGGACAAAAAACTCTTAAGCCATCAAGATGAATCAGTAGTATTTGTTACCACCAGGAATATTGCAAGCTGCTACACAGCTTCTAAAAGCCACCTTTCCTTTCACAGAGTTAAGGCGCAGGAGCTAAGCAAGCGCTTCACTTGGTTTACGATTATAGCCTTTGAAACGATTCAGACGTCCTTCTAGCCCTCCTTCCTTGGCCACTCTGTAAGCCAGGCTCACCTCCTACAGGCTGTGCAAAAGCCGATGTTCTGTGCGGTAACAGAGCACACGTGGTCCTGCTTTACGCATCCTGATCGCTAACTGAAACTAGAGCAACTAAACTTTGCAACACATACAGGTAACACTTCTCACTCACTGCTAGATTTCTCATAAAGATAAAAAAGAAAAGATGAAAGCCAGAACATCTCAAACAAATACATTTCAGAGTATGGTTAGAAAACACACACAATCACTTCACAGGTCTGAATGCTGCTCGTATCTTTTCTGCCCACAGGTGATCTCTCCAGCCTGGCAATTTTTCTTGTATTAAAATAGTTGCTATAGTTAAAATGTCTTCTTAAACACTGGTAGAGTTCAACATACTGAAAGCTAGCCAGTGCATGTTACCCTCTTATCAAGAAAAACAGGAACTGCCTATTTTGAAGTGCAGTTTTAAACAAATGAAAGTTAAGAAGAAATACACAGCTATCACTTGTTCATCGCTGAAAAGCAAATTTCATTCATTCAAGTCATTTGCTAATACAATCTTGTTGCAGAATTAGTTTCATGATTTCAGATCATATGCTTTCTGCAGTCAGCTTTGATAGGAAAGAGATCATTTCACTGAATTTAGTAAGTAATTTGTTCTTCCAGAACACTATGAGTTTGCCACTAGTATTCACCATATATTGTAGTGTCCAAGAAGTCACATAATCAACGAACAAACCCTGCCTGGAGCAGATTGTATGATTCAGCTTTGACCTTCAAAATCTAACTTGGTGAAGGCTACAGTTCCGCATAGCATTAGGTTATCTGGAAGAAGCTGCACTAACACTCCTTCCAAACATTCTGTTTTAGAGAAATGGCCACACAGTTTCTAATGTCGTTTATAGAAGTACTCAGGAACTGGACTGGTAATGTTATGAGAACATTCACTAACATCATTCCTCAAGGTATTTTTGTTGGTTTCTCAATCGTTTTTGCCTGATAAAAGAATCCCAATTCCTTGCTTATTGCTTCAGAAAATATGAACTAACTTAAATACTTGCTTTAACTTACACCTTGTCATAAGCCTTACAAAACAGAGAAAAGAATTGCCTAGTAACATCCCTTGAAGGAGGTGGCTGATTTTGCCTCCAAAAAGAATATGTCTCAGAATAATTTAAGAATAATTTATCATGGAAAAAGTTTCATCCTTCCATGTAAGTCACACAATTGTCAAATTCAGTGTTAAATTTCTCATAAGAAACTTACATGAATGGCAGTCCCATTCAGTTAAATCAAACTGTTGCCAGAACATTCTGGCATTATAGACAGAAGTCAGAGTTTTGTATTGCACTAATAAACACCATTATCTAAAAATGTAAACAAGATAAAACACCAGATTATTAAGGCATCATTGAAAAAGCTTCCAACTTGTTGCTGTACACTTAAAATAGCCAAAGCAGACTTAATTGCCCACACAACTCTGAGTAGCTTGTTACTGAAGAGCATACCAAAACAACATACTATTTACCTTTCTTCCTATTGCTCCATTCTGTTTTTTTGGTGGAGGAGGTTCAAAAATCCTTTGCTGTTGCTGCGGAGGAAGGGTGGAGTACAAGGGAATGATTTTGATGTCACCCACTTCAGGACCTAAATCATCAATTTCACGTTTTATCCTCTTGCAGGCTTCATCGATCTCCTGTAAAACAAGCATACGTGTTTTAAAACTCCATGAGAAAGTCAGTCTTTTATTTTAGAGCAACTAATGACAATTATACTAAGTCTACACTCAGAAGAACAATTACAATAATTTCAATTTAAAAAAAATGCAAGGTATTTGCTGAATTCCCAATCAAATTTCCACAGTGCACCAAGATACCTCAGCTTCTATACTCTAACGAACATCCTAATTTGCATTCAACATCCTTTTTCTTTTAGTCATGTTTCCTAATTAATTCTCTACAAATTGTACTAAAATTGAAATCTCTCACCCTGGAATATTAAACTGCACTCATGACCTTTTCAATTTTCACAATCTAGAAGAAATTGATGTGCAAGATATTTAAAATAAGCCAATTAAGCTTTAATGTCACGTATCAGTAATGCAATTATATGGAAGATTTGCTTCATTGTACCTAATGAGAACAAACACCTTTACAGTATAAACATGGATGCTCAAAATCAAACCTCTTAATCCAGTTTCAGATTTTACTTTAAAATTAACTGAAATCCCACTTAAACTCCAGAGCAGTCAGTGAAGTACCCTGCAAATGGTAGAGGCTTTACAGTTTTTACCTTTGTACAGTATTGCTAGGCTATTTTCTGACAAGCTCACCACACAGGATAGCTCCCAATTGCTTACATTTCAGTTTCATTTTAAAACAAGAGCATTTAAGCCCACTAGGAGACCTACACTTACAGTGAGATTTAATGGAAAACAAACTGTACAGAAATTTAGGCCAACAATTAATGCAATTTCTTAATTCCAACTTAAAAGTTACAGAGCCTCCGCTGGTGTAACTCAGGTGCTCTCATGAACACCGTTATTCTGGGTGAACCACCAACAGCAGAACGAAGTCACAGAGACAAGAAGATAACAGTAAGCAGAAGAAAATGGCTACAACACATTCCAAGAGAAGAGGCCAGCCTTCCCTTGCCACACATAATTCACCAGACTGAAGTTACAGCAATGCTTAAGACACTCACACAAATATATAACTTCAATTATATATATACAGCTCTGTAAAATTACTGCTTTAAAGTCTAATTAGGGAAGCAAAAGCAGCTTCCATGCTAGAAGTCCTAAAATGCAGGTACTATCAAGAACAGATCTGTCAGATTTGGGGATTAACTTTCATTTGTTTTAAAAGAGACTTCTCACTTTTCAGCATAAGTGCACAGAGTGTTTTAAATAATCACAGACAGTATAATACTCATGTTCAGTACTGACCAGCATATATAATTACTGCAAACAGAGCAAAATAACAGTTACAAGGTCTACCTCTTTGATGTCAAAGTGTCCTTTAATAGTAAGCCTCATGCCAGAAGGCATTATCTTGCCAATTTGAATGAACTGCAGACATTTACAAAAACCCTTTTAAACAAAGGTGCACTTTGCCAACAAATCCAATATGCTATTTCATAACATAAGAGGCACGCAAGAAACTGAGCTGGAATGCCCCCTACTGGTTTCCTAGCAAAGAATGAATTTCTTTATAAAAATGTCAATACAGGTGGTTCTGCTGATAAACCCTTTTTGAAAGTTCATTAATAGCCTCCCAGTGAAAAGGAAAAAAACCCTAATGTACCTGACATATCATACATAGTAGCTCAGTAAATTAATAACTTCATATAATGGTCCTTAATGAAAAAGGCAGCATGTCAAAGTAAGCAGCTGACTACGCAGCCACACACTCACTCTCTCAAATTTGCACCTTTCAAAGGTTTGACAAGCTGACACTTGGACACCTGATAAAAATTAAATAGAAAATTAGACCATGTCATTCAAGAACACTGGAGTCAAATGCTAAAACAAGAAGTCTAGCACAGACACGAGCTCCTGATCTGAAGGTCCCTAAACTGTTTCAAGGAATCTGAGCAGATTGCACTGTGTGACTGGTAGAGCTCTGATACTGGACAGGGTGCTCAACCCTTCAGTTTTATGCCTGAGATAAATACAAGCAAGCAGTGACAAATAAGGGCACTGCACTCTTCAGGCCATGTGTTCACAGTCACCTATAATCTTTGAGAAGAACAAGGAGCATTGTTACCCCCTAGAATTTCCTAATGCAGTTTCAAAATATCCCAGATCAGAATTCTACAATACTTCAACACAGCAAGGAGAAGAGCATATAGAATCATTACTCCCTGCAGATTTGCAGAGATAACTGCAGAGCTCTCACTAAAAGCTGCTTGAAGGACACAAGTCAACAAAAGCCACTGCCACTCATCTGAAGACAACAGAAGAGAGCCCTGTAATACTGAAGTGCTTAATAAAAAAAAAAAAAAGTAGTGGCAGTTTCCTTTTATTTACCCACTAACAGATTATTATCTGTTTCAGCTGTATGTTCACAACCAATCTTCAATTCCAGCATCAGCGTAAAACTAGTATTTGCCAGAAACCTTTCCAAAAAGCTATCCCAAACTACACAATCTAAAAGACGTGTGTAATTAGAACAGTTTGAAAGCATTGAGGATTCAGTTAAGTGTCAAAGATTTATTTTTATCACACACAAACATTTAAGTCTCACAACATGATGGGTATGGTTGAAGGCACAATCCTAACTTTAATCCTCTGAGGATTCAGTAAGCCTAATTCAGTAGTCTTGATTCTCTCAAGTATCAAAGATATTTTTTTAAAATTAATGTTTGCACACTGAATCCATTACAAACCCCCTTGAAAAGGGATTAATCCACCCACACATAAGAAGAGCTTTTTCTTCTTGGAGGGAAAGGTAAAGTGAACTTGCCTTACACTTTGATGATGCAAGAAAACGTCCTCCAATAGCCCTGACAACCACACTGATACTACTTGAGGTACAGGGACAGAGGAGCCACAGTTACAGGCATGACTGCAGAGGGCTCTAGCACAAAGACCTGCTTCAGAATTAATCGAAGCAGGAGGTCTGCCACACAACAGGTGCAAGGCTTAGGCAGTGCTGGGGTTACTGAAGTGAACTTGGTCCTGGTTCCTCTCAAAACTAGACTTGTTACAAGTATGAGCTGAGGAACAGTTTGCAGAGTCCTGAGTAGGCAAGCCTACTGTCTAAGCTAGAGTTTTTCTAAACTTCTTGCTTGATCCAGTAAAAATGGATTAACAATGTACTTATGTGGAGATAAAAAAAAAAAAAAAGATTTGAAAGGTCTGGTTAAGGAAGTTTAACTGAACATCCCCTTCAACTAAAAGCTAACAGTCTATAGTTGTTTCCAACTCCCTATTTGTGAGGAAAGGCAATACTGGGTGCAGCACTCCTACAGGCTCTCCCCATATCTCCATATTCTCACATTATTCTCTGACTCCTTAAAATTGTGACAGTTAAGCTACAGACATCCCTCCCGGAGATGGATTCCTAAAGTTGCTACGAAATTCAGCATTATCTGTGTCCGTATAGGAACCGATGCTTAGCAGTGCCTTGTTTAGAAGCCAGGACAAGAACACGCTCCTCAATTTCTTTGTCATTTATCTGAAGCAGTAGTGCAGCCATCTGTATTTTCACAAAGCAGTAAGTAGGGTACTTGCACCTCTCAAACCTGGCAAGACTTTTACTCCATCTCAACCCACTTTTCTGTTCAAAAGGTAGGCTGATGACTACTGTGTAAGAAAAAACAGTAATTTTTGTTCTTCTTACTGAAGCAGTGCTTCTGCACAGCTAGAAATGCAAGGGTTCAACAGACGAGAAGGAAAACACAAGTCTGAAGCCTGTGGACAAAATAAGCACTGAATTCTCAGAACGCCAGGACTGATGTTCTATTCCATTTTAACATCCAGTATATGGCAACAGCAACAACTGCTACTCACAGCAATTAAAAGCACGGTCTTTTCTTTATTTTTTTCCTTTCTCATGGCCGATGAGTACATCTACAAGTATACATACACACACAGGTAATCTCATTCACCCATGAACTGTATTAAATACTGAAGTAGCCATACACAAAACACACATGCATTTTGAAAAGGGTTATAGATCTTGCAATATCAAGAAAGAATACCCAAGAAGTGCTTTCCAGACACCAAGTAGGTGTATTTAATACTTCCAGTTGTAGTCAAAATCAAGTACTCAGAAGCCCTTCCAACTGTTCTGTGAAATAAACACATTCAATGTCACCTGAACACTTCACTGCTACAATTTCTGGACTTACCATGGCAACAGACCTGGCTGCATTTACCTTCGTACAACGGGTACTGAATGCTCCCTGATCAGCAGCCTCTTACTCCTTTCCAACAGTTTAACTACAGAAAGCACCAGCTGCAGGTTCGTTTCTTTAATGCTCAAGATAGCCTTTTCACAGCCTGACCCCTTTTGTCTTCTTTCATCCTGTCTCCTTCTGCTCAGTGCTGCTCACATCCCTCACCCAAACGAGGGCACAGAGAAACAGCCAGCTACAAGACAACACAGCTGAATTCCTGCCCCTTCCTTAAGGAAGGAAATCCCTTCCCTACCCCCCAGCCCTCCCAAGAGTAAATACAAAGCCTTCCACATTGCATAAAGGACAGCATCAGGCAGAAGGTCTCCTCAAAAAGCCGGACAAAGGTAATTTGGGAAGACATGATGAAAAGCTGGTGGTATTTAAAACTGAGAGGGTAATAACCAATACTTCTGTGGCTTAGCTTCAACAGTATCACTAAAGGGGTTAGTGATAAGTTCCTAACCCATCTGACCCTCATCCCCCCCTTGATTTGTATTAGCAAATACTAACAGAACTAAAGCAAGACTGAATGTGTGAACAAGACTTAACATTATAGGTTTTGATTTCTTGTTTTTCTCCTGACAAAACTCATTTTTGAAGGACTATCTTCTAGGTATGACTTTTAAAGACGATCTGTGGCCATTTATTTTAGAAACACGTTGGTTCCTTTGGCTTGGTGTCCAAACACAGTTAAGAATGAGAGCCTGGGGAATAAATGAATCATAAATCAATACCTCCCCAGCTGCCTAAACTCTTCCTGTATGTCTGCACTGCTCACATGCATCATCTCACTAATATTTAACATCCTCAAGCTCTGCATCAAAAAAGTAAGGATTGGAACATATCATTAGCAACACACCTAGAAGATGTATAAAATTAACCACACAAGAGACCAATTTTGCTTCTTATCATGGTAGAGTGCATTCCCCCCCCCCTTATCTGCTCTTGAAAAGAGAGTCCTTATTACACTATTTAACCTGAATACTCAGTAGAAAATCACTTCCATTTCTTTCCCTGATGGTATTTATGCAGTAAAGAGGAGTTGCACTTACTGATGGGTTAGTATTAGCAAGAACAGAAACAGGAAGGGGTTATAGGAGCAGTTCTGCCTGTTATTGAGTTAGTGCAACACATCTTTAAGAAGAAAGTTTGTGCTGAACAAGTACTCAAGATTCTTTCATAAAGTAGTTCTGCTGAAATGGCAGTCAAGAAAAAGAAACTCAGGAAGCCTAGCTAGAATGAACTTACCCAGTTCAATTGCCTCCTCTAAGCTACCAATCCACTCCAGTAACCTGAATTTCCTTCCCTTTGTCTGTATGTAGTAGCCATCCACACTACCACAGCTGAGGCACGAACCTGCACCAGCACTACACAGCAGACCTACCTAATGACCAACAGGAAGCTGCCCTGAGCTGAAGGGCTTCAACTGCCAGCAAATGTTCTAGCTCAGCTGCTGAACTTGTGTATGGGAACATCACTGGAGTCTGAGCAATGCCTGGGCAGCAGGTGAACATCTGAACTGTACCACATTGCCTTTCAAGCAACTCTTTCTACAAAAAGATGGTGACTAGTGATGTCATTTTAAGGACATTTAATGGAACAATCTGAGAGCTCAGCATTCAAAGCAGTTGAATGGCTTTGTGAACATGGTCATTTGCAAGATTATTTCAAAAACTATTTCTTCAGTTGACCCTGTATCAGAGGACATACACCCACAAAGAATCCCTTGACACAAGCAAACCTCAAGATTGCCCCAGTTAGAATGTTCTTTTAAAGAGGGGATGCGGTCTAACTACAGCACTGTGCACAGCTAGATTCAGCCTCATCTTAGTAAGTGAACCAGGCAGACATTACTGCTTTTTTTCCCCTGAAGGAAACAAATACCAAAAAAAGCACAAGACAATTTTATCGTGTGTAAAATAAGGAGGGTGGGGCAGGGGGTGTAGACACCTTAGAGCATGCCCTCTTCTCATACAAGTTCTTATCACAGAGAGCACAGAGCCAGCCACATCTGGCTCTGATGGCATGAACCTCCTGGAAACATTTTGTCCTGAAGGCTGCATGAAACTTGATCAGTTTCCCTCTTTCATTTCCCAGGAATGAATACAAACTGCTACATTTTAAGAGGAAGAGAAAACAACAGCCACAACAAGAACAAAAAGCTGGATGTTTCAGGAGATGCTCTGAACACAGATTGAAAGAAAAAGGGGAGAGTGGAGTGTCTTCCAAGGGAGAAGTCAACACTTGACCATAGCTGAGAACTGCTCTGTCAACAAGTCACAACTGAACTTAGCACAATTCCACAATCATTTTAACTTGCTCTATTTGAAATACTTCATGTTGACATCTCAAATACATGAAAAGCAAGAGAATTTCTGCCGTTAGCACTGGAACACAAATTACTGGTGTTACTTTCGCAGTTTATGCACCTCAACTCCTCGGCACATTCTGCGTAAGGCTGAAAACAAGCCAGAGCCTGTGTTCACTGCAGCCCAGTGCACTTAACTGACTCAACCTTACTCAATCTCTACCACTGAGAAAAAAGAAGTTGTCAGTTTTGACTTCAATTTCCTCCTAAGAAAGTGTCTGCTACTTTCTTTCACAGTTCTAGTGCTTAACCAACCTGTAAGGAAAAAGGTGTACCTTTAAAATAAATCCTCACTTATAAAACATTCTGCCAAAACCTCAAGTGTCCTCTAATGTGTTTTGCAACCATTTTCTACAACACCACCATTTCGCCAACATCCTATTTTAAACCTCTCTGGAACACAGACACCAGAACCTCACAGCAATCTTTTCCAGTATATTTATCTATATTCGAGAACAGCATTGATCTGCACTTCACATATCCAGATGCAGCTCGGATTCATCCTCCTACATACGTGATGTGTTTGGCTTTATGGAGAGAAGAACACTGGGGTGGCAGAGAACATACTCTGCATTCACAAGTGCCTAGGTTACTAAGTCGTGCAGACAGATCTGTAGTTTCCGGATCATTATTTCTGCACACACCCCCCACCCAATTTCATTGGTAATGATTTCACACCTACTCTCAGATTACTGATCTTAATGGAGTGCAAGATCTAATGCTGTTCTAACAGACCTCCAGTAGACAGTAAGCCTACAGCCTCTGAGATGCACAGGTGAGCCAATCTTGAGACATTTCAAGTGAACATCCACAACTAGACCACTGGGGTCTTTAATCACAACAACAGAACAAATTTGATACTGCCTGTTATCCAAGACAGACACGTTGTCTGAAATATAATTACATTCACTTATTTATGAACTGAATTCTGTCAGATTTTTCCAGTTTCATCTCCTAGACAACTAAGACAAGACATTAACGTTATTTCCATCATCAGAAGTCTCCCTGGTACACCAGGGTGGGTGTGTGGTTGCGTTTACATCAGACAATCTTCCTTACTTGTATCCTGTGGGATACAAGTTCTGTTTCAAAATGTTTATTCCTAATCAATCCCTAAACAAAATTGCCCCCAAAAATCACAAAGCAAAGGGGATAAAACGCTTCAAACTTTCTCTACAGAAGCTAAACCAGACTTGAACTTCACCCTAACCAGCTAAATTCACACCAGCTCCAGGCAGAGCTGCTCCAGTGCCCCTGAACATCCATTATCTATGGATACATGGACTGGAGAACTCTAAATAGGAAAATAAAGGATGGTGGCTTACCAATGCAAGGTAAACACAGTGGTAAGGCAATACAGGGATATTACTATTAGATAAATTTATGCATAGGTGCCCCTACACCTATGTACACGCATGGTTTGGTAAAGCTTTTACGCTTATTATAAACACTACATCCTGTAAGTTAACCCAGTAGAACTGAAAAGAATTTGTTTGAACTATAGAACAGAGTCCCTCTGAAGTAACAATGGCTACTAAAGGAATCTAGAGCCATAACATGAAAGCAGAGTGGTACTGATCCAGTCGATAACATCTGAAGAAGTGTTCCCGCCCCCCCAAATCTCCCATGTTTGCCATATCAAATGAATCAGAGCAATACATCACAACTGATGCAGCAAGGACATCATTTCTAACTGAACAGTAAAAGGGCAAATATTTGTTCTTCATGTAAGATTAAAGAAGAAACCTTCATGTAAGGTTAAAGATAAGGTTTAAGATGCTTGACTTAGCATTCTGGTTAAAGACATTAACATCTGCAAGAACAGATATACTTGAAATGTAACATTTCAAGTGCTGAACGTATGGCAGGTGGAATACCTCACACCATTTCTGAATGGTAAACTAGAAAAGGAAACTAAACATTTCAGTCTATACAAGCCACTTAAAGCAGTTTCTATATGGAAAGATGGCTGAAAAAAGAAAATACCTCCTGTCCAGTAAGAAAGAGTAGAAGATCTCCTTCCTCTTCTTCACACATGTGAATTTGGATCACTGTTCGAATGGCAGCCTCCAGGTAATCCCTTTCTGGTTCTGGAGTATAGAATATCTCCACAGGATGGGTGCGACCCGGGATGGTTAGAAGAGGGCAGTTATCAAAGTAGATCTGAAACTTGCCAGCATCTAAAGTGGCACTCATAACTATAACCTGTAGGTTTGGAGGACGCAAAGCAAAGAAGTTACTCCAGAGGTTGACAAGGACCTGTACAATGTTACACATACAACATAAAATAGCAGAAAACTAAACTTAACTGTTGACCATGATTCAGGCATGCTTTTATCACTTGATTACATAACTTCTGTTTCAAGGTGCAAAAAAAAAAAAAAAAATAAAGGTTAAGCTATAATTACACCTTCCTAGTATTTCCTTCAATACAAAACGCACTAGCACTTTTCCTAGTTATCTTCCGAATGTGTTCATCATTAACAGCTCAAGAAGACAGCTGATCTACATTAACTGACCTTTATAATCAACTAACAGCCAGCACACACATACCCTTCTTCAGCATGAGTAACTAGAAAGGAGATGTTGCTGGGCTTCATCACTACTGACCTTCAAATCAGCTCTTTGTCTTACAACTTCTTTCAAAACTCCCATCAAGATATCAGTAGCCAGGGTTCTCTCATGAGCCTCGTCAAGAATTATAACACCATAGCGCTCCAGCAAAGGATCATTCATTGCTTCACGAAGTAACATACCATCAGTCATATACCTGAAAATATACAAAAACTATTTTTATTAAGTCTGATGTAGAATCCTCTTCCACATTATTCACTAGGTTGCTTGAAGTAAGCCTTTAATCAACAATCTTTCAAAAGAGATGCATTAGTAAACTATTTCCAACTGAGTAACAAACCCACTTCAAAGTTTCACATAGAAATTACTGTAGAATATAAATGAAATCTATGAGTAGGAACAAAGCTTAAAAAAAGGAGGGGGGGGAAACAAGATTTGGAAACATTTATGAGTAGTTTGACTATTACTGGCAGACTTCCAGGCCTACAATTACAGACAAAGAAAGGGAAGAATGCAACCGAAATCCTAGAGCTACTATTCCTGCAACTATTTATTCTCTACTATTTTTACTTTTCCTCCTCAGTACAATTTCTTTTTTGCACATGAACTTCATTCCCAGCTGTCAACCACTTCTACGAGCAAAAGGAGAAACACCATTTAAACAGGTAAGACTCATTAAATCACACTACATACAATCCTTTTTCAACTGATCATTCTGAGTGTCACCTGTAGATTATGTATGAAATGGGCCTGGCTGCACACACAAAGCAAAGGAATCTACAACAGCCGACAACTAAAATGCTGGCAAACTCAAACTTCAGATTATGTGCCCTCGAGTCCGCCATACGTCACTCCTGAAACTCCCTGGTAGTTCTTACTAAAGCACGCTAAGGAACTTCACCTCATGTAGTTAGTTACCACTGACAACTGCCAGCCAAATGGATAACATGAAGAGAAACTGAATGCTGAAGGGCTTTATTCTGAATAGCACTTTATTCATTAAAAAAAATACTTCTTCAGATCACTCTCCTCTTTATGGATAACTTTAAATCACTTCCATAGGGTCGAGAGATGAAGTGGAATAACTCATTTCTGAATCTATCCAAGCAAGCCCCCCACCCCAGGTTTCTCTCAGCTGATGTTACAGCTCCTCTCTTCTTTTACTCAGGCATTGGAGGTGTTTGTCCATAGGTTCACTCCCCTCTTCATTACTCCTTTCAAAACTTCCCTAACCCCCTTTACAGCCCTGTGATTGCCCCCACCCTCAAAAAGACAGTGTAATGCCTTTACCGGATAGCTGCCATACTTACTTCAGAATGGTTTTTGCACTACTGCAGTCTTCAAATCGAATAGAGTAACCAACTTCCTGGCCCAGCATTACATCCATCTCATCAGCGACACGCTGCGCCACGCTCATTGCGGCCACTCTCCTAGGCTGGGTACATGCTACTCCCCTCTTTGGTCCAGGTAACGAGCGCATGTAGTCAACACACCACTGGGGGATCTGTCAAGAATAAAATTCAGTTTTACATCTGGCTATTAGAAGCATGGTTAACGTATAACTACTGTATCAAATAAAGATATTTATCATTTTATTGAGATGACAACTGTATGCAGAAAACTATCCAGAGATGAGAGCAGACAATTTAGTTGGACCCAACGCCACTAAATAAAGCACGTACATAACTGTCACAGAGGTTATCAAGGAAGCAAATAGTTTCACAGTATCTTTGGGTGTTGTTAGGTCAGTACCCCAGAGAGAGATTTAACAGCAGCCATTGTGCTTAAAAGCAAAAGATCAAAATTAGCACTCACAATTTAGAGATCCACAACATGTTAGGTATTTAAAGTTCTACAGTAAACAAATAGTACTTCGCAGCTTAAAAAGCACTGCTTATAAACACGCACATTAGGAAAAAAAAAAAAGGATACAGAACTTGGCTTAGCTATAAATCATAACAAAAACAAGTTTTAAGTTATGTTTATTTGGTTAACTCTTGTTCTTTGGAAATCTTATCCAACAGACATAAAATCCCAACGTTCTGGTTATTAACACTCATTTGTCATACAGTAGTTTTATTTTATTTATTTTTAGGAATTTGTAAATAGTAAGTATTGTCCAAAATAAGCAGCTTTTTCAGAAGAATTTCTAGGGTCATGAACAAGATTGAATGTTATTAACATTTTTTGTGTGATGTTTTATGAGGAGACAACTCTAGGGACAGCTAGTTTGAAATCTATAGACCACAAAATGCACTCCTCCTTACTAATTGGTTTTAAAAGTATCCCAAAAAGCTCACACTTACAGAAAAGTGTGAGTGTTTGTGCACGGAACCAACACAAAACAATAGAAAGAGCTGTGTGGTTTCAAGTAACCTAGGAAGATCTTTCTTCTCAAATACAGTATTCCCACTGCAAAATGGGAGCAACTGAAAACTAAGACTCATCCACATCAGACAAGCATAGACTGTAATAAACAGCTCCTTTTCTTAAAATGGAGAACATACTGCCATTATAAATACAAAAATAGAAAGCAAAGACTATGAGAAAGTGACAGGAGACCAGACTTCTAAAGAAAAAAGCTCAAATAGGAAATTATATTCAAACCTAAAAATAAGAGCAGCTCTTGAACACTGATGACGTGAACCTGGAATCCCACCCAGTAACACATACACACTTCCCAAGCACAGAGTAAAGAAATTGTTTCCCACATCACTAGGACAAACTCAAATGTAAGCAGATGAGGTTAACTTCAAACAGGGCCAATCCTGACATGAACTTTAAAGCAGCAGGTCAGCCAGGCCGCGCTAATAGGAAATAAAAACAATGGAGAGGCTGTTTTCCAGGTAACAACAAAACCTACAGCACTAGTGTCAAACAAAGGACAAAGCCTCTGCAGACTTCCATACGCTAATCTGATTTAGATGACCACCAGAATACTTCCAATGTCCAGCTTTAAGAGACACAAAGACTAAGGAGGACTGTGACATACTACACTTCCTATTTCAGTCATGACCACTACTGGGAATACACGGAACAATTCATATTACCTCGTTCTTATATAACACAACCAAGTTAACTTGATCTCCCCAACACACAAAAACACCTATCACCAAAACCCCAAATTTCCTAGACAAGCAAGCACACACAAGCATTTTCATCAATACTGAAAGAATGTGAAAGAGCTCAGTGTTAAGCACCCCTTAGCCTCAAGGACTTTTTCAGTGAAGAGAGGTTTGCAAATACAACCTCTATGAAAATAAGGCAGGTCCCTGCACAGAATGGCCTGTGAGATCTCAAATGAAAGCAGTGAGCTGTTAAAGGCCATTTAAGGCAAAGGGAAGATATTTTTTAAAGTGATGCTGAACAGGAAGGGAAAGAACACTGTTCTTTTGCCTGCTCTGAGCTACTTCAATCATTTAGAATTTTCCCCGTTAAAAACTACATGGTAAAATATTTTTCATTAATTAAAAATGGAGTCCAACTTTCACCCATGTCAACTCTCCTTTGGACTACAAGGACAGCAGGAAATGAAGCCATGCCCAAAGCTATACTGCTTCTAAACTTTACCTGTCTAATTCTTCAGTATATTTTACCGGATGGTATAGTTTAGTGTGTTTTGTTTTTTTAAATTTCAAGCCAGTCTTCGTGGAACAAGATTTTTCAGAAAGGTTTTATCCCCTATTGTTTTCACGGCAAAAGCCAAGCTTTCTCAAACCTGAATGCTCTACAAGACTGAAGGGAAAACCTGCACACAGCAAGTGGGGAAGGGACTTGACAGATGGCAGCTCACTTAAAAGATTATCTACTTCCATACGCTCTTTACCATGAAACGTAAGATAATCATTTCTGGAAAGACAATTCACTGCAGATTTCAGTGAATGCCAACCTTATACCAGATAACAGCACGCATAAGTAGTTCATGGACACATTCAGTTTCAGTTATTATAGGGTTCAGGTTTGTTTTTTTAAATAGAAAAATATTTATCTTGGTCTGATCAATGAGTGTAAGGAGATGGAAGATAAATAACCATTCCCCAGCTAGTTTTAAGATGGCACCTGATCACAAAAAGAATAAGACAGCATCCCATGCAAAACAAGGATCTCCCTAGCCACCAGCAAGATCATTTTCAGTGTCACTGTCCTACAAAGGCACTCTCCATTGTTTAAAGATATACCCACAGACTCATAAAGGAGTAACCCACAGGAAGCAGTGAAGCTTGTGAGATAGCTTGTATGCTTCTGGTAGCTTAAAACCCGTTTTTAAGAAGCCTTATGTTTCTTAAGTCCTTCCCAAAAATTAGGTGTAAAGCAGTGACACAACTCAGTAAAAGCTTCATACCTTGGGAGCAATATGATAGAAAGCCATGTTTAAGCTGCAATCTCAAATGTTAGAACAGACCCTTAGATCTATGGATTTTAAGATCATGCAGCGAGAAATTTTGTTTCTGTGGCAGTGTTTTGTTTCTGTTGTTTTTTAAAAATGTGAATGTTCAGAATACCATCTCTTCCAAGTAACTGTGTAATCATTTTTTTTCCCCTGAAGAAATCTATAAAAAGCTGGTCTCCACTGAAACATTAAAAAAGCAACACAGCCCTAAGGTACCTTCCAAGCAAGAAGATAGTTCTCAAAATGTGCAGCAAAAAGGGTAAGTAACATCACATATTTCAGGCACACACACAAAAAGGTGTTCACTACACTGTCCTTTTACATTTTCCAAACTTCCAAATTTTATTTTGTGACTAAGTTCTCCAAGTCAGTTATAATCCATTTTATGAAGACTAAAATATCCTTCAGTTTTTCATTGTCTAGATAAAAGGAACTTAGCAGGTTACAGAACAAAGAACTTGTTTACATCACTTTACCACACAGATTTTAAACAGAAAATCAGAGGACAGTTTGAAGTTTTAAGCAGGTTTGTCCAGCTACACACAAAGTGATGTGCCTTTTCTTAAAATCTTCCCCATTTTACCAATCCCCACACCTCTTAAGGACAAAGGAAGCTCAGCAGATCTGCTGTCCTTCCTTTCAGTGCTGAGAAAGATCAGGTCTGAATTGTTATCTGACATTCCAGTTTCCATTAAGTTCCCACCTGTAGCACTATATTTCATAGAACACTAACAAATGCTTATTTCTGTAACATTTTTCCTATTTTCAAACTGCTACCTACACAGCAAAAGGGCTGTAAATTTGGAACCATCACTTCAGTTTGTCAATTTGTACATTTCTGTTTAGCAGTTAAAAACTATCTTCTTCTACTACAAAGATAACTACCAGAGAGCCTGATAGACAGTAGATTATTAAAAGATGCTTAAAGATTCTTTTCACATACTTCTGCATGAAGCATATGAAATATTCAAGTTATTTTTGCCCACGATTTGTGAGGTTTTTGCACAATTAATTTCAAGAAACCAAAGAAAGTTCTAACCCCTGCACTTAACAACAGCCTCAAGCTTTAAAAACTGCACCATCATGTAACTAAGAACTCACCTGTGTTGTTTTACCAGACCCAGTCTCTCCAACGAGTACAAATGACTGATGCCTAATCAAAATATCTGTAAATCTTTCTTTATATTCCCAGACTGGAAGCTGTAGCCGTTTTTTCAGGATGTCATAGTAACGAGGTGTATGTGGAAGATTTGTGAAAGGGTTAATACTGTGTGGAATCATTGCTGGTTTCATAGGTGGTAACCCAGCAGCAATGAGTGTAGAGTTAGATGCTGCTCGCAATTCCTTTTCCTTCTCCCTTTCTCTGTCACGATCTCTATCTCTGTCACGATCCCTGTCACGATCTTTCCGGTCATCGCGGTCTCTGTCCCGGTCACGATCTTTCCTAAAAGGAGTTAGAAAACATAGCAGAAAATTAGATACTTGAATATTTAAACGCAAAATAGGAATTTAAATACAGAGTGACTTCAGAGGTCTTTACTGCAAAGAGGATATAAAGCAACTATTTTTAAGGAGTCCTGCAAACAGTTACCTGGACGGACAAGCATCAGAGCACAACAGCACGCAGTGCACGTCAATTACTAGATACACCCACTGAACATGAGCACCGCTGCCACAAATCCTCTCATTATAGAGAAGACTGAACAAAGGTATCACACGGAGAGCATCATCTTCGCCCTCTTCATTTCATGACTACCAGTAACCTGCTGTACATTCTAGACTCCCCACAAGTCTTCCTGTCACTACTTGCTACTAGGATAGAAGAACTGCCTACTTAGCAAGAGAATTATGCCAACTGCAAAAAACTTAGAATTGAACTTCTTCAGGGTTCACATATCATGTTAACATCCCACAATTACTCTGTAGATTTTTGTTTAAAGTCTTCCATACAGTTATGACTCAATCAGAATTGATATACAGATTGTTGAACTTGAGATTTCCTCAACACCAGTCATTACGGTTGCACCGTCTTCTCCAGCATCACCTCCTGCCACCTACTTCAGCAATCAACATCTGTATTCCCATTTGTTACCACGCCTAAAACAACAGCATCTACAAAGCTGTAACTGTGTGAGTTGTAAAAATCTGCACGTTACCTAAACAAACGTCAATAACTATTTCACTTCTTCATCACAAAGAGGAATACGAACTTAAAGATATGTACATAAGGAGAAGCTAGATATTAACACAAGTTTGCTGTATTTGGTTCATTTTCTCTGAATTAAAAGTAATATACAAAGCTAAAATAAGGTTAGTTAAGAATCAAATAGGCAAAGGGGACATAATTTGTATTTAACCTCAAACAACCTTGAACTTGCCTCTTACCTATATCAGGAACACTCCTGCAACCACTAAGCCCCCAAAATAATGATTTTGAGAATGCAATGAAAAAACATTGTTTTCACTGTAAACAAACACTCAAAATTCAAACTCCAGCCTCAGTCTTAGACACGCTTTCTGATTTTGAGGAGCTATGTACTCATTTTGCATATAATTTCACACTCCCCTACTGAACACTCTTACCCTCATCAAGAAATCACTACTTTCACCCTAAGAACTGTAACTACATGTTTTTAAATGGAGATCTAAAGCTTACTGTGATTCAGCACTTTGAAACGAGTCCTGCTTTATGAAAACACCCCGCTATATTTGAAACTAGGACAAACGAAAAGATTAGTGGCATTTTCATCTGCAAAACGAAGAACACCCTCATCGCCATTGTTTATGTAAACATGCGTGTGAGCATGTGTTATGTTAACAACTGAAATCCCCTCAGAAAGGCAAAGCAATAAACTGAATGAACACCAACTTCAGAGTGAATGCAGATATAAACCTTTACAGGAATAATAATTAAAGGCAAACAGGACTTCCCCACTTATTTACCTGCACATACGCATGCCTATAATGAACAGAATTTTGTTGGTGTTTTTAACTACGCAGCTGGCATTGAAATGTAACCAGTGAAGTAATAAGGAAAATCCTGCATACAGGAAAGAAAATGTGCTGGGGATCCAGAAGGAGCAGCACTTCTCATACAAGAGAAAAATCTATGTAGACCTTATTTGCTCCCTCAATACTTTGACATACTATGGCTTCAGAGGTTGTCACACCTAGCTTTGAGAACATTCCTTTAACACAGACCCACTGAAAAGAAAGAAGGGTCCCAAAATACACTGGCTATTGTGACTGACCTAATTCACTTTTATACAGATTTTCCCGAAGCTTCGGACGCTGAACTACCTAAAAATTGAGGGCCTTTTAGATCATTTGCTTGCATCTGAGATGCCATAGCTTCAACACTGCTTTTAATGTGGCCAAGCTAGAAATCTGTTTTTAGTGTGCAACAACAGGCAAATATTACAGAATTCAATATGTTTTTTTATGTTCTGGTAGGGAAAACTTACCCATTACAAACTGAAGGAATTAGGCTCCATAATGCTACCCAGAGTGGTTAGTGGAAGAGTCTAGTAACATGTGTCAGACAAGAATCAAGTTTTGAACTTGTAGTTAATAAGCTATTCACAATTAGCGTTTTTAAATATATGCATGTATTGGGATAAACAGGTGTATGGTCAGACAGTAACATTAACAAGAAATCAAAACAAGGGTGTAAAAGCGATTTAAGTATGGTAAAGCAAGGGTAAAGTGTGACAACCTGGTGAACAGCCCATTCATTGAAGGGAAGAACAATGCACACTACTGATGGCTTCTGTTGTTGTTTTTCCCACTTGGACTACACACCAATGAAGAGCTAGAAAGAAAAGCCCTTCAGCAGCAGGCTGTTCCCTAGCTGTTTACTTAACCAGCGTGTCAGCAGCTTCCACAGAGCAGATGAAGTTTATCTCCAGGTAAGCTTCAAAGTGGCAGAAACCAGCACTCATGCTAAAAGGAACAGCCTGATGCTGTTGCCAACCCTTCCCTTGCGTTGGCATGCAAACTTAGCAGCCCTGTGAAGAGCAAGCCCTCCCCAGACCCTTCCACCAACCTTAATTCTAGCCCCAATCAGTTTTCTGGTCTTCCAAACACTCTCCTGCAGCACAACAGTTGCCTTCTGTGCTGGCAGCTATTTGGCTGAGTTCACAGCATATATACAAACAATCTCAAGAACAAGACACTTGGTTAAACGGATGACAAATGTGATCTGGAATGGAAAATTGTGAACTCCCCATCTCTGTTACTTCATTTAACTCTTAAAACTGTTAACTTGTACAATAAAGTTAACCCACCCAGTTCAATCTACATTTCCAAGGCCAAAAAGTCAACTTAGAGGTTAACCAGGAGATTTTTCGGTTTTACAATGTTTACGATAGAAGAAGGGGAAAACTACATCTCAGCATAATGAAAGCACAAAATATATACCATGTCCTCAAGTATTTTATTTATATATATAAAATCTTCAGTATTGATTATTTCACAGTAGTACTTTTTCCTAAAAACATTTCCAGTCTTCCGTTTTTACTGAAATTCAGCAGTCACATCCAGCTGCCTTGCATCAACAAGGGAAAGGAGGAATGGCAGCTATGCTGCCAAGTGCGTTTACTGAACTTTCTAAAAATGCAACTTGGCAGCTCTTCATCTGTAAACTATCACATGTAAGTTACTTTTCATCCTTGCACTGAAAATACTGATCTCAAACACAAAAATGAACAATTAACGTAAAAGAATCAAAATTTAATCATGTTTGTTTTGTGCATGAAGCCCATCACAACCTCTATAATCAGGAGGAGTTATGTGATTTTTTTTGTTTGGTTATTTTTTGTTGTTGTTTTTGTCTGATCTGCTACTTGCAGTCACTTCCTTATCTCCACACATGCAGATGCAAAAGAAACACAGTAACACTAAATTAGAAGACAAAAAACAAAACTGACAAAAGAAACAAAGGACCAGGTAAAACCACTGTTGACCACAGTGGAAGTCTAAACATATCCAACAGAACATCAATGATATTTTCACCACTACTAAACAGACATGGCAGTAGTTGATTGCAGCTGATGTGAAAAACTAACGCTGTTAAATGCAGATTTCCACTTTATATGTAAAGAATTAAAAGAAATTAAACAGAAGGATGCATCCTACTAACAGCAACAGTGATGTTATACAACACCAACTCAACCATACTTGGGAAAAAAAATACCAGTGTAAAACCATGGTATGCATTTCACATAGCAGCATTTTAACAGAAAGTCTTCTAAACTATTTGCATTTTTCCAAGTATTTTTTTCTTTATGGATGATCCTTCAAGCCCAGAAGGTAAGGTTACAAGAACAACCACAAGCCTGTTGGCCTGGCATCACTGCCACGCCGGGTTGCACAGGCCTGAGTCGAAAAGGATCTAAACCCTACTTGGTAACTTGACACAACTTGTACATTGCAGCTCGGCAGCCCAGTCTGGATGCAAAGTACATGACTCCCCTGCATTTGAAGTAGTATCTACTCAAGGAGCTAATTCAGCTTAATCCAGTTTCAAACCAACTAAATTACACAAAGGCACTCCGCATGGAGGAAGACAAGTACATGCACGCTAGTAACAAGAACCTCTCTGTATCTCAGCCTTCCGTATGCTGTAAAACTTAACAGCCCTTAAACAAGCCAGGACAATATAAGGTTACCGTGCCTTGTGCTTGTTGAACTTGGATCTCAAGGAATATTAGAAGCAACCAGACAACTCTGCTTATAATGACTTGGTTTTGGTCCTACGCCATTTCATGCTGCTTCTGATAGAGGAAAGGGCACAAAACCAGTGTCTGTGGAGGCTTTAGGTGCCATAACAGCCAAAAACTTCTGGGTAACAAGTTTGTACCCCTGTTAGGAACTGATTACAGTTTTTACAAAATGGAAAGAGTTCAGGATGGCAGCAGAAACAATGCCACATAATAAAACCATACCAGAAATACAGAACCCACCAACACTCAAACAAGGAACTCCTGACCTGGGATTATCCATAGAGACGACCATAACAGCTGTACCACAACCATTTAATAGCCAATTGTGGCATAACCACTTGAAAATTTTGCTGAAGTCTCTACAAACAAAAAAGCATGCATACGCAACTTTTCTGGATGCACACAAGAGTTATGCAAACTGCTTGCAAATCAGGCGGAAATGTATTAAAAGAGATAAATAGCTTGATCCATTTAATTAAAAAAAAAAATGATACTGTTCCTTCATACAGGAAATAGATGTTCAATAATGCACATAAATTTCAGTTTAGCAGAGAACAAATTCATTGAACTAGTGGCTAGAAACTGGAGCTACACAAGCTCGCCCTTAAGAAAAACAAGTTCTACTTGAAGAGCGAAGACTGTTTATCAATGAATACTAACTGTTATGGTGGACTTGTAGTTCCTGTGAGTTTTGAGATGAAAACTAGTCATTTTTATCAGATAAATATTCTTAATACTCCTGCCTAAACAATGCTGTTGGACTCCAGAAAGGGATTGATTCAGGGAAGTCTCAGGTGCTACACCAAGAAGGGTGGACTAAGTAAGAATAGCACTTCTTGCTGCTCCTTTCCTAATTAAGGATTTAGGTTTGGAGTCGTTGTGCCCCCACGAAAAGGGAAAGGAGATTGTGCAGAAAAGGCCGTAGAACAACTGTGAATAAGCGGATGGCACCAGCGCACGGCCTGTGCTCCCGCACTTCCATTAACCTTAACGAAAATCTGCTGGAAAAAAAGCAGTCCCGAAACTAACTTGTGCAAAACAAAGGAGGAAAACCTGTAACCCCCGGGGCCCACCAACCCCTCGGAGCCGAGCCAGGCCCACCCCCGCGGCGCTCCGAGGCTCAGCCATTAACAAAGGAGCCCCGCTCCTCCTCCACCTCCAAGCACGGCCCGACCGAGCCTCGCGCTGACCTCTAGGCCCGCATCTCCCGGACCTCCCGAACCAGAAAGGAAGAAATCCAACAATAAAATAAAAAAGGGAAAAAAAAAAAAAAAAAAAAACACACACAGCAGGCGGCGGGGCGAGGCACACAAAGCCGCCCCCGCGGCGCCCGGCCCTCCCGGGGCCCGCTCCCTTCCCCCTCCCCACGCGGCTGCGAGGCCTCCCCCGGGCCCAGGCCCCGCGCTCCGCCGCCCCCGCGGCCCTCCCGAGGCAGGCAGGGGCCGGGCCCAGCCCCCCGGCGGCGATGGGCAGCGGATGGCGGCGGGGATGAGGCGGAGGCGGAGGGGGGGGGGACCACGACCACCGCGGGCCGCGCCGCCGCCGCTTACCCGTCGGAGCGCTTCTTGCTGGAGCTGTAGTCGTCCCCCAGGTCTAGGCGGTGGCGCTTGGACATGGCGGCGGCGGGGCCCGGCTCTGCTCTCTGCTCTCCGCCCTCACCGGCGGCGGCGGCAGCAACGGCGGCGGCGGCGCCGCGAGGCCAGGCGCAGCGCTAAAATGGCGGCCGGAAGGAAGCGCCGGGGCCGCGCCAGCCGCGGGAGCGCTCGGCGGAGCCCGCCCCGCCCCGCCCCGCCAAAATGGCGGCGGGGGGGGGGGGGGGCGGTATCGAGGGGTGCCTCAGGGGAATGGGGTTGGGGGGGTGTCCTGCTGCGGTCAGGCGGCGTGGATGTGTCTGTCCTACAAGGAAATCCCGTTTCTAAAGTCTCTAGTCTGAGCTGAAACTCCCACAGAGGGAGTTTACACCAGGATGACTACATCAAATACCCGTTTTAGACCCATCACACGCTTCCCTAGGTGCAATATTCACCTTGAGTGTAGAAAAAAAAATGCAATCTTTCACCGGTCACCTGTAGCAAAGGAAATGATTAGAAAAACCAGTGACATTCAAACTACAAGCTCTGAAAGCACATGCAACCTTTCACTGTTCAAATGTCAACGATAACTATTCATGGCAATGTATTTTGTGAGCGGAAAAATTGGTCTCAAAGACACAGAAACACAGGTTTTGCCTCTTTCTCTTCAAGTTAGTTTTCTACTTCCTCTTGTACTTCATCTTCCATGCCTAAGATTGCCACTACAAGGGAAGCCGATGCTCATAGTAGAAGCACCTGTAGATGTGGTCACCGTTACCACAAGTTTTCTAGGGGTGAACACCACTACACTGTCATTTAGTAACACAATTCCTGAAGTAAAACAAGACATGCGAGTTAAAAGTGCTGTTTTCTCACTATAGTTAAAAGGTTTCGCTTTATACTTTGAGCTGTGATGCAACGCTTCCAGCCAATGTAACTGCCAGCAGCCTGCAGCTCTGGCTGGCTCCAGAAGGCCAGTCCGCAGAGTTGTTTCTGGTGCCCCTGAGTTGTGCTCCCCATCTCCTACCTCCCCTCAGCACCTTCCAAAAACTGGGTTAACCACCCAGACAAACCACGTTTGTCCTCTAACTGAAGGCTCAAATGATCCTGAGCAGGAGAAGATGAAGTCAGGCAAACGAGATGCCTCTAAATGACCACATCTTCAGGAAGCAGACCTTTCCCATGCTGGTAGAAGCACACTTAGTGCTTGGTAGACCAACCTCTGAGTTCACACAACCAGTTCCTTCAGCCATTTCTCCTCTTGTCCAGCACTAAGTCTCAGCAGCTGCCTTTGCTTTCAAAAACAGTCACTTCATACTTTAGCACAACTCTTAAAGTCAGTCTCTGAGAGCTTCCCGAAAGGCAAGAAACACATTTCTTGATACTTCATCAACTGTTCTGTTCTCTGTTGCTTCCCCTTTCCCCCTATATTTCACGTTCCCTAAGTGCCATTGTACTGGTTAAAATTCATACACTAGATAAGATAGAAATTTAAAGCACTTCCATAATATTACTGTATCTCTTCATCTAGGTACATTTGATGAAAAACATGTGCTCTGCAAGGCTTGTTCCCTGCTGTTCTTCCCTGCCTTTCTGCCAGAGATTACCACAACCTTTGCTTAGCTACTTGCATGAGCAGTCACTCCCTAAGTGTTTTGGTCAAAGAAACTGGGTTAGCTTAGATGTTTTGAATAATACATTTTTGTTAACTCTATCTGACTGTGAGGACAAAGGAGCATTCTCACAAATGGCTCAGCTAGCACATCTGAAAATGGTTAGAGGAGATCATCTAGCAGCAGTGACCTGTTCCACAAGCACAGCCAGCTCAGCAAGTGGGTGTTCTGGAGTTACATCAGTATAACTACTAAAATATTCCATGAAGACAAGTTCTTAGAGTATATCATTTAGTAGAAGAGTGTTTCTGTCTGTCATTCATTTTAGATGATACAACAATGGCACCCTCAGCTTGACTGGCATTCTAGACACTACTGCAATAAAAATACCGTTTTTCTGCTTAAAGTTATCAACCAAAATAAATATTCTTGGAGGAAAAAAAAAAAAAAAAAAAAAAAAAAGATATTGAGCTTTTCATGCAAAGCCAGAAGTCATTTTCCAAGTTATATTTTAATGAATAAATAAATAAATAAATAAATAAATAATCTAGGATATCTATCAGAGTTTGACAGAGGTTGTGTCATATAGGGATCTGTCTCTGTCCCAGATATCAAGCTCATTTTCTCTGTTGCTGTGACAGTGTATGCAGAGCTGCATTCTCAGAGTGTAGCTAGGGAAGGCTTTCTATGCATCTCCCGAAGTGGCTTTTAAATGACATCTGTCTTAAACAAAAGAAAATGATTATTGAAATAGAGTGCTTGAAGAGGAGACATTCAGCTAACCAGAGAAGGGAGAAAAAAAAAAAAACAAATGCACACACACACAAAAAAACAACTTTAGTGGCTCTTAGTGGCTGGGTGGTAAGTGGGAAAACAAGGGGCGAAGATAAAAGCATTACATGCATTAGTTGTGATGAGCAGCTACTGCTGCGTGGTTCTCAGAAGGCAGCAACTGCTCAACATCGGGAGCACAGAGAGCTCTGCCTGGAGAGCTGTACATTCTAGATCTTGATTGCTCCTGCCTGTGCACAGCAGCATAAAGCCACTTAGGGTCTTGCTCCAGGTTGGCCAACACCAGCGAAGTTTCAGTTTCTGTTTTAGGAGGTGGGAAAAACAAAGCAGATATCTCAGCAGGTATGAAATCTTAAAAATGGTTATACTTCCCCAGCAAAAGCAAAAAAGAAGTGGATTTTGTGTCTTCTGGGGTGAGCAGGCATTTGAGTGCTGTCTTCAACTGATATCCCACTCACTAGCTGTCTCTATTAAAAGCACTTTGCAAGCTGCTGAACATATATCATCCACCCAACTGTGCTTTGAGCTATATAACTGCATAATAAACAGTCTCGTCCCATCCTGAAGAGTTTACAATCTAAGGCCTCCATCCTGCAAGCACACACATGCCTTATTTTACTAATGCAAATAATCCTTTTAACTTCAAAGGGATTACTACGAGTAGCAAAATTAAGCATGTAGGTAAGTGTTCACAGGATCACAGCCCAAATATAAGATGAGACGAGAAAAAAAGATTGAGAAGCACAAATTGACATAATGACAAAGTGATAAGCGCTATGTCAAAAGCCTAAAGGATAAAAGGAATGTGTAAAATAGGGCATATTTAAGCATATTTTCTGCCTTTTCAAAGACATTTTTTAAATAAGAGTTTGCTTCCCCCTGCCCCCCCCCCCCCCAATCTTTTATATCCGTCTATGAAAATGAAAATCTTAGATTATTGAAACAGGAGACATTTATGTGAGTTGCCATTTGACTGTCTATTTCTCGACTCTCCATTTCTTACCCTAGTTTTAAAAACTATACACATTGGTATCAAAATCCTCTTAGACAATTTCCAGTGAATTATTTCTTTGATTTTGGTGTGCACATAGTAATTACTATGCTATTTGGGTTGAAAGGAGCATTAACATTTAAAACTGCTAATGGTTTAGGAGAATAACATTATCTGTAAAATATTACATCTTTTATTCTGAATGTGCATTGCCTTTCCCCCCAAAGACTAAACATGGATCTTAGACAAGCTGTAATTCAAAGACATACCCTGGAACCAGAGAGGGAAGTCTAGTGTCACAATTACTGCCTGCAGCTAATTGTTTCACTCCCTTGCTAGAAATTACCAAGTCTATAAAGAGCCAAAAAATAGTCCAGCAGGTTAGCTGAAACACACCGTCTTCTCTGGTTTAAGCTAAAACAGAGGGTGGTGAAGTGAAACCACACTTACTTGTCCACTGCTGCAAGGGAAGCAGTAATAACAAGCAGAGTTGTAAGACAGACAGCTACGGGAGGTTAAATCTGCTGTAACTTGTGTGTTAAAGTCCTAAAATCTCTGTAATGTGTATTTCTTACATGGCTGGCTGGCTCGTGGTAGACCCAAAGCTATATGCTGTATATGCCAGTCTATATGCTCCCAGTGCTATGTCCACACTTCCTCTTCCAACATTTTCTTTACAGTATGCTTTTTAAAAACATGTCTATCCCTGTTTTTCTTTTTTTCTTTTTTCTTTTTTTTTCTCCAATCTACTACACATGATATTAAATAATTTACCAGAAACTAATTAAAAAAAAAAAAAAGTTTCTGATATTTATAATTGCAATCTGCTTTAAAAGAATTTATATATATATAAACAGATAATGCCCTTGGCAAATTACCCAGGAGCCTTAAATGAAAACGCTCAGCACAGACAAGCTCTCATTCTGTCCTCCCCCACCAAACCCGTGTGAATAAATGGATCTAATCTTTGTGTTCTGTCATATCATTGGAGAAAGAATACTTGAGACAAGAGCCCGTAATCAGAGTATGTTTAAAAATGTCAGACTTCCACATTTTTCAAATTTAAAGATATGAAGATGAATACATGGACTGATCTCAATTTCTGCAGTGAAGAAAAGAGGCAGCTTCTCTGTAATTACAGCAACTAAACTTTGCAACACTTCAAATATATATAAATCAAGGCTTTGAATTGCTGGGGGAAGTACATTCTAGGAAGGCAGCATGGTAACAGCAGTATTGCCATGACAGCCAGCTTTATCCGTCATAAAGGCACTGTCTGAATTTTGTGAATGGCCACTAACGTTATCCCAAACAGAACGTGTCTGTAACTCAGCCCGCAGGTCAGAATGCTCTGAATGATCCTGGTAAAGTTTCGTAACAAAGAAAAAGAGAAAGAGGCAGAGAGAGATGACAATTATATGTATGTAGGAAAGTGTTCATTTCTGACTATCAGAGCAACCTGGAAGAGCAGCAGCTAATGGCTTAAGCAAGCCACCAGATCTTATTGACAAATAAATTACATACATCTTTCACTAACAGGGACAGATGTCAGGCTCCTTGCCCAATGACATCACCTTATCATAGTTGGGTAGCATTTCAATGACAGAAAACTCACCCAAGTACCTACAATCTTCCAAGGAAATGAGGACTTGGCACCACATGGATGAGACAGAAAGGACCATCAGACACAAGAGAGCACAAGGCTGAATTTTATCCCCACCCCTCACTGCAGCCTGGGCTATCAAGCACACATTCTCAAATTTTAGCTGAGAAGTGACTTTAAAAGTAGCTATTGTATCAGAGTGTTAACCAGAGTCACAGCATACTCTTGAAAACAAACCACATTCTCCAGAAGGCCTGGCATTGCTGCAGACAGCCAGCTGCTATTCTAAGCCCTTGGGTCACTTGCCGAGGCCTTACGATCACCTCTAGTCCCTCAGAGAAACCTCACAGAGCAGATATTCATTATGTGCTTTGAATGCAAATTGCAGAGGTCATGTAAATGCAAAATATCACCAATGAGTAAACCAGGTTATAAGTCTAAATTATATTCGTTATGCACTGAATTTATACATCGTTCTGGTAACTTCTAGCTCTTTGCAGTTTAGGTAGCATTGTTTTAATACCTTCCGCATTTGGAAATATCTCAACCTACAGGCTAATATGTTTAACTTGAGGGCAGTTTATCTTTTAAGCTTCTTACAGTCTAACTGCTTCCTAGGCCAACTCTGAAGTCGTGGGAGAAGCTCCTCAGATATAAGGTGTTTTTAGTGAGCAGTAAATATTTCATGGGGAACTGTTTGCGCGCAGAGATCAGGATTTCAAGCCTGTTTGATCTTGTGCTGGAATATTGGAAGTAGAACAAATGCAAGTTTTTCACTCAGCACTTCTTTTGTAAAGGCCTGATTCTTTCTTGCATTTTCTTTGCAAGTTTTTCATATCCACAGAGGGAAGAAATGTGCTATAGTGGCATATATTTTTCATTCCTTTTTTATTTAGCACAATCATTTATTTAGTACACTCAGAATTGCATTAGCCCCTTAAGACTTTTTGGTTTTGTTTTTGGAAGTCCCCTCTTTAACGCAACCTATAAAACATTCATATTCCTGCCTAAGGTTAGGTATGCTGGATCTACGTGGTACATCTTCACTGAGTCTCTGCTTAACTCTTAGGAAATTCATTTGTTTAGTTTCTGACATCCACATTGAACATACACAGTTTCAACAAGCTAAGATTGCCAAAAAGCTACTCAGATGTAAAATAAGTGATCTAATAACCTCTACCTCATGAGCTACTGTCTTTGTAAGTCCTTATCTTCATAGTAAGTTCAGACTTCATAACAAAGTACAAAACTGTAGAAAACTATACAGACTAAAAATAGATAATATCCTATAAATAGTTTGTAACAAATGATTAACATTAATTATTGTCTCTTGCCCAGCTGGGACAATTTTTTTAACAAATGATCTTCCTTTCCCAGGAAAGAAAGGTCTTTCTTCTCTTTTCCCAGGCAACCAAGACTTTTTCTCCCAACTGTATTAAAAATCCACTTGCTGAAAAATCCTCAGCAGCCAGTGAAACTCTGAGAGTGAACTTAAACTTCTGCAGCTGTATCCAAATGGCCTGTAACCTCCCTCTTGACAACTTCCTACCATAATTCCCCAGCCTTGTAGAAGTGAGGTTGTGTTTCTGTGTGTCATTCCTCTCCCCACAGCTTGGAATAACAGTCTTAGTACAATCTGAAAACTACTATAAGAATCCTAAGTGAGTTGAAAGAAGGCATTAGCTAAGCTTCATCCCTTCCACCTTTCCTCTCTCCCTTCCTTCCCTTCTTCCTTCCTTTTTCTTTCTCTTTAATGCACTATTACATTACATTGCATACTCTGCAATGATATCCTTCTCTCTCATGGGCAAGCCTGTTCCTAGAAGGAAAGAAGAGAAGAGTGCTGCTAGAGCTGCTCCTTGCAAAAACAAAGGAGTGACCAGAGTCTTACATCAACTTGTCCCTCAGCAGAAAACAAGGGGAACTCTGTGCTCGCAGCATTTTTTTTTTTTTTTATTGTAACAGTCATGTCTAGATTAATATAAAGAACTGTCTGCTATCTTGTTTACCCTGAGGCCCCTTTTTGTATTTAAAGCAGTGGCAACCTTGCTGGTTACACAACTTCTGCTTTTGCAGAGATGAGCCATTTGTATGGCATCCTTCTTGTCTTGTAACTGGACCTGCCCCAGGCTCAGAGGATAACTGCAGGTTGGATTTATTATGTAAGTGCTTGCTTTATGCCCAGATCTGAAAAGTACTGGGAAAGAGGATGGTGAGGATCATACCACTGACAAAGTCTTGCTTAGACTCCTTAGCCATGGACTGCACAGCAGATAACTAACAGATACCTTGTTCTGAAGGCAGCAGCTCACTCTCAGGCTTCGTTTTCTTGTGCCCCATCTTGCATCAAGTGAGTGCACATTTTGATTTTATAAGAGATGCCTCCAGAAAGAGAATGCCCAGGAGTCATCTGTGCCTGTTAGGTCATATGGAGGCTGCACGGCCTAGGTAAAGCAAAGCTGGTTCAAACTTTCTTTTGTTTTCTACAAATATGTAGTGCTATTATATCATGTATAGTATTGTACAGCGTTGTATGGTGTTGTACAGAGTATTTTCATGTACTATACGAAATCTGTAACTCTACTATTATAGCAATACTACATGGTTACAGTAATACTGTTATAACAAGAAGGGAGGCAGGCAGGTAAAGGAGTGCTTCCTTCTGCAGTTTTAACATTTGTTGGAGTACCTCCTGCCTAGGCAATGACACATGAAATATGTCACATGCAACCCAGTGCTATGCTATGCTTACCGTGCAGCAAGTAGCTCCATGGGAGTAACGGAGTTTTTCAGCCATGGTGCTGCAGCACTGCCTTAGCAGTCCTGGCTGCTCGCTGCCATCGCTGCAGTGCCCTCTCCCTTGTTATGGCATGCTTGTTTGGGTAGTCACACAGCTCATCAGGCTGTGAAACTGATACGGCTAAAAACGAGCCTAGCAACAACAACATAAAAGCAGTTTCTGAGCCTGTTTGGTTTCCCAACAAGGACAACAGATGGAGTAGCACGAGGACGCAGACAAGCAACTGGAGACAGGACACTGTGTCAGCTGCCAGATCTCCTGAAAAGATCCATGACACATAGCAGCCTGACACTGCTTATAGTGAATAAAGTTCAGCACTTGAATATGTCTGTGGAGAACCAGGGGCAAAGAAATACATATTTTCTTGTAAAAGCTATTTTTTTCATTATGTATTTTTCCATACTAGCTGACTGATCCTACATAAAAGTGATATCCTGATTGATTTGGATACATTTACATGAATAATATTAGCTGTTCTTAGAAAAGCACCTATTCAGCATTTTTTCACAGAGATACACGTCATATGACATCAGCTTTACTTTTCCACAGATACTAGTGGAAAGTAATTAATATCTTGGAGCAATTTTATTGTGAAGAATCCTAGACATTTTTCCTTTCTTTTAAAAGAAGGGAACGCTGCTCAGCATCCTGTGGGGGAGGATGATGGGCTAAGGACTGAGTCTTCAGAACAAATATTCTCTGAGAAGCAGGCAATGTCCTACAGCAAAACATTTTGGTCTGCAGGAGCAGTAAAGCAGGAAAAAGCATTTCAAGTTTTCCAAAATGTAGCTGAAACACTGTAAACCTTGTGGAGGATATTAAATCAAACGAGAGTCTTATCTGCTTGTCTTTTTAATATTTATTTGTGTATTTATTTGGATTTATTAAAATCTCAAATAACCTGAACAAGACCTGAGCAGCTCTGTTGCCTGATAGACATTCATACAACAGAAAGCTCTAATATCCCTCCTACACGTGCTGTAACTCTGAAGCTCTCCCATAGGTGTAGTTTTTATAAGCTTTCTGATCTACTTTTGTCAAATAAGCCACATTAACCAAGAGCTGATTGTTGGACTGCTGTAAGTTAACCATTAAGTCATTTGGACAGAAATGAGTTAGGGAGCACTTACATAAATTGTTTTCTTGGAAGATTAGGGTAGCAGGGAAGTGTTAACAGTCCAGCGGAGAGACATTGCTAGGAAGTTGAAGGTAATAATGTTTTGTAATCCCCAGGATGGATCTAGGAGAGGTTTGCTGCCTCTGCTTTACAAACGCTATGGAACAATACCCTGTACAGATCCTGCAGGTGGTCTGTGGTAGTTTATTTGTAGCCACAGCTCCCCCCATCTCTGTTCTGACTGAGAGTAAATGCCACTGCTGGCTAATGCCATGGTGATTAATAGTACTGAACTGAAATATTCTCAGTAGTTAATACTACTAATAAGAAATGGCTAACAGGCATATTCATAACCTGCTTTATCATGTCTTAACAATTTGCTTTTCTGAATTAATTCCACAATAGTTAAGATTGAAATTGGTGTCAGGACTTTCAAATCCATCTACCTATTTGATTGTTCTGAAATTTGTCCTGTTTCACAGGGTCAGTATGAAAAATGCTAACTCATTTCAGCACAAAGTTTTTAAGATGTAGTCTATCCTAGCAATCTTGCATTCACAAAATCATCCAGTTTTGCTTATGCCTATCATCTGGATGCTCCCTGGAGGAATCCTACTTTAGATTTATCTCAGCTCCAACATTGTTTTCCCCCTGGGGAAAAGGAGAAAGAGCAGGGTGTATAAAAGATGAGAATGCCAAGGGGAAAAACAGCAGTGGCAAAGGGACAGAAAAGCACAAGAGCTGACAGTTACAAAAGAAAAAGAAGCAGAAACAGAAGAAAGATGAAGAAAAATTAATCTTTCTGAACAGAGCCTCTTCTTAGACTTTCTAAAGGGATGTGGTTCTGAGGAGAAGATGGAAGAGTCACAGGAAGTAAGACTGAAAGAAAAATCACTTGAAGAAAAGGAAGGGTATCACCTTCTTTTGACTTAATGCCCCCAACGAACATTTAATGTGCAAGCTTGTGTCTCTTCACCAGAGAATATGGTGAAGAGACACAAGCTTGTAAGCTTGTATATTTTGTATAAAAATACACTGTATTTTTTATTTCCTCCATCAGCTTTCCTTTAGATTCAAATAGATCTGCTGCTACTGTCAGCAGCTCCATAAACCAGATCTGTGCCGGAATATTAACAAGGGCTTCTAATTTTGAAGGCGAGATAAGTAAGGTTTTCTTTATCACTTATAGTGTTCTTGTACCTTCAATGTTAAGACTCCCCCTCCCGAGTACAGATTCCCTAATTTGTAGGTAGGTCTTCACAGACAGAAATATGTGTATATTTTATATTGTCACATAATTAAATGTAGTTCTTGAAACTAGTGTTAAAACCATCACCACCTCCAAAAAAAGTCCCAAAACATTCGGCTATTTCCCATTCACATCAAATAGCTTATTAGAGACAGGAGCAGGGCAAAAGACTGTGTTTTTGTTCTATGTTTATTTGGAGTGTGCTCAAGTGATGATGCATGGGCCTGCAAAAATGACTTGGCTACCTTCTCTTCTTAACCCAGAGGAGGAGTGGATGCAATGTATTCATGCTACCAGGTAAACTTCTTATCGCATGTACTGGGTCTGGCTGGAATGTTAACTTTCCCAGCAGCAGCCCATACAGTGCCGTACTCTGTACTTGTAGCTGGAACAGCAGTGTTATCACACCAGTGTTGTGTCTACTGCTGAGCAGCAGTGGCACAGCATTGGGCCTTTCTCTAACCCTCCTAGGGGGTGGGCAAAAAAGTGAGGAGAGAAACATCACTAGGGCAGCTGACCTAAACCAATCAAAGGGATATTCCATACCATGTGGTGTCACACTCAGCAATAAAAGGTGGAAACAGGAAGAAGAGGGGAGGGGTGGGCTCTCGTTGAGAAGACGTCGGTCCTCTTCTCGAACACCGGCTGCGTGCGTTGAGGCCTTGCTTCAAGGACATGGTCAATCATCGCTCATTTGTGGGAAGTAGAGAGTAATTTCTTTCCTCTGCACTTCCATATAGCTTTCATTTATTTTGTTTATTTGTTTTCCTCCCTTTTTCCCCTTTCCCTTTTATTTCCCCTTAGTTAAATTGTTTAGTTCATGGTAGTCTTTATTTAATTATTATAATTATTTCCCTTTAATTAAATTATCCTTATCTCAACCCGTGAGTTGTTCTTTGCTTTACTTCTCCCCCTCCTCATCTAAAGGAGGGGGAGTGAGCGAGCGGTTGTAGGGTTTAGCTGCCCAGCATGGTAAAACCACCACACCGCAATGATCTTCCTGAAACCTGTAAGCAGTCCCTGTACAGTCAAGAGTCGAAGCCAAGACTGTCCCAAAAGTTCTGTATTCCACAACAGTTCTCTAAGAACCATATATCTTTCTCGTTCAAAGTCCTAATACAAGAAAACTGCTTTAAGAACAGTAGCCAATGCTATTAAATAGCACCTGTTCTCTTAAGTCAACTGTGAAGAGTGTGATGCATGCAGACACTGCTGGTGAGGTACACCAGGGCAGATCTGGAGTCTGAGCCCAGCTCTGCAGCCCACAGTTTGAAGGGGATGTTGAGAAACTGGAGAGGGCCCGTCCAAGGACCACCAAGATGGGGGCATCAAGGAGTGGTTGGTCATTGGCCATCAGCAAGCAACCAGGAGCAGCTGAGGGAGCTGAGCTTGCTCAGTCTGGAAAAGAAGAGCTAAGCAGCAGTCTACCAGCAGCCTACAGGGCTTGAAAGGGAGTCACAAGGACCCAAACTCTTCTCAGTAGGGACAGAAAATGCAACAAGGGGCAATGGACACAAACTGCAGATAGGGAAATGTGGGCTAGACAGAAAGAAAAACTCACTAGGAGGACACTGCAGCACTAGAGCAGATTCATACCACTGCTTCCCCAAGGAGACAGAGAAATCCCCATCCTCCAGGGTTTTCAAGGCTCACCCAGATAAAGCCAAGGCTGACCTGGTCTAGCACTGTTAATAGTCCCACTTCACATGGAGCATGGACAGCATGATCTCCAAAGGTCCCTTCTGACCAATCTTTTTACAACTCTGTGAACCGAAAGTAAAGCAGAACGTCAGGAATGCTTTGAGAGCAGTTCAGTCACAGCAGAGTAAATTAAAAGATGTCATCAAATTATTGCTTAGCTGATGTCGCTGACATCTCAGGTGAGGTAACTATATCCAAGCAGCATAATTCGTAATCTTCAATGACAGCTTCAGTAAGAGTCCTACTAATGTAAGGTATGTGGATTTTAAATCACATTACCTTTCCAACTATAGAGATGTAATTTCCTGTAGATTACTACTGGATATCTTCCATTATAGATGTCCAGGCCAAGTTTCATTAATACACAAACAGCACTATTTCTCATCTTTAGCAAGCAGGCACCTTTCCTTAACACTAAATTCACCTTTAAATAAAAGCACCAAACAAACTAAAAAATTCATCTCCATCTAAAAACAAAGCTTCCCCAAAAATCTCCAAAAGTGAATGGAAAAGAAAAAGCAGCCAAGGGTAAGAAAAGGAAAACACTGATTAATGAGATTTGTTTGTTCTGGGGTGTGATCAAACAGACCAGCACCACAGTCAATGATAAAAGGAGGCAAAGTGCTGTGCAGACTGTTATATTCATCTGCTTAAAATTCACATGGTCTGAGTGCTAGAATAATTTGCTCCACACCATCTGGCAGATATAAGAAGTACGAATATGTAGTGGGGGGGAGGGCGCGAGGAAATTTTCTGCATTCCTGTAGGATGTAGAAATATTGTACTGGAGCTTGCGACTTAAATCATACATCACTGTTCAATATATTAAACGCACAAATAAGCTGTAAACAATCCAGCAAATGCTAATTTTTAAACCATGTAGAAATAAACCTACAACATTAGTCTAATCCTACTCTTTGTATTTGAACTAGAATCTAATACAAGCCTTGAAATGCAATGCAGCAAGTGAGTGTGAGTATTACTCACTGGGCAGTGTGAATTGTGTATTGTTATCCATGTCCCAAACAGAGAGGATAACTGTTGTAGCTCTCAGCTAGACCTCTTAGCCTCTCTTATAAGCCCAAATTTTAAAAATTCTGCCAAACAACTGTGAAATCCTCCAATGTCGTTCAAGAAGCAAATATTCCTAGAAGATTTAAGCTGCTGAGATATGTAGAATTAACTTGTATATCTCAAGGAAATGTGAAAGCCACTTTTCTAAATGTGTTTCTGTGTTCCCTCCACAGGAAATAGACCATTCTTATACCTTTTACTTTCATAGTTAAGTGTGCAAGTTATGCAGCTTTTTCCTACTTTTGATACTTATTCAGCCCCTGGTATCACCCAAAATGTTTGACAAAGAATTCACAAACTGCCCTGAATGCAGTCAGGCACATCATGGGTAATGCATGAGACCTGAATCAACCACAAAACCTAGGTGAACCTGAAGGAAAGACAGTTGTCCTGTTTTCTTGCATATTTTATCCCTTAGCTAACAATTTATTTTTTTAAACTGAAGAAACTGTGTTATTTCTATATTTTTAATGATACTGAGATCATGTGGCTGCCTATGCAGGTTTGATTCCCATAGAATAACTTCTCAGAGCAACCACTTCCGAGGTTTTCTTTTACCTTTTATCACTGAAGAATTCTTAGAGGGCACCAAAGCTCGTATTGCATGTGGATAACCAAATGTTGCTCTCAGATTAATACCTAGGGACCTGTAGCTAACAAGACAGCAAGCAGTAGCTGAGGAGCTGTTTTCTCTGGTGAAGTAGACGTGGTGGTGAGACCCTGACCAACAGGCTTAGGAGAACTCAGATGAGACAGACAGAGATGTCCCTGGCCTGTCAGCCTCTCCTTTCTATTTGGGAGGCCTTCATGTGTAATGTACCTGGGAGTCTGCCTGCTGTTGTGGCTTCTTTCCTTACCATTGAAAGTGCAACCATGGCAGAGTGAGGAAGGGAACAGTCTCAGATAGTTAAAGCTACATCTCCTGGACCCCACATCAGGCAGCTCTGAGAACTCCCTCCTATGTAATCAGTTTCAACCAATAAAACATATAAATTTGATCAGTTTATCAATACAACCTTGTTGAGCTACATATGTGGGAGCTGATGTTGTCACATTAAAATGCCTGAGAAAGAGTTAATCCTTATGCAAGAGTCCCAAGAGCATTGCTCTATGACTACGCGTCTTAGACGACCAGAGTGTTTCCGCTTCCCCGGGCTGTTGCAAAGGATATTTAATTACAGCAATACTGCTGCCCCAGTGCTTTTACAGTGTTGCAAGGCAGCCATAAAGGCTGAGAAAGCATTCTCCTTCTAAGCTTCTGTTGTTAAGTGGCTTATAATGTTTCCAAAATGTGACCTTTAGAGCTGGAATTTATTGTGCTTGCATTCAGTCCAAAACTAATTTAATTAGGAAGTTCCAAGAAAAAACTGTTTACCAAGTATTGAGTCAGCTAGGTGGCAAAGAAGTACTTTTCAATTGCTGAAATAATTCTTCGAATGCACAAGAAAATTTTACAATAATAGAAATTTTTATTTGAGTTCAAGCATGCCACATATCACAGCTAAAGGATAACCTCATTGCATGCAACCCCTCTTCAGATTTCTCTGTCATTTATGGCCAAACAGTTTTCTCCATCAGAAGTCTCCGACAGCGATTTCCAGACATTGGCTGTTCTTGTCTCAACTCAATGTCTGCCTCTTTACTCTTGCTAGGAAGTGGTGGCCAAATATCACTTCTAGAGCGGTGATGTCTCAGTATTCATAACAGTATTACAAGCCACTTCCACCCCATATGACCACATGCTAGTGGTGGTAGCTGGTCTTCAGTGCTTTGTAGTTCCTGAAAATTGATGGCCTTTTTAAACATTTTTAACACTTTACTGGCTCGTGTCAGCACAGTACTGACAGGGACATATGCATTCAGCCAGGTGAAGGGCTGAAAAGAGAGGAAAAGAGGAGGAAAACAGGGACTGGGAGGAGACTGAGCTGTGCAGTGTCACAAGGTGTGGCCAGCTTGATGCTTGTGGTGAAGGACCGAAAGGCAGAGAGGAAGGACACGGAGCAGTAGCTGCTGGTGGTCTGAACATGACAGAGTAGTGCAACTGAGTCTAAAATATCACCTCTAGTGGTGATGGACACAGAAAAACACAGATGACAAGGAGATTTTTAGGAGATGGGTGGCTGGGAACAGAAGATGACAGTGAGGGAGCTGCAGGCTCCTTTACTGATCCTTCTGCTACGCCATGGGCCCCTCTGCTGCTACAGCCATCGAAGGCTTTTGCTGTTACTCCTCCTGCTGACCTGGACGTGCCTTTTGACCCAGGCCTATTGGCCTTGAAAAGGAGATGGATATGCTTTTCTTCGATCCGGGAAGAATGGGATACATAAGGCCTGAAGACCGAGTTGCTTGACAACTTAAAGCGAGACATATTGTTCAAAAGGAATGGAAAATGGAGACTTGTATGTAATCAAGAAAAGGAATGGAAAATGGAGACTGTTAAGTCATGGAACTTAAAGGATTGTTTGTTACCTTTTCTGCTTGTGAATATGTATAGGCGTACTCGATTTTAGTAAGTTATGGAACTTAAAGGATTGTTTGTTACCTTTCCTGATTGTACATATGTATAAGCATACTCGGGTTTAGTATGTAAAGCAATGTTCTGTATATTTAGAATGTTTGATGTTCGTGTGTGCGTGTTGGTGGAGCATAGACTCCCCGCACACCCAGCGCTGTTTACTTGCCTTTTATAGCTTTTATACCTTTTAGAAATATTTGTTTTATAAATATTACAAAATTCAGATTTTGTAACATTTATAACACTTTGGAGACTCATTTATAACTCATTTATAACACTTTGTAGACTCAGGAGTTGGACTCAGCGATCCTCGTGGGTCCCTTCCAACTCAGGACATTCTGTGATTCTATGACCCCAGTGGAGAAGTGGTGAAAGGTGACAACCAGACCAAGATACGGTAGGTTTGCCAGGATGGATTTCAGTGCAGAAGTTTCCTCCTCAAGTCTACTTCAGCCATGAGCTAGGGACGGCCCTCTGTGTGGTAACAGGCCCTGGTGGTGATGTCACAGCGTATCCCTCCTGTATCCCTCCTATGTCCCTCTGCCGTGGGTGCCAGCTGTGGCCCAGTTGCTTGTGGGGCCTGTAGGAGGAGGACCCAGAGAGAGCATTGTGCCTATCTGGGGACATCCTGCTGCGATGGAGAGGCTGAGAGCCTTTAGCGGTGAGGGGCAGAGGGAGGGAGGTTGGGGGCTGAAGCAGGACCCTTCCCAGCAGGCTGCTTGGGGCTGCGTCTCCTGCGGAGATTTCTCTCCCAACTGGCCAAGATCCTCGTCCCTACCAGCTCCAGCCCCCTGCAGCCAGCAGCACCGATGCCACCTGCTCAGTTCTTTCCTTCCTTCCAGGTGTGGGCTGCTGGCCCAGACGTAGACGTCGCCAGGGCAGAGGCAGGGTGCCAGGGCCTGTCCCTGAAGCGTTCCCGACCTCTGCCACTGTTGCGACTTTGCTAGAGCGCCTGCAAGACGAGGAGGTGAGCTGGGGGCTCCCCACCATGATGCAGCGGGGGGAGCAGGGGGAGACTGTGCCTGGCGGCACCTCTGCCCTCCTGGTTTTCTCATCCAGAAGCCCCGGCACAGGGCAGTGCCCAGCCTGGAGCTTCTCAAGGAGCAGTCATTTGCCCAGGCCCCATCCCAAGGTCCCATGGCTGCCCAAGCCCAGAGGCCAGGGGATTTGTGTCCCTATTGCAGCTTCCCAGCCCCAGCAGCACCTCCCTAGGCTCTGCAGAGCGAGGGCGGGCAGCTGGCGGCTCGCTGGGAAGAGGAGCAAAGCAAGTGCAACTGATCCCTATGGTGGTCTGTCCCCAGGGTGACAGAGCGCAGACTTACTGCGAGCTCGAGACCGTCTTGTGGGGAGATGACAGCTGCCTGCAGTGCGGTGTCGTCAACCGGCTGCTAGCAGAGGTGTCCTGGGACCTGACAGCTGACCAGGTGAGATGGTGCTCTTGGAAGGCAATGGGAGCAGCCTGCCAGGCATTGGAGGGCAATGTGGAGCACACAGACAGGTTTTTCTGGCCTTGTGGCCCCACAGAGGCTCCCCAGTGGCCCTGAGGGATCAAGCGGCTGGGGAGAAGCCTGCCTGGGCTAGCGGGGAGCAACAGCTGGGGAGCTGCTTGCCTTCCTTCCCCAGGGGACCAGAGGTGGCAGCCGCCCAGCCCCAGGCACAGCTGTCCCCAAGGGGTGTTGTGGGGGAGTAGGGGCCATCTCCCCAGTGCCTCCAGCACACAAAGTCCATTTGAGATGAACCCCCGTAGCCAGGGCTGGCTGGTTCGCAGATCAGGGGATCGCAGGATGGCTGAGGCTGGCAGGGCCCTCTGGGTCCACCTGCTCCAAGCCCTGCTCCAGCAGGGCCACCCAGAGCAGGCTGCCTAAGACCACGTCCAGGCGGCTTCTGAATATCTCCAAGGAGGAGCCCCCACAGTGTTTCTGTGCCAGTGCTCCGGCACTTGCAGCTGTTCAGCCCGTACAAGTGCCCCACTCAGCCTGTCTCCCGGGGGCAATTCACCTGAGCCTCTTTTTCAGGGTGTGTCGGAAGACATGAAGGTGGCTGCCAGTGACGTCCTGGTGGCTCTGGCCCGCTCCCACTTCAGCTTTGTGCTAGCCGAGCTCCTGGCCCAGCTGAATGCCCCAGGGAAGATCTCCAAGGAGTTCGTGCTCATCACTGTGGGCAAACTCCTCAGCACCAACGGTACGGTCCAGCACTGCCATCCTCCCTCCCGCTTTGGGCCAGGCTGGGAGAGCTGGGATAGAAAGGGATCCTTCCCCTCTCCACGCTGTTAGAAATGGCTCAGTCTTCAAAATAGGATTAAATAAAAAAAAATAGGATTTATTAAAAGAATAGAGGTAAGCAAACAGCACTGGGTGCACCAGGAGTCTCCGCTCCACCAGGACGCACACCAGTTACATCAAGTAGCTGATTTTTATGCTCCTAGACTAATACATATTCATTACTACTTCTAAAAAAAATAGGTTATTATAATTAGCTTCCGGGGTCCAGTCCCTCCTACTGGAGCATGCGCATCAGTCTCCGGTGGTCCCTCTGGGGGTCTCTAGGGGTCTTTCATGCTGAAGGCTCGTAGTCTTCCTCTCCAAGTTTTTTTCTTGTCCTTCCCCTTTGTACTCCTTGGCACCGTGTCAAGTTTATACAGCATCCCCTGCAGGTCTTGTCTCCTAGCTGTCCTTCAGCTTCTTTTTTTTCTTCTTCTTAATCTGTTGGCCACCTGGCCAGATATCAGAGGCTTGCATAGTATCCCATAACAGTCACTAGTTGTTATCAGTTGTTCTGAAACCCCCAGACATCAAAGACTTCATACAAACACAAATAGCTTTCTTATTGACACTTCACGGGTAATTAAAACATTCCTCACCAGCCATTCACAGGGACAGTCACACCTGTAGCAGTATTAAGTTAATCTCGAAGAAGACAAAAAAAAGGCTGTAACTGTTAGAAATAGAAGTCCGGAATAACAAAGGCAAACAGGTTCATAAATTTGAGGAGTATTTTCTGAAGGCTTGATAAATTGACTAGAATTAGGGGGAGACTGGGACACACTGCATCTGTGGTTCAAGAATTAAATTGCCAGTGCAGGACCCAGAGGCAGACAGGGCTGTTCTTTATTGACACGAATTGTTAAAACATTCCTCACAACGCAATCCGTGCTGAGCTGGGGGGCACCGTGGCTGCAGCGCCTCCTCCCTCGCTGCCAGTGCCGGCTGGGGGCTCTGACCGTGGCCACTCTCCGTTCTCTTTGCAGCCCTGCAGTGCATCCCCTTCATGCGCGTGGTGCTGTTGGGGCTGCGCACCGTGGTGGGCCAGTTAGGGAGCGGCCGGATCCTGCGTGCTGCCTGCGGTGGTGAGTGGACCCTGGGGAGGGGCAGGGGCAGGGGCAGGGCAGCCCCTGGCACCTCGCTCTGGTCTCAGAGCGGGCATGGCGGGCCTGAGCCCACGGTGCTGCCAGCCCTGGGCCATCCCAAAGCGTTGGGGGCGCCTGGAAAGGGTGGGTGAAGGTTTCTGTGGGCTGGAGGTGAAGGTGCCCAGGAACTTCTGGGTCCCCTTGCTGCCTTCCTGGGCTTTCCTACCGGGTGAATGTGCCCTGATGGGCAAAACTTAGGGAAGGGAAGGGCAGGGGCTGCAGAGGAAAATGCTGGAGCCTGCGAGGAGAAGGTGTCATGTGGAGGACAGAAACGGTGTGGCATTGTCATTGAGACACCTCGAGCACACAACTTGCCCTCGAACCTAGATCTGCTCCTGAGCTGAATGAACTGTGCTTCCAGCAGGCTGGCAGGGGGTGCCGCTCCCTTCCCTGCTCCAGGCTCCTTTTTCTCTTCTCTTTGTGCAGCTCTGGAGCAGTGGGCCAAAGTGGTCAACGTTTACATCTGCACCTGGAAAGGATGCTCCTTGCCTGCTACAGAGAAGGAGCAGCTCTATGAAAACCTTTCCCAGGTGTTCTGCTCTGTGGCAAGAAACTGGCTGGACTGCCAGGAGGAAGAGGTGAGAAGTGCTGCTTTCCCAGCTGGGGACGGCAGCAGGGATGTCCCCTGTGCCTGTGCCTCTTTCTGTGCCCAGCGGGCTGGCTGCAAGAGGCCCCAGACTGGCTCTGTGCCTGGGGCTGGGGGCTCCCTGCAGGGAAGCAGCTGAAGCCCAGGGCATTTGGGCAGGCAGGGCGGGGGTGAGGGGTGGGGAAAACCTCTCTGCCCTCCAGAGCAAGCCCATCTCCTGCAGGGCAGAAGGGAAAGGGCAAGGGGAAGGGAGAGGGAGAGGGAGGGAAAAAGGGCAAGGGAAAGGCCTCTCTGTGGGCAGGGCAGACCTTCAGCCTTTGACACTGGGCCTCCCCGGTTCCTCTCCAGGACAAGCAAGCTGTCATCGGGGCCATGACTCCCTTGATGCGTGTCCTCCTGCACAAGGAGGAGCACCGGGAGCATGTCTGGGAGCAGCTCCTCTGGCTCCTGCACCAGTACCGGGTGGTCCAAGACGCCTCCAGGGTGACCAAGGTGAGGTGTGGCGCAGGGCCTGGCACGGCCGTGGGGTCTGTGCAAGTGGCACGAGGGCTCAGGGATCTGTGGCATGCAGGGAGGAGCCAGGGAGCTCCCCTTAGAGAAACGTGCAACAGGGAGGTCAGTGGAGATGTGAGGCTCCCTCGGCTCTTCAGGCAAGGGAAGAGCAACCGTGATGGGGCCAGGAGGGAGCCAAGAGGGAGCCAAGAGGCAGTGGGGCCCACCTCTGGGAGATGGGAGGCTTTGCTCCCACCTCCCTGGGGGCTGTTTGCACGGGGAGCTCTGTTGCTGCGCACAGTTTCTCCATTCGCAAGTGGCTTGACATGGCTTCGGCCCTTTCTTCCTCTCCTGTTCTCTTGTAGAGCCTCCTTTATTTCCTGGAGGCCCTGGAGCAAGTTCAGATCCCTGTCCCCAAGGGCAAGTGTCTTGCCATCAGCAGTGTCGTGTACAGCGAGGTAAGGGGAGCCTGCACCCACACAGCCGTAGCAATTCCCTCTTGGCTGAGTCTCGGGAGGACTCCAGAGCCCCGAGTCTTTGAATGCTGCTCGGCCTTGGCTCCTGGGTGGCTCCTGGGTGCTCCAGACCTGTGCGTGTGTCCCTGGGGATGCTGTGGGGTGGGCTGGGTTTTGGCTGGGGGTCCTCTTGCCACGAGTGCCCAGGGAGATGAGAGCTGGCAGCGCCGTTTCTTTTCGGTCCCTCTCAATGCTGCTGGGACTTTCTCCAATGGACCTTGTTCCCACAGCTCACTGACGACACCAAAGAGCACAGCCAGGACCATAAGGCAGAGCTGAGCCAGTGCATCCTGCTGCAAGGTAAGGAGAGGAGCTGTGGCGATGCCCCGTGGTGTCCCGGCAGCTCTCTCCCAAAGCTCAGAAATGGGGGTAAGCTGCTTGCTAATGCAGGATGGGATTTCCTCCCCACAGCTCGGATCTGCCCAGAGGAGACGATCCTGTTCCTGGAGTCCCAGCTGGGCCACGAGAGGGAGGCCGTGCGCGTGGCAGCCCTGGGTCTGCTCGGTGCTCTGGCACGCTGTGACGGTCAGTACTGCGGGGTCAGGGCTTGGAGGGCTCTCTTCCGCCCTCTGGGCTGTGCCTCCACGCATGCCTCACTGGATCTCTTGCAGAGCCCGCGATGGCAGAGAAGCTGCCCCAGGTCGTGGAGGCTGTCAAGTGTGTGTGCAGGGACCCCAGCATCCGGGTGAGCTGTTTTGGGAAGGGACTGTGCCATCGGGGTCGGGGTGGGAGACAAACCTTTTCCCTCAGGGCAGAAGCAGAGCCTGGCAAGGCTGGACTAGAAGGGCTCTGACCTAGCCAGCCATTTCCCCGCTCCTTCGTGTTTACCGGAGGGAGGGCTGACGGCGAGAGGTGACGCCGCTGCCAGCATGGGCAGGTCCCCGTGCCCCTGTGCTAACCACACTTGACCCCTGGCAGGTGAGGAGGGCAGTTCTGCACTTCATCAGGGAGCTGCTCAGTGCCAATGCCCAGAGCTGCTCAGTGTGGGATGTTGTGGGCTACATCTTCAGCGAGTTCAGCCAGAGCTCGAGCAGAAGGGTAAGGACAGCGTGCAACATCTTCCCTGGGGAGATCTGCTGCCAGGAGGCTGGCATGGGAGCCTGCTGGGGCCACGCCTGAGCCTTCTGGGTCAGGAACTGAGAGCAACCGGGACGGGGGGTTCCCAATGTTGTCTTGCAGGCTGCGGGACTCCTGTCTGCCCAGGAAGCCCAGGAAGAAGGAGGTCTCCAAGGGCTGTGCATGGACGTTCTAGGGTCACTGGACATCTCTGTGAGAGGGATGGCCAAAGTAAGTCCTCCTCTGTCCTGCTGCTGCTGCTCCTCTCCTCTCCTTCAGGCCATTTGTTCCTAGCCCCCTTTGCACACCTGAGAGCTCCCCCCAGCATGCTCTGAAGTGCTCCGGGAGATGCACACCATCCTCCCCATCTCTGAGCTGAGGCAGAAATGCTGACGGGCTGAATTGTCTCATTGCCTACAGCTCCTGTGGCCGAGGCTGCTGATCTATGTGATGCCAGCCAAGTACACGGGCATGCTGATCCCTCTCTCGCGCTGTCTCCGTGCCCTGGCTGAGAGCAATGAGCTGACAGCAGGGCACGAGCATCATGAACTGGATCCCGATGTCCTCAGCTCCCTGTTGCAAGGTAGGAGTAGAACTCCCCCAATGAGCTCTGCTGACCTCTGTGTCTGCGTCCTGCAGGGACGACAGCGTGGCAGGGCATGGTGTGGCTCGGCATCTCACCCAGCATTTCTTTCTCCCCGTAGAGACAACGCTGACTCCGCACAACTTGCTGGCTCGCCTGCTGGTGGTGGCGGGGTCTCCTTTTGCGGGCAGTGAACTCCAAGCTGCTGCCTTGCTGGTGATGCAGAGCCTCCACAGCAGGATCCACGGAGCTGTGGGGGCCACGTGGAACACCGAGATTCCCCTGCTGCTGCAGTACCTCCAAGGTAAAGTGCTGCTGGGGAGGGGGAGGGAAGGCATGGCAAGTCAGCTTCCCAGCATGGCTAAGGGGAATCCCCGCCTGGTGCCCAGTGCTTGTTCTGCTGCCGTTTCATTTCCCTTCCGGGGAGCCAGCACTGAAGCTGGGGGGAGTGGTCCCACAGCGATCCATTCATCCCGGCGCATGGATGGGGCCCTTCCCGTCCCCTTGGACAGCGTGCTGGTCCTGGTGGCACCTCCATGGCCCTGCTGGGGCGGTGCTTGTGGGGAGGGACGGACGGCTGCCTCTGGAGCGGGTGCAGCCACCAGCTTCCCTGGGCCAGGCCAGCTTTGCAGCAGCTCTCCTGTTGTGGCTTGGTCCCAAGCAAGGTTTTTTTGTCTTCTTCCTACTTTCTAGGAGGAAAGGGGAACATCCCAGACGCTGCCGAGTGGGAGCGCCGTCTGCTTCAGGTACTGCAGCCTGGGGAGGCGTAGCATATAGAGGTGGCATTCCCCAGCTGGCAGGTGCCCACCTGCCTAGAGGAGTCTCTCCCTTCTCACATGGGCCACAGCTCTCGTGGAATGCCCCTCTGGCGTGGCCGTGTGCCTTGGCACTGCCTCTTCCTGCTTGTCAACGGCCAAGAACCATTCGCTTCCTCTCCTGTTCTCCCCTGCAGTTCCTGAGGGCATCCCTGGAAACCATCGGGGATGACGCCTGGACCAAGCGCCTGAGCTGTGTGCTGAGCCAGCGGCTGGACAGCTCTCCCAGCAGCTCTGGGGAGAAGGTCGGTTCCCTGCCCGGCTCTCCCCTGGCAGCACAGCCACGGGGCCCCTGCCCACGTGCGGGGCTGGGGCTGGGGCTGCAGGCGGTGCTCTGCCCACGAGGGCTGTCTGCGCTGCTTCCCCGGCCCTTGCCCCCCGCGGCCTTTCCCTCCGTGCTGAGCGGGGCTGGCGAAAGCCCATCCCTGTGTCCGGGCTCGGCTGCTCCCCGTGCGCTGGTGCCTGTCCTGCTCTGGCCCCGTTGCAGCACGCCAGGCTGTTGCTGCATCTCGGGCTCGGCTTTTTCCCTTGCAGGCTTTCCTGTACAAGGCTGTTGGGACGACGCTGGGAGCTTGTCAGGAACTCCCACACGTCCAAGAGAACCTGCTGCAACATCTGACGAGAGCACAACCTGAGGAGCCATCTGAGGCCCAGGTGAGCTTCCCTGCTCTGTCCCTGGGCCCTGCTCCAGGCCTTTTCCATCTCCTCATCTCCTCATGGCCACTGTGGCTGGCCATGTCTGAACGGCTGGGCCTGTGCCAACTGCCCCTCGCTCTTTTGTTGCAGGGAATCATTTCTCTCGTCTGCCAAGCCGCCGACAGCCACTTCGGCCTGGTCTTGGAGACACTGACAACATTTGCTGCCACCTCGTGCAGTGTCCGGGGCTTGAGGGTTTCCAGACACAGGAAGGTGAGGTGTTTGGGGTTTCACTCCCTGGCTTTCTTCCACCTGCTTTTCATCGTGGGCTGTGGGGGGCCATCGGGTGGATGTCTCACAGCATCTCTCGCAACGCAGATGACCCAGGCCAGCAGGAGAGCTGAGGCCACTTGCAGTGCTGTCATGCTCGCCCACAGCAGCATGGCACTGCATGCCTCCAAGGAACAACTGCTCGCCCACGTGGAGGCAGACATCGCGGGCAACATCCTGCTGCTCTCCATCTCCAGCAGCCAGGTGAGAGCTCGGGGAGTGCAGGGGCAGGGCTGCTGGGTGCCCCAGCTCCAAGCCCTCCGTGCTAGGGCATCCTGAGCCGGGCCGTCTCTTTCTAAAGGTCCCCCAAGGAATGGTTTGTCCCAGCAGGAAGATCCAAGCCCTTCCCCTAGATTTCCCCCGTGTGCACATGTTCCTCTCGCAGCCCGTGGCCCTTCCTCCAGTTCAAAGGGTTTTCTTCTCTCTTGGGCCCCAGAACTTGCAGACCAATCTTACTCTGGTGCAGAGCATCCTTGAGGTCGGCTGTGCCATCCAAACTGTGGGGAACTTGGGCAGCTTCCATCCTGTCCTGAAGCACAAGCTGCTGCTGATCCTGCAGGTGAGTGCCCAGAGCCAGGGCTGTCTTGCAGGGGAGTTTGGGGCCATGCCAGGAGGCAGGAAGGTCTCCCTCCTGAGGTCCTAGAGCCGTGTCCCCAGCTGGTGGGGGGGGCCCTTGGGTGCTGGCAGGCAGTGGCCGTGGCTGGGCAGCTGCTGGGGAGCTGCTCCATCCTGCAGCGCCCCTGTGGGAGCTGCGGGAGCGCTGCAGCCAGTGTCTGGCAGTAGTGCCCGTCCCCGGGCAGGGTGCGAGAGCTCTCCTGTGCCCAATGCCCACTTGGCAAATTTCTCTTGCAGAACTTGCTGAAGACGACTCTCTGGGACTTCCCGGCAGCGTCCCTGCACCTGAAGGTGATTCTGGCCCTGGAGCAGTGGAGGTAAGAGCGAGGAGCTGCGGGGGCTGTGAGGCGGGATGACGTTCCTCCTGTTGGGGAGCTCCCGAAGAGCAGCACTCCCTGCCACAGCCTAGGCTGGTTGGATTTGGGGCTGTCGATGAGGACAAGCCCAGATGCCATGCGACCCTCTCTGGAGAGCGCTAGGAACTCCTCTTTTTTGGCTTCCCCTTGCCAGCAAGCTGGAGATCTCGTTCAGCAGCAAGGAAATTTGCAGCCTGCTGTCTGACTGCTGCCGGGCCATCCTGCCACTTCCTTCAGCGGCTGAGCAGATTGGGGAGATCGGGAACGCAGAGGAGGCAGTGCTGCAGCTCCAGGTAACTTGCTGTCCCTTCCCTGCCCACCTCCCCAGCACAAGCTGTGTGCTGGCAGCAGCTGTGATCCTGCATCTCCGTCCCTCTCCTCTGCTTTCAGTCTCTGCACATGGCCACGAAGGCTCTGGGCCGGCTCATGGCAGTCCTGCTCAAGACAAAGCCGAGCCCTGTCCACTTCGTAGACATTGCCGAGGTGAGTATCCACGGGGTGATGGGGCAAGCATCCCTCCTGCCACCAGTGGGGACCTTGGGGAGTTAGCAGAGGAGCAGGAACCTCCTGCTGCCACGCCAGGTTTTTGTGAGCTCAGGGAGGCCAAGAAGTGGGCCCTGCAGGGGGCAAAGCCAAGAGGCAGCCCCTGGCTGGCTGCAGCAGGGAGCTGGCTGCAGGGAAAAGCTCCTGGGTGGGAGCAGGTGCGTCTGAAGAGAGTGGGGCAGTGCCGCAGGGCAGGCCCTCAGGGAAAGTGCCAGGAAGGGAGGGAAATGGAGAGGGATGGCGGGCAGGGAAAGATGCCCCTTGGCAGACAGAGCTGCTCTGCCCCAGGTCCTGTGGTTCTGGCTCTCCTCGGACAATCCGTGGGTGTGCAAGAGGGCCCTGCAGGTCTGCGCCCAGCTGCTGGAGGACTGCAGAGATGGAGTCGCTTTTCAGGTGAGGAAGGATGCCCACCGTGTGCCCCCTGCTCCCTCCCCAGCCACCTGCAAGGGCCTGGCAGGGCAGCTCTGCCCAGCTGTGCACGGGCTGTGGGGTCCCCCAGTGCAGCGCTCTGGGGTGGCCCCTCTGCCCAGTCCTGGCCTGAGCAGGGCGCGGGTGGGAGACGCAAGGGAGTGCTGGGGCCACCTCCAGCCCTTGTTCTTCCTCTCGCCCCTGCAGACAAGAGGTGCCTACCTGCCGTTTGGCGCCTTGGCGGGATTGCTGGGGCCTCTGACCTGTGAGCCCACGACCAGCTCCCGCCAGCTGGCTGCTGCCTGCCTCAGCTCCCTTCTCCACATCCAAGGTGAGTGTGAGTAGAGCAGGCGCCTGCCGGCCCTCTGCCCCGCCTGGCCCTACCGGGATCCTGGGGGCTGGGCCCTGCCGCCAGGAGGGAGAGGAGAGGGACGGTGCTCGGCTGCTGTCCTGTCCCCACCCTGTTCGTCCTCCACCTCCCCAGCCATCTGGGGAGGGATCCTGGCAGAGGGCCACCCAGTGCCACCTGCCAGCAGTGTTTCCTGCAGCCGGGGGCACTCAGAACCTGGCAAGGGCCATCCTGCTGCACCGAGTTCAAGACTGACTCCCCTGGCCCCTTCAGCAAAGGCTGGGAAGGGAAGTTCAGTTGCCCTAAGTGCGACTCCCCTTTTCTCCCCATGCTCGTTCCAGCCAAGGCCACGAACAGGGTGTTGGAGACAGACGACCCTGTGAGCTTGTGTGAGGGGCTGAGTGCTCGCAACGACACCTCTCAGCATCTCCAGACCTCCATCCAAATCGCAGAGGTAAAGAGTGCCCTCAAGCTTCCTTATGTTCTGAAGAGCTGGAGCGGAGCCGTGACGGGATCTCTCCTGGTTCTTGCATCTTTCCAGGTCGTTTGCAGAAACTTCCCCAAAGAGCAGGCCGCACACTTCATGAATGTCATCCAGGAGCCCTTCCGGCATGCCAGAGGAAGCCGCGTGCGTGCTGCAGGCAACTGGATGCTCACCTTTCTGGAAACGTGTGGCAAGGACATTGGTCCAGACGTAAGAGACATTTTGCCATGCCTTGGACTTTCTCGCTTTGGCTGTCGCACCACACATCTTGCCATTTGTGTGCTGAAGAAGCTCTCGGTGCAGAGTCAGGGCTCGGGCAGGGTGCTAGGGGTGAAATTTCGCCTTAGAGCGTGAAAGCGTGGCAAGGGAGCAGGCGTGGCTCATGGGCTGAACGCCCACGTTCCCAGAGAAGCGAGGACGTGCCAAGACGTTCTTTCTCCCCTGCTTCTTTCAGGTGCAAGGAATCCTCTCCACTCTGCATACCTGCACAGAGTCCATGCTGGAGCCCTCGTTCATGTACTTCGTGCACCATGCAGTGCTGATCCTGGCCCGCCATCACCAGGAGCTCACGATGAACATCATCCTTGAGAAGTTTGTGCCTATGGACAGGTACATGCGCTCCTCCCTTTCCTGCTGGGCTCAGAGAGCCATAGCTTGCCTCCCCTCCGCTAGGGCAATCCAAGGGGAGCAGCAGCTGCTTCTCCTCCACCCAAATGTCGGAGGTGTGCTGGTACCGCTGGGAGGAACCAGGCATCTTCAGCCCGGCTGCTGAAGAAGCATGAGGTGAAGGCATCCCAGGTCACAGAGCATACGGGCTCACGGTTGCACGTCTCTTGGCAGAAACACACTGGAGCTGTGGAGGACTCTGGGGAGAGACAGCATTGGCATCGGTGTGCTGAAGCGCTTAGCGAGGAAGCTGAGGAGAGTGGGAGACGACAGCTCCCAGCCCAGCTCGTCCAGTCGGAGCTTGCACGCCCAGCAGCCTTCTCCAGAGTCCTTGACTGTACGTTCGGTGGCGGAGGCTTTGTGTCTGCTCCCCCACTCCCAGTCCGAGGGCAAGGCGTTGGGTGCCCTTTGCAAGAATCTCTGGACACTGCCAGGACACTGCTGCAGTGTCTCAGTGGTAGCAGCTCGGGACAGCCGGGACAGCCGCTGCTCCTGGGCTGCAAGGCTGTCCTGGAGACGGGGCGTGCAGGCAGTAGAAGTGCCCCAGGCAGCCAGCAGGCCGGGGCTGGTGGCAAAGCTCTTGTTTAACGGGTGCTTCTCGGGTGGTCTCATTTCCCTGCAGGTCACCTGTGCCATCTCCGAAATGGTGTCCGTGCAGTCCAAGGAGGGGGTCCAGAGCTTGCTTCCCTCCCTCCTCCCTGGGCTCCTGCTGCAGCTCAGCAAGGCACTGGGGGAAGAGATGCTGTTTGCGCCCCTCAGCCCCTGGAGAGGGCATGCTGAGGATCAGCGGCAAGAGGGCAACGTGTGCAGGTCAGGAGCAGGAGGGGCAGGGCAAGGGGGGCTTGAATTGCCTAGCCAAGCATGGTTGGTTGTTTCCTGTCCTGCTTCCTAGGCGGGAGGCCACTCGAGGCTGCAGATTTGCTTTTTTCCTCCCATCCCTGTTTGTTTGGAGCTTGGGATGAGTGAAGAAGCGGCTCGTAAAGCTGCTGAGCATTCTTGCTCTGCTAAGTCTTCCCCTGCGGAACACTGCTCTGATCTGAGACTTCTGTGGCTCTTGCTCTTTCCCCAGGCCTTTTTGCGAGACTCTCATGTCAGTGCTGAGCAAATGCGCTGAGAAGAACTGGCTGACCCCGTTCTGGAGGCAGAAAATGTCGGCGCTGCTGGAGAGCCCCCGCACTTATGCCGAGGGCATGTGCCTCCTGACGAGGTGAGAGCCCCAGGGCAGCATCTCGCCTTCCTCTCGGTGGCTGCGCCCAGGGGAACGGCTGCCGGGGCCCTTTCCTGCGTGCTCGGGGAGCTCTGTGCAGGGCAGAGCAGCGCCTGTGCTGGAGGAGGGGAAGTCCGCGGTGGCAGCCTGCAGCCTTCCCACTTGACCGGGCGTTGCCCCTTGTGCTCTTTGTGCAGTGTCCTGGTCCGTGCCCAGCTCGTCTCCCGGGAGCTGATTGAGATCTTCTCCCAGTGGCTGCGCTGCCCGTCAGCAAACCTGCAGCTGACGGCCATGGCTTTCTTTGCTGAGGTGAGGCAGTAGGAGGGCAGGGGGGCTCCCCAGGGCTTTTCTGAAAGAGATTGCTGCTTGGGCTGCCTCTAGCTGTGGGGAGAGATGAGAAGCAAGCGTCACCATCGAGACTCCTTTGTCCGAAGCCTGCTTGTGTGCTGTGCCTGGGCTGAGGTTGTATCCTGACTCTCGTGGCTGTGTTGCTCTGTTGCAGCTGATGAAGGAGCCGCCTCTTGAGAAGAGGAACGTCCTGAAGACTCTGCGTGTCTTGGCTGAGAAAGCACACCACCGAAGCAGCACCATAAGGCAGCTGGCAGCGAGAGCTCTGGGCAACGCAGCCGGCAGCACGCCCGTGGAGGTGAGACGGATTTCCCTGCGCTCTGACTGCAGGGATATTCCCCTCCCTAGCAAGACCCCGGGGGAGAGCTGCTTCAAGGGCCTGGACAGAGCGGCAAAGGCAAAAGCAGGGCTCCTTCCTAAGGCCGCGCTCCTTTCCCTGATGCCAGCAGGGCTGCCAAGGGAAAATTGGGTGCCAAATGTCAGAGGAACAGTGCTTTGGAACAGAGTTGTCAGCCACAGAAAGAAAGAGCAGCCCTTGGAGGCAGGGAGAGCCCTAAGTCTGTGCACGGCTTTGGCTTTGCAGATGCGGAAGCACGGGAGACAAGTTGTCCAGGTGCTGCAACAGAGCCTGGCGGACACTGCCTGTCCCGAGGTGGTTGCAGAAAGCATGCTGGCGCTAGCTGAGCTCATGAGGGTGCTGCAGGCGGTGAACTTGGGATCGGCCTTTGAAGACATCGCCAGGTCCACCAAGATGTTCTTCGAGTCTGTGAGTGAACCCAGCTCTTCCTGCCGCTGCTCTGAGAAGCGTGGGGTGGGCAGGGGCCTGCACGCGCCGCCTGGACAGCCTCTGCTGGCTGAGTGTCTGCTTCGGCCTCATTACCCAGCTGACAAACGGCTTTCTGGTTGCAGGAAGAAGAGTGCCTTCGCTACTCGGCCTTGCGCCTCTATTCAGTCCTGGCCTCCTCAGCCTCGACCAAGCGGTCGTTCTTTGCCGGAGAAGTGGCGGAAACATGGGTCAGCCTTTTCCTGCACCTCCGGGATCCCGACTTTGCAGTTGCCAGCGTAAGTGCCCTTGGAGCTTGCTCCCAAAGCCCCAGAAAGCTGCGTGGCCATGGCCGAGGCGTTCTGCCACTCCTGCCTGCTCAGCGGCTGCCGGGCGTCTCTGCAGATCCCCCCTAAAAGTGTTCCAGCGAGCCTTCCGCTGTGCTGCCCAGGGCAGTCTTACCAGCGAGCATCTCAGGCCTCTGGGCCCTTTTGCTGGCCACGCGCCTTCGTGCCTGCCTTTGCTTCCCGGAGCTGCTGCTCCCCTGGGAGCGGGCAGTGGGGAGCAAGCCCACGGATTCGGTCGCCAGGCATCGGGACTGGGTCGGGTGCCGGCCTAAGGGATGGAGCAGGTCCCCTCTGCTGCCACCAGTGCCAGCGAGTGCCCCTCGGGCAGACCCCGCCGGGTGGAGCTCAGCAGCACATGGCTGGCTGAGCTCCCTGGGCAGGTCCCAGATGCTGCTGGAGGAGGAATGACGGCACAACTCTCTTTTTCAGATGTGCAAGATCACCTTCAGTCTCTGTGCTCCATTTATGGGGCTGAGGCAGCCACAGGAGATCATCTCTCTCTCCGAGAGGCTGGGTGCACGAGAGCTGCAGGATGCGCTCTGCAGTTACCTGGTAAGTAAACTGTGCTCCAGCGAGACGTCAGGGCCCTGCGGCCCTGCCCTGGCTCCCTCAGGGGAGCGTGCAGTGATGCACGTGGGGCTGGCCGGGACTGGGACATGGCCATCCCTCCTGGCCACCCACTGCCTCTCCCCTTCCCCCTGCCCCAGCTGGCTGAGGGGCAACAGAAGGCATCTTTTTGGACCCCCGTGAACTTGTGCCTTCCTGTCTTGCCCTAGGCCAGAAACGCCCCCCCCATGTTGGAGAGGCTCCGTACCGTAGCCAGGAGAGGCTGCCTAGAGAACGGGCAGAGGCTGCACCCATTGACCTTCGAAACCCTTGGTGAGAGCCCGCACTGGAACTTACCACTCCCTTTCCTGACCAGAGAGCTGTAGGGGCCTCTGCTTTCTCTTTCCTCTTTCCTCTGGGCCCTGCCTTTGCAGAACAGGGCAGACACCGTGCTGTGTCTCATGGGCTGAAGACGGGGTAGACAGGGACGCAGGGCTTTGCCTTGCAACCTGCCTTCGAGTTCCTTCAAAAGCTTGAGCAACCATCAAGGAGTGATCTGGAGAGCCTTGCACAGTGGCTCCCCAAGCATGTGTCCCAGCTGGAGGGCAGGGCTGGAAGACAGGGCTGTGGAGCGGTGCTCTGATGGTTGCCTCTTTGCTCTGTACTGTAGCTGCCATCCTGGCAAGGAGAAGAAGGAAATGAGGCTCCGTCAGATAGCAGGTTGCTTCACATGGGGCTGAGCTCCGGATCCGTGGGTCTGGGCAGAGGTCAGAGCCCAGAAGCAGCCCGGCAAATGCCCAGCACCAGGGGCCGGCCAGCCAGGGGGGAGCAGCTCCAGGGTGGCAGGGGGCACAGCTGCCTGGGCTGGCTGCTCACAGCTCTGTCTGTCTTGTTGCAGCTTCCCGGGGCCTGAGCAGCACTGAGGACATCCGAGTACGGAGAAGGCAGACAAGGCCCTCTGTGACTGTGGCACGCTTTGGCAATAAAACTCTGTACATGTACGTGGTCTCACCGCTCGCTGTGTCCTTGGGGAAATCCAACTCAATGTGGCCTCCCCTCTGCAGACAAAGGGTCTTTTTTGTAGGGCCAGGGGGCACGTTGGGGCCTGTGGGGAAAAGCCTGGCAGGATGCACAAATGGATTCTGAAGGAGTTGGTGGACCTAACTGTGAGGCCTCCCAGGATTATCCAGCATATGTCACTGTGATCAGGAGAGGCTGCTGACAAACGGGAGAAAGCAAACGTTGCCCATCCAAATTTGTTTCTCTAAAACTTCCCTGAAAAAGCAACTGCTTGCCACTCCTGTTCCCAACGTGTCCATTTCGTGAGAAGTGCAGAGAACGTATACTACTACTACCTGGATCTTATATCTACGTATACTACTACATGGATCTTACCTTTTTCCCCCAGGTTTCACTAAAGAGCCCTTTGCACCCTTTGCACATTACAGGAACTCATCTTGGGCATCTTTGGAAAACTGCTCTCCAAAGCAGTTCTCAACATACGCTTCTGGGATGGTTTTACTCGGGTGGGCAGCTGAGCTCCACCACAACCGCTCTCTCACTCCCCCTCCTCAAAGAGGAACAGGGAGAAAAGAGGATGCAAAGGGCTTGAGGGTTGAGACAAGGATGGGGAGATTGCTCAATAATGATCGTGACAGGCAAAACAGAGTAGGGAGACAGTGAAAATGCTGGAGACTGTGAGGAGAATGTGTGGCATTGTCATTGAGCCAGGGCAGGGCCACAGGGCCCTGACGTCTCGCTGGAGCACAGCTTACTTACCAGGTAACTGCAGAGCGCATCCTGCATCTGGGGACTGGTGTACAGCCACTGCAGGAGAAACACTCTCCGTGGGCTTGTACAGAGTAGGAATCTCACCCACTCCTATCAAAGCAAACGTCAACCAGTAGGTAGGCCATTCACAAGCCTAAGATTGCTTCCGTCTTTACCTCATGGATGAGGATGGAGTTTGGAAAAATGAAGAAAGAAGTAAGTAGGAGTAAATCAGAAAAAGGAATAAGAAAACCAGGGAATGAAAAAGGGGAAATAGAAAAGAAAGCATAATTAAAGAATGATAAGGAAGAACAATTTTTCTATCAAGGAGGAAAAGAAAAAGGAAAAGGGAAAAAAGAGACAAAAGAAATATTAAAGAAGACAAAGTGGATCAGGGAAAGACGAATGTCAGGCCACTGGGTTTTGCGTAGCTTCATGTGTGTCTTGTTATGCAAATAAACTGTTTTGCATATATAAGAATAACTACAAACATCAGATTAAAAAATAATCTAATACTTCTAATTGAAACTAATTTAATACCACTTTTGAATGAAATCTTGTGTTTATTTAAAAGAAAAGCTTCCCACAGATATAGCTATGACTGTATGACCTCACCTGTGTCTGAGACGGATGTGTCTCTTGGGGATAGCTGGTACAGTCTCCAATGCTTATGTACTCTTCAGCCCCCTTGATGAGCCTAAAAATTAGTTCATATTACAATAATTACATGATTTAGGAGCAGAAGGCTTTCAAATACAGGGTTCCATGAATGGGTCTGATGGCTTGTGCACACACCTACCTCACATGCAGCCCCTTGACCTAGCTGTCTAGGTTTGTTTCCAAACACTCATAAATTAATCTATGAGTAAAGACTGTCTTAACACCCTTTTTGAGTTCTCACATTGAAGGCCTTTGCATGTTTCACTGTTAACTTTATATTTCTTGAAACATACTGTTTTCCCCCTAATTTTAGCATTACTACCATGGAGATTTGATGCACAGAACTATTTATAAAATAGTTAATGAATATTGAATAATTTTCTATCTAAATAATTTAAAAAACAAAGCAGCAGAACTCAAGGTCTGTCTTTGGAATATCTCAAAGAGATTTCTAAGGACAAAAGTAAGCATGGTTATACTTACTCACAGTTTACTAGTAGATTTAAAAGTGTTTCATGCTATACAAGTATGGCGTCTAGTTTCTTTCTAATAGAACTCCCCCCCCCCCAAAAAAAAATAATGCCTTCTCTTTCCTCATCATTATTAAAAATTTTGTCTACTTACAAACTTAGAGCGTTGCTGGGATTTTGGTCATTCTTACTATACTTTATAAAATTATTGTCTACTGTCATGGATTTTTTCCTTGTCTTTTGTTTCTATTATCATTTTTTCTGTGCTTGTCACATTCATTCTATTTGTATTACTATCTATATCACCACTTCCCATTTTTATGGCTCCAAATACAATTCATTATTCATATGAATAATATATATTATTTCTAATTGCTAATTTTATTTTATCACTGAAATGGGATGACATTTAGCCAAATATTTTCTTGATTGTGAAACTCATTTTTTTGGTCCGTGACTGAAATATATGCCTGAATTTAGAAGGCCAGGAGTAAATTTTAAAGAAAACCTCACTCACATCAACAAAAAAAATTACCCATATTTTATCCAAGACAAAGTAAAAGACAAATATAGCTGCCTGTTTTGTACAACATATCCACATTTTGTTGCATCAGAATTCTACAGTCAGGGAAATAAATTTGTAGGTGAAAATATTTAATTGCATGTTAAATACAGTTTCTACTATTCTCAGTGAAAAATATGAAACCAAGTATTAAGAATCATTAGTGGTGTAGGATAATTAAAGTCTATACGTAACTGAGGATTTCTTATCTGCAAGTTTACTGTAGAGAGCTCCTTGGATTTCTAAAACAAATCATTGGGGACTGGACAAATGATATTTACACTCTTTTAATTACCCACTGAGATTAGTGTTTGTGGTCTATGTAAGTAGGTCACAAACATAGCAATGGAAATTAATCGTGCTATAGAACGGCAACAATTCATATGTTTTCTAGTCATAAGTCTGGTAGTGTTTTCAAGATAAGCCTCCTTAAATAATTTATTTTTAAGAAGATCTATTAACAACATTAAAAGGATGCTTAAAAAACAGAACAAAACACCACTCTCAGTGGAAGTCATTTCTCTCTGCATTTATCAATTTTTACTTTGCTGTACAATTGCTACCATTCTAAGAGATACAGAGTCAGCACTCCATCATATATGCTCTCTGCGAAGAATGCATGCCCTTAGCTGATTTTTTTCTTCATTTTCAAGTAGAACAAATGGGACGTATGTCACTAGGAAAGTGTTCCGACCCTATTTTTTATGTCAGCTGTTACGCCAAGTTCAATAGAAATGTGCTGGACATGGGCACACACGTGTAATTCTTTTTTACCGTGCTCCAAACTTCGTTACTTTGCAATGTGCTTGCTGTCAGACAGTTCTTGCAACAGTGCTGGCACAACACAATGCTCTGCAAATGTCAGCAAAGAGCCCTGCCACATGCTGCAGCTTCTGGCAGCCCCCCACCCACCCCCGTTAGGCTCAAAATCACACGATTTTAAGGAATTACCAACTGGCATGGGGTTTTTCTTTCATTATGCCCATTCGTTTTAGTTATTACATTAGTTCCATTTCCACAGTCATAGTTACACTAGTATATCAGCATTTCCCACTTCAGTTGTTTTCAGTGCATTAAAAATTACTCATAAATATTGTTTCATGATCAAATTTGGCATAACTTGCTTTACAGGTCAAGCAAACACATTTTTCTTCCACAGACTAAAAGCAAAATCTGTTTGATCATATTCAAGCCATTCCATTAGTTGAAAAACATTTAGGCTTATTAATTTGGAGACAGCGTGCCAAGTTCTGCTGTTATTTATACCACTGTTAATCCAGAGTAACCCAACTGTATTCAGTAGATTAGTTTGAAGTTATATCTGTTTCTATTTAAAAAAAAAAAAAAAAAAAAAAAAAAAAAAAAAGTCAAAAATTAGCCCCTTTAAGCTTTTAAAAAAAGGGCAGGGGGAGAAAAGGGTGGGAAAGGAGAGGAAAGACACACTCATTAGAAAAACTTGCCTGCTCTTTTCGTGGTCAAAACGAGTTGGGGTATGACGCTTTGTTGCTGTGATACTTGCCCCAGGAAGGACAGCAATTGTAAATGCAATTCCCAGTGATACTTCTGCATTTCCAGTTCAGCTATGAATTTATTTTATTTAAATTATTGAGTAGCAAGAGGAAACTGGTGTCTCAAGGAGTAAGGCTGCCTCTCCTGAGTAAACTAACCTATTTCACATATGGAAGCAGTGATTAACACATGAAGGCAGTTTCTGCACTACGTTCAGACACAAGCCATCTAGATCACAAGAAAACCTCGAAGGTAAGTTTAACTATTCTGAAACCTGGTAACCTCTATCTGGCGCTAAAGGCATTTTACAAGATCAACACCTGCCATCAGGGTGTCTTCTCAGCCACATCTCCTGCTCAAGAATGCAATACCTGAACTTCTGCAATGATGTTTTAGAATACTTTGATCCAGGTCATCTATCTGGGGATCAAACACATCATGCTGGAATAACTCCTCGGTAGGTTTTCAAGGTTGCAAATACTGAAGAGCCGTTCCCAGGGAGGTCTCAGGCCTTTGCACATTACTTAGAGGATTTCAGGGTTCCACAGCTGTACAAATCCTTTAATTAAAATTCCTCTGTGCACATTTTAAGGTAGGCTATGGTGTTCTTGATGTAGATGTGTTGGTTAACTGTTCCTTCCCTCTCCTACTCAAAACCCCATCAGCTTTGACAGGTGATAGTAGCCACCTCTGCTACTGAGCTGCATTTTTTGGCACCTTCCTGAGTGTCTGCATAGTCATACATCTCTTTGACAAGGATATTCCTGCTGCCTTCTGTTTGATAGCCGTGCCACTGACGGATTCCTTCTCCAAAATCCAGCAAGAAAACCCTTCCAACCCAAATGAAGATCAATAGCACCACACCTGAAGTTTTGATAAATACTTTTGATCGACCAATAATGACTAATTGCTTCGGGAGAGCACAGTAACTCTGATGACACTCATTTATCAGACAAGGGAGAAGAGAAACTTGGACCTTTATAGCAAAGTCAGCCATCTCACTTTAGCACCTATATTTTATTTTATACAGAGTAGGTCAGCAAAGAGAGCCCCTCCTACCCTGTTCACATTAATAGGTAAGCCTCTCTGAAGGCTGAGTGAGTAGCATGGATCTCAAAATGCATTTCATGTTCATGCCCATGGGAGAATGATCCTGCTTGGGGGCATACAGAGCTGGTAGCTGCACTTCTCTCAAAACTGAAATGGCTGTGGCTGAGATATGGGCCCTCCTACCATTGTCCCTAACTGGGGGGAACCTTCCCAAAGTAAGGCACAGCTCTCCCTACCTTCTGCTGGAGACGTAGGACCTACCTGCTGCTCCAGCTGGTTCTGCCATGGAGCACAGGACACCCCGCAGCTGCAGTATCCAGGCTGACCTGAGGGTGGAAGTCCTGCAGAAGGAAAAGGGAGGCACAGAGGCAAGTTTCTGAGACGATGAAAACCCAAGAACACTGCCAAGGCCCAAATGTGGTGTTGCTCTGGAGGAAATACCTTGCTGTCCTCTTCCTGAGGCACACAGTAGTTGTGCTTCTGTCCTCTCTCCAGGTGTTAGTGAACCAAAGGCAGTAAATGGGCACAGCTGCTCTCTGTGGGCTGGGGAAATAGCAGGTACAACTCTTCCCTCCCTCAGATGTGTGCTCCATCTTGCCATATGTTAAAGGAACGCTAAGCCTGCAAACTTCTGTGCTGATTGACTGCTTTTGTTATTTCAAGATCTTTTGACCTGACAAGGACATCACATCAGGACTTTCTGTGCTGGCTTCTATAGGCTTCATCTCAACTGACAGTGAATTAAACCTCAGTGTTTTGCTCAGATTCAGGGCTTTGATTTACAGTCTCTGAATTCAAGGTCTGGCCGCTGAAGGCCTTCCTGCATCCATCCTGCCTCTCTACTAGGGGTTAGCAGGGATGGCAGCATGGACCTTGTGTCTGCTCTTAGGTGCCACAGCTCATGTATGGCCTGGTGGATCAATTCCAGCCATCACTGCTCTAGTTCACGCAGTAGTTTATGGCTTCATGCTGAGTGCTAGCTCTGGGACCTAAGGAGCAAATGCACTACACGCTCTGTCTTTCCTGTGCTGCAAAGTGACACCTTATCTCAGAAGGCACGGTGGTCAGAGGGGTGATAATCTTTCAGTTACCACAGAAAAACTGTTCAGGACTGGAGGATCAGAGCACTTGGACACAAGAGGGAATGAGCGATTGTCTCTGCGGTCAGCTCACTGTTAAATTTACCGCTGTCTGCTTACACATCTCCATGTAGCTCCAGAGAGGAAGCCACTTACCTGACACCTGCAAGATTTCATGCTGTGCACAGGCTTGAGTAAAACGCTCTCGATTTCAGGGTGGTGGCCACAGTGGTCGGCAGCCTGCGAGACAAACCTGCTTGGCATCCAAGGGAGAAAAGGCTGCACTGGACCTCTCCCTTTGTGTAGAAACACCATGTCTGAGCTGGCAGGCTGCAGCAGCTGATGCTCCATCTTCATCTGAGCAGGCTCCATGGGGTTTTGAACTGCCACCTGCACTTAGGGAACCCGAATCAGACTTCAGGTGCCGTGGGTTGTTGTCAGCATGGAGGTCAAATGCCTGTAAGAGCAGCGTCTACAGCAGGGATGTAAAGGTATTAAAGGTATACACATACATCACCTACAATGCTGCCTTTTACACCGTGATAATATATTTGCCACTTTTACTTTAAGCAGTAGATGATATGAACTTAACTCGTCCCAAGAGAGTTCTCAAAGCCAGCTCTATATACATAGATATATAGCTCTCTTGTCACCGTTAGCACAAAAGAGCATACTGATGAGTACGTTCAGATCCCAAGACCTGGGTTTTACTTCTAAGGTTGCTGGTTATTATTCTGGCAAATCATCCTGACATTAAGAACACTGCTCCTCAAAGAGCAACTACAAAAGCCCCAGCCTGATCCTTGTTAACACACTGCTGATGTTATACGAAATACAGGGAGGGAAGCAAAACAAATGCATGCATGAACATTCCTGTAATAATTCCTATCTAAATGATAAATAATTAGATAATATTGACTCCCATGGGTTCTTGGTGAGGCACCTGGCCTCACCCGCTGGCTCAGAGCAGCTGTGGTGGTGAGAGGCTGTTGCCTTCCTCACAACCCCTGTGCTCTGCAGAGAGAGAGATGCTAAACACCTGGTTCTTTCTTGGTTTGGTCAACACTGTTATTCTTAATAAACCAGACAGAAAGGGTGACAAAGCCACTTAAAGGACTGAGTGAGAACATAGTCTGTTCCCCTTGTTTGTCTACGCCAGTTTTACCATGGAAATCACCACCTTTTATGTACCTACGGTTAAAGCAAACTGAAGTGATTAGTTCAGTATGTAGGGTCTAGGCCATCAAGGTCCTTGAATATAAACAAATGCCATTTGTTTATGACAGATGAAAAGACAATGAAAACTATCATCCCTGGTGGATCTTTTCAGTACCGTTCTCTTCTCCACGCTTCTGCCTCATAAGCGTGCTGCACATGCATAAATGTGCCAGTATTTGTGCATAATTATTGTCATAAACTTGTGCAATGTGAACTGCCACTACAAAAAGCAGGTTTTACACTGCTCAGCGATAGCCTTTTCCTTACAGTACAACACATCAGGACTGTGCTAGAGGACAGAAGCAGATGTATTTGTTTACACATCTTTGCAGTGGATATGTTAGGAATGTGCACTGGCTTCACTCGCTGCAGTATCTGGAAGTAGATAGGCACATCTTCTCTTCCCAAACACCGCTAAACAAGAAACAACCTATAAATTAAGGGCAGTCAGTGGATGCTCTTTAGGCAGATTAGAAAAGTGGTTAATAGTTGGCAGCTGTTTTTCTGGTTTTGTGACGACTTTTCCTAACATTATGCCTCCTATTCAGAGTTTAAATATGAAAGAGGAAAAGAGAGGAAAGAGGTCTTGGAGGAGAGTGCCTGTTATCATGTTCCTCTGATAAATATTTAAACACCCACCTATCAAGTTACAACTCAGTATTTCTTACTGCAATAGGTTTCTGGCAATACACTTTAAATTACCCATTTTGTAGCTGTCTTCACAAACAAAGCAATTCTGGCCAATGACAGCAATAATTCAAAACAAATGTGTATTTGTTTCCAGTGCAAAGTAACAAATCCGTGCCGTCCTTAGGCCATGGACTTACAATTTCTGGAATTGTTCTCCCAGATTTTTCATTTAGCTTTTTTTTAAAAAAAAATAAAAAAAAAAAAGATTTTTACTCTGCTTAGGTACATTTATTCCTACATAGCACAGTTTTAACTATGGTCTGGGAAGAAAAAAGCCATGTAGCCTTTGTGTGGCTCAGTTTCCCATTCTGCAAAGTGCGAATTGCAAAACTGAACTGTGCTCGAAAGATAAATTATAAGCTTAAGTAATTCATGCAGAGTAATCCATCAATATCAACGTGAAAAAGGGAAACTGGGTGCCAGCGCTACATGCTCCACATTGTTATTAAAATTAGATTTCTATTCTCTTATTAATTGTTGTGCTTATTCAGATAGCACCTGTGGTAGAAGAACACCTCTGTCCCACTGCTCAGTATATAAATGCTTTACAAAAAGCCCTTCCAGAGCTGTTGCTGATGGTCATTTGGTGCAAGGAGTAGTGTGGTGCTCGTGGTGCTCCTCGGTCTCTGCCACCAGCTCCCACCAGCCTTTCCCAAGAAATTCCTTTCTTCTTTCCCACTCCCCTACCTTTACTGCAGCTCTCCATATATTTTACTGTTGCTGTAGTTTTTCCAGAGACCACTTGTTAAGCTTCCTGTGACACTGTTCTTACAGTGCCTGCTCATCCACTTACCAAGAGAACATGCACGACCACAGCTGAGAAGTCAATGTGAAGGATGCAAACATTTGTTTTGAATACAACCCTGCTCAGGTACAGTGTGAGGCGGCTAAGGCAAAAGTAAATTCCCTCTATTCTTTATTCTGATATGGAAAAGTTTAGAGAACGAGAGTGATACACAGGAGAGAGCTATGATAAATTATCTTTAAGTTTGCACTCTCGCTCTGCATGCTGCATAGCCCTCAGGAGCATAAGTTAATGTTCCAGTAAGATGAAAAAGAGATAGAGTTTTGGGAGCTGGTGCCACCTATATACACACTGAATATCAATGTCATTTATTTCACCTGACATGCTTACACAAATATGTTAAACTTCAAGAAAATTAGCTTTTCATCTTACTCTAGAAAGCTGAATTTGAGCTTTGGAAAGAAACCACAGAGCAATTCTTTATTTGTTAGAAAGCTAGCTGCTTTCTAAAATAAGGTGCTTCTGAGAATAGATGCATTGATCAACGTTGTTTTGATCAGAGGGGCCAAGGGCTTTGGTTTTGGCATGGCTTTTCAGTTCGTATTTGTTCTTTTGTTTTTTTCTCAGCTTGTTTTCCTGACTCCTTTCCCTTCCCATATAGGTTTTTTGGTTTGCTTTTGTTTTTTCCTGATGAGAAATCCCATCAGGACCTGGACCCTGTGCACCAGGCCCAGCCCATGGCAGCGGTGACAGTGCTAACCTTTGGCCAGGGCAGCTGCTGAACGTGGCACTGAGGATGTGCAGTGTGGGGCTTTGGGCTCAGTCTTGGATCACAGCTTCAGGTGGAAGCAGGATCTGGTCCGTAGCTCTTTCAGAACCAGAATTTTGTCTCCACTCTGAACGCAGCCCACAAAAGCCAGCAAACACTAGCTGCCTTGCATTCTTCACATGCCTTGATCATCTCCGCAGCCTTATTCTCAGTCCCCCAGCCACCCAGTCCCCATCCAGTTGGCATTTTTCAATCCAAGCACTCGTGTTCTCAGAAGCAGGTGAGGTGCAAGATTAAACAATCATTTTACAACCACCTTTCAAATACCTGCCAGAGATTTCTTCAATTAAGTTAATCCTCCTCTCTCCCCCTCTCACACAAACACTTTGAAAGTAAATTCTGTAATTAGTCGCCCAAATCCTCTAATCCCACCTGTCGTGCTTCCAATCCTGGCAGATGGTTCGGTGGGGACAGCGTGTGCCTGCAGCCCCGCTCCCACAGCCCTTGGCAGCCCTGGCTCTCCCTGGCAGGGCTGTGAGGCCGGCCACGGGCAGCAGGATGAACCCAAATCCTTGTGATGCTGGGGCTGCTGCGGTTTGCAACAAGGGGTGATGCTTGTAGAGGTACAGCTTGTCCTGGAGGGCTGCCACCTGGTTCCGCAGCCTCCAGAGAGAGAGGAACTCTGCTTTGGAAAAGCGTGTGGCTTGGTCCCCAGGTCCCAGTTTTGTCCAAATCTCCCCTTGCTCGGTAACAGAAATAGGGCCAAAACCCATCGGTGGTGAAAGCTGCTGCGTGGATGTGGTTTGACACAGCCCACATCACAGTATCAGGACATGTAACTGCCCGGAAAATCAAAGCAGACCTTCCCTGGGCATGACGGAGGGGAGCTGATCAGATGGCTGTCTTCAGATGTGAAACAGTTAATACTAAGTGTTCATAATTAGACTTCCTATTAGCTCTCAATTAAGGTGAACGGGGGAATGTTCACACCTCTCTCAGTGCTATTATTTCAGCCTTGCTGGCTGGCAGACTCAACAAGACAGCAATGCATCCTTGTCAGAGGGACCAGCTGTCCCTGCTTAGGTGAAAGAGTCCCTTTTTTGTCATTCTGTCCCATTAAAATAATTCATCAACTCCAGTGTATTTTAGTAGGGGCTAATGGTGCGACCCTGTTTTCCCTTCAAACGTCCCTACTAATTACTTCTATATATTGCTGTCTTTGTTAGACTGTAAAATAATTAACAAATTTCCTTTTTCCTGAAACAAACAAACAAACAAAAAAATCCACAGTGAACATCACCATTTCTAACACAAACCTTTCCTGGAGGTGGTAAATTGCCGCTGGATTATTTTGTCTCTCCAAACACATTGCAACTAATTGCTTTTTGGGCAGATGTCTGTCACCACCCTCTGCTGGACGGAGTCCAGACAATCTAATCCTATATCACGGACGGTGCTGTGAGCAGACTGCCTCCATGTTTTAGGATCGCAGGTAAAGAAGCAAATAGGAAGGTTAGGAATCAGAAACTGTACAGAAAGGTTCAGCACCTTATATTGAAAATATCGCACAGCACAGAATAGAATAGAATAGTTCAGTTTTAAGGGACCTACAGAGATCAACTGCCTGACCAGAAGGTAAAGCGTATTAACTAGGGCATTATCCAAATGCCTCTTGAACACTGGCAGGCACGGGGCATGAGCCTCCTCTCTAGGAAGCTTGTTCCAGTGTTTGGCCACCCTCATGGTAAAGAAACGTTTTCTAATGTTCAGCCTGATCCTCCTCTGGCACAGATTTGTGCCTAAATATATCTTAAGGTGTAGAACAAAGTAAAATAGGTAATTTGTGGAAAGGTACACCATGCTAGCAAATCAGACTGTATGAAGGATTTTCAGATTTTCAGATCATTGAACTTGTTTTTAGAAGACAGCAAGCTAAATTTGAAGGGACAACTTCTTTTCTGTGTCCACTTAAGAGTCGTTTCCAACAAAAAGAAATCCCCACTGGTCACTTTGAAGAGCACGTACGCTATTTCAAGGCTTGTGGTTACCTGGTGCCAAGTGTCTGCCACAAAGCACAGGCTGAATCTGTCAGATCCCACAAAGGACCTACATCTTGAAGTGTCATTAAATACGTGTAGTGTGGTCTTTAACTACGCTACAAAAAATCAAAGCCAACGTGTTTTCAGTCCTCATTACTAGAACTTCCTATCCCTAATGCCGAAATGATTGAAATGCAAGTCAATGAAATCAATATTAAGATGTGTTACGCATAGATATTTTCCTCACTCTCCTCTCTTGGAAAGTGCCTTTCTCAAACATAAAGACCTGGAAGATATGACCCAGGGGATATTTCCACCAGGTCAGGAGTTTCAAGCAGATACACACTAAAAGAAGGAAGCAGAACTGGTTTCCTTAGCACAGGCAGCAAAAATCATTGTTGGACAAGTGTCACAGCTTTACGTGGCCTTCCCATTGATAACTGATAAAAGCAGAACAAACATCAAGGGGCACAAGACTCACAGGGACTGGATTTGCTTTGACTGAACAGCAAGCTTTCCCTCAAGCCATCTTTTCTCATAAGGTACCAGTTTCCTGCCTCTAGCAGAGAGGATGCCGAACGAGACATGGCTGGGTTTCCAGCTGATTTCCTCACATCCCATATGTTTCTCGGCAAGAGGGAAGAGCTGGCTCATTATTCAGAAAATCAAAAGATGCCCAGATTCATCAGTCAGTTCCTCATGAAAGGCTTTACCATCTCTGCTACTAAGGGGGTTCAGCTCCAGCGTGATTCTTAGGCTCATTTCAAGGGGTTTGTTCCCTCTTCCTTTCTTTCCCTTAATTTCAAACGAGTGAGTTCAGTCAGCTTGTTAACAGTAAGGCAATAGATTTACACCTGTGAGAGGACTCTGAGATTTACCTTTCACATGACCTTGTGCCATACCGCTGTGAGTCTGATGCTAAGAAACTTTGGTGTGAAACTATGCAACTAAGACATGCTCAGTGAGCAAGAACCTGCTTTTCACTTAGATAAAATTTCACGGAGGCTCACATCAAACTAAGGGTATATCAAGCGTAATAGCTAAAATTGCTCAAGTTAAAATATCTCAAGTGGTACAAAATCACGAGGATTATACAAAAAAACCTGAAATTTGCAATGAACTTTCCCGAGCGAATCACACATGTACAAGTTATGGTAAGAAATTTTTCCTGGCATAATTAATTTGTGTTCATCTCCAAACCATTTCTTCCTAGAAATTACTGATGCAAATGTGCATGTCTAGTTATGCAAGCACAGACACATGCAAATATATATTATTTGGACATGTTCTTTGTTACCACAACATGTGCTGCTGATGAGAATTAGTTATTTTCTTGTGTTTTACATTTTCAGGATCCCAAAGGACTTTCCAAGACTGACATTGGTCCCAGAGATGCTGACCTTGCTCTCACGAAAGCAAGAGAAGATTCCCCACTGTCCTTCTGGGTAAGAAAATGGGCAGGTACTTTGCATTTTGCCTGATGATATTCAACTCGTACATAGCATTGGTTACTCTAATCTTTTTTTACAGGGAAAGTAATACTGCTGGGGGCTGGAGATTTTCTACGTTTTTAGTGAAATGCCAGGGAATCTTTACCTTCCACCTGGACGGCCACCAGAGACAAACAGAAAGGACCTTGGGTTTAATGTCTCATCTAAAGGATATTATAATGTGTTGGCCTCATTATTCACAGCAGAAAAGGCCTTTGTCATGGTCAGATGGCTTTAATGTGTTTCGTATGCTACATAAATTCAAACTTGATGGCTCATTTATTTGTTGGATTGCAGCGTTATTCAACCTAAATGAAGCCTTGGTATTTACTAATAATTTGGGCTCTGGCTCTTGTTTATTTAGGTAAGCACTGTCCACTGTCTCCTCTGTTGTCTGTATTAAGGTGGAACTCTACCGATTCAAGGAATATTATAGAGGGGGCCACAAAAAATGCAGAGAAAATAGCATTTCATTTGTGGACAATTATTTATCCAAGCCTTGAAAGATTAGTATTCCAATATTGCAGTTTCTGACATCAATTTTCTCAGGGTCAGAAACAACTTCTCAGACTTCAACTAAGCCTCAAAATACCCCCATGAGGAAGTGAGTCATTGTTATCATCACTTTGAAAAAGGGCAAACTGGAGGTAGAAGGGGGTTACGCAGCTTATTCTATGTCAAAAAAAAAAAAGACACCAACTAAAATGCATCCAGAATCCAAATCTGCCTTTTAATGTTACGGCCATATTTCCTGTTGTGATGCGACAATGTTCTTAGATAAAACTACGTGCAGCAATTTTCAAACTATGTAATCACACCAAATCTAAAAAAAATCAGAACACAAAGATTCTCTTTTATTGTCTGAAAATAAGAATATATGGCTATAAAAATAGAAAAGTGTAACTAGTCGATTACTTATAATGTATAGCCTTTATTCTATCTTATATAAAGACTTGCCTTCTAATGTGATTTTTTTAATCTGCATTTTTTATTGAAATTCTAGCTGAACTCCTCCTCCCCTCAGCTGATTTTAAAATCTGCCCCCAGATGGATATTGTGAGAGCAATCTTGAAATTCAAAATTATCCATTAAATCAAAACAAAATTAAGAATCCATCCTATATCTGGATAGAAAGATGAGCATATATCCTTAACCATGGCAAGATACTCATCCTGGCTGCAGAAACATGCAACTGGATTTTAATGAACTGAATAACCACAAGAACACAAACTGATGTATAGTTTCAGAGTAGGACAGGATCATGACTAATTCACTGGTAAGAACTATGTACATATCACATAAATACCAAACATTCATTTATGGCACTAATTACACTTTAAAATTGTTTACACGGACCCCAAATTTTCCCCTTTCCCTGTTAATACAAATAGGGAGTAACTTTAGAAAGGCACCTGCCGCATCTCTAGCCAGCTAATAATTTGCCACTCTACCAAATACATTTTAAGGGATATATTAAGCGATTAGGAGTCTGCTTGGACAAATCAAATGGACTTTTGGATTTGTAACCAAAACTGTGCTGATAACACAATGATGTTTTTTGACTGTTGCTGAGCGGTGTTCTCACAGCATCAAGGGCTTCTCTGTTTCTCTCTGTGTGCCCCAGTGAGGAGGCGAGGGTGGGCAGGAGGCTGCGAGGGGATACACTGGGACAGCTGACCTGGAGTGACCAAGGGGATGTTCCATGCTACATGACACCACGCTCAGCAGTAAAACTTTGGGGAGTTTTCATGCATAAGGGCCTAGCATCATGTAGGCCTATGCAAGTTATAAAAAGCTACAAAAAGTGGTAGATCTTTTGAATATATTTAAAACTGAAATGAAAGCATGTATCTCATATGCTTTATTTTGTTGTAGTTTTGTTGTCTATAGTACGTGCCAGAAGTAGAAATGGATTCTGAAGTGAACAAGAGATTAGGAGAATATCTGGCACTTTATGGTGGGTAGATATTTTCTGCCATGCCCACGCCAAATCTTTTCCAATGAAACCACTACATATTGTTTGCCAGTGGTCCAGCTTTATGCACCATGAGCATGAAGCACGGTTGGAGACTGGGACCTGGCTAAGGTGCAGCTCTGTCTCTGCTCCAGGATCAGATGTTTCATAACCAGCACGGCAGAACTTCCACTAGAATAGTTCAGGCTCACTCCTGTTAACAAAGTTCAGTAATCCCCTAATAAAAACATCCAATCTGTATCTGGCTTCTACAATGCACTTCATAACCTTATAATCCTCAGTTTTAATAACATCTGCAGGCTTTGAGAATAAAGCCTTGCAAGTGACAAAACAGAGGATAGCTCATAGGAGGAAAACCTGGGAGCTGGAGATGGAAGGTAAGTTTGTAACAAAATAAAAAAGGACAGCTTCAAAAAAAAAAAAAAAAAAAAAAAAAGTTTTTTTTTCCTTGCATCTGTTAGAGCAGTTTCTAATGCATCTGAAGAATTGCTTCCCCTTCAACAGGGCCACAGTGAAATACTTGCTATATTCTTACTCATTTATTACAGGCATCCTAACGCTGAGAGTAGGAACAACATCCAATCCAAGGATTTCTCCATGTGCTCTAGAAAACAGCTGGTTATCCTATTTAACTGGAACTGAAAGACTCCACGTTCATAAAGCAGCCCAGCAGGAGCCTTATTTTGTACAAATGTGTGCCATCTTCCTGGGGGAAATCTGCACCAGTATTCCTCATTATAGCTAATGGAATACTATTAAGAACTCCATGCCCTGCAAGTTGAAAACCTTCCTGAAAGCAGGTGGCATTCTCAGTCTTGTTTATTAATGCATACATTGGAGCTGGTAAAAATGTATTCCCTTTGTGTGCTTTGCCTTATACCAGCTCTGTTTTTCTAGACCTGAACATGCGGCTTCAGAGATGCTCGAATCCCTTGCACTGCTGGGCTGGAACTAACGGGACCCACCTGGCTGAAACAGAATCAGCAGAACCACCTCACGTCTCTGCAGAGATCCCCAACTCTGGCAGCATTTGGGGAACCTGGTCCTTTTGCACAGTTTGGAGAAGGAAAAAGAAAGAAAATAAAAATAAACAGTACTGAGAGCACCTTCAGATGGAAGGGACCATTCTTGCATGCTTCCCCCAAGCATGGCCTCTGTCTTTAATTATTTGCTAAACTGGGAAGTAGTCTTCCTGGGGAGGAATTCAGGTGCAAATATTTACTTCAGAGTGGGCAAAATATTTATGTTGGAATTCTGCAGGTGGGTCAATTAGAAACTTAGGTGCTTCTATTTATTTTTTCTAAAAATGGTTCACCCATTCTGTGGCCCATTAGACAGTTTAAGAAAACAATCTTAATGACTTACACCGAAATGTCAAAATGATTTTAAACAAGGTAACAAAACTCTTGTGTTCATAATCCCTGAACATCTGATCTCAGAAAACATTCTCCACAGGAGAACTTAAATATGTGCACAGGCTTATGAAAGCCACATGAAACTAAGAGATGTTAAGGTCAGATGAGGGACCTGGAACCTCTGAAACTTCAGAATGTAAATAGGATTTAGGATCCTGTGTTTTCACTGAGACAACAGAAGTGGATATAATTAACACACACTGTTAAACTTCATTAGTCTCCCAGGGTTTCAGTTATGCTTACAAAATCAACCCATTAGAATAAATATGGCTAAAAAAGTGGGGAGCCACCTGAGCATGGAAGCAATTTTTACTGTACAGAAAAATGTAAGCTTTTTAAAAAAAAGTTCCCCTACTAGTATCAAAAATATAAATGCGATGGTATTACCACAAACTGTTTCAAAAGCACTCAAGTGTTCAGGCCCTGATCTACCTAATAGAAGTTTCAAAGGAAATGGTTATCCAACAGTACACCATACTGTTCTGTTTTGCTCTTTCTTTAATAGCAACATACCACAAGGTCTGTGGTGAAATGCCTGCTTTGAAAAAGCCTCCAGGAGCTCAGCCTGCTCCCCTGTACCTTGTAGCAGTCATGGAGCAGGAACCTCCTCAGGAGCCTGCTGGGTGCTGCTGAGCTCTGACTTTCTCCTAGCCCAGAGCTGCTGGCCACTGCCTGCCCCTGTCCCATATCAAAGCCAGGTGGGCTTTGTCTTCATAAAACATGATTGCCTTCAGCTTCTGCTGAGCTCTACTTTGCCCCTGTGCAAAGCAGAGCCTTTGGCTCCTGCAGCAGGTGGCAGTAATTTAAATCCTATTGGGAGGCTTCTTGTTCGTGGCATGGGAACAACCAGGATCCTCCTGAGTCTAGAAATAAATCCTTATTTTTTCTCTTTATCTAGAAACTTGACATGCACATGCGATTCTACATTAAGATACAAACTTGGGAGTGGACACAGCTGCCCTGTTTGTGGTGGGTTGTGCCTTACTGGCAGCTGTAAGAAGGTGGTGAGGAACGTGGACAAGCTGGGGGCTTTTACCCGCAGGTGCTGCTTACAGGAAATGAGAAGATGAAAAATGTAAGCCTGTGGAAAAGTACTTAGTCTAGTTAGCATGAATTAACCCCATCTCTCCTTCCAAAGCTGATGTAACATTAAGATACAACAGGTCAGTTCGATGGTTTTGGCAGAAGGGAGATAGCAATGTGAGGACGTGTGCACAAAAGGTGGCTTTGCATGAGCTGTGGATGCCTGAGGGTTCAAACACCACTCGGTATCAGGCAGCGCTTCAAAGACACTACATAATAATATAACAATGATAACGCAAGTATGTTGTGATAGGGCCAGTGAATGATTTTGGTTCCTGTGAACTCTGAAGATCCAGGGAGGATACAAAAAGCGCAATTCAGAAGTCACAGCCACAGAAAAACCCTTAAAAGAAACACACTTTTTGTATTCACCTGAGAGCCAAAAAGGGAAATAAGTAAAAGATATCAGGAAATGTATTTATTTATTTATTTTCTATAATAAGAGAATAACAAGCATTGCATGTAGAGAAGATGTAGAAGTGAATTTTAACTTCAGCAACTACCTCACACAACATTCTTGCACACAAGCTAGGGGATAAACTGGTCTTGCTCCCAGTGCTACAAAGCAGGTGCTGGGACGATGGGAACTCTGCTCCCAGCCTGGTGACTTGTCAGCACCCAGTGGGGAGGACAGCCTGCCTCGGATGCACACGTTTGTCTTTGATTCGGCTTTATTCAACCCTTCTGTTAATGACTTGGATGACAGAACAAAAAAGTAAACTGATTAAATTCACAGCTGATACCAGGCTGGAAGGGCTGTAAATACACTGTAGGGAAGGATTAGAATTCAAAATGTTCGTGACAAGCTGGAGAAACAATAAGGGGCGGGGGGAATGAAATAAAAAGGAGGTTAACTCAATTAGAACAAAGGTAAAATCCCATACTTGGCAGGAATAGCAACCAAAGAAATGCAAAATGGAAACAATTGCACAGACAGCAGTTCTGCAGGAAAGGATCAGGCAAAAGCCTCGTTATGGCGTGGAGAGTAACAGAGCCTGTGGGACAAGTGCACAGTCCTTCCTGGCTGCCGGGGGTGCTGAGGTGTTTGTGCACCTCGCTCCCAGAAAGAGGTGTGTGCTCCATGGGCACACGTGGCACACAGTACAGGAGCCTGGAAAAGCTAGGAGGAAAGCTTAAAAGGATTGGGACTGTTTGACCAGCTCCTGAGGATGGGGACAAGCCCAGGCCAGGGCTGGGCCCCTTCCTGCAGGGAAGGACTGGGCTCCCCATTTTGGCCCTGGGAAGCACTCAGGGCCTGCAGGCCTCACACCTGCCTCCTGCTCGGGTAGGGGGCCTCCAGCTCCAAGAGGGACCTGGCAGCTGTTGGTACCCTCAAACCAAGCTCTCCTTAACACAATAGCAAGATAGAAGGATCTGAAAGTCATGGTCTCCTCACCCATGATGATCATTAGCTTTCTGAGATGCTTTACTGTCATCCCTTGCCATGGCACAGGGATCATTTAACTGCTTGTATGCAGCTGCTGCTTGCATGGCTGACCTGCTGGCCCAGCTGCCCTGTGGCTCCCGAGCTTTGACTGGAAGCCGCACACAGACCTGAAGTTGTGCAAACATTCACGTGTTGTGCAATGTGCACTTTGAATCCAAAAAAAAAAAAAAGAAAAAAATCAAGCTCTTTCCATACATGGCCAATGGCCACTGAGCTGGAGGGCAGCCTTGCATTCATTCCTTCCTCTCCTCTCAAAGAACAAAACCTTCCTCAGGTTAATGCTATGCAGCAGAAAGGATAACTGTGTAATAAAGGGTCAGGGAATGAATACAAACACTAATAATAACCTAAGTTACCTAATAGTTGGGTTCCATCCCTAATTTTTATGTTACATATTAATATTTTATATCCACATGAGGAGATGAAATTCTGTTAAATTAGGTTGACAAAACTAGAATGGGTTTCTGAGTGCAGCTTTGTCAAAAAGCTTACTTACAGTTCCTTTACAGCTCCTCTCACTCTCATAAAATGATTTCTTCTCAAGCTATTAAAGAGGAAGAATTTCAAGAGTTTTTCAAATTGGCTGATGGAAACTAGTTTGACAGTTGCACGATCCTCCATTTTCAAGAGAAATTAGTCCCTGCAGAGAACAGTGTTGTTTCCCTTTTGTGTATTTATTTAACTTGATTTTTTGTATGGGTAATGCCCTGAAAAGTTGGAAATGCACATAGCTCTTTTGCAAGAAGATTATAAATGGATGCTTATCTCAGGCACTAAATATCTTTATTTCTTTAAATAGAACCACCAAGACGAGGAATAGGAATAAACAGGAAGAGAAAGCCTCCACCAGTGGCAGATTGCCCCTGTGCTAGAGCAAGTTTTCTCATTCTCCTGTCATTTTCTTTTCACCTTACAGCGATTGCAAAATGAGTTTCTCCACCTTGGTTTCTGCAGGAGGAGGTGCTGCTAGCACCCCAGCGCCAGCCCTGTACTGCAAGACATGGGCAAAAACTGCTCACTGACACCCTGATGGTGTTTCTCTTTAAATCCTAGCTCGTCACCACTGCTTGTAGTTCCACAGATGCTAAATAACACTGCAGGCTTACCTGCAGACCTGTAGGCAGGTGCCCAGGCACAGCAGACACCGTGCAGAGCTGGTGATGTGCTTGCAGGAAATTGCTGCGCAGGGCATGTACGATACTATGCCATAGACAATGCATGGAAAATCTGGTGCCCTGCAGTCACTCTACAGCGAGCACGAAACTCCTGCACAGGTGGATTCAGACTGCTGCCTGATGACCCCCCAGCCTCCCTGGCTCCCAGGCTGGGACCATGACTCAGAAATGGCAGAGAGCGCCCCGAACCGAAGGAGCACATTAGGTTTCCAATGATCTTGGCTCTGCTTCCCTCAGTATACAAACAGCCCCTGCTTTTAGCGGCTCCAGCCTCAGCCATATGTGGAGAAGAGCAGTCAGCTCCATTACCTGCAGCCGAAGACGTAAGGCCTGCCTGCCCTGGGTGTCACTTTTATGGAGAGCCACCCTGCCGTAAACCCGCGGAGAGCAGAGCCGAGCTGCAGACAGAAGCAGGCCACTGCTCGCTCCGACGGGCGCTCTCCCACGCAGCGCTCCTGCGTCACGTTGAGTCGACACCGGGCGAGTCAAATGATGTCAGGTCACGCAGCGACGTGGTGCAACGGGACAGAGTCAGCCCCAAACCAAGCGACCAGCCCAAGGAGGTCACGGCATGGACTGAGATGTCGGTTTGTGTTGGGAGTGCGAGTCCCTCCGGCCATCAGGAGGTGACTGGGACAGGGGAACGAAATCCTGGGCCCTGAGGAACACAGGCAAAGGCTCTGCCCTTGTGTGGAGCTTACAGCCTGGTGAATAACGGCGCTGGCTTGTTTGGGTGGCTCTGGCTTGCAGAGCCCAGGAGATTCTAGGACATGGCCTGAAATTCAGTATACCACACGCCCTGTACACCGGGGCTTTAAAAAGAGAAGTTTATTTTTTAAACAGTGCACGGTCAGGTCATGGGGGCTTTCCTCCCACTGCCTGCTGCCTGCTGTAAGGGCCATTAGCCCATTATTCGTCACCACTTCTCAAATAGAAAACTAAAACATGAGCAGTGGGTTACAACAGGCTTTAATGCTCCACCTGGTTAGTGCTTAGTACTTGCAGCGTTCAGAGCCGGAATGAATGCCAACCACCCTGGCAATTGCATTTCTTGTAGTTATCAGTCCTTCTCCTCTTTAAAATACATCTTTCTGACAGCAGCCCACAGCTACTCTTTCCTTTGCGTTCTCTGAAGTGCAGAGCACTACAAATACATCATTTAGCTTTGCTGCAGTCCTCTCTGTCCCTTTGATCATCTCCTTTACACCCGTCTGCATTTCTGCTTGGCTCCCGCATGTGCAGTACATCAAAGAAGAGCTTTGCAGCAAGTACCCTGGGCTTTTCAGGGCTCCTGTTTTTTTTTAGGGACAGAATCCCAGCTGGTGTAAAACAGCACAAATGGCACTCAAGTCAGCAGCATTACTGCATGTAAAGCAGCCACACTTCTGCCCCGAGTTCCTGCTGTAAAATGCATTAGCACTTTGTGAGTGTGCATTTCCCCAGCTTGGAGGCTGCCAGGGATGAACCTGGGGAAAGGCAGGGCAGGAGGAGGCGCTGGCTCAGCCCCTCCATGGTTCTCATCAACGCAGGGATGTGAAAAGCTCATAAATACCCCAAAGAAAGGAACCATCAGTTGTCCCATTTCATCAAGTAGGAACAGGAGCCCAGGGTTAAAGTTCAATATCGCAATATCCCAAGCAGAATTACCTGACCCCGTATTTCCAGCGCCTGGCAAATGAGGCAAGCAGGAGGCACTCCTTCAGCTCTCCTTGCCCTCACACCAAAAAAAAAAAAAAATCATCTTGCAGCTAACTGAGTATCTTGGGTGTGATCTAGCGTGCGATACCCATAGGATAACACACACATTTTTACCATTCCAGAAGCTGACAGACACATTCCTCTCCCAGCTGGCAGAAGACACAAATTGGGGGAAAAAAGGCTTTTCCTTACAATTTTCTTACGTTGAGAATTGTTCCCGAGTTACATGAGCTACTCCTCTCTCCCTGCACAAATCCCAGCCTGCTAAACTGCCCCTGTGGTGGCTGCATCCACGCTCCAGGCACAGCGCTGCACTAAATGTACCTCAACCTCTGAGAGTTCAGGTTGTGCCTTCCAGGTTTTAAACCCACCAAACGTTTGGTACACGTCCATGTGTAACACTTCCTGTTGCTGAAGGACCAGTCTCAATTTTGAGGAGTGAAGGCATGGGAATGCAAAACAACTCCATGACAACCAGCACAGCGCAGTGACCGAGCCTCCAGCCGAGCCTCAGCGAAGCTGCCGCTCTCCTCGCTGCCCGGGGAAGGTCGCTCATTTTAGATAAGCACACGAAGCCATCACCAGGCAAATCACTTTAGCAGCTTGGCAACTTTTTTTTTCCTTTTGCTCTGGGATGGTGATGAGGACCGAGAGCCAGTTTCACAGGTGAACAGAGCGAGGGCAAAGAGCTCGCCCTGCGAACTCTTTTGGAAACTTTTGGAAAATTAACTTTTCCCTGTTCCTGCTGCCTGCGAGTGTCCCCTCCCCTGCGCCGCGTTTCCAAGCTCTTACACAAGCACACCGCAGCCTCCAGCAGCTCGGCGCTGAGGGCTGGCCACACCGCGCTTGGTGGGAGCAGAGGAGCTGCCACCGAGGGGTCCTGTGGCGACCGGGAGAGGTAAATCCGCTCGCTGGCTCCGTGCTTCCACTGGTAACGCGCAGCTCTCTGTGTTTACAGGGGCGTGTTTTGCTTTAGCTTCCATTACTCGCAGCCCGCTGGGACCAGGCTGCAGCTGCAGCTCCGTGTCCCTCCCCAGGCAGGCTGCTGCCACCGGCCTCTCACTCCCGCTGGCTTCCTCTGCACTCCGCAGGCTCGGCGTGGCCAGGATGCTTCTGCTGCTTTCTCTGCTCGCCGGACTCGCCCTGCCCGCCCCTGGCATCGCGGCGGAAGAAGAAACCGAGCCAAACAGAGAGACCCTTCAAGACATACAGAAAAAAGTGAACGACCTCTGGCAGAATTTGCTCTACCCGCTAACGGCTAGTAACGAGACCGGCGGGATGACTTACGCCGCTTGTGAGATGCAGCCCAGCCCCAAACTAGACGCTGAGAAGCCGCAGGTGACCGGCCAGGTCCTGTTCCGGCAGCGTTACCCGCAGGGAAGGCTGGAAGCCATTTTTCACTTGGAGGGCTTTCCGCTGGATGACAACCAGCCCGGCAGAGCGATCCACATCCACGAGCTGGGGGACCTCAGCAGCGGCTGCGATTCCACCGGAGGCCACTACAACCCCTTCCACGTCAACCACCCCCGCCACCCGGGGGATTTCGGGAACTTCTCTCCCAAAGACGGCAAAATCAGGAAATACAAACCCAATCTCTTCGCCACTTTGTTCGGCCCGTACTCCATCCTGGGCAGATCCGTCGTGATCCACGAGCAGGAAGACGACATGGGCAAGGGCAACAACAAGGCCAGCCTGGAGAACGGCAACGCGGGCAAGCGCCTGGCTTGCTGCGTGATCGGGGTATGCAGCGGGAGCTTGTGGGAAGAGAAACAGCCTGAGGTGGCGGACAAGAAGAAGAGATGGCTCAGAACCAGGCTTTAGGGAGGGACAGAAAGTCCCCGGGCAGCACCAAGTACCTAGCACTGCGCCGTCGGCCGCCACGCCACGTGGCAAAGGGATTCCCGTCCCCGTCCTCTTGCTTCTCTAACAAATGTGTATCACTTTGTAGGGCCGCCTTCCTGTAAGCTGGTCAATAAAAGCAGCAGCAACTCAACGCCGTGCTATGTGTTCTTGGAGGTGAAAAGGTTCCCTTCTGTGCAGCTTGGGGGTGGCACGCGGGAAAGGAGGAGTGCTGGGATGCGTGGGTTACAAAGCCGGTAAGGAGGCTGAGCATCCTGAGGGGCTCTTACAGGACCAGAAGTCAGATACCAAAATTCACAAAAATAAGTAAAAATAAGCGAGGAATTGCCTCTGATTAGATGCTGTCCCTTACTTAGCTGCAAATCTAGAAGGTAAAAAGATCTCAGCGCTTTCAACAGCTTTGAGTGTTGTGTTGTAAGACTTGGGTCACGGATTTCCCCTAAAAATAAGGGAAAGTACAGACATTTCCAGGTCAAACTTTAGGTTCACTGTGCTATTCTAGTTGTATTTTCAGGCTTTATTCTCAAACATGGTTGAGCTTCTAAACTGGCTTAGGCTGTCTACACATGCACATATAGTTGAATACCACTGAAAGTGGACTTAAATACTCCAGCTTTCCATAACTCCCCAGCAAAAACTCCTGAGCACCTCCAGTTTGTGACTGGTAGCGACTGGGTTGCATACAGAAGGTTTAATGCTGCTTGGACAGCGACGATAGAATTAACAGAGACGAATATTACTTTCAAAGCCAAAAAATACTGAGTGTATTTCTTCACACAAAAATTTAGGAAGTAAATCACTCAGCTGAGACGGGGAGATGTGACAGCGAAAACATTTCAGCCAGATAATGTTCAACAAACGTAGAGGTCTCGCTCTATAAAGCTTTATTTTTCTGTTTTAACACAACCCTGGAAATACTACAGCACTAACTCATCACTATCATTCATCTGATACTGAGCGAAGGAAATCAGCAGGTAGAAATGCATCAGGAAATGTATGGTTTTATTAAAGATGACAAAATGTATTAATACAGTTGAACTATGTTGCGCAGTTAATCCAGGCAGCAACAAAAGGAAGGTTTGCAAATAAATTAAACCGCATCGTTTAAAAAGTAAAACTACAAAACAGAGGCTGGTGAGCAAAACCCTATCTTTTAGAAACGCAGCAGACTTTCAACTTAATCTCGGTTAAGATTTTGAAATACATTCCTGAGCTCATATGGATTAAAGAAATCCCCCTGTCTTTATTATACAAATTACCCTATGCTTAAAAATAGTCTCACTTAGAAAAGACACAGCATTCTCAAAGACGCTTCTTCAGCTGTCATTTGCACACAATTATTCTACAACTTCACTGAACGTTGTTTTTCAGATAGCCGCGGCACGGTACTTTCAAATGAAACCCTCGTCACAGGTAGCGTGTGGATTTGCTCTTAGGTGAGGCAATGTGCTTCAGATCCATTTATGAAACGCACCTCATCCATCCCCTTGCCACAGCATTCCACTTCCCCAGAGCCCAGCAGCAAAAGAGCTTACAGCAGGAGGTGATTTCCCCATTTCTGAAGTCCTAGAAGAAGGGAACATGAGTCTAAAAGAAACCCAGTAAAGTAGTGTTGATTCCACAACAAAACATGAATGAATTTACCAAAAAAAAAAAAAAAATCACAGTTCTAATAACACAACAATATAAATTTAAACATCATCCAAGAACAATGCTGACAAGACTATTAAATTGGCTATCACGTAGTGCAGTCTGACTTCTACAAGCGTCTTGGGGTTGAAACTTGTGTTCCTGGGAGAAGGCTAAAACCACAGCCAGAATACGCATTAACTCGGGCAGAACGCACGGGACCAGCATCGCAGCATGAATATTACACTCTGAGTGAGATTTCCAGAGATCCAGGTACCTTTCTGGAATTTAATGGTTGCAAAAAACAGGCATTAGGAGGAAATTCTTCACTCAGAGGGCGGTGAGGCAGTGGAACTGGTTGCCCAGAGAAGCTGTGGATGCCCCATCCCTGGAGGTGCTCAAGGCCAGGCTGGATGAGGCCCTGGGCAACCTGATCTAGTGGGAGGTGTCCCTGCCCATGGCCAGGGGCTGGAGCTGATCTTTAAGGTCCCTTCCAAGCCATCACTCCATGATTAGAATCATTTTATGATTCTATGAAAGATACAAACAAGGCATTTAAGGAGTTACCCCATGACCTTGTTGATATTGAGTTTTCTCCGTTTTCTTCTCACAGAAAACAACCACAGCACAACGAATCAGTGCCTGAGGCACTGCACAGCAACTGTGGGTCCAGCACTGCTTCCACCTGCGCCGATCTCTGCACCAAGCTCTCCATTAGTTAATGGCATTAACTGGTGTTGAGAGAACAGCGGCAAACATCAGCTCACACATTTGTGGGTCAGGGAAGATTCAGGACAAGGAAACAACGGCCATAAAACACCCTGAACGTTTCACCTGAATGTTTCAGAGCTCAGCTACATGAAACCCTGCCCCTTTTACTGGCTTGCATCAGCTCTGACCACACTGATATTTAGCTCTGTGCAGGATTAGCTTCTGAAAGATGGAGAAGAACGTATCTTGAATAAAGTGATACTTCATGTAACATTCAAGCATTATAGGAAAAAAAAATCTGCCACAATCTCCCGGAGATTTCAGTTTCTGCAGCCATTTCTCTTCCGACTTGTCAGTACTGTCACACAAATGAGGCAGTAGTGCAGTCAGTTACAATTAATGGCAATGGCATAACAATCTTTCAAATGCTTAAACTCTTTGTGGTTTTCAGGATATGAGGAACTTACATTTTTGTCAGGGTAATGAAAGGAAAACTTTTTACTGCTTCATGTTCCCGACGCACTTAAATATACAGATGTTTTTTCCCTACGGGCTGCTGTGAAATGCTGCAGTGTGGAAGAACCTTTAAAGAGGAAGGAAACGCACCCCAGCAGCACGGTGACTACGGGTTCGCTGCCTGCAGACAGACGCTGAAAGGGTTACACGAAGGCACCTGGCGAGGAACACACGTGAGAACAGCCACAAGCCACATTTTTCACCTTCCCACTATCATTCCTTATATTTACATGTAATCATTTACATACAGCCCTTCTGCTGCTGAATGCAAACTGCTCACAGGCTCTGACACCTTGATTCTGGCAGCACCTGCTAGCGCAGCTCCCATCTAAGCAGAGTTTGTCAGTATTGCTAATATGAACTCTGTTTATTCAGCGGCTGACAAGTGGGCTGTAAAAATTTGCAGCTGGCAGTTATTTGTCAAAGGAGGCTTCAATCTGGGAGGGATTTTCCTTTTTATTAGTAGTATTTTATTAAATTTGCTTTAATTCCCTCTGATTGGTTTCAAGTTCTGGGAGTGAGAAACGAACATTTACAGACAATTAGCTCCCAAGCCAGCAGAAAAATTGCCTTGAGGGCTGCTGGCCCATAGAAGCCCCACAGCTGCAGAGCCGATTCCTTGTGCTACGAGCAGGAGGGGAAGGACGTGCCTCCCCTTCTCCGCCAGCTGCTAACTTCACCGCTGAGCGTTCCCTTGTTGCTGCCTTCCGAGGAGCAGAGTGGCACAGCTCCAGCGTCAGGAGCGGGCTGGGGAATGACACAGCAGCCTCCCTCCCTCTGGCAGCGGTGACAGGCAAAAAGCTTTCCTGTGACTGAACCCCAACAGGGGAAGAAGTTTAAGGAAGAGGTAACAGCACAAATAAACCTCCTACAACAAAGAGCGGTGAAACGAGGAGGAACACAAACATGATTTTTTTTTATGCTTTCCAAAACGTAAAATAAAACACAGATTCTTTCAAAAAGGAAGGCACAAATGGAGTAGGCTGAAATCTACCACCCGTTACGGTCTGAGGGCTGTTGCAGCTCCTGGAGGCTGAGGGATGCAATTCCAGTACCCCAGAGCACCAAGCAGGCCGACGGGGCATAGCTGGTTCTCCTCCTGCTGTTTTTGCTTGGAGCAGCACTGCTGTTCCTCACAGCAATAATTCTGGCTCCTCGGATGTTTTTTCAGAGCATCACTAATTTGGGTTCTTAGTGTCTGGTGAAATAACTCCCTTTGTTTTCATGAGATGAACTGGGAGAGGGAGGTAAAAGATGCAAAGGTGTGAAATGAGAGAACAACACATGCAGGGATGGTTCTCAGAGAGCTTTCTGCTTCCATTCCCAACAGCGGTCTTATTCTAAGGACGTACTCACAGCCATTATGGACAGGGAAACAGAATGCAGTCTGAGAAACAGGCAAAATCCTATGACCTTAAGGTACTTCTCAGTTCATCATTCCAATTTTCCATCACTGGACGTGTCCAACCATTAAAATCAAGTCCAGCACTAAGACCGCAGGCCTTCCAGAAGCCCAGTGAGAACGTGGCACATGGTTATCACTGGGCTCTGCTACACGGCTGTAAATCACATCCACCTACACAGAAACCTCAAATCATTACAAAGAACCAAAACGATTAAACCCAAACAGCTTCAAATTCTTTCTCCCAGATTATTTACATTTTTGGTATACTGCAGTTAAAACTAACAGAAGAACACCATTGTTAGACACATACTAACAGACTCGTGTAAAAAAATCAGTCCTCTGACAAACTTTCACTGGTCGTAGTCACAGCAGCACAGACCCACTTGCACGAGGGTTACGGTGAGAAGCGCAAGGGCTTGGCTGTCATACCTCAAGCCAAACTGTTATCCAAATATTCACAGTTTTCAGCACGAGCAGGCTGTTTCACGTTCTCAGATTCAGGGGGCTCCTCCAAGCTGCCGTGTGTGCGTGCAGTCGTGACGCTGAGACCCCCGTGCCCTCTGGGGTCCGCAGCACCCAGCGCGTCCCCGGTGACGCCGTTCTGCCTCCTTTGGTTTGGGATCTCACAGTCACTCTCCGAGGTTTCATCACTGTCCTTCAGGGTCTCGGTTTCAGCTGTTGGTTCGCTTTCAGAAGTTGAGGGATCTGTGGGGTTGGACGTGTCCGGGCTGGAGAATGGGAAATCTCCCTCCGAGGAGCCATTAAGCTCTGCCCCAACCACCGTGTTCTGCTCCCCAACTGCATTTTCTGTTCTCTTCCCTTCCAGTTCTGAAACTGCCTGTTCTGTCAGTTTAATTATCTTGCTTTCAAGCTTGTTTATTTCTTCCTCCTCAGAAGGTAACTGGGGTAATGAAGGATAAAAATGTTTATTTTGGTTTCTGTTATTCAAGTTTCTTTCCTGAGGAGCCACGGACTCACTTGCAACAGCACGAGCTTCGTTACGTTCCCCCTTCTGTTCTGCTGAAAGAGAAATGGAACAGCGACATGCCTCATGTTTGTGTACCCGGCCTGGGGACCATCACAACAGTGTCACACCACAGAGACGTCTGCCTCAGTAAGAGATTGCCAGAGTGGTTCTCTATCTTGTCCCTGACCCATTTTTTACATGATAAGCAATCAACACAGGTTTTCTTGCTGGGTCAGGGCTGTTTTGGAGCCTGTCTTTCCCTAACAGTGACAATTTTAGAAGAGTTAGAGTTGACACCACACTGCAGAACAGCACAGGCAAATTTTTTTAGGAGTATCAACTCTAAGCAAGGCACTTAACTGCAGAATTTTGGGGCACAGTTTAACATTAATCCCCAAATCAGTACCACGTTCAGAGGTTAACACAAACTCCTTTAATTTTTTTTTTCTTTTCGCAGCCTCTCATCCAATAATTCTGTTATTGATCCCGCAACACTTCTCCTAACGTAAAAGATTGCTCTAATGTGGTTGGTGTGATAAAACAAAGCAGAAAAATATGAAATATACTGTTACACTGAAAGCCAAACACTGAACAAAGTGACAGAACGGAGAAAACAGTGATGTGCAAACAAACAGCTCTGTAAGAGAACGAATTTGTCCTCGTCTCTGTTAAGGCCAAAAAGCCTCACTGAAAATCAGCTTGTGGAGTCAAATAAGAAAAATTGGGAAATGCCAGAAGTAGGGCTGCTCCGACAGCTCCAAATGGCTCTTGCAGTGCATGTGCATTACCTTTTAGTACAGGAGCACTTCCTGGATTTCTCCCACAGGAATCCTGCCCTGCTCAATGCACGGAGCAGACTGGCTGCAGGGTGGGATCTGAGCTGTACAGTGCAGGAGCCTACTGCCTCTACCAGCCCTGCCTCATTTATAAGCTGGGAGCTGCTGAGTGAGTGAGACAAGGGTGGGCACGAAGGGAACAGACAGTCTAACTACCATTAAGGAAGCCGGGAAAGTCACTCTGAAGAGCTGGGATTTAACTCTGTGGAAAAGGCAGGGATAAATTAACTTTCAAAAGGTGATCACCCACTGGATCTAATCCTCATTATCTGAGTGCTCAGCTGGAAACTCGGAGCTTGATTTGCAGCACTGCTGTGCTCACATTATATATTTGAACACACGTACTCTCCATGCTCTAAAAATAGCTAAAACTTAGGCACCTCCACTTGGCACTCAAAATTAGAGGGGACTTTGCATTGCTCTTTGTGTGGCACGGTTTCCTCCTACAGAGGGATAACACCACCCCATCACCTCGCTGCAGTGCTGTGAAGATAAATCATTCATAGAAGAACAATTTGTGTGAAGTTCACAGAAAAACAGTACTTTTGTCTTCAGAGAGTGCTTGAAATGGAGCACAGGCAGTACAACAGGAACAATGCGTTCACCAGTGACGATAAAAAGAGAGCTGTTCCCCAGTGGCTCTGATGTTCCCGTACAATCCATCACACGACACCCTATATTGGGTGCGCTGGATGCAGAGAGGTTTTGTGGCAGGACACAGTCTTTAATTCATGTGCCTGTACTATGTCATTATGCATTTTCACACAGGAACTGCACAGTATATCCTACAGACTTCTACCATCCAGCCTAATTGAAACTGATAATAATTACAGGCCAGAACAGGGCTTGATGAGATCATGGTAAGCAGATAGATTTGATCAAAAAGGCCTGAAAAAGGGCCTCTGATTATCTGTACATCTAGCTAGAGCAACATTTTATGTATTACAGAAGGTTCTGGTAAAAAATGTATGTTAGCTCAAAGGATAGAAAGATTTTCTGGGCCAAACACACATTAAATATCCATGGTAGTGTTTATAGGGCCACAGTTGACTGACCTCAGGCCCAGCATTTAAAAATATGCAAGAATCTCATTTCTATTCCACTTATCTGTTGTCATTCAACTGATCAGTCAGCTAATAATAAAGTAAAAGTGGTTTTGTTTTTATTGCTGGAATACTTTTAAACTGAGGTCATACTTGCTCGGTGAATAAAGGCCGATGAACACATTCCTGTCTTCTTAGTTGCCAAATTCCCCCAGATTTTGGAGGCAGGCTGCAGAGATCAAAAATTGCAGTGTGGAGCAAATTCCTAAAACTCAACTCCAGGCAGTCATCCTCTGTGTAAAGCAGCACAGAAGTTGACAGTGCATCACTCCCATGGAGCTGCTGACTGCAGAAGAGCTGTCAGCTCCAAGGAGGAGATACCCTGCAGCTGAAAACGCGCTGCTTCTTTTCCAGGCTTCGAAGGGAAAATGGAAAGCACAAAATCCTCCAGAAAAAGGATCTGGAACAATGGAAGAAGTTATTGCTCCATCTACTGCTAGAAGGTATGGCTTCCCCAGCAGCTGGCAGACTGGCCCATGGATGTGCTCCTCTGTCACCAAGAAGTTGACCTCGTTTATTTAAACTGTCACAGAGCTGGGTTTTAAGTTTGAGTTCTCACTGCAGGTTACCAGGTACCCTGTGCCACATACAAATTAAAAGCAAGCTGTTTGTGCAGGCAGAGCAGTAATTTCTTAATCCACCACAATTTAATCACGGGATTTCTCTGTTACAGTTATGAAATGGGAAAGGGTAAAGAGGGTGACCTACTGGGAGCCAATTTTTCTGATAACTGCCACAGGCCTAATCCTTGGCTGTCTTGTCTTCAAGGCTGTTTTCTTCCAGTGATCTCTTCCTGTTGGGATCTGTGCTCCTGCATGGTATCTCTTTGTTTACCCGGTCCCTCCATATACTCTGCCCACTTCTTATCCTCCTTTTAGCCTTTATCACATCTTGCCTTCAATGACAGAATTTGGATTCCTCACTCCTGTGCTTAGAATGGGATGAAAACTCCTGCCTATCTTCTCAAGGGTGGAAATCTTTTCCCGTTTGTAAATTCCTTGTCCATTAATTATAGATATATTACATGTTTGCATGGTTTTTTATTAAAAAAAAAAAAAAAAGTGGTTATCAGAATTAGAGACACAAAAAAGTTACTTGGCTGACATTAAAAAAAATCAGCTGAAGTAGAAAATACATCATGGAAAGCTTCAGTCCAGAGTGAACGTTTGGCAGCGCTACACAGCAACAGAAACAAGGTCTGATGAGATTTGACAGGCAGCTTTAATCAAAACTGTAATACCAACCTCACCTAGGACAGGAAAGGAAAGAACGTAATACCACCAAGTAAATACCTTCAGTAACTGCAGATTTAATTAAAAATCAATGATTAAGCAGGCAAAAAAAAATGAATATTTATGAGTTGTTATTACTCACTGGAGAACTACTCACTATAGTTTCACTTCTTATTTTTAGCAAAAATATCAGCTGAGCAAGATTATAAAAAACGATCAGTCCGGCTGTCAAGTTTTATCAGATGATGATATGGATAATAAAATCAAAATTAAGCCACAACCTATTTAGTTTCAGGACTAACAAATAAATTGTTTATGATGCTTCATGGTTAGCCGAGTAAGATCTGGGCATACCAGAATATTGTGTCCATTAAAGACCTTACTCAAGCACTGATAGGCAGGCACAATCACCTATCTCCTGACCATTATGAAAAACTCAGGAAAAAATTGAGGTTATCAGGAAAACACTATCTTTTTGCTACTGTCACATAAAGTTAGGCTTGACTTTGGAGAGATGTTAATGCTTGCTATTGGGGAAAGTTTTGAACAAAACACGTGGAAGACTTTAAAAAAGCACAGTCAATTTATCTGGGAAAATGAGGGGGGCTTATTTCAATTTACTGGGTGCAATCAGGAAGCCTTTCATCTAGGTATCAGCTTTAATGCAGCAAAGTGCTAAGCCAGTTCCACAGACTGCTCTCCTACTGTGCACTCTAAGGGAGGGAAAAAGAGCAGGAGGCTAACACAGAAGGCATGAATAACTTGTCACAGTATCAAGTTATCTGGCATGAAAATTCTTGGAGGTGTACGACCTGATGCCTAGCGCTGGGCAATCTCTTCAACAGTCATTTTTCAGCGGTTTCTTTGCTCTTTGTACAGGGACCAGCTATCCATTTTACTTGTGGATGATTTATTCAATCTCAGTGACCACTGAAACTTTGCCTTCTGCTATCCCAGCATGAAAATTACATTTTATTTAGAAAGAAATGTGTGCTCAGCTCTCATCATGTTCCTTACGGTCCAGGTGCTCACCTTGTACTTCAGTTTGCTGCGGCTTCTCAGTAAATGCTAACAACGGTGACCTAGACCGCTGTATAACAGGCAAGGCTGGGTCACTGAACGTTATGGTGTCCTTTCCACCTGAAACAATCAAAGTGTTAGAACCATTAATTCGCTAATTGCACTCATCGTTCACTAATGATATTCACACAGATCCTACAGCTTAACTCCTTTTTTTCCAGTGCCATGAAAAGAAGTACAGAACCAGAAAAGCATCTCAAATGATCCTTCTACAGCATGGAAATAAAGTATTTTATAGCATAGCTGGAACATGTAAGTCAAATAAAGAAAAATAACGAAAGGTAATTATTATTTATTTTTTTTAGACACATTGCAGAGCAAAGGACAACCTTTGAAAGAAGAGCAGGTGCTATATTCAGCAAATTGTATTCACCATACAATTCAGGTTATTACAAATCAGATCATACCAAAAGTTTTGCAGTAAGTAATCTGGGGTAAGGCTATATTAATACACGGATCATTTGCATGCCATTGCCAGCAAGTGCTCAGCACTGACTCTGTACTCTTATCACCCTGCCTCCTATCACCTGTGTACTTTTACACTACAGGCTCATATATGTACTACAACGTTTCCTTAAAAAAATAAAAATAAATGTAAAGATTAGCACAACTATGAGGCAAGCCAGAGCTGAGGCAGCAAACCAGCAGACACTGCTAGGGAACTGGAGGGATTTTAACCTGAAAATTCCCCAAACGCTTCTGAGCATTTTTGTTTGGAGCCAAATGCACAAGGGCAATTTTCCAGCTCTTTTGCTGAGAAAATTGTGCAAGAAACTCTTCAGCTGAGGACTTTGCTGTAGATGCCCAGTCTTTACATACGTTAGCAATACAGAAAGCAACACCTGCAGACTCTTTAGGAAGTCCTCCACTATTCAGGATGCTTGTGCTCGTAGTGACTGACATTACCTTAAACCTAGAGGGAAGGTGGCAAGAAATTTGCAAGATCAGCTAAGCGTGGTGTTTGCGTGGCCTCCAGAACAACTGCCAGCCGATAACTAATGGCTGGGAAGGTGGCAAGCTCCTGCTCTATTTATCTCCATAAGAATGGACGTTTATGTAACAACCACTTCTCCCCTCTAAATCTGCTTGTACATTTCACCTTAAGGCGACATCCTAAATCTAATCACCCATCCAAGACAAGGACTTTGGAAAGGGCACCAGGTCAGGAGATACCCCGAATAAATCCTTCCCTGAGAAAGTTCTGGTACCTCCTGAGGGAGAGTGAAAGTCAAGCTGTTCCCTCGGCATCAAACTGGGCCGCCCCAGTCTCTAACTGCTTTGGAGCACGCCGCCTGTAAAGACCTTGATACTGGAGGTATTAATGACTTTTTAATATCCTTAGCATGTTGGGGTGTATACTGCAGCAATGCGAATGCAATTAATGCTTTAGAAGCATTGACCTTGTCAAGCTTTGATCCCACTGTCAAGTATGCATCAGAATTCTGCCTCTGCGATAGCAAGTAATAAAAAGAAATAATTAACTGACAACAAAGTACAGCCCTTGCCCCAAGTGTACGGCAAAATTAATTAAATCTAAAGGAAATAAAAAAGGCAAAACAAATCTGATGGCTATTCCAAAATGCAAAGGCCCCTAAAAGAATGCACTTTCCTGCAACACTGAAGGAATTTCTGTGTGGAAGTAGAATTAAATCAAACAGGGAACTAGTCGTGCAGCAATACCTTATATTCATACGCATGGTCAGAAGTAGCCAATGTCTAAAAGATCCAAAAGAACACAGTGGAGGAGGCCAAATTCAAAAGGATTATAACTAAAGAATTTGGGGGGGAACCACTCTTAACAGTTAAGTGGAAAGCAGAGAATTATTTTTTTGGTAGAATGAAAAAAAAAGAAGTAAAGCCTCAGCTACAGACCCTTACAAGCTTCAAAAAAGAAACTTCTTGACTTCCAGCCAGCATTTACACAGCAAACACATTCACCTTCACATTTTTCTCTGAAAACCAACTTGGTTACATAAAATAAGTTCAGTATCCACACAGCTTAGCCACAGATGTGGCCCGAAGAGCCCCGTATATATTTATTTATTAACAGTGACTCCCAACCACTCACGAAGGAGGGACGCGGCTGTTGCTGTGCTCTATTCTTTGCATCAAGATCTGAAGTTGGATTACACATGGGGAATTTTAATTAGCTGCCATGGAAGCTCAATTTCATAACCCATACGGCTTCATGCAGAGTTGCTCTATTTAATGAATTTTAAAGGGCTTTGGTGAAAAGCATACAGATCTCAGAACAAGCAGACCGGTTTTCAATAGGAGCACATTCATTTGCTGTCTTCTCCAGGAGAAATGAACTCCTCTACAAGATTCCCAGGCTTGGAGATCCACGTAAAACCTCTGCTCCATTCAAACAGCCTCCAACACAGCAGCTGCTGAGCCCATTAATTCTGCCTGGCCCCTGCTCCTCGCTGGTTACTGAAGAGCAAGAGGCAGCACAGAAACCTTCCTAACAACCCAGGCAGGGAAAGGCTGAGTCATGGCTCAATCTTTCCTTTAGGCTTTTTTTTTTTTTTCAGTGGAAATCTGGAATTTTCAGGAACTGATAGATTTTGAAAAATACAGTCTCACTTATCTGAATATCTAGTGCCATCTTAGTGTAAGAGGACTAGGCTGGTGTTTAGTTCATTTTAATGCTAAGAATAATTACACATGCATATTTGAACCAACCATAACGTATGTAAGACAAGGCAAAGAATCAAATGCTTCTGTCAGCATCACATCCTCTGCCTCCTTCTCAAGACAAGTGGGCTCATAAGAAGAAAACAGAGGTAAATCTATGACCAAGGTTGGTTTATTTTTAGCAATGAACCTCCCCAAATATTCATTCAATTAAAGCCCGTTTTCCAAACAGGGGAAGCCGAAGTTTGCAATAGGCAGAACTTCTACAGAAACTGAACTTATGCTACCAGATCAACCATTTCGAAAATTAAAACATATGCTTCCTCTTCATTTAGCTTCCCCATAGTTGATTCATGCATTGCACAAAAGGCAGATGACCAATATGTCACCTAACAAAAAAGTTAGAAGCAGTCAAGCTCTTTTTTCAATAGGGTGAAATTTATTAGCATCATTTATTAACAGCATTTGGAAGGTATTAATATCATGGTGACAATGGATGCTTTAAATGTTATACAGACAACAATGCCCAAGTGGGAACGTTGAGTTCAGATTAAAACCCTTCAATTTATAAAGTGCATATCTTTCAGGGGCAGACTGAACATCAGCTTTCATCTGCATACTCTTCCAGAGACAGAAATTCAACTCAAAACCATATAATGCTTCTCTTTGGATTTAAGACTGCCTAGGTGAGATAGCCTCTGTGTTCTGCCTCTCACCCAAGCTCAGATTCAGCTGCAGAGTCCGTTATGCTATTTCCAATGCTACCTATTACATGCTGCTGTTTTATGGAGCAGAAGCTTTCCACACTCTGAAAAGAAATGTGGCAACCCACAGTTGTTGCAAGGCTCTTTCTGACCACATCGGGACTACAGTGCATTTGGAAACAAAACTACACTCTTGATTTAAAAAGAAGGCAGCAAACTAACAAACCAACCTTGGTGTTCAACAGAATTCATAAGCTACTGGAAAATTCATTTACAATTATTAAGGATCATCCTTCCTTACTGTTTTCCTCAATTTAAACAAAGTGCCTCGTAGAGCAGCCTCTATTTCTCTTGTGGTCAACTAATTCACTTGACTGAACATCTTAACCTGACAGATATAAAAATGTTCAGATAACATTTCCATTTATTTACATGCAGTCATAATATTTAATGCACTGCTAGAATCAGTTACTAAAAATATATATGTCAAGCAGAACCTACTCCCAAATCCCACTGAGACATTGTAGCTCAGGCCTTCAGGCAGCAAAAGAAAAGAAGGAAAGAGACAGTTGTTATTGTATAAATATTAATTTGATGTCTTACCTACACAGACCAACAACGGAGCAATTAGTTCCCACTGCTTGTTGTTCTTTTTAATACATTTTGTGAAGATTAGAAACACTGCTCTTATTAGTGTACTAATTCCATGGAACGGTATTTTTTGGGGGGAAAAAAAAACACAACCAGTCCTACATTAACCCTTTAAGCTTATGATACACATTTGTACTAATGTACAGAACTCTATTAGCAGGATCTTGCCAAATATTTCACCTCCACTTTTTGGAGAACGTGGGGAGGGACAAATGCTCCCAGCACTGTATGAGCATTAGATGCCTAACTGAAGAGTAACCCAGGGGAACAAATTTGGGACTTTCAGTTCTGGAAAGCCCCAGTGAAAGCCAGTTCCAGAAAGATGATTCAGAATGCCTGCAACAGGCAGAAATATACCCCATTAGGCCACGTTGCTTTTTCACTAGTTCTCTTCAGCTTTGTCAAATGTTTTTCTTCTAGATTAAAAGCTTGGGTATAAAAACACAGAGCCAAAAACCCAGAAGCCTGAACTATACTAGCTCCCACCCCCACTGCTAGGAAGCTGTAAACAACAATGCCTAATGGTGCAAACACCAACAATGGAGCAGCATAATTTACAGTGGTTAAAAAAGATACAATTAGGTGTAATGGGAAGAAAAGAAGCAAAAAGAAAATGTAAATTAAATATTGCCCATTTTCCTAACAGCAAGGTCTATTAGGAAGCAGATTAATCTCCCATTACTTGAGTAATTTAAACCAAATACAATACTTAAGATGCTACAGGGAATAATCCTGTTCTAGAGAGAGGGACTAGAAAATTTCAGATCATTTACAGTTCCAGTTTCTCAGAGATTATCATTCTACAGAAAAACATTATGAAATACCGCAATAAAAACCATGGAAGTTACAAAAAGTACAAAATTAATCAAAAAACCTGTTGAAAAACATCATGGCTATTATCCTATGTGTATCATTTTATACAACTGCTTAAATAAAATAGCTCAAAGTTTTTGCCTTTCTTCTTTTTCTTTGCGAACTTGTGAACTATGAAGACAATCTGATTATTTCCAATACTTATTTTATTGTATCCATACTGGAAATAGGGTTTAAGTAGCATCGCGAGCTTTGGTTTCAACTCAATGTTTATTTGAGGTTTCTAATTTTGCAAACGTGCTTTACAAAATGCCATCGTTCACAAAATACTGCACGTTCATAAAATAACTGTCATTTAAAAAATTATAGCCAAGCTTTTCTTAAATGCAAATCTATCCATGAAAACTACATAATGCAAGCTGTTCTCTTGAATTTTTACTAACCTGGAAGACTCCACAAACCAGCGATTTCCAAAGTTCTTAACTTCTTTTCAAGTTCTGCCACTCGATTACCTAAAATTCTTTGAAAAAAAGAAAACAACAAAGAAAAAAATCAGAAATATTCAGCTGAGAGGGGATTCCTTGTCTTAGTAAGGTAACCAAAGCCTGATTGTTTACATGACTGCAATTGAATTTTTAACTTGCTACTTGACTAGTGTAGTAAACCTGTTCACAATTCCCACTTTTTACTAATGGCAACAGACAGCCTCCCCCAGAGTTTAGAGAAAATGAAATTTAGTTGTCTAACTTATCCCATGATTAAAAAAAAAAAAAGATTTAAAAAAGAAGATCTAGGATGTACTAGACAGTCAACCTTTGCACATTACGGACCAAGAATAGCAACTTGCAGTATTTCTATTTCCTTTGCTTGCAAATCTGTCTTCCCAGTTCCTTTTAATTTTCTCTGCAGCTAAATTTGGAAGGTAAGGGCTATGTGATCTAAATATGCAAAATCCAATATATGGATTAATTTTGAAGTTCTAGTCATGATTTTGGCCTACTGTTATTCACAAGGGTTTGTCTATCACTAAGATTGCTTAATGCAGCAACAAATTGCCTTGCTGCTACATCTCTCTTCTTTTAAGTGCTGAACTCTTCTTCTTTACTAAAAAGCTTCAAGCTCTTTAGTGCCTTTATCACCCACCCTCTCTTAGTTTCCACTGCATTTCTTGGGTCATCTCTTTTATATGTGATTCCTACATAAATACTATTTGCGGTTAGCTCTCCTGCAGGATTTAACTTTCAGTTTTAATTCTCTCCCAAGATCAAATGCGAGATTCCTATCTTGCAAAGAAAGCTTTTTTTTTTTTCCCCCCCAATGAATTTTTGAAAGTGTTTCTCTCACAGGCACAGCAAGTCTCCCAGAGTCAGAAGTCTTTAAATAAATCCCAAACAATACACAGAGTGAAAAACCTGTTTTTTTCTCTCAGACAGCAATTCTAAACATGACAGCAGAGATAATGGGCAGCAAGTTTTACTCATCAAATTACAGCAATGGGATAAGTCAGTTAAATTTGAACTGAATGCTGAGAAGCAGCACAACACAACACAGCAAGGCAACATCATCTTCCCAAGCTCGCCAGGGCCGTGTAATACTGCACTGCATGCTCTCCACCTAGGGCTTTATGCTGCAAACATCTGAGCAACCTGGGAATGTCATTACTGACAAGATGACAGAGTCTGGAAGATGAAGGACAGCAAAACCAGCAAATATTAAATGGGCTAGGAAAATCGATGAACAAAGACTAAGGATTTCTGAAATCTCTGATGTGAGGGCTCTGCAATGACAGAAGGGAAGCCTGGAAGTATTTTAAAGACCACAAAAATGCCAGGATGAGATAGGCTATAAAAGAGAAAGCTCATAATGAACATTGAAGTAAGTACTGGGTGGCACAAGGGGTATATAGCAATTAGCAAGCAAGCAGCCCATCCTGTGTACTAGCAGAGGGGCGAGTGTGGCAGCAGTTATTTCTCCACTGAAATTCAATAACCAGCCAGACCACCAAGGTTATGATGGATCTAATGCTGTTGCCTCCAGAGACAATCAAAATCGTTCAAGTCTAGATTTTGCTTTCAGAATGCTTCCTTCTGATACAAGGGGCTCAGATTTAACAGCTCTATGTCCATATCCTGGTGTGCTGCATTGCCCTAAGGGCCCGCTGAAGGTCAGCTGAAGGATATGGAGATCCCCTGGCTAAGGGGCAGGGAACAAAGAAATCATGCAAGATTCCTTCCAATGTTAACTCTGCCAGGGAGCCAACAAAACAAAGCTGATGTGGCTAATGATTGTCACTACAAATGGGTCATGCCTCGTTATTTTAATAAGTAGTTCACCCATAGTTCCAAGGCAGAAACGGGGGAAAAGATACTGCCCTCCCTGTCAGTTTCAATAAACCCGCAAATCCCACTCTCTAGATTAAGTTCAGTTACTGTTACTGCTCTTGTTATTCGGACAATAGCAAAATCACTCTTCTCTTCCTTCTCTTAAGCTTTATAATTCGTTTATCTGCTGTATCACACTATTTCTAAAGATTCTGGAGCAAATCTATCCTGGTAATTCCTACTGAAGCCTCTGAAAAGACAACAGACATTTATTTTTTTTCAGCTTTGTTGCAGGTTCTCATGTATGAGGACCATCCTGCAGCTCTGAACACTGCTCAGCAGGAAGAGAGGACAATACTTAATGATGCTGCTTTCATTCAGGCACAGAGCATAATACATTCCCTGTTGAGTACGATTCTAGTTCGCACCAAACCACATTATTTGAAGAGAGGTATGGGAGAAATTAATCCTACAAAAAGCTGTGAGTCTTAAATAAATGTTTATTGGAAATCCTGCTAACAGCACGGTTTGCCCCTTTCCACTGTGATCGAAGTAATTTGGCACCTCCACATGCGCCGTGGAAAGACCGAGCTGTGGTAGCCTGGACCAGCAGGTATTTTGGAAGATGCTGTTTAGGTAGTATCCGATTAGCAGCCCTAATCTATTTTCTACCTCTAGCCATCATGGACCAGATCCTTTGACTACAAGAGGATTGTGTCACTGACAAAGGTGCCTGGAGCTATTCCCATTGCTCTCTGGTCACGCGTCTAACGCAGCAAGGGAGGTTGTCTAAGCCTCCCTCCAGGACAAGGTTTTAGAGGAATCTGTTGGTCCCGTAACGGCAGCAACGCTCCCACCTGAATACAGAAACTCCCTTCTAGCACTCCCAACGCACATGAGCACAGCCTCAAGGGAGCTGTGCTGATTTACAGCACCTGAGCTCCCTTCAGCCTCACCTTCAGCTTAGTTCTAGCTCTGGAACAGGTCACAGGTTAACACAACCCTTGTTGTGCTTCTGGCCATGACCAAGCTTGCCCAAGTAATGTTAAAATCAGTGCAACATGTCTAAGCAGGAGAGCGGTTTCTAAACTCATCTGGCTTGCATGAGTGCTGGCAATTTCATGAACAAATTGCACTAAGAAAGAGCATATAACTAACTGCTTATTGCCGGTGGAAGCCAAAAAGATTTTTATCCATTTTCTAGGCAGGGTTAGGGCTGTTGATTTTCACATTTATGTGACTATTTAATCTGGCAACACATTACTGCATACAGAATTCATTTACAACTGCTTTTTCAAATTAAGCTAATGTGCTTGAGAGGAAAAAGATAGGCTGCTTCTTAAACTTGGCAGTAGTAGATACCAATCCCATGGGCAAACTGACCCAGCTTCTTGCCATGTAACTTTTTTTCTTAAATCATAGATCATATTTTCATAAATCATTGGGTTGAAGGGGACACCTCCCACAAGACCAGGTTGCTCAAAGCCCCATCCAGCCTGGCCTTGAGCACTTCTAGGAACAGGGCATCCACAGCTTCTCTTTGCAACCTGTGCCAGGGCCTCACCACCCTCTGAGTAAACAATTTCTTCCTATCTTCCTAAATCTATCCTCTTTTACTTTAAAACCATTACCCCCTTGTCCTATCACTACACTCCCTGATAGAGAATCCCTCTCCAGCTTTCCTGTAGGCCTTTATCTTGTAAAAATGGAGCTAAAAAATTACAGGCTGGATTTAGCCCACTCATTTCTAGGCATATCCTCCCACGGTTCCTTTTATCATGCCACATATTTAGAAAATCAGCAAGAATGAGAGTGTGCCTGTTCCAAGAGCAAGTGGTAATAACGGATGATTTTAACAACAGGATAACAGCAGAAAGTCAACTTCAACAGCACAGCCAAATTACAATCTAAGTAAAAAAAAAATAGTCTTGATATTTCTTTATTTAATCAAAATGCAAATCTACTATCCTATTATTTAAACTTACAGAGCTGTATTTCGATCTTCGAGCAACAAAACAGGTTTTGGCTTTGGAGTACACTAACTGTTGGGAGGGAAGTAAGTTCATATGGTCTGAAGAGTCCCACTTCCTGAGAACAGAATCACTAACAGATTAATCGTCTATCAAATATCAGAAGTATTTCTTCCCTGAAAGAAACAACCACTCCAAAAATCTCATGTTCTCTACCCAGCTGAATCTCACCTTTTTCATGTAACAATCTGAAAGATCAACTCTGTTCTCCAAACAAGCTCTTTGCACAGGAAAAGCTGGGCAAACAGGAGAAGAGGGATAAAGGAGAAGATTTCTATTTATGTAAAACCGTCTGTCAAACCATTTCTCTCTAGCCCCACTTCCTTCTCCTCCTTTGAATGGAGCGATGTCTTCAAGCAAAGAATGCATCTACTACGAGTCTGTGGAGCCACCTGTTTCACCCGTGCAGTGCCCTCAGTCTCACCTCTGACTTGCTCCAACAGCTGGGCAGTTTCTTACCCATTTTCAGAAGTCATCAGCCTCTACTCCTAATTTTTTACATGGTAATTAAGTGACCCCTACAACCACCTAATGCACCTGAAATAAGGGATAGTTTTCTCTGATGTCCTACCTGCACATCCCTTTTTCACTTTAACCCTTTTGTGACTCAGGTGCTTCTACATGAAGTAGCTCCCATTCTTCCTAGCTCCTTAAAAGCTTCTTTAATCCAACTAAAGCCAAAGGTGACAAAAAGAACAAGCACACTGCACGGGAGTGTTACTGCCCTTCACTCCTTCCCAGGATTTATGATTCTGTTTTTTCCCCTGAAGCATCCTGAGCCAAATACAACACTGCAGTTCTGAGCACACTATTTCAGAGGGAGGTGGATTATCACTGCCCCCTAAGACCTCATCTTCTGTTGGGCATCACATATTAATTATTGCACGTGTCCAACCTCGACTTCAATGGTTACAGATGATCAGTTTGGCACACAGATAAAATAGTATCTCCTACTGAAGGCTTATCTCAAGAAAGCCCGTGCTCAACAGATGAGAACAGACCCTGGTACCAGAAGGTAAAGCCATCACTACAACAATGCATTTGAAAGATGCAAGAAACTGCAGGAGATATAAAATTAAGAAAGAAATTTGCTACAGTTACAGGCAAGAATATGCACATAATTACACGAGGTCATGACTCGATATCAGGATGTAAAGACAAAGATCAATTACACCTGAGCTACCAGCAGTTCCTCGCTAGATGTTTCTCAGCTGATGTTACATCAGCAGCAAGAAGGGGGTAAGCAGCTGTGAGCCCCTCCAGTAACACTGCTCGGTGCAGGAACTCCCCTTACATTTCACGACACACAAAAGGCATGAATTGACTGAGCTGCCATCAACTTGAGCTGGGCTACGTTCTTCCTTTAGTCTCCCTTTAGCTGATCAGGCATTTGCTTTCTCAACAGTATTTAAGAGCAGCTATAAACTGCTCCTCCACTTCTGTTGCCACATCACTAAGAATTATGCAATGGAGTCTGCCTAGTATCAGAGTTATGAATTTTCAAAATGAATCATCTATTCTAGTGCAATACAGTGCACTTCAGTACTACTCCTTCCTTTCATGAACGATGTCTGCCTGTTTCTGACATCTGGTCCTGATGTGCTTTTGAAAAGCCTGAATAACCTCTGATTACCAGTAGTGACTCAGTGTTGCAAACAACCCCTCCAAATCACCAAAAAAAGCCAGAAAGAAAAAAACAAACAACGAACAAAAAACCTGAGCACAGCATCAAGGAACACTTCCTAGCTCTGATTTTCATGCACCATATGAGGACAATAGTATCAGAATGTCAGAAAATGTGTCAAAAACGATGATATTCTGCCATGATAGGTGCAGTGCAAGGTACAAAGAATTCTACTGATGAGTAGAACAGCTAAGGGTAAACAAATTCTCCTTGAAAGTTCAGTTCAGGTTTAAAAAAATAAACTAAATCATACAGTAGTAATATAACTGCATTTATCTCCTAACATTTTTGGCAAGTAACTACAGGAGCAACAGCTACAATCCATATTATACATAGGCTACTGGCCTGTGACAAATGTCACATTAAAACTTTTCAGAGCCTTTCCTAGGTGTGTCATTTACTGTTCTCACCAGTGTTTGTTGTTAACACTTGATTTATCGTGTATCTTCTCCATTTCAAAGGTGTCCTTCCTCCTGGCTGCTTTTCTTTGGCTCTCCCTACAGACTACCTGCTAGAAATGCCACTTCATTACTGGAAACCAAATAGTTTCCTATGGTTTATCTTCAACCTGAACTGTGAATCAATCCTTGTGTAGCAGAAGCAGGCAGGTCTCTTTAAAATATATTTTTTTCTCTAAACACATAGCTGATCTTTCAGTTCTAAAACCTGAAGAACCCACCTGTTAACAATGACAATGAATTCTCTCTGAAAACAGACCTTCCTTTCCATTTCCCTGAAACTCCCCCAGAACTAGGACTTTGCCATGGCTTGGTACGTTCTATTTCACTTAGAAGTCGTGCTACCTACTTGTTCGTTTGCCTTTGGTGTTGTATGACCATGTTTTTTTCATGGATCGTTTCCAACAGTGCAGTGGCCAGTGATTTGAGATCTGAAATGGACTGTGGCGTGGCTGGAAGGCTACATCCATGATCCTCCGACAACAACTCTTGGACTATAATGTTAAAAACACAAATGAGTTTTGGCTTCTCGTGCACAGAGACGTGACACAAACATTTATTTAACATCAAAGAATTATTACTTCGATGAATACATATAATTTTCCTTCAGCTAACAAACAACACCAAAAGAGGAGAAATGTAATACGCAGCTGACAGAAAGACGGCGGCTTTGTGAGCTGACTGCTGTTCCACAGCAATTGCCAGAACAAGAAGAGGCAGACACATTTTCTGTTCATTTAATTCTGCTTTTGGAAAATGACTTTTGTTCAGGAGGAAACAAACTCATTCTGCTAAACCAGTGAGGCCTACAGATGGTAAAAAATGGGGTATTTCTCTCTCACTTACATTAAAATATAAGCCCACAAGGAAGTTTTTATATTACTTTTTGTAAATCTTATATCCTTCAGGTTATTTGAGATTGATGTGAAAATAGTCACCCATGAACTTCCTCTGCAGCTTAGAGCCTGTTTACCTTTCAAGCACATCAGGAAGTTCACTAGTTACTTCTGTAACTAGAATCTGGCTCTGCCTCTTTATACGCGAGTATATGAAGAAGAGGACACAAAAGGAATCAAAAAATATTTTCAGCCTGCTACAACAAACACTACTGATCTCAGGTGTGTGTATGAATGTACCACCACCTCCACAGCAGGGTGGTACACCGGTACACTGCTTGGCACAGTGAATTTTCCCTACTACTCTGCTTTCCTTTCTTTTTTTAATCTTAATTTTTGTTTGAAGGGGGAGATTATGCCATTTTGCTTCCCACAAAGAAACATGGGACAATAAATTTTTTTGCAAACATCTGAATATAAGGAGCAGAAAATTTGACTTAGGGTCCCCCTCCTCTATCCCCCTGTATATTTTTCATTGGAATATGAATCGAGGTTGTCATTGTTAGCTGAGGAGAGAGACTGAAAAAAGAATTGATTTGTCAGGGTCAAAGTTGCAAACAGGCTTACAGATAAGAAAGAATACATTTGATCCAGCTGACTGGGAAGAGAATGAATGGCAAAGGAGTACCAAAAGGAGAAGCAATACTCAAGAGGCAAATTTTGTATCGAGTCAACTGAGAAAAGGATGAAAAAACAGCACATGATAATAAACACAGAAGAAAACAAAGATTTTGTTTTGGTTGGTGAGGAAAGTGTTACTGAAATTAAGAGGTAAGATGAGAGGAATTCAACGAGACACGCAACACTGTGCTGCGTTTACGTAATACCTTGCTTTGCAGACAGGACGCCAGTCAGAGCACTGCTACTGGATCTGCCATGAGTCTTTGAATTTTTTCGCCTCTCTAGTGCGTTCTGAGGAAACAACAAATATCTCACTTAGAAAAACAGCAGCCAAAAAAGTTCTACTTCACTCCTTTCATCAGGAGTAAAAAATCTGAATTGGATTTTGGTCTCAGAACTTCTCCACAGGGCCTGAAGCTACACTGATAGTATCCTATAGATAGTGTACTATGGGGCAACATCCTATGGAAGCGTGATCTTCCTGGAATATTACAGCACAAACAGATTTTGCAATGTTAAAAGACTCATTCTGCCTCATTGCAATCACTTTATTGTAGTCTCCCCAACCCCTTGCCCTAACCCCATGCATTTTTAAAACTTGTCTGTTTTTGAATAAACTGATGAGTGCCAGTGAAGATGCTGCAGTATTCTGTAGTCAGTGTCAGTCAGGATCAAAATCAGACCTTCCCCGGCATTTCTCTTGATAGAGTTCAAATGGAAAATTCAAACTCCTCCTATCAGGACTTCTAGAAGTCCTTTCAGGAGGAAATACTGACTTTCAGGACTTAATAGCAGAACGATCCTGCTACAAAAGTCCAGCTCTTGCAAAACAACTACAGTTATGTGAAACCCCTGAGACCACCAAGATGTTCAGCTCTCACCCATGAACAAACTTAAACTCTGACATACCAATATCACGAACATGTACAGACACTGAAATGAACTTGGCAATACTTTCAGAATTTTTGATCATTCACAAAAATTAGTGCTGTGACTGCTTCACAGTGACCTAAATGGTTAAGCAGTCCTACTGATGGTCCTAAGACAGCCATTCCCATGCCTTAACATGCCTTTCCCACTTTGCGAAATCACATGCAGAAGAGAATGAAAGTGCTTCACTGCAGGAAAGAGCGAGAATATTTTGCCCTTTAGGTTCAGTCCTGAAGGTTTACTGCACAACAATACAGACCTTAACCCAGGAACGAAGGACCCATGAAGACTTAGCACTCATTAGGAACAAGCAGTGGTACCATGAGGGAACAGGGAGGCAAGAACTGCTTGGGGCAGGAATGCAGCTGCAGCCGTTTCCCACACACTGTGTGACTTGCTACTTTTTACCTACCCGCCACAGAACTTAAAAATAAAATAAAAATTGCTTCACTTTTCCAAGTGCCCCTAATAGTTGACACATTGTTCTACATCAGATGAAAAGCCTACAAGATCACTGAGCATGTAACACTCATACATGCTAATATTGTCAGAATGTTAAAAGTGATTTTTCTTTGACAGCATAATTTTTTCCTTTTAATTCATATAAACCCAAGAATGAACAATAACCTCCACGAACAACAAAGCACAGTTTAGATGATATATACATTGAGAGGATGTTACCTTATATTTAGTAATATTAGACTTAAGAAGGTTCACTTCCTCTTGAAGTTGCTTTAATCTCTCTTGAAGATACCTGGAAAAAAAAAAAAAAGTCATCTTTTACATCACGTTGGGTTCAGTATTGCCTCAAGTGCTCCTCTTTACTATGTGGAATGTCTTCTCTTTGAGTTACTGAGAATTGTTTTCCATCTACAGTTTTCAGAGGGATAAAACAACAAAATCTTAACTGCTCTTGAACCCATCAAAATTTAAGTAGGGAAACAAACTGTATCAGAAAAGGAGGCTGGCCTTCTGTTACATTTGTCAAGAGTCTTGCACAACCATATTGTTCCTCCGCATTTTGGGGTCCTCTGTGCCTGAAAGCTTGTAAGATGGACCCTAAAGATATGTATATTTGTCAACACAAGGATCAACAATGCAGAGCTTTTGCATTGCAGTTATCACTCACTCACATGGCACTTCTCATTAGCGATCACAAAGCATAGCTGAAAAATCGTATACAGTAGCTAAAACAATACATTTCTTCCTTACAAAGTCAATGCACTTGGATTAGACAGCTATTAAATATATTTTTGGGGTATAAAGGGTTTATATAATATCCTTTTTTTGTAGTGCTATTGCTGCTGCATTAGGGTTTGTAGCAATTTAAAAGAAAAAAAATTGACACTGACATCAGGAGCAGGGGGGCTTAAATTGATACAGAACTTGGTAGGCCATACAAAACAAAACAAAACATTGGAAATGCTGGGAGGAAGTAATGCCTTTGGTGTTACACTTTCCTACCTGAAGTGTAAGTCTCTGTAAAGGGAAAGTGTCTTACAAGCTCTATGTCACTTTAACGTACTTTTTGACATTAAGGGAGGTACCTGCCATAGCTCTGCCAGCAACTCTTCTCTGTTGTCCTTAGCAGAGACCATAAAACACTTTTTTTTTTTTTCCACAGTAGAGACAAGAATATCTACAAGAGTAAGTTCATAAGCAAAGCGTTGTTGGGAAATCGTTCCCTGTAGACAACCTCTCCCTGTGGTGAGATGTCCAAAACCATTAGCTAAGAGTACTTGAAATCCATGTTTACAATTCAGGCTTAGCCCATTACAGCTCACCAGGATTTCTTAAAGTACTGATTTTTAATATTCTTGGTTTTGGTCCCATACAATGATGGGGATGAAAACGCCTGCACTTCTCTTGCTTGTCCACATTTAGCAATATTTGGGAATATCACTTACATCTCTGTAGCCAAATAAAACATTAGTAATTTCCTGCAGCTTGACTTTCTCAATATTCTTTGAGGGTTGGCTAGAGCAGAGACAAAATAGACAAAACAAATAACTAAAATCTCTTAGTTATAATTCTAGGATGTATTTTCGTTAAGGTTTTGTTGTGACTCAGGGAGCTTTGTCGTGTACTCACCTGTTCTCCATACACAGAGCATCTATGTCAATGATACGATTCTCGTGTCCTCCTAGGACATGATTAAGTTCTTGGTTTAGTCTGTCAGATTTATCTTGGTAAAAAGAGCGTTCTTCTTTAACATCCTGTAACTCATCCAGTGCAGCTTGAAGATCATGTCTCAGAGTCTCGATCTGAAAAGAAAGGAACTGTTTTGAAGTCTAGAAAAAAATTGCATAGTGCACAAACTGAAAACAACAACAAGCACTATGTGTCTGAACAGGATTGATTTTGGGAAGTCAGAAGTCTTTCCCAGGATTATAACCTCCGGTATTTTTACCCTATTTTGGTATTATTTTATTAATTTCAATTTAAATAACCTTAGCAATTGCACTTGTTTTTGCAAAATTTCTACAAAATGACTAAAAGGTAACAGCAAAATAAACCTTAATTCATACAATAGTTTTGCTAAGAACACATTAAGCTTGTTTTAGGACAGAATTTCCAGGACTCCAAGGTTAAACTAAACAAAATCAGAATTTTTTCAAATTTGGAGGATGAAATTAAAAAAAAAATCTGTAAATTTTTACAGAAAAAAAAAATACAGAAAAAAAACAGTATGGGGAATTTGTACTAATTACAGGATTTTCAGCAATAAAGCTCCACAGAGTAAGAAAAGGAACTGAGAAAAGTACTAAATAAGCCAGCATGGAACTGGCAGGGTGAGCTCTGGTATTAAACAAAAGGGTGAAAGAGCCCAGTATAGAAAATACTCGGGGACAAAGAGCTTCAAACTTCCAAGGAGAGGAAACACTGAATGTTGAATAAAGCCTACAATGAGCTGAGAAGTCTACATGTGCAGCTCAAAAAACTCTGATAAGCTAGAGAAAGACAACAGAAAAACAGGTGACGAAGCCATGTGCTGGACAGATAGAGAACTTGGGAACAGAGGTCACAGAACAAATCAAATTGGGAAAAGAGCAAGTGCAGGCAGCAGTCCTTCTGGTAAACTAGAGGAGTACTGCATTTGGAGTGAAGACTAAGAAAGAGAAATTTGCACCTTCTCCTGGATCACAGAATGGCTCACTGAGCATGTCATTGGTAGAAATAAGCATGGATCAACAGAAAACATAAACCCTAAAAACGACTCAAAGATATGAATCAATATTAGGGAAAGATGGGCTGCATAGTGCATGGTACATAACAGTAATACGGACTTGAGGTAGGAAGAAGAGAGGCCTTACTCAAGATTTTTTCAAAAAGAAGGAATGAATGGCTAAAACATAGGAGGAAGAGCAAACAACCTTAAATCTCCTACTGAAAACTTGATTCAAAGGAGTTTGATTGAATTTGATTCATCAGCCACAACATATTGTGTTGAATACTACGCACAACAGCTTTCACTACATCTCTTTCATCGACGATACTGTTCTCACAAGTTGTTGCTGTACACTACAAGAAGAGGATCATCAATCATCTTGAGAAGGAATTCCTGAGATCAGTAAATTCGGTAATCACCATGCATGCATGCTTAAATCAGTGCTCAATAAGAAAAAGTAAAAAAAAAGTAAAAAAACAGTAAAAAAAAAAACCCACCACCTTCACCACTATGTGCAGTGCTAATCAGCCGCCAGCTCTCAAAACACAAGAGCAGCTGTCATTTACTTGCTATTACACCAGCTCTGTAACACACGACAGTGCGTGCCCATTTCGTTATTACCTGTTCTCGAGCCTTCTCCAGCTGTTGGACAAGATCCTCACGTTCATGTGCTGCAAAGTGTCGAGCCCCAACTTCATCATCTCCAAGTCTTTGCTTTGCTATTGTCATTCGAAGGAGCTGTAATTACAAAGACAGATTCCATAAGCAAGAGAACATGGGCTGTAGCATCAGAGTACACCTGTGTGAGAAAGTAAGGCCGTCAGATTTCATCCCTTACAGGGCAAACAGCTGGTATTTAAACCAGAGGGAATTTTCTGAGCTGAGGGCTCAATCCTTGTCTCAGTGAAAAATTCCAAACACTCAAACATAACATGAGCTGCGTTAGGCCCTGCAACAACAGTCACCAGAGAATACAAATGCTGAAAGACCAAGCAAACACGAAAATGTGGTCAATATTTTTTAAAAGTGACAGAACAAATTCTGGTGAAACAAAGTAGACAATTCTCAGAAAGTCATTTTCAAAAATTTCATAAAACCTAGAAGAAGGCAAGGTAGGGATCGGTCTCACCTCCCAGGCACTAAGTGATAACTCATGAGGAAATGGCCTTAAGCTGTGCTTGGGGAGGTTTAGGTTGGTTATTAGAAAAAAAAAAAAATCACTGAAAGGGTTGTGAAGTATTGGAACAGGCTGCCCAGGGAGGTAGTGGAGCCACCATCCCTAGAGGTCTTCGAAACACATATAGACGTAGTGCTTAGCGACACGGTTTAATGGTGGACTTGGCAGTGATAGGTTAAATGCCAGACCAGATGATCTCAGAAGATGATCTCAGTCTCCTCCAACCTAAATGATTCTACAAGCAGATCTTAAAGTTACCTGCAGCAGAAAACAAGCAGTTTTCCTAGTTAAGGAAAAAAGACACAAGCTGGCTTGCCCAGCTTCACTTCACCTCTAGCACTTAAAATCCCTGTGCTACACCAGTGCAAAATTCGTATTAACACCTGTTTACCTGTTTATATATTTGATTGTGTGTTTTTTGATTACTCAAGAAAAGGTAATTCATGCTAAAAACAAACAAACAAAAGGGCCAACAACAACTGTGTTGGCCCAGACGTGCAAACATCTAATGAACTCATCAGCTTTGTGCCTGCTGAAATTGACATGAATAAATACATTTGTATTAAATACCTGAGGCAGGCACCAACTACCTTGCAAGAATTGTGGAAGACGGCAATAACAGTCTACAAGGCACTCACATTTTCAGCTATTTATGCTGTGTACAACCAGGCAAAAGTGTTGCCTCCCTCTAGCCTAACTTGTAGGAGCTCCACAGAGACTAGAGCAGCTCGCCATGATAACCAGCCTGACTTTCCCCATATTCGACTGCACCCAGGAATTAATGTACATCGTTATAGTGCAGAGTTAGAAAAAAATGAATCTTCTGAAGTAGAAGATTGTACATTAAAATCTATCTTAGGTATTTATGGGATGCCAGTCACTAGAGCTGCAATGTGCCAATTAAAATCCTGCTGATGCAAGACAGACTACCAAAATCATCCTCCCCGCTTATTTCAGCTCCAGTTCAGTGCAGCTCAGTGCAGCCAGTACCACTTGATCTGATAAGCAGTTCGCTTGCTCAGGGGAAGCAGCGCACCCCCACTTCACTCCTCTGGGCAAACTGCATTTCCCTCTCCCCGCAGAGAAGCGACAGCACAGTCAGGAAGACTGGATGGATGCTAGAAGATACAGTTCCTATTAATTTTTTATCAAAACAAATAGCAAACTATTAACTCAAAAAGGCTGCTAGCAAATTCGGGGATGATTTTATAGCTATGGGATTATTTTTTTTAAATGCTAAAAGGCTGATAAGCAAAAGGCATGGTAATGTGATTTAATTCAGTTAGATTAATTAAATCTTTCTCCGAGATTATCAGCGACAAAGGTAGTCGGAAACAAATGTAGTAACATTTTAAGGACTCAAACTTGTTCAGAAAAACTGGAAACAGGAAAAAATCACAGTTGACCAAGGTCCTCAGTGCCTGCAGCAGAGCAGAAGTCTGTAACGGCAGGCACCAGGCTGGGAACTGTATCAGAGCTGTGACTCATGCACGAAGACTGACCCTCCTCCAGCCCGGGAGAGGGTGTGCATCAGAGGCAATTATATCCGTGAGCAATTATTACTTGCAAGGTCAAACAGTCTGCCAATGAAAGGAAAACTCTATTTACTGAGAACTTTGAGTGAAAAAAAAAAAAGTATGAAGTCTTACAAAACAAATGCTTCAGGAACCCAAATTCGGTCTGTAGAAGCAGCCCTATAACCATGCAGAGAACAAGGTAAAACACCAATCCATAAAACCAGAGAGTGCTTCTCCCAGCCAGTTGGCCAGTCAGGGAGTTGACAGGGCAGAACAGGCCACGTCCTCTAATTCTGCGCTGCGAATGCCTCATGAGGCAGCACCACCTGCTATAAAATTCTTCCCTTAAAACGCTGTGACCCAAACAGACACGAAGTGTTATGCCAGAGGGTGAAGGGTTTATGTCATATTTTAGTGTTTTATCATAAATTTTATACACCTGCCCTCTGGCTGCTCTATTTTTATTTCTATCAGTCAGAAATCACTGATGAAAGAAGCAGTCAACTTCATTTTGCAGCCACAATAGGTTAACACCCCTCAGGAAGCTGCAAACAGCGTTTGTGGCAGAGTGGATTTAAATTAATGGCACCTTACCAGAGACAGCTCCTGTTTGTCAAGAACCAACGTGTTGTTAAGCAAACCAATCAGTGTTTCAAGCCATCAGTCTGTGTTACTTAAATATTACACCTTTCTCTTAATCAGTGTCAGCTAAAATAATTAGCCATGAAGTAGCAGCTCTGTAGCAGTAACACAATGCCCCAGACAGGCATCGCTGTGATGGTGTGCAGGCTCTAGGAGTCAAAAGGCAACGCCTGTGCCAAAGTTTTATGTTCTCGGTTATCAACAAAAGATGCAGAAGGAAAAGGGGAACAAGCACAAAGAGTAAATTCTTCGTGGAAGGCAGAAACCATCGTGTTTAGCCACAGCTGCTGACAGCAATTATCTTCACCACATTGCCTACAAAATCCTAAGGGGCTGACCACAACTATGCAAATCTGCAGCATTACCTCCCAGTTCTGCCCAAACATATGCACCACATTTGATGTGTTGCACTGTGGCTGCCTTACAAGAAGGAACTGCCAGTAACACAGCAGCTACCGTTTTCCATGCATCTTCATTGGAACAGGCTGCCCAGGGAAGTGGTGGAGTCACCATCCCTGGAAGTCTTCAAAAGACGCTTAGATGTACAGCTTAGGGATATGGTTTAGTGGAGGGCTGTTAGCGTTAGGTTGGAGGTTGGACTCGATGACCTTGAGGTCTCTTCCAACCTAGAAAATTCTGTGATTCTGTGATTCTGTGATTCCTCTCACTTAGCACTGCCCTCGACAGCTTACAAAATAACTTCTTTCCATGGGTAGGAATACAAGTGAAGGCAACTGAGTCATCTAGTCTACCAGAAGCCTCCAGTTTCTCCTGTGCCTTCCATTTTCTGCCCTTTATGAGAAAGAATGAGATTTCATAACAATCCTCCTCTAAGTTTCAGTAATTGTTCCCCACGCATTGCTGCCAGAATGTGAGGAAAGGCAGGATTTACAAATAACTGTATCATAAACATAGAAGAGTTTTCATGTGTCAGAGCTGATACGAGATTGTGATCAATCATAAAAATGAATAGTGGTACATATCTGTTGCTGGAGTGCTGCAGTCTGACTGCTGCTGGATTTCTGAAACTGCAGCAACGAATTCTTCCAGAGACTTCCTGGACAAGTTTTATTTCTGCCTATTTGACTCTAGTTGAAACTAAATGAAAAAATTAGTCCAGTTAAGGCAAATGCAAGCAATTTGTCATTGCCTAACTGATGACGTACTTAACATGATTTCAGAAACACGTCAACTCTCAGCAGTTTAAGGTCTTCTCGCTAATCCAAGTGACTGTATCCTACTAGCAGCAAACATTAAAGCAGTTAAAAACAAGTCAAGCCTTCAAAACATTTTATTATCAATAGAGCTAATGTGTGATATTTAAAGAGTTGTGTTTTTTTTTCTTTTTTAGTCCTACAAAGCTCTTGCCACTCAGTGACAAAGCCTGCATGAGTCACCCCTGCTCAGACACAGGCAGAATTGTTCATCCATAAGCAGCTTCACTTGCTGCAAAAGCAGCTGTTTGTTCATCTCTTGCCAGAAGTGAGGTTGACGTAGGCCAGCTGGGCAAGATGCCCTCCCTCACTCTGGAAAAAGCAAAGGGAAGAATGCAGGGGAAAAAATGTAAGAACAAGCAAATTATTACAGTGCTTTGTTTTGTTTTTATATATCCCATGCGTTATCTGGACTTCAGCGCCTCAAGTAACCCAGCTGCCAGTACAGGAGAACTGATGAGCAGAACAGAACGGCTTCGGGAACAAGCGTAGAATTTTATCACCAAAGCTAGAAGGCAGAAAAATCGGACACAGGAGGAAAGTGTTAAATCCCTCGGAGAGATGGCAATGCTTTTTTAGGCACTTCAAAAACCAGCAACCTGACTCTAAAATAAGCTCTATTTCTCCTTTACTAGAAAAGTGAAGAGTGTGTTCCAAAAATGAAAATCCCAGTCTAAATTAATCCCTCTCTGATGCGATTCATTCCTCCCCCTCTTTATTTAGTGATGCAGTATTTTGCACCTTTTGGACAGGGGCATGGTGGGTGGAATGACTCTTTTTATATTCTTCCATTCCTTGTAAGAGTCACGAATTTAAATTCATGCCAAGAATACAGATATTCCACAGACAACCAGCTAGTACCAAGTTAAGTTGCAAAGGCAGGTCTAAACAACGCCATTTTGATCACAAAGAAGCAGGCCCTGTATTAACCAAGATGATGTTGTTGTAAGGAATTAGAACAGGTACAAAACCTCGATACTTAAATATGCTGTAATTGTACCGCCTTTGTGCTCTGCTTGGATTGACAAATCCTTCTTACGTGTTCAGGACTGGTTTGGGGAAGGCTGTAACATTCATACCTGGGAATTGCAAGGCGCTGCCTTCTATGCTGTGGTAGAGTTCAAACGATTATACGTAAATAGAAAGAGCCCTGGGGAAGCTGGTCTTTGAAGAAGTTACACAAAACGCTCTGCATACCACAAATTCAGGTCTCATATGACCATTGCACCATCTCCCTCCACCCTTCCAGGGAAGACCTTTGTGACAAACACTGAATAACACTGCATTATCGCAACATGCTTATGTTTGAAATAAAATAACATGGAAAGAAAAAACCTGCCCGAACAACTAAAATAAAACTTTCTAATCACATTTTTAAATCCCTTAACATTAAAACGGGAGTTCAGGGAGGAAAGTTGCTTGCTCATTGTTCATCTCATTTTTTACTTTGTGAACCACCTCACCTGGCCTCAGATTCAACCTCTCCCCAGTTTGATCTCTGAATGTACTTTTGCATACGCTCCAGCTGTGAATGTTACACACATTTGGCTTGAGTTTAAATATTTCAAATAACAGAGACAACAGGAGTTTGATTAATACCAAATGGCAGATTTTGAGCAATGTTCCACATAACATGCTAAATTTAGCAATAAAATAAATTGTTTATGTAAGGGGAGCAGAATGAGGGCTTAATACAAAGATAACTATATATATTTGAGATCACCTGCTCCATATTGCTGAACGGAAATATTACACCTCTCCTGGTTTTATCATCTACTAACATTTTGCATTTCCATTGCAGTGAAAAATATCAGATGACAAAGATGAAATGCTTATGCATGTAAGGGGAAATATTACTAATAAAATATATATATTTTTTAAAAAAACAACCCTGAGATCATTAAAGCGAGAGATGATGCAGAATTTATAATTAAGGTTAAGTGAGCAAAAGCAGAATACAAAAATATAAAATCAGCTGCATTTCTGGTATCCTACATGTGCTTCTTTTGTTCTACTGTTTTGAGAATTTATTATAACGCAAATATTCTAGAAGTACTGTAACCCACTGTTTTAATTTATTTCTTTTTTTCCTAAGAAGTAAATGTAAAATGCCAGCACAGTTTACATATTCCAGATTATTTACAGATAAAGTAAGTTGGTAATACCTTATTGTCTCCTTGTACTTCTCCCAGTCTCTGCTGAAGCTCCCTGATTTCTTCTCCCAGATGCTTATTTCGATCTTGAGCCTCATTCAGTAGCTGAGTAAGATCTGCCTAGAAAAGAAGCAAGTATCACTCAAAAGTTAGTGCCTACAGAGAAAAGTCCAAGTGGTGACTGAAACAAAACACTAGATTGACTCTTTATCTGACAACAATTTTTATTGTTGTTGGTACCCAGCCTTCACACTTCACTAGAAAGAGAACAAAGGTCACCAGGGCTCCTTCATCTTCAACAACAGACAACATACACAGCATGTGTGCTTCCCCGCTTCCAGAACAGCATACAAAACCCAAGCAAAACAAAGTGAAAATATCTATCCTAGTTCTGGTGTCTTGGCTGGCACAAAGAACAAAACACAGAGTGCTTTGACAGTATTTATATAAAGTTGCCAAAATTATAGTTTTAAACTTACATATAATTAGACAAATGGCGTAGCTGAGAAATAATTATGACCTGATTATATTCTCATAGTGTTTAAAGCAGAGTGCTATCCAGTAAGGCAGATGCCAGGCAGAGTCCCCGTCCCTGTGTGGAGCTGTACCATGGATATCCAGTGACACACTTCAGACACAGTGTGACTTGTGGTGTTAGGCAGTAAGGAACCCTCAGCAAAAACAGACAAGAAAGCTAGAAATGAATTCACTCAGAGAAGAAACAAACAAAAAGCCCCCCAGGTAAGTCAAAAGTTACCACTCACACTATCTTACTAAGTCGTAAGATGAGAAGTCTGGTCTATACTTTTACAATTAAATTCCACCAGCTTGATCACTAACCAAAAAATAAGCACTGCCTTCCTTTCCAATCTCTGATAGCTGAAAAAAAAAAAAATACTACAAATAAATGCATTATATTTGCCCCTAAAAATATCTCAGAAATACACAAATATTGACTCAGCACAGGAAAAGCATATCAAAATGACATCTCTTCTAAGAGCATTACAATAATCACGGTGGCTAACACGCAGTCTCTCCAGACATTTCCTATGGTCAGGTAGGTATGTCATCCAGTGCCATAAACCTGAAGGGTATAAAAAAAATGGAAAAAGAATTTTCAGCTCTTCGAAGCATGACTTGGTAAAGCCCCATGAGGCCGTATTTCTAGGTTAACCTTACACACAGTCCCTGGGTTTGAGGCCAATGCATCAGCTGACTGTTCCCAGCTCTCTCTTAATACCTGCTGTTCACTTTTAGTGCCCCTACTTGCTGTTCTCCAATTTCATCTCCCTCATTTCTCCATTTTGATCTCTTTTTCTTTTGCAGTCCTGCTTTCCTACCCTGTCATTCTCACTTGACAGTCTCATAGGATGTGTTTGTGGAGCTTTCTCTTTAAAACCCATACACTTTCAAACCAACAAGGTTCTGACAGCCACTGCAATCTGCTTGTTTACTAAATGCTATTTCCACGTCTTGTTTTGTATTTGAGACAACTGTTGGCATGACTGTGGCTAGGCATGCATCCAACCAATTGCAGGATCAGACTACTGAACTACAATCAACTGGAACTTTTATACATCAGTATATGAAGGAGCTGGCTCCAAACTCCAACTGGACTAAATGAGGCGATGGTTTTGAACTTCTGGACAGGAAAAATAACTCAAGAAACTGATGCTTCCTACTAGAGTCACTGTTTCAAGCCTGATTCACTGCTACAGTGTCTTCTTCAGGTGGTCTGAGATCAAAGGCTCAGAAGAAAGTAACCTTCCCACAATTCTGGAAGAGATTAAAGCATCTTTTAAATTACTGATAAACCTAAAGACTACAAATAAAGTAACTTGGGAAAAGACTGTAATAGCACAAAATGTGAATATCCAAAAACTGCAGGGCCAAAATTACCTGCCTGTCATTTTGTTTTCAAGACAGCAACCACCTAAGCGATGTGAACAGTTCCTCAAGTGTGCTTTGGAAGAATTCATTTTTTTCCATACATGAAACAAATGAGTAACAGTCATTTATAGACAGAATGAACCAAGGAGCTTCACAACACATTCAGTCAGTGGTTCTGAGAGGTACTTCTTAATGGCTGTTTAAAAGAAATAAAACAAAAACCCCCATGTTTGCAGGAAATTGCATTTAAGCTGAAGTATCTCTGGCTAATGCTGGATGCAATTTACTTTGAAGAAAGCTTACTTTCAATCAAGGCCATCCAACAACCAGACTGAGCTCGTTGAAAGGAACACTATTTGCACAATCCTCTCCAAAAACCTTCCATTTATAAAGTCCTTTTTTATGATGAATCTGAACAACTCCTAACAGTGCAGCAGCACATGTAATTTCAACACCTGGGAAGAACTCAGCCTCACTAATCAGTGCTTACAGCTACAGCGCCAGGATTCCAGCAGTCTGCAGTCAAAATCTGGCTCCCAGTAAGTGCAGAAATGCATTACCATGCCTATACTAAATCGTCCTGCTCAGATTTATTTCCTTTAAAACCATTTCTCTGGGATTGCAATTCTACGCTGAATTTTATTTGTCAGTCATATAAATGACTGAAAGGGACAAAAACCTCTATATTCGAGACAGGGATTTTGGAAGAAACTTTAAAATGGAGAGTTTTAGCCACCAAAATAAACCAGCCTCATTTAGGTATGCTAAGAGCATTACAATGAGCTAAGTATAGCCGTGCTCCTTAATGCAAAGCTTCGAGTCGACTTCTGCTCCACCAAAGCAGCCGAGCGATGTCACAGAGGCAGCCTCCAGCAATTACTCATTTCCCTGGCTTAGAGGTCCCATACAACATGTAATTTAGATTGTTCCCAGTTTTAAAGGTTTTGGCATGACCTCATTAAAGCTCGCGGTTCAAAGTAGATAGAAGGAGAAATATTTGACTCTCAGGTGCTCTGCTGGGCTTAGGGGAGCCGGCCAAGAAGATACTTTGAGCGACACCTGGGCTTGGTAGCACGGCTTTGGCACATACAAGCAAACACACCATATGGCTGAGAGATGATAAAGCAAACAATGGGGGACTGGCTTCGGGAACCTCTAAGCGTGTATTTTTTGAAGAAAGGGGAGAAATCTGTGCAAGGAGAAAGGTGATTCATTTTTCCACCAGGCAACTTCTCAATATTCACAGACCAAACACCGAATTCACTTAGAAATTCAAGACAAGCCACTTCAGCAGACCATAAAGTTCCTTTCATTTACCTGCGTCGCACAGAACAATTCTCAGAAAATTAGTCAAATTCAGCTCTCTGTATTCAGTTTCTCCAGCAGTTTCTTTTGATTCTAGGTGAAAACTTAAGAAGACTCCTTTGACCGCCAGAGACTTCACTTCTTTCACTCATACTACTCAAAGCTTCATCTTCAGGTGATGCAGAGAGATTTCTCACCTGGGGCTGAAGGCAGGGAAAGATGCAGAGGTCTGCACCCTTCTGCTGCCTCATCTTTTCTTGCCTCTGCAACAGTCCAAAACAGCGGGAACTGTCCGTGTCTCCTGCCTTCTCTCAACGCAACCATTTGTAATAGTAATTACCAGAGAGTGCTTCATTCAAGCGTATCGGAGAATCTCTCCAGAGCTCTGTCCACCTCTGGAGACTTTCAGTTTATAGTATTCCTGAGCCTCTGCAGTATGACAAGCAATTTCTTTTAGATGTCTGCCACAGGAAGCTTGCCTGCACCACCTGAGCACAGTCCAACCCCCACTGCCACACTAGATATTAGAAACTGTGCCCACAGTGCTTTTCCCTTCAACCAAAAGCAGAGAGGCCACTGGCAAAGATCCCACTGGATGCTAGGAAGAAAGGAGCAAAAGGATTGACGTGGGAGTGCCCAGTGGGAAGCACCTGCCTTCACTAGGTAGGGAAATACAAAAGCAACATAAATCAGGACAGACCAGAGGGCAAAAGATTCAATTGTTCAGTGGGGTGGGATCACAGACCTGACCCTTTTCCACTTACAACTTTGTTAAAATTCTCAAGAACGTTTCTGGGACAGAAGGTTGAGGAGAGCCTTATTTTAGCTGTGCATGAACATCTCAAACTACTGCCGAAAATACCTGTATTTGTTTATTAACCCGAGTCCGTAAATAGCTGTCAGACAGCAACAGATCTTTGCTCACCACTGACCCACAGAATTTGAACTGATGACCCAAAAAGAAGAAATATAAATAAAACGTAACTCCAAATAGTCTCTGGCTTTATGAACTACCCTTGAATTTGGCTCCCTTAACTATTTTGCAAATCTAGCCACACATTCACAGTGTTATTTTTCTTCACACCACTTTAAAAATGATGGATAGTAACACATTCTTTAATATACTTCTCAATTCTCTTGCACATAAATCTTATCTGACATTTTAAAAAAAAAAAAAAAAAGGACTTTCTGCCTTTAGACACTGTGATACTGTCTGAAAAAGTAATTTGGAATGGGGAGAAAGGGGAAACTTCAAATGTACCTCTACAGTTAAAATTTATTTTTAAATAAAAACAGGCATTTCTGAGCTGCAGTTTACAGTCTTTGTTTTAGCCACATCTTCAAACAAAGAACACCGAATTATAGGGCAGATGGAAAAAAAAAAGTTTGATGAAACATTCAGCACACTTGCTGGGTGCGACTGATCGTAAATTTAATTGTGGTTTCTCCTGCAATGTTTTCATAGGATTGCAGTGGCTGAATTAATACAGAAAAAACTGCTTTGCTTACCAACTACCACTGCTGACTCCAAGGCAGAACAGATGATCCCTCCTAGCACTACAGGTTCCTTACTATAAAAAGCAAAAATTATTCCTCTTTTTAGGTTGAACAACTATGTACAGCAGACTTTTAAAATTATAGTCTTGGGTATATTAAACAAAATGCACTTAAAACGGGTCAGTGAGTTTGGCCAGGTGCTCCTTGTTCACCCATGCAGGCCTCCTGGAATTTTTGCCTGACTTCCTCTTTGTTAGGATGCCTCACTTTTGAGCTGGGAGGAGGTGATCCTCATGTATTAGCCAGCTTTGTTGGGCCCCTCTTATATCTGCGGGGCAGCTTGGGCCCCGCAGATACCATGAGAATTTACCTTCAATGTGGAGGTTCCATAAGGTACTTCAGTCTCCCCGTACTTCATACAGCAGAGTACTGCATCAGGTTTTTGTTGTTGTTGTTGACAGCAGATGAATGTATTCAAAGAGAAATTATTAAATTTGGCTTATACAAAGACTCCTACACTAGGACAGGAAATTGTTTCATAGAATCACAGAATGGCTTGGGCTGGAAGGGTCCTCATAGATCACCCAGTTCCAACCCCCCTGCCATGGACAGGACCGCCACCCGCAAGGCAAGGCTGCTCAGGGCCTCGTCTAACCTGGTCTCGAACACCTCAGGAGCTCGTTTAACAGAAATAGCTGCTTGGAGACTTTAGGGACAATTTAAACTATGTTATAACACCAAAAAAAAAAAAATAAATCTCTTCAACATACTGTGTGCTGTGTCTGATTAACAGAATATTTATCAAGAGTATTCAGGTGCACGGGTGCGGACTAGCATCCCTACTCCACCAAGGTAAGACACAGCAACCAGAGAACAGGATGTTTTAAGCATCGAGTCTGCACAGCACTCAGAATTTTGAAGAGGGCCTGTCACATCTACTAGAATCAGCATTTCATCGCTCCCAGCCTCTTGTTTACTGCAGAATCTACATGTTGAAGAGCAACAGTGTCATTTCACAAAACATAATTCACAGCGTGGCCAAGAAATTCTGAATTTTGCATACTGTCACCTGTTCCTGTCAATGGGATGCCAAATTTCAGCATGCAGAAACCAAAAATCTCTCCAGTGACGATGCTCTCGCATTTTGAAATCCATGGGAATGTTGTTCTCTGAAGTGTCGCAAGAGCAAACGATCTCACTGGTTTTTGTCTGCTGCCTCACACTACAGCAGTCAGACACGCACCTACAAACCCGAGCGAAGCGCACAGGTCTCAACTTGGCACATGCATAATGTTCTTCGTCTCCAAACCCTCTGAACAAAAGAGGAAATCACATTAATCTTCACAGCACCCGTGTGAGATAAATACAAAATGATTGCTTACCCTGTACTGTGCTTTATCTGAAGATTTTATCTCACAGGACTCTGAATGCAGCTTTTGTGCCCCAGCACAAGGCTAGCAAAACTTCCTGAATCCATTAATTAACAAATAGCCACACTAGTCATTTTTTTCTGATGATGTCAAAAAGAGTCATAAAGTAATCCCTGAAGCTTGTTTCGAAACTGAGCTGTGACAACTGAGTGTATTAAGCTGGAAGCTGGCAGCAGAAGTGAAAAGGATGGAGATGGGTCCATTTGCAGCATGTCACAACATATTGCCACCTGCGACCTCCAGCCTTTCAGATGTTCTGCCTGCCCCCAAATGCCACGCTCATGAATTTACAGAAGCCAAGCTGTCTGACCAAAGACTCAGTGAGTGGTTAACATGCTCCCGTGATGTCAATGATGGCTGAAGCAGTCAGAGTCTTGGCTTCGCTGAATCACCTTCGTACAACTCGGGGTATCTATAACAGAGTCAAAGGCCGTGACTTCCAGGAAAGAGACGCAAAGGTTCCTGATGAGACTTTTAGTCTGACAAACAGATTAAAAAAATAAAGCTGCACAGCAGAGACTCTGTAGACAGAGCAACATTTTAACACACCTTTCAAAATTGGGAGTGTCTGTTATTTATCATCTCTGGTGAATTCTCACATCAAAATCAACTCTTCGTTACCCTTACCTTCCTGAAACATTTCACCACTCCGTTAGTTATCCAACAATTACCCCGCACCTGGCACAACATGACATGCCATTCAGCTGCAGCATTTAATAGCGAGTATTTGGTATAAAAAGAGGCCAGGAAAGCATTTACTGCTCATAGGCTGTGCTAACAACACAAACAGCAAAAAACTAGTGCAGGAGATGAGATTACAGTAGCACAATTTCTCATTCCTGCTTCTGTTGGCTGGCAGAAGGTGTACACCTAGAGCGATCTTGGATTATGTCAGAGATGTGTACCACCACACGCACAGCTTGGGGAGAGAAAACACTGCAGAGCACTGCACGTTAAGATACCTTCTATGTGAAACCAATTCCACACAAACACAGTCTGTAACTGCTTGCTGATTGAAATTGCCCAGTTGCATGACATTTCCATCGAAAACAAGAAAACTCTGTGTTGTGAAACAGTGAGAGAAGGCACTTTATGGAAGAGAACATATTTTAAGAAGTCACAAAGCGTAATGAAGGTGAAAAATGAAGAAATGAAGGACAAAAAAATAGCAAATCCAACCCACATATTACATTTAGGGCTGTAAATTGCAATTTCAACAATCATTTCTCATTTGTAGTACAGCAATGTAAGGGACAGCAAATTGTTCAGCAGGTCACGTTTTCATCTCATTCCTGACCACAAGAACAGCATGTACGTTTGTGTCACACAAAATTCATTACAGGATCAAGATCTCTGTTTTCATAGAGCGCCTGGGAGGTAACAAATTTCTCTGCAGGCAGCTAGGTTTTTGGGCAAAAAGTGGATGGCAAAGTCCAAAAGAGCATGCAGAACTTAACTCCTTCTTAGATAAGAAAAGGCTCTCTAAGAAATGTGTTTACATGAATAATGGAAAAAATGTTCAAAACTTTGTTTTATTATGTTTTGATGCACTTCTCAAATTAAAACTACACTCTTCTTCAGAAAGGTTGTCCTAACTACTCCAGATTATATACCTTGTACGCTACAGACAAACTTCAAGGGGGAAATGAAAACTTCTGAAGTGCGCTAACAGCCTGTTAATGTACAGCCTGAAATATATATTGTCCTTGGGGGAGACCTCTACAATGACCCCATTTGAGAACAAGATTTTCTTTCTTTCTCTGTTACTCAGCATGAATGTATAACTTCCTCACACACACACACACACACACACACACACACACACACACACAAAAAAAAGATAATAAATGACTTTCCAAGCACTTAACATGTTAAGATTTCCCAAAACTTAACGCAACTGCAACTGTGATTTTCGACTAAATTCTGCCAACATTTTAGAAGCAAACATCACATTTGTTTGTTTTGAAATATGGGAGAGGAATGAGAACAACATCCATGGGATGGCAAATCTCCCTTCCTACTAATCTCTGCAATGATCCATATACTGCATTGCTGGGGGCTTTTTTCATTTCAATTGCATATTCTTCAGCTCCAATTTGAGTAGTCACAATGCACAAACCCTTATCCGGCCATAAACTTTTATTGGAACTCTGCTGAAATAACAGAATTTCAGATAAATTACGTGAAGTAACAAGCAAGTTAAATGATTCTATGCTGAGACACTGACTTCTTGGCAGCTATTTACGTGCATGAAGGTGTTAATATATCTCCTCTCTAAGTTTAGTTTAAAACCATCAAAACTCCAAGCCCCTAAAAAAATAATAAAATAGCAAGAACTACATGCAAACTCCTCGGGAAAGGATGATCAGTAAAACTTTTGACCCATGTTTGAAGCAGTCCAAGTCTGAGGCTTCCATGACTAGCAATTACAGTAACAACTTTTGTCCTTTGGGTTCTCCTACCCTCCCTTCTCACACATTTTGCTTTGGGTGCTATTTTTTCTCTAGGAATTAAGATAGTATCAGGCTGTGACAACCAACATCCTGCAGCAGGGACACTGTCCGTGGTTCTCTGGAAAAAAAAAGTGAGTAGGCAAAAAGATTTTCAGGGGAACCATAAAATGCAATTACAGTTTTTCTTACCACTTATAACCCATAGAACCCAAATGACCTGGGAGAGTACCTAATGGAAAACAAGTACTCACAACAATAAATTAACAACTATGGGATGCAGACAATGCATTCCCAAACTGCTTCTGAAGTATGAGAAGTTCTGGCATGAATCCATTTTAGGATTCAAAACAAGAAGGATAAACAACGAGATAAAGAATCTCAAGTCTCTGTACACTGACCAATTTCAGTCTTAAGTGAACATAAAAGCAATAGCCATATATTCTAATTAATGATGGTTCAGATACTTCAGAATGAAATATATTTACAAGAAAGCACAAGAAGTCTCAATTCAATATTGGTGCACAGAAATGCTTGCTTTTTACCAGTTTTCATGGTTAATATTTTCACAGTTTTGCAAAAAACTTTCGTAGCAGAATAATAATGTCAACTGAAAAATAAATCCTACCTGTTTCCTCTTTTCAGGGGGAAGGGATGGATCCCCATCCTACAAATAAACAGACATACATTATTGGCAACTTATTTCCGAAGCCAGCATCTATATTAACTTTGCAGATCAAATTTTAAAAACCATGCATTTTAACTTAAAAGTTTTCAAAATTGTTTCTAAACTACTGCATGTTGATTAATACCAGTAATATTAATTCCACGTTAAAAATTTCTCTAAGGCTTAAGATTTGTTTACATTTCTGGAACAGCAGGTCATTACAAATTTACTTTGCATTGTTTTTCATAACGGAACATTAAGTTGCTGTGGAATAATAATGCTGCAGTCAGATTTTAAATGGAATTATGACTGCAACTAATTTTCGCAGAGCACAAACTGTCTTTCTGTGTCTTATATAACAGCCACTACCTCATCAATGCGGAACAAATGAGTAATAATATGATCAGGATGGTACAACTGCAGGGCTACTGTAAACAAGTACCTAAATGTTTTCTACAGCATGCATTACAGACTGCTTTTGATATTCTGGCTGATTCCTCTCCCCCAGTTATACAGCATTTGTAAAGAACAACCTACAATCAGCTCCCGGTACTTCTTTTTCAAAGACTGGTGTCGTTCCCGCAACTGATTGGCCATGAGCTGGTACTGGTCTCTTTCCTGTTGACAAGTGTCCAGCTCTTTGGAAAGGATTAGCAATGCCTCCTTTTTACTTTCGAGCTTCCTCTTGCACACCAGATACTGCAGAAGAGGAAAAAGAAATAAAATAACTGTAGCAAGCCATTTGTGCTGGATTCAACACTCTCAAGCTTTTCTCTGAGAAGAGCGAAGACGATTCTCTGCAGGGGATCAAACTCCGTCACAAGCCTTCTTAGCTTATTGTTAATAACCACAGAAAAGAAATGTATTGTTTCAGAATCTTGAAATCCACTTGCAAGGCCACATACTCTCCTAACTACTGTGCATTAGAAAACTCATCAGTTCACATTTCTCTTCTTTTGCCTCATATAACAGTATGAAAATTTCTAGTTGTCTCCACAACACAGCTCTGCTACTAACAGGCACTTCTCACCCCATCCTCCCTTCCCTCCCCATTGCCAGCAATATCCTCTGGGCTCAGTCTCCCTCCCAGGTAGTGCAACACAGCCATGTCATGGTAGAAAAGGTGGCGTGAGTGGCAACTGAAATGTACCTGAATCAATTATAGTGTGATACCCTATAGGCACAGACAAAAGAAATGACTTCAGTCCCTCTGTGTGCTGTGATACTATACATGCTTGTTGAGTCGAAAGGATGTTAAAAATGCAGGAATATTGCAAGCATGTGAAGGGAGAGGGAAGACAGAAGTGAGCCTTCCCCTCCTGTCACCGCCTCTTATGTGCAGGGCTCATGCACAAAGAGAAGCACAGCTTGCAAATCTTAGCTCTTCTGCATTAGTCTGATCTGCTTCGCTGCCCTTCCCTATTGAGAGGAAGAGAGAGAATAATGTCGACATCACCCTTTCCTGCAGTGGCTGAATTTCACCTATCAGAAGTTTCAAGCAACTTTTTTCACTTAACGTGGTGTTCAATCAGCAGATTCTTCTCACCCATCACCTGACACTTCTCATTCTATGTATCTATATCTATTTCTGATGTTACACACATGAGATGTGACACTAAATACTTTCTCAATGTGCTCCGCAAGAGATCAAATATCACAGCACTCATGAAAACAATTTATAGTTTCATTATGTACTCTGACAAGAATACTTTGTCATTATGGGCTCTTGCACAAAGCAAGAGCATCAGCACTTCCATACTGTTCGAGTCAGTGCTGTTCTTTGGGACAAAAATCATCACTTGTATGTACCACTTGGCTTGGAACCGGCTTTGTTAACCTCAATTTCAAGTAAATGAGAAAGGGAAAAGGGAGTTTGGCGTAGTAGTACAGCCAACATTTTCCCAAAATGGTAAATGCTTACTTGCAAAAAAGCCGGAAGGGGATGCGAAAAGCAATTCCAAGAAGGATTTGAACTCTCAAAAGGACACTTCCACCTTGGATTAATTTTATTTCTGGCACTACTGAAGTTGAAAACCTGCCATAAATTTACTGGATTATGATGCCTTGGCATCAACTTTACAAAGGCAACTGTACCTATGTACTTATGTCTTTACTGATACCTTACACAAATGTCAAGTCCCCTGATAAAACACTGAAAGGCATCGGAAGCTAAACTTTAATATTGTCAGCAAGAGATTATAGTGACATGGTAAACTACTCTAAACTCGATAAAATCATTCTTTGACTTACAGTGAAATACTTGTCTCTGACAATCCATTTCCTCTTTTTCCCTGTTTCATCTCATGCCTTATTCCATTGCAAAACACGCCTTCACTAAACTCTTTTTAAGTACAAACGATCTGGCACATTAATTACAGACAAAACGGAGTAAAAGCAACCCCCCATCACTTCAAACCAACCCAAATAACTTTGGCCACCAGCCGAAGGAGCTGAGGCCTCACTGGGGCACAGCGGGAGGGGAGCGGGGCAAACGCCTGAGCCCAGGAGGGGCGCAGCTTGGGCAGGCGCCATGCCACAAAATGGCGGCCTGCGAAATGGCACCCCACAAAATGGCGCCATGCCACAAAATGGCGGCCTGCGAAATGGCACCCCACAAAATGGCGCCATGCCACAAAATGGCACACAGCTGCCAGAAGCTGTTAAGAAGTCAACAAAAAAAAAAGACACCTTACCAGGCAGGAAACGCAGACCTGGCGCTACACAAAACCGTGGACTTACCCAAATAAATGGGATGAAAATAGTAATAATGGAGAGTAATTGGTTTCCACAGATTTATGGTACAAGAAAGGATAGTCACGGCATTCTTTTGGGATTTGATTATTCAGCAGAGCTATGTTTCCAATTCCAATTACCATTTTTGGAGGAAAAACAAATTTTACAAAGAGACACCTGAAAGAGTTTATTCAATATATTGTTAAACAAACTAACAAGGTATGAATAATGGCCACAAGTTTACTTAGCCACTGTATACCAGGAAAGGACTATACACAGGAAAATACCTGAGTCCCACCAACAACCTCCCATATAGGAACAAATGAGTGCAGCAAAGTTGGTATACTGTCCAAAGGAACATAGGAGTTTAATAGTTTTTTGTGGGTTTTTTTTTTGGAGCAATACAAGCAGTAAGGAAAAATTTCCAATGTAGTCTGAGAAAAGTTATTCAAGAGATGCTTCTGGCATTCATACAGAGGTTTCTTCCCCTGCACTTGAAGAAAAAAGGCTACATCTCACATAATGCCTATCAGTGAGACAAACAAGTGGATTCTGTTATCTCCTGTAAGAATATGATATATTCTTATTATTTTTGTTTCTTTTCAATTGACGTTTCAAAAGAATCTTTGAATTTATAAAACAAAGTTAAACAAGAACCAGCTACTATGCCTGCAATCTAAAAGCTACTACATACAACTTTTCATATCTGCCTAGTGACTTTTATCTACCAATTCACTGTTATCTGCAATAAAGGAAATTATAATTGCTACAAGGAAGATCATAATAATTAAAGGAATATGTATGACACCCTACATTACTGCCTGAACTGCTTTACAGCCAGATAACTACTTTAGTGAAACTGAGTAAAAAGAGACTGACATTACAGGAAAGTGGAACTGTTCCAAGGTGACCCTCTACATCAAACACTTACTATTTGTCCATTGCTATTTTTAGAGACAAATCTGGATAGATCTCATTAACGACGCCATAGACATGGTCTAATAATCAGATGAAGCTGGAACACTGTCAAGGTTTTAGACTTTCTTTTTTTAAACCAACAAACACACCAAATTCCTATCACAAAATAGTTTATTTTAACTTTGTACAAATTACTGGCTTATACTTGCCTATTTTATGGCAATCAGTGCCAAGGAGGAAAATACCTAATTTCCTGAGGCTAAAAGTAAAGATATTTTCTCCAAATTCTGCTTTGAAATCAGAGTGGCTCATACCTTGTATTCTGTTAATAATCCAGGACTTGGTGTCCTCCCAAATGACGACAGGCCACCAAGCTGTATGTGGACCTGGAAACCCATCATCCACCACATTCTCAAAGAAACTGAATTCGATTCAATGTCTTTTGGACAAGAGATCCTACTACTTTTTAACTGCCTCAAATGTCATCAAATTTCTTCTCACTGCACTCTCAGAGGCAATTTTGCAAATAAACTGAAGAGTTTCAAAATGCATTACAATGTCACCATTTGGGGTCTTTGCTGACCACGTTTCAGTGACGTTGCTTCCCTTGACTTCAGGTTTAAGTCTTCAATTTATCTGGAAGAGGCAAGCACTCAAACCCAGAGTGATATACAATTACTGGCCATTTGCATGCCATCTCATGTTTTATCTCAAATGAATTCTGAAACAATTCCATTTCTTTGGTTTTCCCACATAGCACCAACTCTGCCTTTTCTACAGCCCAGTGTTTCCTTCACTCACTACTCCTTATCTGTTAAAACACAAACCAGGATGGCATCACTCACTGAAATAAATATAAGCTGCTCCCCTAGAACTTGTCCTGGTGCCAATATTACACCACAACATCTTCACTGATTATTTAAGATTCACCACCAAGCCAACTGATTTGATAATTCAGAACTATTTCACAGTGTGGCCCAGCCCTTAAGTTTATACACTAGATTTACGTTACTGATTTCTGCGTGTCTGTTCCTCAACATCCTTGTGGCTATCATACTCCAATCTGCAACATGGACACATGAGAAGCAAATGCTTGTTTTGTTGCCTAGAAGTCCAGCATGCAGGTCTCTGGCACCTCTCCCATAGTTTCCAAGAACTTTGGAGAGCAGTAAGTCACGGCATCAGCTCCTTTAGCACTCCCACTCCCTTTTCCAAATGACAAAGCCATTATAATGCCAACAGTCACCCAGGGAACTCAGAGCACCCACTCCACTTTGTTCTTGCCTACAGTCGCTGGCATTTGCCTGTATTTTGAAAAACCCTGGGACAAGTGGTCCCAAACCCTGCATGGTCCCCTCAGATAGGCTTGGTTAATTACATTTCTTACCTTGTTTGAAAATTCAGATACGCTGTAATCATGAAAATCTCAGTAATTTTCCTTCCTTTTCTCTAAAGTTCATATTAAAAAAATGTACAACCAATGGCAAAGGTGTGTTCTGCCAATTACAAACAGGTTAGGTTTCTCATTCTCATTTTATTCACAATTCATGTCTGGAGCATGTGGTTAATTCAGCTAGAACTACTGCTCAATAGCTGCACGTTAGATAAATCATCCCCCCAAACTCTTTCTCCAAGTTTTAACTTGCCAATTACTATGGAAGGGAGCTTGAGAGCACATCCATATCATTTCTCCCTACAGTGCCCAAGACCACACACAGTTAATAATCAAGAAATAGCTTCCTGAGAATAACAAATTAAATGGAGACTAAATTTCTTGAAAGTAATTTTAGGAAACACAGTCATATATGAGTAGCTGCAAATAGCATACAGTAAATGCTATATTATGTGGGAGGTGACAAGGAAAGTGAAGCGTTTTGACATTGGATTTAATTCTAAAAATTGCCAAATCCGAGGGAGAAGCCAGCAGAAAGAACGGAGGACAGCCACTCTAGTCTATGGGTTTCCTAGGAAACCTTCCTGCTTCCAGTGGAAAACACTGCCAGAAGTACACGTTCTCCAAGCAGTATTAAATTAGGGCCGGTGCCAACTCCCAGCGAAGTTAATGGAAGAACAGTCACTGACTTCAGTAGAAAGGAGACTGAACTCATAGAAGTCATCTCCCTAAAGCAAGGACGGAGGTGGTCTTGCACACCATGCAAAAGTGTTTTTTCCCTACCACACATGATCTTCTGGTGCTGTTCAACTCAGCCTACCACCCCAGGATCATGCTGCCACTTACTCATTTCCCAGTCACTAGTTCTATCACCATCCTTAGGTCATAGGATTCCAAGGGGGATTATACAGAATTCAGGCAAAAACTGAAATCACACTTTTCTCTAGAACAGAAAACACAGAACTGGAAGCTTCTACAACCTCTCAAAACAGAACTACCTCAACTACCCTCAAACAACACTCACATATCGTAGTTTTCATTCCTATTAACGGCATTTAGTTACATTTCATCTCTTCCACACAGGCAAGAAAATGGAGCCAGGAAGGAATTGACTCACACCAGTTGTATAAATTCACAGCTTAGCATAGCCATAAATAAGCAAGTCAGGCTAAAAAGTAAATATGTGTACTGACATTTATAAACACTTAAAAGCAAACAAACAAAACTCTACAGCCAAAATTTTGGTGACAAAATTATTTTCAATAATTCTCTTCAGTGAAGAGTGCCACACAACCACCTTATAATATTTTCTTTCTAGCAGTACACGTAGCAAAGCAGCTAATATCTGTCACATTGTCCTTTTTTCGTCCTCTTCCAGGTGGGAGAGGTATCTTGTTTGCATCAAGGATTTTATCTTTTTTTTGTTTATTATTTTAAAAAACACATTCAAATGGATGGGCCCTACTCTTGGGATAGTATTTTGAGACTTACAAAACCATTTGTTTCTGAAGGATTTAGGCCACCATCTCGGTGGTGGCCTAAGGAAGTTCTTGCCACGGCTCGGTTTCATTCACGTCAAACAAACAGTTAATAGCTAGTTAGTTAATAACAGTTAATATCCTACTGCCTTACACTGGCTTTTAAATATCATAGCTAGGGACTATGCAGTGATGTAAATGTAAGATAAAAATCTAGACCCCAAGCAAAAATTATGTAGTAATCCAACAGAGTACTTCACTTTTTATATATACTCATCCAAGACAGATACTTGAGCTCATCACAAGAATGGACAAAATTTATGTGGATTCTCAATCCTGAAGCTTGTTCAGTTTGCAAGATTATCAGTGGAAATAATGACTCCTTCTGCTCTCAAATATTTACAAAGTTGGCTTTGTCGCAGTATTACCTTCTACATAACTCTGTTCAGAGTTAGTACACGGTACACATGGCACAAAGACTGCGGAGAGTACCAGGTGCACTCAAAGCCTGAAAGACTGTGGGATGAGTGGAAATCATACATAAGCAAAACAACATGCAAGAAGCTGATGATGAGCATAATAAAAGCAGAGAAAGAGACGTGAAAGGGTACAGAGCAAAAGGCACTGAAGTAGAAAACAGGAAAAAAGAGTAAAAAGAACAAATCAATGTGTTTGTTTTTTTTTTTAATGAAGAATGAAAAACCCAACTAAAAGAAAATATACAGCTGTGTGTACAAGTATTTGTATATGTATATATATAAGGACAAAAATACATATTACCACTCATCCTAACACCTGCAATACCAGACTTAAACGTATTACAGCTGCTTTGACAGGTATTTCAATAGGAAATGGAAATTCATTTCCATACACTCAATTCTCCATATTTGAAAGGTGACAAGTATGTGACCACTGATTTGAATCCACTGGCTTCTGCTCTTTTAGGTCAAGAATTTGAACCCCATTCTGCATTTCACCTGTTCAGCATCCACAATGTGAGAGTGTTTATTTGGATTTATGAAGTCTCTTCCTGCCTATGTTAAGTCTTCTGCTTTGACAGCACTTCAAAATGTTTACTGAATGTGTAGGGAACAAAACATAAATTACCTAGCAGACACTGAAACTGAGAGGCCCAGATAAGCTCTATACCTTTTCCTGAAATTGCATGCTGAGGAATACAGTAAACTGGAAAAACAAAAGTTACTTCAGAAGTTAGAGCCACTTTCTGAGACCTACTACTGTGAAGGTAACTGCTAAGTTGCACAAAGTTAATCACACCAGCCAAAGGAAGAGGAAAGAAGAAGAGGGAAGCCCTGGCAGCGCATGCTACAGACTTCACACAGTATAACAGGCTGCACACCTGCTGTGGGAACATGGAGAAAGGAAGAAAAAATGGAACATAAATCACTATGCCTCTAGTTGTTCCTGAAAATAATTATTTATAAGTATTTGCAAGAATGTAGCTGAGCAGCCATTAAACTTCAATACAATCAAGAAATCCCTAAACCAGAAAGTGTTCAAGATCGAGCCTTTATTTAGGTTAAATCATATCAAAAGTCAGAAAGTTATACAGGAACTCTAGATGAATGACTTTTTAAGCCAAGATCAGGGACATTTCCCTTGAATGCACCTTGTGAATTGTCTCTGTTTCCCTACCCTTTCCTGCCACGTAACACCATAACACTACCCCGCCCACACGCAGAACTCCCCTTTGGGAGATGAGATGCCAGGTGCAACACTGCACAAGCAGGACACTGGCAGTGTGCTTTTCACTTTTTTTTTTTTCTCTGGGTTGTTTTGTGTGTTTCAAAGTACCATGTGCATGGAAAGGCTGCAGTTCGTTCTGGATGCAGAACTTCTGAGAGCTGAGGGCCTGAGGCCACGCTCAGGCAACGCAGCGGAGGCAAAGCCCTCCTGAAATCGGAGGAATTCACCTGTGTAACTCACTACGGGGCTTTTAGCACGGACACAGTGGATACATTTTACAATTTTATTTTCTGAAAGCCCTCCCCTCTCCTGCGGAAGCCCCCGGTCCCCGCAGCACCCCAGTGACAAACGCACCCACCCGCCCCGCTATGGGGTCAGGTGCGCCAGGCGGGCAAGCCGCGCTGCAGCCGCCTTGTGGGGCCAATTTTGGGGCCGCCTTTTGGGGCCGCCTTGTGGGGCCCTCAGCCTCGCTGCCGGCCTCCCCTCAGCACACCCGCTGCGGGTCTCGCCCCCAGGGGCCACCTCCCGCCCGCAGCCCGGGGCACGGCGGCCGCCCTGCGGGCATCAGGCTCCCGGCGGGCATCAGGCCGGGCTCCCCGCCTGCCCCCCGGCCCTGCCCGGCCGTGCCCGGCCGGCTCACCTCGCTCACCAGCCCCTGCCAGTCGCTCTCGCTGCGCTGGGCGCTCATGGCTCCGGCCGCCGGCTCCGCCCGGCCCGGCCCGCCGCCGAGCAGCCTGCGGGGAGAGGCGGGGCCTGGCGCCGGCCTGCTCGGGCCTGGCCGCGGCCGCCGGGGCTCAGCGGGGCTGCGGGGCCGCCTCCCCGCGGCTGTGGTGCTCCCGCAGGGCCCGCCCGGGTCGTGCCACAGCCAGGCTTGCACGCTGGTGGCACCCCGGAGGTGTTTCTCGCATCCTTACACCCCCCTCCGAGTAACATCCTCCGCCTAAGCACAGCTTCCTCATAAACAACGCTGCTGACCCCGGCACTGGGCAGCCGGGGGTGCCCGCACAGCACCGTGAATAAAGGGATGGGCATCAGGGTCTGTAGGGATTTTAATGTTACATGTGTGCAAACAGCCCCCCGTGAATTGTCCACACGCTCATTGTATACATAAAGTCAGACACACAAAGAAAAAAAAGTGAGGTAGGGAGCCGTGTTCTCACAGCATGGTGCTGAAACACCCATTTGGGGCACAGATCTGTGTGTTGCTCGGTGTGCTGCCCCAGGGCTTGGTCTGGCTTGTTTTTATCCCCACTAGTGCAGACTGATCCATCGGCACCAAATCCCAAGCGTGATACCCATACAATGCCGCACACCCTCCTGCACACCTCCGTGCTCAGCCGTACCCTGTGCAGTGCTGTGGCCACAGCTGCAGCACAGCACATCCTCACAGACAATATCCACCTGAGGCACAACCAGCTCACAAATGTCTAAATTGGAAAATACAGGTACAACGATGGTGAAGGTGGACCAAGACCTTCACCTAAGACCAAACTAGGCAAGCATCATAGAATCAAGGAACGGTTGGGGTTGGAAGAGACCTTAAAGATCGCCCAGCTCCAACCCTCCTGCCATGGGCCGGGACACCTCCCACCAGACCAGGTTGCCCAAAGTCCCATCCAGCCTGGCCTTGAACACTGCCAGGGATGGGGCATCCACAGCTTCTCTGGGCAGCCTGTTCCCATGCTTCACCACCCTCAAAGTGAAGAACTTCTTCCATATATCTAATCTAAACCTACCCTCTTTTAGCTTAAAGCTATTACCCCTTGTGCTATCACTACAGCCCCTGACAGAGTCCCTCCCCATCTTTCCTGTAGGTCCTCTTCAAACACTGGAAGACTGCTAAAATATCTACCCAGAGCCTTCTCTTCTCCAGGCTGAACAACCCCAACTCTTTCAGCCTGTCTTCATGGTAGAGGTGCTCTAGCCCTCTGATCATCCTCGTGGCCCTCCTCTGTACCTGATATTTTTCTATTCCAAGTGCTTAATTATCAGTTTATATGGGAAGAAAGCTAGGTCACATATAAATCCAACAGGTACTCTCTTTAAATTAAGGTTATCAAGTTGAATAGATATCCAGGGCTATCTGTGTATAAGAAAAAAAAAAGACCAAAAGAGCAGCATATGCAACTGTAGTTTGACAGGGTATATGCAGAGTTCATACATTTTACCTGCAAATTATAAATCAAACTTAGACATTTTCTCCAAATTATAGCCCATTTTCTTCTAAATTAGCTGTTCCTCAGCTCAGCACCCTGTAACTTTAGTGTTGTAGAGGGTGCATTTATCTTTCCTCTCTGTTCATATTTTTCTGTGGTTTATGTTGTCGTGTGTGCAATATATCACAGTCTTGCACATCCTCTCAGGCTTCTCAACAAACAGTTGGAAAAAAAAAAAAGTTTGCCCGGGCAAATGGTAAATAATAAAAATTGCCTGAAAGAGAACTACAATTTAAACCCTCTTGTTAAAAAAAAAAAAAAATATATTAATAATATTAGAAACCCCATCATTTTCACAGTATTCTAATAGTTAAAGCCATACCACTGCTAGCATAGATGAACCAGACAATCTATTTCCCAGTTTTTCTTCTCATTTGCAGAATTTCTCTCATCTGTTTTATTGGTCTTGGAGTACTCCAGGCTCAGAATGCTCTTGCAGAAAGAGTTATCTTTTTTACAAGCAGAGCTCTCTAATAGCCCTCATTTTTTGAAGGATGTCACTCATTTTAATCCCAAAGCTGCTTACAGTTCCAACAAACAAAGTTTTCACTTTTATTGATGATAATTATTCAAATGAGAAGAAAATATTCATGAAAGAGAGGTTATTAAAACAAAAGGAACTCTAAATGTTTCCAGCTCTTTCGATTTTATCAAAGGTCTGATGAGAGCTAGTGTTTTTCAGAAAGCCCGAGCTCTTGGATGAGAATAACCAATTTCTTTTGAAGTACAAGAAAGATTCGGGGGAATAAATAAAAATTAAGCTGAAGTATGCTTTGAGTATGCTTGATAGGATCAGAAAGGAAATAAAAGAATCCAAATATGTATTTTTAAATAACCACTTCTAGCGCCTGATAGAAGCCTTTTGGCAACTTCTTCAGCTTTCCTGATCCTCTCTGTCTTACTTACCAGTGGTTACGGCAATGCTGCTATGGAATGGACCTGGCCAGGACCAGGTTACTCTGCTGGGCTCTAGGCAGACATGCTGAGACATATCCTTCCTACCTTAACTCACACAAACAAAACAAAAAGGTGACTGAAAATAAGTAGTCAGCCCCGTTTTATAAGTAAGAAACTGAAGAGAGGAGCCATTGTCTTGCCCAAGAAAAGCAAAAGTTTCAAACATAAATATAACCAGGAAGCAGAATCGCAGATTTCAGGAGCCCAGTCTGCCACTTGCCTTGCAAAACTAACATGACTTGGTTCTTCTCCTACCTGCTGCAGGTACTGCTTTAGCACCATCACCTTGCCAACATCAGAATAGTATGGTGTTGTCACTGAATGTCAGATAAAAAGAAGTCAACTCTCAACCTTCCTCTTCAGTTAACATCCTGTTATCTTTGTCACTAGATCTATAATCTTCTTTGCGTTCCTTCTCCATATATTCACTAGATAAACTTACCTGGTTTTAGTGCTTCATCTCTCTTCTCTGCAATTCTGCTTTGTGATCAGACTTCCTTGGTATCTTGAGTTCATTTGCCTTTTCACCAGATTGCCCTCCATTTCTCTAAACATTTTCTATGTTTTGTTCAGAAGGCTCTAAGGCTCTGGACTTTCTAAAAACTTTTTTTTTTTTTTTCCTCTAGGACAAATTACGCATTCAGAATCAGGTCTGAGGTGCTCAAGCTCTTTTATGCAACTACTTAGGTAGGAGATTGAACCTACAGCTTTCACATACAGGAGATTTAATCAACAGTTTTAAAACACAGCTTTCAGTAATCAGTGCCTTTGTCAGCCATTAAGAGAGAAAACAACCTTGTTTTATTTTGTGTGTGCGTGGTTGGTTGGTTTGTTCATTTGTTTGTTTTTTACCATTCATAAGCCAATGAATGGATCACTTCCAATTTTGCTGCTTTTTTTTGTCATTTATCTACCCCATTAACATGACCATTACTTCCGTGTCCAACTCTAAAGAAATATATGATTAAAAAAACAGTGTAAATCCTTAAGATCTGGACAGGCTACATAATTGAAATGTAATGAAAACATGTACTACTTGTCCCCTGAAGGATGAGTCAATCTGACTCTCCACAGATGTTTCAGGGTTCCATTTAATCAGAGTTTAAATACCCCTGAGTAAGGATCTAACCCATCATAGATAAAACAGATATTTTAGTACCTTTGGTAGTTTATAGCAGCATTCGTCTGTTTCATATTCTTTTTAGTCTGATGCTAGATAAATACACACTAAAACCCTCATTTGTGTGTTTTGGAGGAAGCATCCTATGTTTGTGGGTGGTGTTACCATCTTTAGCATTTATGTTGTTTTCTTTACTTCGATTTTTTCCTTTCCTCATCAGAGGCTGCTTTTTGTCCATTTATATTCCATCTGTGCCTTCTCAATTTTCTCAGGTTCATTGCTGGTTTCACTATCCTGTATCAGCTCCTCTGCTTCACATGCATGATCTGTCAGCAGGACAATATGATCTGCAGATCAGAAGCAGTTTAGCAGTTATTCATTTACCTTGAATCCTTTTGTGCCCAGTCAAGTCCATGAAGGACACATCTTAGGCAAACAACAAAGATTTTTAAAGCAACGGTGTTTCTTTGTTCTCCTCAACAGTTTTGGACCTTCAGTATATTACATCCCTTTGTGTTTTAGGGGCTGCATTAACATTAAAATTGGAGAGTCTCTTTTTTATGATTTTTTTTTCCCTTTATCTTTCAGTTGTTTCATGACTGCTAGCTGGAGTGACTGGATACTGGAGTCTAGTAGTGGCTACCTGCTCCAAAGAGAGAACGAGAGAATTTGGGGGAAGAGACAGGAGCTGACTGTGTGCCGGATCGCTCTGGGAAGGGGCTAGGCAGGGAGATCTGACCAAAGGAAGCAGCAGCCAAGAGGGAGGAGTGCAGGTATTGGGTGGGATATTCACTGAAAAAAAATCAAGGGAAAAGCCAGAAGGTGGTGGGACAGAGAAGAGACAGCAAGTTGGAAAACAAACTGATTCTGAAAACCACTGAACACACATGAGCAATAGAACAATCCTAACTAAGTTTTTCTGAGTGATTTAGAATCCAAATTGTGTTCTCTTGTGTAGATTTTATAGGAGTAATATGCCATATATAACTTCATATGGAAGTTCTTTGAACAATTGTTTTAAAGTCTCCTTTCTCCAAGGTCCTGTGATGTTGCAATGTCTAACTCTTAGGCACACTTCTGTCAAAGAAATCTGAACCTGGAGTAGTACAGAAGATTTCCTTGAAAAAAAGCTCGTTGGCTGCTTCCTATCTAACTACATCTGAAAGGCTCAGAAAATGGGTAGGACTGTGGGCATAGGCGTTTGAGCAGCTCACTGTCCCCTAGACGTTTTCAGTAAACGCACAGACCTGCTCAGTACTCAGCCTGACACGGACTTCAGTGAAACCCCTCAGGAACACCACCCACCAGGCTGTGGATGAGCATCTGGAAGACTCTGGGGAAGAGTTCGAATCCAACTCAGCCAAGAAGGCTCCAAGTTCAGAGCATGTGTAAAATTGATTAATAAATTAATTGATTGTTATACTAGTGATAGCAAATAACTGTGTAAGGATTATGAGTATGTTACTTTATTTTTGCCATCAGAATTCACGGTCCTTCTTCCCCTTGACATAAGAATAAGGAAAATTTAGTAGGAACTAGAATATGAAAGTAAAGAAAAAAAAGTATAAAATCTCAGAGCCTCTTGCAAGGCCTCGTCATTATAACTGAATATAGACTTCGTGTAAATGGATTCTGTTTTCCCAGAAGCATCAAACTCCTCCTGTCAAGAGTCTCTCACTGCCCTCCTTCTGCATTGTTATTATTTCCCTTAAAATACCTTGCTACTGATGGGACTAGAAATGCAATATAAGATCAGAGAAAATATTTTGTCAAGTGATTCAGACAGGCACAACCGACGGGTTCTGAGGAAACGTGTACTGCATTTTATGTTTGCCTAAGTGTGTTAAAAATATATATATATAAGAAATAGCTCATTTCACTGAGAAGTCCAGGTAGGGAATTGAGCCTACTGTCTCTTACTATGAAATTGAAGAGTGACCTAGTACTGTCATCAGATCTGACATATGAGTGACTTTTCAGACTTGCAAGTTCATTTTTCAGCTGGCAGAGTATATCAAATCCTAGAAAGCTGTCTGACCGTTTCAGAGACATTTATTGCTGTGACCACACCAGATTCTTTGGTGCAAAGACCCTCACTTTCCGTATGTGGTCAGTACTCAGCAGACTGTAAGCAAAGGAGGTGGAGAGCCTGCCCTTCCTAGTCAATTTGGAGGAAATAAAGAAGGCTCACTGACAGAGGACACAAGCATAAAATTGAAACAGGAGTTGTTAAGAATGTCACAGCAAAATAATTCTCCATTTGAAAATGTCTGTCTGGAAGAAAAACAATACATATCAGTTTTGGTATGCAGCTTTTATGGAGTCATGAGGAATTTCACATCAAACCTATACCATGTCTTTGGATGAGCAATAGCACCCTACAGAGTCGCTAAGCTGAAATTTGCATGTTTTGTGTTCAAATTTTGCAGACCTCTGGAGCTTCTTCTCTTTCAGTCTGTTCTAAGGGAAGTTTGTTTTGTATCTCCCAAGAAGCTTTTCCAGCTGGTGAAAACAGGTAAATGTTAAGCAGAACAAAGAGCTGAATCTTGGGTTATGTTCCAGATAAGACCATAACTGTATGGAAATAACCTCCTTCTCTTCACATAAATATTTACTTACAAAAATGCAAGAGCTTTAACAAGAAATTAAGGGCTCTGTTTTTATGCTCCAGGTTTGAATCAGGTGGAAAGAAAATGAACCCTATAATTCCTGTGTCACAATACCCATGGGAGTGGATGCTCCCACTTGTCTTTTCCCCCACTGCTTTCTTGTGTTGGTCATGCAGAATCAAAGCACCAGACTAAGACCTGCTTCATTTTGTGGGTGATTTCTAATTGCTCAATGTTATAAAGTTTGTTCTTACACCTAGTAGAACCAGGGTGCTTACAAGCTCTTTTTAAGCATACAGTTCCCCTCAAACTATTCTGGACAAGAGGCAGGGATTATGTAAAAGGTACCAAGTTATTCCAGAATTTCACTTGGTGTTTATATTTTACTAATGAGATTATGATCCTATTAAATTATCAGAGAGGAAATTATTATTTCAGTGAAAGTAGCCTTTAATTTCTTCATTGGTGCTTGTTTTACCTTTGAATTTCATACCTTTTTCTTTTGGCTCCTAACTGTTTATTTTCTAAATGATCTCCTTTCTTTCACCAATAAAAGTTCTTTTTCTTCATGCTTTTTGGTCACCGAATCAATTCAAAATTTAATCTCCTGGTCCTAGTGAGAGGTCATATGTGGACTGTATTTTTATTTTTTTCCACTCTGACAAATGGTGGAGGCACCAAGCAGTTAGTACCAAGCAGCACCCCATAAAACTATGTAAGATCAGGGCTGAGGGATCTGTCTTGTGTTCAGCAGCAGACAGAAATCGCAGCCTGAAGTGGGGACTCTCCCTGGCCATTGCCTTGTCCTCCAGAGGCAGCTTGGAGGGACAAATATGAGTTATGACACAGCTACTGAATCATAATTTTAAGCCAAGCATACCAAAATAAATGAAAATGGATTTGAAATAATTTGCATATGCTGTGCAGATCTGTGGTACTTTCTTTAGCCATCTGTTATATATCTGCCTTCTTTTGCAAGTAAGGTTCCCAAAAGCTGCCAACAGGGCACAAGGGGTGGCTTTGAGCGTCTGTATTAGCAATTTGGTGCTGTTAGCTCTATGCAGAGATAAGGAGCCAAAGACACACAGACCTCTGCTCAACAGGTCAGGCCCTAAATTTTTTCTCCATCGTGGACTTAAAAGATTTAGCTCAAGATTCTTGATAACTAGAAGTATTTGACTTTACGGAAATGCATAGATTTAAAGTCCGGTATAAATAGAATTAACTGGTGCTTTCACAAGTGGAGGTAGGGCCTAGAGAGCCACACCAGTCAAATTTAGGGCTACAAGATAGGGAGAGACCCATCATGAAACTTCAAATGCTATGAGGAGCAAAATTCCCACCCAAACTTTAAGACATCTAGCATTTTTGCGTTAAAAGGAGCAATAGTACTATTGCCTAAAGAAGTGTACTAAATAATGCAGCCCCTTGTTGTTGTTTGTGTTTTAGCAGGACAGCAGACAGCTCACATACTTGAAGAATGAGTCTTTGGAGGAATATTTTCAGTTATTAGGGCCCCCAATGAGCTTGCAGTGCTTGCTCTAGGCCATTCTCAGTTCTAGACCATTCTCAGTCTGTTCCTAAAATAAAGAGAAAAAAATCCACACAGTAAGAAAAAAGTCAAAGCCTGGCTAAGGCACTTCCTTAGAGATGTTGCTGATGGAGAGTGCAGAGGGCCCTCAAATTCTACACTGTTTGTGCATTTCACTAACAGCACAATGTCATTTTTTCTCAACTTCAGTGGTTGCGCTGATTCTGACACACCAGGAAAATGTATCTGTTTCAATTTGGTATTTAACAAGGTGCACAGATGGTGTTAAAAAGCAGGTAGAAGTGGTTAATCACCTGTGAATTTTAGGCATTTTTCAGCTGTCTGTAGAGGACTTTAGAAGTGCATTTACTGCATGGATTTCTCCACAACGATTTGCATTTTTGTGGTTGTTTTCAAATCAATCACCCCAAAGGGTTTGCGGCTCTTGTCATTCCAAAGCTATGAAGACCTACCCACGTCCACATCCCTAGCGCAACAAATGATTTGGGACCCGCATCCTGTGGTACTCAGTATTCGTGTTCAGGCGTATCCGTACCTCGCTGCACCCTGAATTGTTTCATTTTACTGACACCATCTGTTTCTTGTGCCTAAACCAATTTGTATTCCATTTCAGGAGTTGTCTCCTATGCTCTGCTTTCTGACCTTGTAAATCGATCTCCTGTACAGTCTGTAACAAATACTTTCCTGAAATCTGGATGAATTATGTCAACGATTTCGTCTTTATCAATTCAGCAGTGCATTGAAATGACCCTAATACATTTGTCATACATGATCTTCTTTTAACAGAACTATGCAGCTTTCTCCTTACTAAATCACATCTCTAACTGAATTGTAATCTTCTCCCTTATAAATGTTTCCATTATCTTGCTCACTACTAAACCTTACCAGTCTGCGTTTCCTTGGATATTCCCAGTGTCTCTTTCTGACAGCTACTGAAGCCACTCAATAGTGAAGTGCATTTCAGGTAAATATCATCAACATGCTCTGTAAAAGAAAAAAAAAAAAAAAAAAGCCTAGTAAAATATACTCCTGGTGTTCAATAATAGTTTTAGAAATTCTCCAAAATGAATGGAGAATAAAGGGGGATTTCTTTATTGCTGGCAGTTGGTGGCATTGATGGATCATGGCATAGCCATTCACAGTATGGCCAAATAATTTCACTGTATAGAATTTTATATAGCTACAGCTAAAATTCAATGAACTGATTCAGGAGGTTCAATATAAACTATAACAATAAGTTAAGCCCTTAAATTGATTTGGTATTTTAAAACGATAGAGAGCAGCAAGATGCTTGCTCATGTCATCTTCCTTCACAGATGTAACTTTAACTGGGACTGTAAATCCAAAGCAGATAGTGAGGGATAGGGGTATATAATGTGTGATTTAAGACCCATCCTGGAAATCAGCAAGAATTTGAGTACACCAACTCTAAAGTATCATTGGAGCGTTATAAGGGTCCATCCAGAAAGTTAGGAGGATATTTTTTTTTAGAAGAATAAAGATAAATTTCATATCTTAAGAGGCTATTTTTGAAGAGTGCCAGGCAAGATGAGAAAAGAAAATGACTGTGAAAGAAGAGCCATAGATAACCACTCATCCTACTATCCTCTCAAGATACGAGCTGGGATGATTTCTATCAACGACTTCCAAATATAACATTATTCAGCTCTCATTATGTTGTCAATCTAATTTGAATGCAAGTTATTCAGAGCACATGGCTGTTTTGCCTTTGTGTTTGCCTGTAAAGCGCTGCACACCCCAAGCCAGGAAAAAAAGAGAAAGTTCTTGGATTAGAAAAGATAACATCCTCACTGAAAGTCCTGTGTGCAAATGCTTGTTTTGTAATAACCTTTGTGAAACTGCCCCTGCTGCACCACACAGAGCAATTCTTCTTTAAGAGAAGTAGCAGTCATTGCAGCTTGTTTTATACTAACCCTGGACAGCCTTGCCACGAAGGAGGGATGGGAAAATCTCCTGCCAACTTACATTAGTTTTTGGAAAACAGAACCCTCCTGAGCTCCCAGGATTTGGCTTTGGCTCATCACCATAAGTTCACAGAGCCCTCAGCACTGAATAAGCTCCACATTTGAGATGAAATCCTGAATTCATGCTGAAGTGAAACAGAATGTCTTTCATTGACATTAGAAAGGCCTCAGTTTCAATCCTTCATTTTAAGATAGAAATTATAAAAGTTTTCACATACTGTGACACGGTTACATCAGAATTGAGAGCTGTAGAGATAACCCACAAGTAATGCAAATAATACTATTTTACCAGGGCTGTGAGACCTAATATACTCACCATGACTGAAATAATAACCCCTTACATGCTGACAAGCCCATCTTCCTTCCCTTAACTCTAAATAAAAGCATGAAAATTTAACTGCAGACAGTTATAGCCTGAGAATATGCATCTACCTGCCCTTTCTTAACCCACTGGGTCATCTTCTAGCTTACACCCTCCCTTTCCTTTTTTCCCTTTCTTTATGATAAATCTATTTTAACTTTCCCTATTCTCATAGTGGTTTGTTTGTTTTTCTCTCCTCCCTTCTATTTGTATTTTAGTTTCTTCTTGCTCCTGCCTTTTTGGTACAGGGTACACACATTGATAGCATGTGAAGAAACGAGAACCAGCAGTCTTAAAACCCCACATAAAATCAAGCCACACAAATCAGATCCCAGTAGAGATTTCAGGACCATGGTCTTGATCAGAGAGAATTTTCCTTCCATAAATAAAGTTGTTAAAGGTGACCTCATATTAGGGTGCAACTTTGAAACTCATCTCCCAAAACATCTGAGGTGGTTGGAGCAAAGTTTTTCATTTGGCTGCACCTGTCACTGTATAAAACTGAAAGGTCTGCAAATCTATATTATTTGGTGAGTGTGAAGAACTTTGATCCTAGAGCTCTTCTGTTATAGAGGCTTACCAACGTGTGCTTTCCAGGAAAACAGTTGACTGTTCAATGCTACCACCATAATGGCTAGCAAAATTCACCACAAAACTAACAACATTTTCCACTGACCTATGACCTTAAACAACATGTGAAACTGTACACTTACAATAATTCTATTCCTGAATATATGTCAGTATCCAAATACTGAAAAAATCCCCAAAATCCCTAGTCTAGTAGAGAAGTTAAAAAAAGTTTTTGACTAAAATGTATAATGTTTAAAATGTACAATAACAATAAAACTTAATCATGATAAAGAGAAACTACTCTTGATATAAACACTATCAGAAATCCAAATACCTGGAACTTACCTGCTACCTTGTCATCTGCTCATCAGAGTCATGGCACTGGGTTTTTGTGTCCCTGTCTCTGAACAGTTTTACTCTTTCAAGCTGTTTAGGGACAACGTTAAAGTAAGATGATGAAAAGAAAGGTTTTTGCCTGGTCACTTGAACCTTGGATTTGGACATCTAAATTACCAGCATAATGAGAGTGAATTATGATGTTTTGTCTGAAACAGAACAGCTTTCAGTCTACAACAGGCATGCTCTGCATCTCACAGGGGACGCATACTTCATAGGAGAGGAATTCAGGTTCAGCCCATATCTGCATCAGCCACATTGGTACCCAGGTACCTTACCTTGCTTATCTGTCTTTAGAGGTCTTTGTTCAGCAAGGAAGTGTCACTTTAGTCTTTCTGCTGACTGTTATGTTGTTTACGATCCTACTCAGGCTGCTGTTGAAAATGCTTTTTTCCTCTTCCCAGTGGGAGAGTACAACATGCTGTTACTGTTTACAGCAAATAGACTAGCATGACTATGCAAGCTAAGGAGGAGCAATAGATGTGCTGCTTTATCTGCTGTGATATTTCCACAGCAACTTAAATATGTGTATTTTTTAAATAGTTGTGGTATCAAAATGCATCGTTTTGTAAAGGAAAATAATACGAGCTCAAAACAAATTTGTGGAAAATATCATTAAAAACATAACTTCAGAATAGGACCTGCTGTTAAAAACTTCTTAAGAATTGGCCTAATGTTAGTGACCTCTTCAAGGAACATAATACTGGTAGTACATTTGTACCAAAAAAAAAAAAAAAAAAATCCATTAAAAAGCTACAGATTAGTGCAAGCAGAAAGACTGAAAATGGCATTCTGGACAAGTTATTTTCAACCTCACTTGTACTGATGCAGCTCCATCTGTGAGCCAACTGACAAAGAAGTGGTCCAACCTCTAAGGAACAGCCAGACTTGCAGACCTCAAGATTCATCACTGAGACTCAGAGCAGGAGGTTGCTCTTTGAAATTACATGTAAATTTGTAAAGCCTACACAGTGCTTTTTGTCCTGTGCCTAGAGCTCACTCTGACCACTTCATCATTTGTGAATATATATGTGTGAATTAAAACATATCGTTCCTCTTTGAAATATGAAAAACTTGATAGTTAATGTATCAAAATGGACTTTTGTATCCATCATAAAATCACAGGAAAATCTGAGGCTGAAGGGACCTCTGGAGGTCATTTGTTCCAACACCTTTCTCAAAGCAGGGCAAACATCAAAGCTAGCTCCGGTCACTGAGCCTTGGTGCAGTCAAGTTCTGAATATCTCCAAGGACAGAGATCCCACAACCTCCCTGAGTGACATCATGCAGTGTTTGACCAGAGACTGATAAGAATTCCCTTTTTGTTATCTAACCAGAATGTACATTACAGCAACCTGTGCCTCTTGCTTCCTGCCCTTCTGCTGTGCAACACTTGAACTTGGAAGAAAAACTGTTCTTTGTCCCATCTAACTCTACACAGACCTACCCACGTTATGAGGCAGAGAGAACGAAGATATCTCCTACTTATTACAGTTCCTTTTTGCATGTTATCCTAAATTAAATTATAGAGTCAGTTCTCCGTTATAAGAAGGAAATGACCAAATTAAACGTTTTCTAGTGGTGCATGACATTGGTATTGAAACCCAGCACGCTGACCTGAGGCTTAATCCTATAGATACCACATTTCACCTACTTTACCACCCAGTTTCACATGCTGAAGTGGATGAGCTCCAGGCAGCTTCCACAGCTTTAGTGCAGAAGAATTTGTCCTGTACTCGCTAGAGGGAGCCCATGTGGTCCTAGTAATGCTGGTTTTGGCAGCAAGAAAAAAGCCGCTCCAAAGACAGATAGCAAGAGCTTTGCTCTTCTCCCGACTTGGTTCAAGATCACCACAGGTAATCTTAGTCCCTCTTTTACTTTTCTGGATCCAGGGATTTTATAACCGCAGTTAGGGAGGGAGACTTCTGAAGTATTATCTTCAGAGGTTCTTGCATTTATAAATAAAAAGGCTGTACATCAGGTACGAACATGGTCTGCTGTGCTCTGGTCAGAACAGTGCTGACCAAGGTCAAATAGCATAAACACTGTCTAGGTTTTCACTTAAACATTGCCCTGACCAGAAAGACACTGCAGTGTTAACGTGCTCAGATGCTCTTCTCTGACCAGGACTGAGGGCCCAAGTCCCATTTACAGAGGTAATGCGGAGATGACCTCCACAGGCTCCTACCTCACGCTGGCTATAGGGGAAGAGCTGAGCCCTCTGGTGGAGATCCAGAATCACCACACAAGCCATTAGGACAGACTTCAGCTTCATTGTACCACTGGTACAGTGAACACATTAATCCCATTAACTAGGAGGAGGTGCAGGATATACGTGGTCAAATATGGATCACAGCAGAGGAGGCTTGAGTCCTATGGGGTCATCCCCACAGCAGGCAGCCTGTACATCTACCACAAGGAACAAAAATGGGAGAACAAAATAAATTGGAGCTTCCTTGAGGGCTTGGGCTTGCCGGCAGCGCAGAAGCCTACCTTTAGTGCCATTAGCTCTGGATTTCACTCATTTGCCTGGGCTCTTGCTATGCTTCCCTTTTCTGTTTGAAGAGGCTTGTTTAATTTTGCTAACGACGCTGAATGGAGATAAGGCCCGTGTGTGTAATAACAGACTAAAATTAAACTTCAAACAAATTATCTGTTAGGATTTAGGAGAATCTTATCTGGGGAGGAATTAATCCTCGCTGCTTGTTTTGGGGCTTTAGCAGGCCACTGGGGATTTGAAAGAGAACACTTTCTCAGCCTGGTGCATACACAACAACTGGAGCAATGTACATAATTCTCTGGATACGCTAAAAAAAAAAAAAAAAAAAAAAAAAAAAAAAAAAAAGAAACCACTAAAACCCCAAAAAAGATACTTCAATGTCTGAAGTGTAGCCTGAACTGATTGCAAACCAAATGCAGCTGCTGTACATCATCGGCTGTCACTGTCAGGGCCCTGGTCTCCTTGTGACTAATGGCCCTGCTGCCTTCGTCACTGCTTATCGGGATAATTCTGTAAGCGGTCTCTGAAGCCCCCGTGCTCCATGCTGCGTGGGCTGGAAACCAGCCATCGTGACACGAGGCTGCTCTGCAAGGAGGAGGATGCTCAGTCCAGCCTATTAATCAAATTAGCAGAGCAGGGGCAGGGAGCGCCCGTGGGGTTGGTTTTGCTGAAAAATGCCAGCATGGCTCAGAGAGAGTTTGGGAACGGGACCAGACCTGGGGCTGGCAGAGACCGGGGCAATGTCAGTCTCATCTCAGTGCCACCACCTCATGGTGGTTTGAGGGTTTTAGTCCCAGGAACAATTTCCATCCATTTTTTTTTTGTTGTTGTTGTTCTTTCAGCTTAGCTGCTCACACCAGCTGGAGGGTGAAAGAGTAGCAGGAATAGGGGAAAAGAGAGAAACAGGGGAGCTCTGATAGGCGGAGATAAATAGGTGCTCTTTGGGAGCATAAACTAGACTGGTAGTCAAGAAAATCACATGGGAAAAAAAAACTCTAACATTTACTAAATTTTATGGGATTTTTAAGCATATTTTTCTGGCAGTTCAGAGGGTGTAGAGTGTGCTGGCTTCAGGGTAAAAAGCCCTCTGAGGTCTGCCTAAGAGTATGTGAACAGAAGCTACCTGGAAACACTGTCTCAAGCTTCCATTATCCTCAACCATACAATGGCATAAGATGCAAGTTTCAGCTGGAAATGCTAGATGGCTGAGCTCCACAGGCATTTCCACTGAACCCACTGTGTATTGCACTACTCTCCTGGGGATATTCAAATGCATTGCCTCGCTATCAGATGGCTGAGGTTCAGGGATCTTCAAGTTACCTAAGGAGTAATAGGATGGGCTAAGGCTGCATCCTGAGACTCCAGAAAAGTGAATGTACCCAGGGGAGGCAAGTCACTGCTCAGCCTCCTGTAATGATGCAGTTTGTCAAGAGCTTAAGCAGACGAACACTCAGTGATGCCCACACTGCTCCACTCCCTCCCCAGCCAGCAGCACCTATCCCTGCAGAGGTACAGGTACAGGCCTGTCACTGCTCAACCCATCTCTGGCCATAGATTGCATCATGGAGAGGAACAGAGAAGGCTCAGTGCAGCCTCTGGCCTTCCTGCCTGGAAACCACCTCTCTGAGCCAGGACAAGGCTCTTTCCCCCCCCCCAGGCTACTCATGATCCTATGTCACTTACCGTAAGTCTCAGGAATTGAGGCTAGGTGGACTGGGCAATGAGAGATCTTTGAAATAACCTTTTCATACTGAAGAGAGTCAGAAGCAAAAGGGAGGACTTCTCCTTCACTGCTTTGTGAGGGTGAAACCTCCACCATACCGCTTTCTCACTCCCCCTCCTCAAAGGAAGAGGAGGAGAATATAAAATGGAAAAGGGCTCACCAATCACCGTCACAGGTGAAACAGGCTCAGTGTAAGGAAAGTAATATAATTTACTGCCTATTAATAACAGACTAGACCAATGAGAACTAAAAACAAACTAAAACCACCAGCATCAAGTCCCTTTTTGGAGCACCTGGAGCCGGCTCTGGGACAGGTGCTGAGCTCTGCTCACAGGGCACCCCAGAAGCCCCCTGCTACCAAAACCTTCCCACATAAACCCCATACACCACAAAAGCTTCTGGCAAGTACAACAGATTTGTAGCCTGTGAAGCACAGAAGCACATCTCCAGTGAAGCACGGTGCAGTGATCCCCAGCCCGATAAACCCCTGCACAGAGAAGTGACCCCAAGCATCCACCCTCCCAGGAGGGCTGTTTGTGCAGTACTTTGCCTCCCCCACCTAACCCTGTCAGAACACCGACCCTTCCTGCCCATCCATTCCTCCTAGTGCCCAGCAGTGCCACAACCACACCAACTGAGTATAGTGCTCTTAGAGTTTCTCTTATCTTACCTAGCTACCTGCTAAGAAGTAAACCAAACTGAGCTTGCATCAGCTGAAGTCGTTCTTTCTTACTGTTTCTTGAAAGGCACCGAAGGACCTGCTGGTCACTACCTGCATGGTCTTTCTCGGTAGGCAGCCAAGCAGGACGAGGCAGAGCTCCCCAGAGGTGCGAGGTCTGCTTCCAGTTCCACCTTTACATGGGCAGAGAGGCCACCTCTGAGCAATCTCTAGTCCATGCAGAAGGAGTATGTTATCTTGGCAACACTTCAAAAGTCTTCTGACCTGAAGAACAAGACCAAAGACAAGAAGTTAAGTAGCTTGGCATGCTGAACATGTGGTATAAGAGATCTTTGTGCTTTTCTTGAATTTCCTTCTATGCCTCCTGCACAGCTCTTGACAATAAGCATCATGTTTTATTGTAATAGATATTACCAGCAAAAGGCAAACATATTTCCAAAGGATTGAATTTGTTGCCATGGGAGACAATTTAAATAATTTGGGGTTAAATACAAAGAGACAAAAGAAAGCTCTTTTGTTAAAGTAAATACAATCTCATTGTTTGGTATTCAGTTTTAGAAGGTTCATGAATATCCTTGTTTTCCGTAACCTTGCACATTATTGAAAAGATCTTTCATTTGCTCCTACTTTTTGCCATTTCCTTAGATATTTTATTTCCTCGCGTCTGCTGAAACTGAGATGTTTCTTCTGTGCTTGACAAACCATCAATGTCTGCATGTGAAAGATTTCAGACAGAAGAAACACACACACAAAAAAGAAACCTTTTGTATTCATTTTGATTTCCAAACACTTGTGTAATAGGATGTGTCCAACAGCAGATTTTTTTATGAAAATATATTTAAACTGAGAGAATTCAGATTTGATTTGTTGACACTAGAGAACAAACTCAGGGAGAGAAGTAGTTTGTCTTGCTCAGAAACTGCCTCACACTGAAGCTGTATGCTCCTCACGAGGAGGATAGTTATAGTATTCAGGGTCCTTCCTGGCCTCCTACACAGAATGGTTTGTAACTCTATGCTGTGCTTTGGTATCTTGGTGACAACAGTTATGAGTTTTTACCAAATAAGGGAAGAAAAGCCCCCAAATACATCCCTATGGATTGAAGCAAAACTCTTCCCAGTCTCTTGTTGAATTGTCTGTGTAATACAGGTACTTCTGACAAAATAGCTTTATAGAAAGAAGCTGCAGGAGCTGTTGTCCCCCATTGTGGCTTCTCCATGCAGGAAGAGCTGCTTCCATCCCCATTTTTTGTCACTCAGAGCAATTCAAAGACTCTGCTTGTAACACTCCACATTTTGCCAAAAGATCTACACATCCTTGGATGCTGCTCGTGCCTGACAACCACGCATCATTTCTAAGGCCTACTCTCTTGGAAATGAGTACGTTCTGGGGAGCCGCAGGACTGAGATATCAGAGCTTGTCTCTTCTGAGGATAGGAGAGGCTTTCTTACCTCCCAAGCTCTTACAAATAAGAGAGGGCTCAATAAGCATTCTCCTTCACCTGCCCCTGGGGAGAATTTATGACTTACTTCAGATGAGAGGGGTTGCAGAAGATCCTTTAGTCGCTGATATAACTCTGAGGTAAATTATGTAAAATTACCTAATGTCACAGTACTTGTGGATAACTACAGAGAGCTGGTCCACTTGGGTTGAAAGGGAAGATCCCATGCTAGTTAGTGTAGACAAACGCAGGTGAAGTACAACAGGGAAGAAACCTATGGATGGGCCTGAGTTGTTTTAGCAAAGACCAACTCAGTGCCTTGGGCTGCAGTAGGAATGACTCACCCTCCTCCTTAACATATACCACTGCGTGGGGCACGCAGCAGACATTAGCTCCCAGTTATTCCCGAAGTTAGTATGCTGTGCCAACTCATTACTTCCTAAATAGCTTCGGTGTCAGCGCTAAGTGGTGCCTTAACTGACTGCTGACTACAAGGTCACCAAGCTAAGTCTATTCTTAGGAACACTTTGTCACTGCAAATGACATGGAAGTGATTTCATCTGTACACATCTTGAGGAGGATAAGAGGAGCGGAGAATTAAATAGCCTTAGAATGGCTGGATTTTTTGTGCAAGGGGTTATAAGCAGAGTGTTTCTTCTTCACTCTCTTCCCATAGGAAGGGCTTGAATATAAGGAAAAAACAAACAAACACAAGGCCGCACTCCTGTGCTGTGCGGGTGACAGAGCCCTGGCACAGGCTGCCCAGAGGCCGTGGGGCCTCCTCCCTGGAGACCTGCAGAGGCCGCCTGGACGTGGGCCTGGGCAGCCTGCGCTGGGTGGCCCTGCGTGAGCAGGGGTTGGGGCAGGTGGGACCCATGGGGTCCACCCCATGACTGTGACTTTTTCCATTTTGGCTCAGGTCATGTTTGACAGCCTTTCTGTCACCTGAATACTGCATCTTCTGATCCTTCCTATCACAGGCCTGGCTAACATAGGCAGAATCGAAAAGAGGCTAGGACACACGAGTAATATTCAGCTCACCAAGCAGAAGTTGGAGAAGTCTCAGAAAAGCAGACGTTAAAAACAATAAGAAATGGAGTAACAGATGAAAAAGTGAACATTCCTGCAACATTTCCTGAGCAGCCTAGCATGCCTCTACTGATGACTGCAGCAAAGGTGCAGTATTTCCCACTGCAGAGATCTTGCTTTGCATCGCTCTCTTTATGGTCTGCATAATTCAAATGTATTCTTCCCTCCCTGTGCTCGCTAAAGAGGATCTCACCAGAAGGGTAACTCTCTTTCCCTACAGCTGTTAACACACCACCAAGTAACCTGTTTCCATCTGCACCCCTGCTCCTTGGAACTAAATCTGACCATACTAAAGCTCCAGACATTTTAGAAACTCTTCCTGCAGCCACATCACAGATACTACCAGTACCATGTTCAAACCCTCAGTCACATTTGCTAAAATGTTTCTGCGTAGAGCAGGACACTGAAGTCAATGACTTTTTAAAAGAGATTTATTTCTCCCTTTCTTTCATGGATTGGTAGCTTAGCATTTCTCTCCACCCCCTTCTATGGGGAACCTCCTCTTTTCAATGAGAAGAGAGGGGCCCGGAGCTGCCTGATGCCAAGCTATGAGAACCTCCTTGTTCTCTGCCCACCATGCCAAAAGGCCAGGATTTGCACCAGTTGACCCTCACTGATAATTCATTGGAAGTGTGGAAAGGCAAATGATCCTCATCCAACCTGCAGTTGTTGGTAGGAGTCTCCCTACAACAGTAAAGGTAAATATCTCAGTGGTCGTTTAAGTGAAAACTGCTTATGGTTCTTAAAGTCTAACAATTCAGACATAATAATCTCCCAGCTACTAGAAAGACAGAGGCAAATAAATTGGAGGCAAAGAGGAAAGAAAGAGAATTGAAAAGAGATAAACTCTCAATTTACTTTCCATTCTACCCCAAAATCTGCGTTGATTCATACCTTAGACAAGTAAGGGAACCAATTGCTATTTGTTACTAGCATGGCAGCACGAGATCGGGAAGCGTACCTGCATACAGGTATGCTCCATTTCACCCCAGGGTGGCCAGAAGGTGTCCAAGTGCTGGTCAGCTCCATGTTTCACTCTGCTCTCCTGACTCAGGTCAGGTACATCCTCAAGGCACATCAGGAGGAGCCAAGGAGGTGCTGGCAGCAGGAGCTCTGGTCTCACGCCCACTGTGGGCTGCCTTCGTGAATGGTAACCTCACCAAACCTCCCCATTATCCCTACAAACTTCACATTTTCCTGTGCCATCATTTCTTTTCACTGCTCTACTAGCAAAAGAGTCTGGAGGATCAAGCCCAGCATTGCTCATGAACTGCAAACCTAGGAGAGAAGGAGGCTCCTGCCCAGGGATATAGGCTTCCAATGCCCAGGAACTCACTCAGGCACATCAGCCTACTGCACTGCATAGAAGTTAAACCAGAGTTCAGTGGACGTGAGCAGAGCCTTCTCCACAGTCATCACCCAGGATTTCCTTGTCATCAAGGTCACTTTCCAGACCAAAAACCAGAGCTTCACCCCAATACATACACCCATTGTCAGCCAGCAGCATGCTCTAAGCTCACCCAGTCTATGTTGGGAATGTGGAAGGGGAGCTGCCTAGGCTCACAAAGACCCAGCATTGTGAGATTTTGCAGGACAAACTTGAAACACCAGGTTTCACCTCTTAAAAATTATAAAAATCAGGTGGTAACTATTCCTGCATTAGAGGCAGATGCAGCAAGTTGGTGGGGAGTAACTGCAGGACTCTGTAGTTACTCACTTCATTAAGTCTTAATTGTAATGATTTCAAGGTGCAACCCCAGCACCGTAATCAGATCCTGAGGTGACAGAGGCTCAGATAATTGTAATGAGCCTTCCTCCAGAATGAAAGTCCCGCAGTGTTCTCCCCAGAGACTAATGGTACAAAACAGAGTCAGAAAATGCTGCCAGCAGGAACCAAGAGAAGCTGGGGATCCAAGGAGACCCCCGGGCCACGGAGTTTAGAAAAAAATTCTGGGCAGATGCCATTAACCAGATTTGCTGACTTAATTTCTATTTCCCCATGCTATTTCTGGCTCGCTCTCCAAAGCACCCCAAGCAAACCTCCACCGTCAGGACCTCATTGGCACTTTGCTTTCTATAAACCTCTGGCAAAAACATTTACCATACTGGCAAGAGCAGAAGAGAAAGGAATGGCAGAGGGCATAATCAACATGCAGAGAGCAGTGCTGCTCCCTCCTCCCACATGCCAGCTCCAGCTCTGCTCTGACTCCACAAGCCCTGGGTGATGAGTGCTTTCTTGACCCACTGACCTTTCATTTGCTGGACTGAAATGGAGGAATAATTGTCAGGGCACACCTGCAGCTGGAGGATGAATCATCTCCAAGGGGACTGCTGAGTCAGAAGAACCGAAACAGCCACTGAAGCTGGAAAATGAGCGCTCTTGTACAATCCTGCCCTAATGTCCAGGCAGGAAATAGAAATGGACTTTGGAATAAAAGTCAAATTGCAACCGGACGAAAATGGAAGCCACGCTACCAGAAGCCCTTCATTCTGGTGATGTCATGGTTCCCAAATGCCCTTCAGAAATGCAAATTGCCTACAATGTAATAAAAAGGGCATTTTCTAGAGTGTGCAGAGCTTGCATAGTTTAATTAAGCATAAACTAGGGTGACTCTGAAAGGGAAAATGATGTGGATTGCATTCTCTGAGTGACCTTGGAAATGCACTTAGATACTTTCTCTACACAGCAATTAAGTAAATTCACACTTCACATTCTGTCATTCCTATCCCTTTCCTTTATTTAGAAACATATTTTTTGCTCTCCCTGATTCCCTGATATCATACTGATATATCCCTCTGCCTGGAAAATGTGATTTGTTTTCCTCCAGATAACTAAGCATTTGTCTACAGGCTCACCATCTCTAGTTTTCTTGTCTCTACTTCAATATTTCTTGCATTAAACTTCTGCCACCTGCTTTTGTTGCTTTCCACCAAACTGTGACTAGGCTACTTCGCTGATGGAGCAAAACTGGAATAAGGAGATGCCTTCAGAAAATTTTCATCTAATCTTCCCAAGACCCATATTATCTCTCTCAACCCATCTCCCAGACTGTAAAAAATCTCTTCCTTGCCTGTCAAATTGCATCGCACCCCTCTGTGACTCTTTCCAGTGTGGCAACGTGCAGCTCCAGATGCTTCTTCCCTTCAACATTTTCTTCACCTAATCCATGTTAGAATCATAGGATCATTCAGGTTGGAAAAGACCTCTAAGATCATCTGGTCCAACCTTTAACCTAGTACTGACAAGTCCACCACTAAACCATGCTACTAAGTTCTACATCTACACGTTTCTTGAAGGCCTCTAGGGATGGTGACTCAACCACTTCCCTGGGCAGCCTGCTCCAATGCTGCACAAGCCTTTCAGTAAAGAAGTTTCTCCTGATATTCAACCTCAACCTTCTCTGGTGCAACTTGAGGCTATCATCTCCCCTCGTCTTATCACTTGGTGCTTGGGACGTTTGGGAGAAGAGCCTGAGCCCCACCTCACTACGATCTTCTTTAAAGTACAAAAAGGTCTCCCCTCACACTTCTCTTCTCCATGCTAAACAACCCCAGCTCCCTCAGCTGCTCCTCATGAGACTTGTTCTCTAGATACTAGAAAAACCAACAAACAAAGAACAACAACAAAAAAAGCATTAGCAGCTGCAGATCCATTTCTTCTGCATTCTGTTGTGAAAAAGTCTTTCAAAAAGGCCCTACTCTGTCTTCCCTGTTAAATCTGGGGAGGAGCAACCATCCATGCTTTGCTTTTTGGGAATAGTTTTCTCCTGTTATCTTGCTGTGACTTTCAAGGATGAATAGAAACTTTCAGAAAATGGTTTGAAGAACACGGTAAAGAGTGGGAAAAATTGTTAACCTGGCAAGGACAAAGAAACCGGGGGGCAGCTGGTGTGGTGCTTCGATGTTCAAACCACGATGGAGTTTCAGTGAACCACACCACAAAGGCTGCTGACTCCTCAGGAGCTGGAATACCCAAAAGGAAAGCAGTGATCCCGGAGCAATTGCATCCCATTACGGTGTGTCAGCCCTGCCTTTGATTGCACAAGCCTATAATTAGTTACAGAGAATTGTGTTATTTCTGAAGAAAGAGGAGGAAACACAGCAAATTATTCCCTGCATTAACGACTCACCTGATCAGTGGATAATGCTCAAGGCTTGCTTCAAATGAAATGCATTCAGCGTTGATAGATTTATATTTATTTTTGCAATTTCGAAGTAAATGCCAGTGATTCAGTAAAATTTAATGAAGAGACTCCCCAGTGAAGATCAGAAGCTGTGGGTTAATTTTATGGTTTGGTTCTTATCCACTCTGCATTTACAAAACCTGCTTGAGTGTCTTATATTTTTTGAAATGAAGATGGCTTTGGTTTGTGGTGAGAGAGGAAAAAAAGAGAAAGAAGGTAAAGATTTCAGAAAATGCCTTTAATCTGAACAGAAAAAACTCGTAGCTGCATTACATACCTGGTAACACTAGAGGGGGTGTAAGGAAAGAGTGAACGGGGAAACCAGGGAGCTGCAAGGCCTTGGAGGTCCGCATTACCCCCGACACAGAAACTTCGTCCAACGTGGAAGAGCACGGCTCCCTTCAGGTCCAGGCTCTCAAAACCCAGATCGATCAGAAATGGACAAGGAGCTGGGTCTGGTGGGGTCTTCTGGCCTGTGCTCGATCTCCACCTTCCTGGTGGTCAGACGCACAGCAGAGCCCTGCGGACGCTCATCTCCTGGGGTTTGTCGGGTATCACTGGGGCTGGAAACTTCTTGGGGCTTCATGGACCATGAGGGGACCTCTTGGGGCTCCATGGCCCACGTGAGGCGGGTTCACAAGCCCTATTTCCAAGGAAGCCCCAACCCCCCTGTGTTACTCTGAACTCCAGCTGGGACACGCTTCACAGCACGGCTATTTTAACACAGGCAATGCACCAGTTAGTCTCATTAACTACTTTTTATTTAGCGACTGAAGGAGTACATACATTTGTCAGTGGCATAGATTACATCATCTCTTTGCTAAAAAAAAAGCTAAATGTATATACAGCCTTAAAATATTCCCGCTGTAGCTAGCATACTGTATTAAACCTATGTTTATATAAACTACAGTTCTTTACATTATTGTACGTATTTTAGAATACAATAAAAATTACCAGGTGGCATGTGCTGTTATCCTTTCTCACTGTCCTGATGTTCTCACAGCTGCAGTAAAGTCTGGATATGCATAGATTATGTGCTGCGTATAACAATTTTTAGTACAGAATATAGGCCATGGAGGAAAAACCCTTGTTGCGTTCGGGAAGGCAGAGTTTTAGTTGCTTGGTTGCTCCTGGAGCTCTTCCTTGGGAGCAGGGAGAGCACAGCAAGGCTTTTTTTGAGACCCTGCCTTCATTAAATCCTGAGAAGTGTTCCGTGATCCTTTTTTTTTTACATTAACAGGTCATCTTTTGCCCTGCCTCTTGACTAACTTGGCCGCAGCCGGGCCGGGACGCTGAGCCCGGCTTTCCGACCAACCTCCAGAGCTACTCGGCAGCGATGCAGCCTGCCCACAGAACTCATTCCCCTCGCTTTCTTCTTCTGGTCCCGTGTGAATGAGCGAGGCTCCCACTGATCGCTTTATCCTCTTTATTAAGCCTGTCCCTGCAGAGACCATTTTAATTTAATTCAACCTGATAGCAAAGTCTCAAATCCCCGGGACTCTCTCACAACAGTACCATTTCTGACTATTGGATACAAAAGCACTTCTGCGCCATCCTCTTGCTTCCCTTCAAATCAAAAATATCAAGATCCAATTTCTCTAAATCAGCTTTTAGCTCTTGGACTTGTGCCCTTGCTAAGCATATGGTACTAGCAGTGAGCCCTAAAGAAAGTGCTGAGAATTGCCCCTCCTTGTCAGAATACGTGACTGTGTTCAAACGTGCATGCTAGACAGGAAAGGACTAAAAAAATGCCTTCCCACAACACAATTTAAAGAAACATTGTTTGTCAGCCATATCTGCCAAAGTTAAAAAGTTAACTAAGAAAATGGTAAGAAATTTCATTCACTGGCAGATATGTGAATCATCTCTCAGTTTTGTGGGTTTGTTAGTTTAGTCCAAGGACATGTATTGCTAAAACCTACTGTTGTTGGTTTGCAAGATAAAGGGAGAGAGCATCTATCTGCTGGTCTGATTGAACCCACAGGACTGACACCACGCTAGGATTCGGAGAGCAGAACATCGATGCTTCAGGCAGCTGGATGGGCTAAGCTGCTCATTTAATTAAAAATAAAACCAGAATGAGCACCTATACAGGGAAAAAAAAAAAAAAAGAAATTAACACATAACTTAAAAACAGAATAAAATGAGTTATGTCTCTGACAGGCCAGTAACAACTTTTATTTCACAGCAGTGAGGCAAACCTTGGAGAAGGCTGTGATATTCCAGGTCGCTGGTAGATTGCGACTCCTCATGGGAGTCCTTGTGCAGAATCCTCGTTTGCATCGCTGTTCGCATCTGGATGTTGGAAAGCCTGTGAAAACATCCCTATTTTTGGTATTAGGTCATGTTTCATGTGTGTGTCCAGGGCAAAAACACGAAGCTCACTCAGCACAGAGGCAGTGAGATACTCGAGCATGGAAAAAAAGGGCATTTTTATTTGCTCCACTTGCTTTACACAAAGCCTTGCTATTAGCCAGTGTGGAAGTGCAGCAGCAAGACTCATGATAAAACAACCTAACAGGCGATGCAGTATGAAAACAAAGAAAATATTGTATACACAAAAAAAAACAAACAAAACAAACAAGGCTTCTGCTATACAACTTTGTTGGGTAAATATGTTGGAGCCTTTCCAGGAGAACGGTCCCCAGCTGTTACCCTGCCAGAGGCTCTGTGCACACCAGGACTGCTGCCAGATTTAAGATAAATGAACGCCTTATTTTGTAGCCACCCAAAACACCAACGAGACGTGGACTGTTCACATCCTGCTGCATAACCTGCAAGACTTTTGAAAGCTTGGCAACCCAGCAAAAGTCTGGGGCCACCAAGAGGAAACTCTTCTTCTTGGAGCCAGGGTAAGCTCTAGCTTCAACAGCTCTAGCTGCCTCAGTTTCAAAAGACCTGGTGACAACAAAGTCCTGTTTGGTTCTCAGATTCCCCGAGTACAGCTTGTGATGACCAAAACCTGAATTTATTGCTTGTGAGCTGTGCTGGAGGGAGAACTCAGAAGAATAAATCATCTCATTGTGTACAGACAAGATGCAGCATGAAGAACACGGATGTAGATGCATGTTACAAACTAAATTTAAGCTGTGCCTTGTGGAAGAATAAGACCTTGGTAAAACACCTCAGAATCTACCGGGATCATCAGGAAGAGTGTGAATTAGGGCACAATGAGATGTATTTCTGGAATACCTATTAATCCACAAAGTAGACTGAATCTATAGTCAGTGCACTCAAGGCACCAAGCAGCCCTCTGTTATTTTCTGTCTGTATTAACTCGTTAAGATCTCACAGTCTAGAAGCAAAATACCTTTATTTTCCTGGCCACCCAAGTACTCTGGGCTGGGCTCTTGGTTACGTACAATTTGTTGCTGAAATAGTGATTAATATAAGAAAAATGGCAATAGATTTTGACTTTCCTTTTAATCTACAATGAGTTAAAATGACACCTTGGTCTTACTGCAAACCACAAAGACAGATTTTGAAGATAGAGCTCAAGAAACCAAAATGAAATGTATTCCGGAATGTTCGTTTGCTTTTACAGTTCATCAGCAAGCATGATGACCTGCTTCTAATCTTAAAATCTTTGCTGAGATCTTAGCTAAAGAGTCAAAAGCATTTCTCTGCCAAAGCACAGAAATGGTATGGCTTCCTTGTTGCTTTCATTATGAGATGTCCAATTTAAGGTAGTTTTCTGGGTAAAATTTATATTGTTCTTAGATGTCAAAATTAATCCTAATGCACTGCACACTCATCTGAACGGCTGCAGGTTGCAAAGTGTCTTTGAAAAAGGATAGAACGGACATGTCATGCAGCAACCGAGTAAATGCAATCCCTGATTAATATGCAAGTTTTAAAAGTTCAGAAAATGTCATCATACTCCATAGGTGCTCCCTGTTCTCGGAAAGGTCACTGTTTTGCTCGTGTATAAATGTCATTCTACATGAATTTCAATCCAGCAGCTTTTCATAAACTCAAGTCAATGATGATATGTTCAAATATTTGTGTGTTTCCTTTAAAACTGGAGGCAAAGAAAAAATCTCTTCGATCCGTTGACACAGCTGTGAAAGAACGCGGCGCCTGCACATAGATTTCTTTAAATAACCTGAAGATCTTCTTTTCACCATCCCACTGGTATATCTGGGAGAACGTATAGTCACTTCCCAAGGCTAGGTAGTAATTATTCTTAAAGGAGAAAGGCTGCAGCGTCATGGCTCCTCGGGAGGGAAGAGCCTGTATCTCCACGAACTGTTTGCTGTTCCATTTCATTACTCTGGAGTCACCGATGAACCTGGTGAGCGTGATGTACAGGTTGTTCTGCATCCTGAAACTCTTCACAGCCAGGACATCTTCCATGTTGGGGATCTCACTGTGTGGGACAAACTTCTTGGAAGCTTTGTTCCACTGGAGTATAATGGGGACCTGTGAGCGGCTAGAGAGGATTAAATGGGATTTCCCATCTATATCAACAAACTCGGCGTCGGTGTCCCTGAACCACTCGTGAAGGGACTGGTAGGAGTAAAACCCTTTGTTATTCCACTTGTACACTGTGGACAAACCTGCTTTGGAACTATCTGCGATGACAAAAAACATCTCACTGTCTATCTCAAAAAGCTCTATATCATTCGGCTTAGAAATGCGAGACACTTCGATATCCTGGAATTTGACAAACTTTGTCCAGCTTTCATCGTACTTGTAAATGTGCGAGCCACCGAAGAGCTGTGCCACCACCACAAAGACTTGGTCACCAACAAGAATGGCTTTACATCCCACTATGGACTGACCTATTGCCCAAAGAAAAGCACATATTAGCACAGTACAATGCACTCTTCAAACCACAAAAATATTACCAAATCACCCATCCCTTCTTGTAAATCTTTGTCATCTCATAATTGTCTTTTACTACACACCATCAGAGCTTCTTTTCTTGCTTTCTTCTCCCCGGTAACTGGAAAACTGACTTCAAATTGCACCCCTTAAAGGTGAACCCTAAACTGCTCACTACTCTTTATCCAGAATCCTTTGTCCAAATACTACCCAAAACAATTATTTGAACCAGATTTTGTTACTCAGTTACAACAGTTCTTATCTCTTGACTCAGCAAGAATTTGAAATTCTTTTATTCATGGGATGTCTGTATTTCCAGTTTAACTAGAAGAATGAAATATATTCTGTTTTTCTTGGTCCAAGAGGGCCAGAGTCAGCTTTTTGCTACTGATGCGTCTTGTGGATATCAGTACCACAGCAAGATGAAAAAGATAAATCTAACTCTGTTGTTTCTGAATTTTTGGATTACGTTAAACTCAAAATATTTAGGACTACTGCAGTTGCCAGATTAAATCATATCAAGTTATGGTCCATTTTAACAATCTCAAGTCACTATACAAGACCCACATCAAAAGGTAACAACTGAACTATTTATGAAATGATTTGTTGCAAGAAAAGAAGTTGTCTCTGAAACAGTTTATGTAGAACTGAACCTGAACAGACCCCTGTGCTTGCTCTGTCCCCAGCTGGCCCTCACCCACTGCTGTTTCACAGCTAGCCTGTGATGAACCATCACCCATCCAGTGCCAGTAACGTAGGGATTCGTCTCCAGTACCATAAAGTATTTGCAGTGTAGACATGACTACTTGAGCTGATCATTCAGGCTCTTTCTGGTCTAAGTCAAAGAGCACTCTAGAAAATGGTTCACTTCTTTCTTTGCATGTTGAGTATTAAGGCAATCTTGACAACTAGCTCAGGTCCATGAGCCCATATTGTAAAGGGCTAAATTCAGACATCTGAATGCCAAACATACAGCTAATAATGAACCCCCCCTCCCCCCCCAACGAAGTGAACAACCTGTTCCTAAGCCCTACAAAACACACTTTAGGCTCCACAAAAAGCTCTTTACATGATTGTAGTCTGTAACTCTCACACATTTCAGAGTCCAGTGCTTAAGCTGGGCTTTCTGAGAACGTAGGATAGTCATTTGAGAAATGGGTCTCTGCACATGTGCTGGGTGTGCAGCTAGGGTACAAGTCCAGTGGACTTGTAGGCTTGTAGACTGCCCACCCACATGTATCCTTCAAGCCTATTTCTTTCTACATGCAGCAGAATATTTCTGCCTTCTATTTTGCAGGCACTTCACTAACAGCGAGGGCTGCTTTAATCTATCCTTTAACTTAGTGCGATTCAGGCAGGGAGTGGCTCAGCTGTGACATTCACGTTAGTGTTTGTACCTTGAGAACAACTCACAAGTTCAGGCTGAAAAAGCCTAGTTTGTGTGCTATAGCAAGATTAAATGTGCATGTATGAACAAAATGCACTACTCCATGAAATTATTCTTGTACAAATATCGTGAACTTTAATCTGCCAGTTTAAATATAGATGCAGGACAAAAAACATCATCTGGTCCCATCTATGTGTCTCGCCCTCACAATTTTTCCTTGTGAAATGCCAATAGTTCATCAACAACTGGGATCCCAGTGTTTGTGTACCTGTGATGTTGTCGTAACTCCTGAAATTCATTTCAATGTGATCCCACTCCAGCACCATGCAGTTCTCCATGCTGGGCTGTGCAATGGCTACAAACACATCGTTCTTAGAGTTGAATGTATCCACTGACACTGACTGGTAGGGCAAAATCTGGTGAACAACAAAATCTAGGAATATACATTTACAACAGTTAGGACAGGTCCTTGCTGAAAACACAAAGTTGCTGACTATAAACACTAGAAAATGAGTGATATATTCTGAATTTTGTATTAGCCTAAGATGAAGGTGTCAGTGCTCATGTGAGGCATGCAGCAACAGGGGAAAGTGTCTCCTTGCTTTAAGCATCATGAACTGTCCTCTGGCAATACAGCTGCCAAGGAGATCAAATAGGTAAACAGTGGCAGAATTCAGATTTTGCAGCTAGGCTGGCTGGCATCCATGAAATTAGGATCATGTTCACATGCTGTCAAAGAGAAGTCTCTTTCCCCACAGCTGGAAGTTGCTTTCCTGTCAAGTAAAATGGCCTTGCTAGAATCACTTTCAAGCTGAGAGACAGCAACTTCCAGCTGAAGTCCAATAACTTCTTAAGACATGCAAATTTAATCACTAGCAATTTGTGTTACGCTAAACCAGGCAGAAAGTGAAATTATATCCGAAGTTTGCCTGGGGATAACCCCATTTTAGCTAGACCATAGACAAAATGGTGTAATCAAAAACTCAGTTAACGTACCGTTTTACAGGGCATTGTAAAGTAGTTTAAGCATAAAATACAACCAACCTGCAAATTACTATCCAGTGGAAAACTTATTCTAGATGCTAAGACTGAGGAGTTGGAACAACCTGTAAAGGCCAGGAGCGTAACTCCAAAATTCAAGATTTCTACTCAAACTCCAAGTGCCTGTACATTGAGCTTTAAAAGTCACATTGGGCTAAAGTCAGTAGCCAGCACAGAACCAATTTGGGGAAAAAGAGCAAACTGGGTCTGAGTTTGATATTTGGCCTGACAGGTTGTCAAGGTCATTGTTATCAGAAAAGGACATCAGTATAGCAGAGCTGACAAAGAGAAGCTGACACTTCTAAGGTGCTTCTGTCTAGAAGGTGGCAGAAGGCCTGCCCAGGAGTTATACGTAGACATAAATATACAGAAAAGGAAATGATTATCCCACGAAGAGTTTCTCTGCAGAAGCAGACAGCACTCTTTTAAACTCTGTTCTGCTCTGTGCTTCCACCATTCACTCCTACTTTGGAAAGCCCTGAACATCCAGGGATTGGGGTGAAATGCTGATTAAGCCCTCACTCACCCTGGTCCCTCACTTCAGTGTGTTATGAAATGCATGTCTTCCAATGGAAAATTCATCTCTGCATGCTTGAAAGCCTTTGCTATTGAGAAGTTACACTTCTGGTGAATAAAGGCAGATGACTACCATTACACAAACAGAACAGCTGCAACAGAAGTGACAGTCTCCATCCTTTGAGAGACTGTTACAGATAGAGCATGGGCTTGATTCATCAGTGCAGGTAGGAAAACAAAGTTACCTTCATTCCCACTGCGAAAATAAAAGGACTGGAGAAAACTGACAATGTAGGTTGCAGAAAGTAGAAGTGATAAATCATAAGAAGTAAAGTATGGAACAGGAACAGATATAGTCACAGAAAGTTGAAATATTTTTAAAATCTTGAGAGGGGGACAAAAAACAGAACAGATCTAACACTGAAAAAAACATCTTAACAGTTTTGAAACACTTCAAGGAAATCTGTGGGTTAAAACATACCAGTCGATGTGTTAAAATCCACTGCTCATTCAGAAATGATTCAGTGTTAACACAGCTATTTTTACTTGTACCTGTCCTTGGGCTCTTTATGGCACTGGACAACTAAAAATGGGTAACTATGTCAGCCATAATCAGTAAAATGCGACAAACCAGCTGGAAATACCAGACTAATGTGGGACAGAGTTACACAGTAAAGAGATGCTGCCACATCGGGCGTGCCAAAAATCTAGGCCTTAGGGGCGATGGAAGGGGAAGGCCTGTCTTCAAGCCTCCTGAAAGCCAAGCTGGGCTTATAACCAAAAACACGGCGCCCTTGCACATGGTTGCAGGAGAAACACACACACACAAAAGTGAAATGAGTTTACCTATTTGCATGATGCAAGCCATGAGAAGTGGGAAAGACAATATACTACCATAGAAAGAGTTAAAAGTGCAGGTCACTGGCACTGCCAATCACTCTCACTGTGAATAAGTGATCAAGAGTTTCATCCATTGGCTGTTCCTTTAATCTGGCAGCACCTCTTTTACATCTCCCCTTCTGCCATCACTGTGTCAGTTCAGCAAATGCAATGGAGCCTCTGAGATGCACATTTTACCAAGCAAACTCCTTTGTTACCACATGCTACACCCAGTCACGCTCACAGAGCATCAGAGAGCAGAAACAATGAGAGTCTAATCAAGGCTGGCAAAGGAGGGAAGATGGTGCTAAAGGCTAATGTGAATGAAAGATTTGTAGGCTTTCCTCAGGGGAGCGTGTGCTAAGAGCACTGACCAGCACTGAGCAGGAAAGGAGAGTATACCTAGGGGATATGTTACTTTATTTCAAAATACAGCACAGGTCTGAGCCTGTAATTAATCAGCCCTCGGGGAATCAATATGGGCATATTTAGCCTCCCTTTAGATCTGGGTGAAGCAAGGGCAAAGAAGGAAAAGACAGCTGTGGGCTTAAGCCACAGGCCAGCAGACCCACTGGAGCGCTGCAGCACGTGATGCTACATTTATCCTCGGTGTAATTTCACTTCCAGCAGGCAAAGGGACTAACATTAACACATGAATTTTGTCTGTAGCCACTTTATAGCTCAGTATCTAGATGCAAAGACATGACAGAGCATAGGTAAGTCAGTTCAGGTCTGAGGACCAGGAAGACACGGCTTGTTTTTGCAACACTGTCGGTGCTGTTAAATTTCTTAAACCAGACTGAAATGAAATGAAGCCTACTTTTAACATCGTACTTCTGCTCTTCTGTTTACAGACACAGTAACATAACCTGGGAGCAGTTCTAAGCAACATCGCTCGCCTGTTTTTGACATCCTTTCACGTGGCACATTATCACTCCTTACCTCTGCTGCTCTTCTAACATATTTTTGAATTATGAGTTCGTTCTCTTTCACTTAACATATTGCCCTTGGATTACTTTTCTGACCCTGTCCTGAGACTTTATCTTATGTTACCAGTAATCAACTTCTCTACTGTCTCCTAACAACAACTGACTCAATGGCAGATGAGAACTTGAATGCCTCTGACATTACTGTATAGAAGAAAAGGCAAAATACTGACATTATGTACGCGAAACATGAAAGCAATACTCGGAGCTGATGTTCTCATTTGTATGATGTGACTGCATTTAAATATAGGCAACGTCTGCTATTTAGTCATAAAATATAAGCATACCCACATGCAGGATTCTCTTCACTTCCTTCTACATGCTTTACATTACCTAAAATAAAAGTCAAGATCCTGAACAAGACAGTACTTGAAATATTATTGGACATTTCTCTCCAATTTAATGGAGTTCTATAAAGAACTGCTGGCAGTATTGCTGCCACATTTGATGACATTATATCGTGGCCTATTGAATAAAAGTAGCAGATATAGCCAAATCGTTTAAACTTCTCATCATTGCTTTCTGTGAAATACAGAGATTTTGGGAAGCTCATCCGACATCACTATATGGCCTTATTCCAGAAAACAGAAAGCATTCTGTGATGGAAATTAAGTCACAAGTGAGTCATAATCAAGCCCTTTGGAATATGAATGGTCCCAGCTCTTCTCCCATTATCACTTAATCCAAATAAAAACTTTGTATTTCAGCTTCAAAATGAGATTTTCTCATTTTATGCTCGTTCTAGTACTTTGTAGGTACGTAACCCTTTCCTCCCTTCATCCCCCCAGGTCATGCTCACAGAAATGAAATGGTTTAGTCTACAGCTCTGATATTTGACCATTTGCAGTGTGCTTAGAAATATGCATTCTGAATACCTGTAGTGGTGCATTCATAAGCAAAACTTGTCACATCATTTAACTTCTTATCCTGATATTCTGCTGGACCAATACACAGGACATCAGAAACAGTGGAATTTGTCATCTTTAACCACAAAAACAACCACTTGGCTTTGCAGTCACACTCAAATTTATTTCCCCTTAAATCTCTAAAAAAACACACAGAAATAAATATATTTGAAAAGGTTGATAGCAACATAAACACTACAGAACTGTTAGCACCTTGACATACTGAACTTAAAAATATGTGAGTACCTTTGAATTGTTTTTGAACTGAGAAGAGGAAAGACTCGATAAGTTTTATTCTGATGCTCTTTATATGTACACTCCTTCACGGAAGTATTGTCCTCGGAAAAACAGTTTCAGTCTAAGAAATAAGACCATGCATAACACTACTAATAAGAGCACTGTGATTCATGTGCAAAGTCACTTGTATTTACACGTTTTCATAGGATTAGGACTACAGCATAATAAATCCTCACAGGGCGGCTGTCTGCTGCAAGTCTGCTTCCCATCATCTATTGCTGACACAGACAAACCCCATTCCTTCACCAAACTACGCAGCACCAGTGCTTGACAGGGTGGGCTTGCTGCTATCACTTTTGTGCTACGTTAAAAAACAGACCTAAGACTGGTATTTTCAGATTCCCTGCTGATGGGGAGTCCTGTCAGTTTAACCTCCCCCCTATTAACTTACGTACAATTTCACATACTATGCCTGTTCTCCAATGCTTTGGCAATTTTGCGGCTTACAATTGTACTTCTTTAGTTAAGAGAGTCAGGGATGCTGACTAGCAGCTTAGTTACACACACACAGACAAAAAACATGGACTATAAGTCAGCAATGTGCTACAACTGCACAAAATCAGGGGAAAAAAACATTTTAATTAATACATTTCACTAAAATAATCTCAAGTAATACTTGCAACAGCAACAGGAAAAGCTATGCAGAGAAATTATAGTTTTAAAATTTGTTGTCTCCCTTTTGCTAAAGAAATATAAATATAAAATAAAATATAAATAAAACATTAGAGAGAAGTACAATAATGCAAGCTATGTACAGCACCATGAGAAGCAACACTGATTTGAGAAATAGCAGTTATTCTAGAGGGATCTACCAAGTAAACAATCTTAGAGAAAAGACAGAAGAGCAAAATGCACGTTTATTTTCTGCAGATATCAGACACACACGAAAGCAGAACTTCAAACACAGAGCAATAGAAACACAGAAGCAGGCAGGCAGTAGGAAGATTTTCATTACTTACAGTTCAATTAGAGAATCTAAGTCACTGAAGACATCCCTTGGCAGAAATTTAAGATGGTTATTGGCCAAAGAACTAGAAAAAAAAAGTTATAGCTTAATATAATTGTTATCTCTCATCTTGTTGACTCTTACAAAGTCTGAACTCGCTCACAGAATGTTAATTATCGGATACTGTCCAGCCACTGGCATTGTTAACTACCAGGAACACGCAGGCATTAATTACACTCATTCAAGAATGGTGATTGCTCAAAGAAAGAAAATGAAGCTGACGCAAAAGTAAAACATATAAAGCTTTTTTATTGCCTGGGTGAAATGTGACACAGAGAGCAATGACTGAACATGCTGAAAAGAAAGAGGAATGTTAACCACACGTACACAGCACCACGGTGGCACCACTGGCAGCACCCACAGGCAACTGCTGCACCCCAACACGACCTGTGAGCATGCACAGGCAGCTGAATGTGCCTGTGAATTTTTTTAAGGCCGTTTTTTAATTTGTGGGAGGCACGTTACTGACTGTTGAAGGTTGCTGAAAGCACAGAGGTAAACAGAGGTATTAAATGTGGCTTGAAAGCCAGCTATCTGCAAGGAGAGTTTTGCTCGAGTACAAATTACTGGATGTTAAATAACTTACAGGTGGGTTAGGTCTCGGAGGCCACGAAATGCATTTCTTGAAATGGTTTCAATTTTGTTTCCTTCAATGAATCTAGGCAAAAAAAAAAAAAACTATTTTCAAAGACTTTAATTAACGTTATGAGCACCACACCAGTGCTTTAGCCTATGTCCTCCAAACTCAGCAGGTTCCTGGGTAGTCCCTTCAGACTTAGAGGTGGGGAAGTCTTGGTGGAGTTGGTCATATTGCCTCATCACCTTGCCCCTGGTGTACCACAAGTAATGATGCAGGCACCAGGCCACAAATATCTGGCAGCAGAGGAACAAAATGGACAAAGCAAAAAAAAAACAAACAACATTATTCCTTTGTAGTTTAATTCTCATGGAGCGTGTTGTGTGAGGAAAGAGACCTGGGTAAGACAGACTTCTGAGATGGACTTTAGAAGCTAAAGTCCTGCTTTCCTCTCAACGGCTGCCTGAATTGTGGAATCACTGGGCAGCAAACAGCCAGGACTTCACAGGCTGCAGATGGACACTGCTCAAGGAGCCCACATCCGAAGGAAGAGTGCCCACAGCCAGGTGGCTGTACGCACAGTATCACCTCTGCACCCGCAGAGCTGGAGGGCTCCCAGCCCACTGTCTCTGCAACAACGTGAACTGCACCTACATACTGGTATCCCAAGCCCAAAGTCTGCCTAAACGGAAAGACCACTGCCAGAGGCCCTGTTTGTCTTCTTGCTGCCACATTCCAGCGCTCTCCAGCTGGGACATCACCTCTGCAGGGCACCCAGCTGCACACAAGTCATGGCCCTGCGTACTGGAGAACAATGGTAGTGATGCATCGATTGCTGGAGCATGCTGCTCATCCCGAATGCACATCAGCATTTAAACAAAGAGCTGATATTCGAGCATCCTGACCCCAGAGCACTTGAGGACACATCCATAAATATACCATCAGCACTGCAACGTCGCTGCGGCCAGGTGGCCATCAAGATATTGCATGGTACAGCTGTATCTGTAGGAAGAAAACTGAACATCAACGTCAAAAATAGTTTTATGAAACAAAATGGTCTCCCTTTCCCCTGTGCATCCTTGTTTGTCTTACAGGGAAATATAGGAAAGATCATTATGCATCAAGGTTACTGCTTCAAAGAGTCAAGACAGGGCTGCAGCCCCGAGTGGGAGGTGAGATGACAAGAGCTCTGGGTTCCTGAGTTGAGACAGCCAAAATCCTTCATGAAGTGACTGGGAACCTCACTGCATGCAAAGGATGCAAACTAAAGTATCGTGTCTGCACGGAGGATGTCAGTAAAGGGTCAACCATACTCTGTTACAAGGCAGCCTGGGGAAATGAATTCAATCCACAGAGCAGAGAGCCAAACTGCTCCCTGACACAGTACCACACACACCGCCAGCTCGCCCTCAGTGCAAATAAACACGGCTTCACTGAACACAGCATGGAGGGACGATGGAAATTTAGGCTGGGACTCAGTAATTTGCTGGATTCCTGTGTTACCAAACCCAGCCTCGAAGGCCTTCTACCCTGGGAACAGCAGCAAAGTTCCCATCTTTATCAGACCTTTCTCATCCACACTGCGCAAACGTAGGCTGGCAGTGTCAGTGGTGCGGGTGCATGGAATCCTGCTATCAGTTTTGCGAGTGCGGTGTGACACAGTGCTCCTGCTAGGGGATAGAGGTAGCTGCTGTGGGTGCTCCCCAGCTGCTCTTCCTTTGGAGACTGCATGGTACACAAAGAAGCTTGCTCTTGTTCTTCAGTAAGGTTTCCTTATGCTCTGTAAGGTCTGATCATTGGCAATTGTGAGACACCAGCTATTACAACTGTGACGGTGTTACTGTCTGCAGAGACCCAAAAAAACAAAAAGCCCAGTCACATTCAGTTCCCAAAAGGTACTGGTGAGATTTGCTGGGAAGAGGAAGCGCCCTCAGGACTTGGCAAGGCAAGGAGAATGACCACAACCATTAACTGAGACCATTTGGTCGGCTGTCACTGAAGGAAATTCAGACTGCAAGGCTTTACCAGTCTTAATTGTGTTCCCTGGTTTGCAACCAGCAGCCAGAGACAGAAATTGTCCCTTTGATGAGCTAAGGAGGGGCAGGATTTTCTTCTTCCTAACAGGGGTCTGGTTGCAGTTACCAATGCAACAGTTACTGTAGCGTATGCTACTGTGCCAAGCTCCATTTTAGACTCATCAGCTCTTCAAAGCCTAAGCAAGTCATCATGGAAACAACATAAAAATATTTGCAGGGTTGGGTTTGTGTTTTGTTTTTCTCCTTTTTACCAGCTTTCTACAATTTACTTTTTTTTTTTTCCTGCAGACACTTGGAAAAGAGAATAATCAGCTAACTTACTGTCACTCAAAAACCTAAACGTAGCTGAATTGTGGATTTCAGCACGCATCACTTACGATTATCCTCTACCTCTTGGTCTGCTAATTCTACTGTTGACTGCTTCTCGTGTATTAGACCATTAGTCCTGAACATACACCAACTTAATACCTACTTACCTGCAAGTCCTTAGCAAGAATCAGTTTTATGAGCACTGGTCTTCCTTTAGGCAATGACAGAAATGTTTTCCACAGCTACCTTTCAGCGCAGAAAGGTGGGTGGAAAGACAAATTTTTTTTTTCAGATTATATTCAGAGTTTAAAACATACCAGCTCATGTCCGGTAACACAGAGAAATGGCAGTCCTTTGCAGTAGAAGTGAGGACAACCTGGTACCAGGGCTAATACATTTTTAAAAGAAAAAAGGGTGACCTAAAAAAAGAAAAAAAAAAAGATCGGGAAATGAAAATGATGTAAAAACCAATGGAGACGTGAACTCAGTTAAGAAAAAGGAAAGTCAAATAAATGTAAATAATACTATAAATAATTACAATAATTATATGAAATATATGTTTATATATATCCATATATTCATAATTATTTATAATATGAAAATAAATGCCATGGGCATTAAATGAAATATCAGAACAAAGACAAAGTTGGAGAGAAAAGTTGGGGAAAGAGGGCCAGTCCGGTAATCAGGGCCGTTCTGGGCAGTACCCTGACACCCTGCAGCTCCTCTTCAGGCTGTCAGCAGGCCACGAGAGGCTTCACCGCCTCTTTCCTGAGATCCAGAATTCCTTCAAAGTGATGGCACTGTTCTGTAAAGCCAGGACAAGCTCTTGTTCAACAACATTTTTTCAGTGTACGGTAATTACACAGAGCCACCTTGCACCCACGGCATATTTTAAAAATCCACTGCAACCTCTGGAAAATGGTGAGCAACCATAAAGGACATTTGCACAGAAATGGAACATAAATCCTTCATCTCTCCTGCTCCTGGTAATCATAGCAAAGACTAAGACTTCATGGCAGGAGTCTTGGCAACTTATCAAAACATCTTGATTTATAAAGGACGGGGATATACATAAAATACCAGACTTACAAGTATTCTAGATGGAAGAGACCGGCGAAGGCATCGTCTCGTATAACAGTAAAGGAGTTAGAGTTCAGCAAGCTGCAAACAGAGAGCAGGCATTAGGAAAGCACATTAAAACCCAACACACTGTGTTACGCCAGTTGTGTTTATTGACCGTGACCAAACCCATCTTACCGACTCCAGCCCACATTGCCCCACCAATGCAGCACACATAAAACACTGTGGAACGGTCTATAAAAAATTTTAAAAAGAGGCATAATGTGATGCTAGTTCATGTCCACTACTCCCCAAGAAATACGTTTGCTGTACCATTCACCTTGGTTAAATACAGCCTGGTGCTAGATTGCTTTGTCCCCTAAGTAGGACAAGTTGTCCTTTCAGGGTGAGTCTGCTGAGTGTGGACCCCAGGTGCCCACAACCCTGAAGCCACGCTGAAAGTTTTCAAGAGAGCATCTCAGTGCCTCTCCTAAGCTTGGAGACGTAGGGAGCCCTTTTGCACCGGCACCAGCTTCCATTTATGCCATCTTGGTGGATCAGGGCTCGCTTGTTTTTAGCTCACAGGTGGATGCTCCAAGCCCAACCTGTAAACGTCGGAGGAGAGCACACAGTTTGCACGACCTGTTTGTCAGCTGCAAATGCAGACGTGCTCAAACTGCCAGAGACAGAAAGCCCTCCTGCCCCTGGAGAGCAAAACTCCACATCCAAATGAACCAAGGAGAAGCAGCTCCAGGTACTGCCTTGCCCTGCCTTGTGAACTTCAGGGCCAAAATGTGTTGGAGCTGCCCCAAGTGGTTTTCATCTGAGCCAGGAGAATGCAGTTAGGAGAAGGAAGCCATGGAAAGGCTTGGCCAGCTACGTTCCTCCTTTGCTGTATCAGAGCACACAGGTAGACAAGTCTCCAATGTTTATGTTCAAAGGCAAACTCAGCCATCTCCTTTGAAGAGCAAAACTTCTTCAGTCTAAAAAGCAAATGCTACTCAAATCATTTTTGTAAAATTTCAGAATTTTCAGCTATAAGTGAACATCTTTGCACTGATCAGTTTACTACAGTAACTTAATCTTCTTTTTGTATGGTTTTAGGCATTTTGCTAAAATTAATTTATACGACTAATGAACATGAAATGCAAACTTTCCCTGTGATCATTGCATTACTGCTTCATCATGGTGACTGTGACCAAAGATACAGTCCTGATGTACACCAGTGCTCTGTTCAGTACTTGTCGTCATTTCATCCTCCCTTTTTGGCTGTTTGAAGGGCAAACTCCCCAATTACATGGACCAATGAAACGTGTCAGGGTCCAAGGTGATGATGGTGGTGGTTACAAACCCCTCTCAGTCCAACATCTGATCTGCCACATAAAATGAAACTTCTGACTTTCTCAACAGCTGACCTTCCTGCCAGCCCAACACTTCTTCCTGGAAGTCTGTTACACCTATTGAGAGGGAACAACCTTCATCTGCTCAGATTCCCCTGTTCTATTTTGCACCTACAGATTCATCTCTTTCCTTCACAAATGGCACAGGTCTGCTGTTTCCACCCATTCACAGATGGGCAAAGCACAGGACTCTGTGCTGGTCCTGAAGTCCCACAAAAGCTTTGATTTGGGACTTAGCTTATGCTTAAACACTGCAGGGTAAATCCTCTATTTCCCCAAAGAGATCAGAGAAGGCATTGTAGGAACATGCTCTGCTTTTAGTCCTGATCTATGCTTTCAACAAAAGGGGGCTTGAGGACATCAGCTTTTCCTTGCTTAGGTAAGCCTTTCATGTAAGAAATATTAGAAAATACTTTGTATATTAGAAAAACAAACAAACAAAAACTTAGCACAACAGTAAATGCAATTTTTCATTAGCATACATTGTGACAGCTGTATTTAGAAACGAGGTGATTAATTATTTGCTTATCTTGCCTACTGTATCCTCTCACCCTAAAAACCAAAGTTGATCAACCTTCTCATCCCAGGCTGTGTTGCCTGGTGTTAACAAAGGTGAATGCCTCCGTAGACCTCCTGACCAAAGGTGAGTCAGAACCTGCGAAGACTCAGCCCCACAGGCCTTAGAATCATGGAATCATTTAGGGTGGAAAGACCTTCAAGATGATCAAGTCCAACCACCAACCCAACCTACCAAGTCCCATCACTTAACGGCGTCCCTTAGTGCCACATCCACACATCTCTTGAATGTCCTCCACAGAGGACACTCCACTACCTTTCCAGGAGCAGATTTTGATTCTGTGAAGAAATTCCTCTTAACTTCCACCCTAAAGCTCCCCTGGTGCAACTTGAGACCTTCTCCTCACATCTTATCGCTCATCACCTGAGACAAGAGACCAACACCATCCTCACTGCAGCCTCCTCTTCTCCAGACCAAACAACCCCATTCCCTCAGTCATTCCCCATAACTTGTGTTTTCTAGTTCCTTCACTGGTTCGTTGCTCTTCTCTGCACATGCTCAAGCAACTCACTGTCCTTGTAGTGAAGGGCCCAAAACTGAACGCAGTATTAGAGGAGCGGTCTCACCAGTGCCACACACAAGGGAACAATCGTTCCCTGCTCCTGCTGGCCTCCAGCCCTCACCTTGCCCACTTCTCCCCAGTGTTTTCCATGGGGTGCTGTCCCTGTCCCCAGGCAGTGAGTGGGAGAAGGACCGGGCAGGCCGCAGGAGAGGCAGCTGGCCATGGCACTCCCAGATGCATCACACCACCTCTTCCCCCAGACCAATTTAAGCTGATGGCTCTGTAGCCAGCGCTCAGCCCACATTTCTGTTGGGCCACGTATCTTTTAGCCTTGTATCTCTTCAGGGCCCCACCAGGGCGAGGCAAGGAGGGCTGGCCTGGCACAGGGAGGCACAGCACCTCGCTGTAGGGTGCCGGGAGCTGGGACATGTGGCAGGGTCACCTCCTGCGACGGGGTGCATCCCGCCCATGGGACCCCTTCAGCCCTGGCCAGACCAGGAGTTGGGGCAGCCACCAAACCAAGAAGGGTCACGCTGCAGACAACACACACATTTTGGGCACAGAGCCCTTCCTGGAGGGGTGCAGGTGTCCTCCTGCCTTCCCCGTGCCATGCCACATCTCCCCATAGCGTCCCGGAACACCACGCCGTGAACCTGGCGCTCAGTGCAAACGGACGGGGAGGGGAACTCTGCCCTGAACTTAACGCTGAAACTCAAAAAAAGCACTCAGGGCGCCAGAAAGCGCTTTCTGCCCTCCTTTGGGCAGTGCAAACAGACTGCACGATGGCTCACGCTGCTGCAGGATGGCGCACAGCTGCCCCGGGCTCCCAAGCGCACGCCGTGCCCTCAGCCCGGCTCCTGCCAAAAGCGCAGCCGGGGCGCCGGGCAGCGTGCGGGGACGGGCGCCCCGTGCTCGGGGTACTTACAGCAGCTGCAGGGAGGGCAAATGGGAAAACATCCTGTCCTTCACCTCCGAGAAGGTCCCGTTTACCAGGCTCCTGCCGAAGGGAAAGAAGAGCCGCGGGTGAGGCTTCCCGGAGCCTCGGGTTTTGCCGCTGCCCGCAGGGAAGGACGAGAGGGGGAGGCGGGCAGGGCTTAAGGAAACCGTGCTAAAAACAAACAAACAAATAAACAACAACAACAACAACAAAAAAAACAACAAACATGACCGCGACCCCCCGGCCGCCCCCCGTCCCCGGGCACTCACAGGGAGCCGAGCCCGGCGGGGAGGCTCCGCGGCGCCCCGGCCGCCCCCACGCACAGCGCCGACTCCCGCCAGCAGCTGCAGGGCGGCCCGCAGCGAGGCGCCGGCGGCCTCCGGCTGCCGCAGGGCACGGCCACCAGGGCCACCAGCAGCCCGGCCGCGGTAGCCCGGAGCGCCAGCAGCCGCCGCGGCCCCGCCATGCCGCCGCCCGCTCCCCCCCGCGCCGCCACCTCCCCCGGGCTGACATCAGCGCGGCGCCGCCCCGCGGCTGCGCGGCCCGCCCAGGGGCCTGGCCCCGGCTCCCCTCAGCGCCTGCCCCGGGTGCCCCCCGGCGGGGCTGAGGCCGTGGGTGGGTGCCCACGGGGTTATTTTGCCCTCCTGGAGCCGGGGTGTGTCGTGGAGCAGCGTGGGGGTGCTGCCTCGCCTTGTTTTTTTGGCCCCCCGTGAGGGAGATGCTCAGCAGTGAGGTGTCTGCTCCCGTGTGGCATCCCCCCAAAAATCCATGTGGCCGCTCCCCTGTGCAGTACCCCCAAAATCCATGTGGCTGTTCCCGTGTGTCATCCCCTCCAGGGGGCAAAAATTGGGAATATACAAGCAAGAGTTGAGTCAGTAGGTTAATGCCTGTACCATCTGGTTAGGTTGAGGCATGCCAGAGAAATGATTTGAGGTCGGTGACATTCCCAGTTTATATATATATACATAAATATATATATATATATTATATATATTCCCAGTTTTTTTATATATATATACACACACTTGTATAAATACATATGTATTTTTTATTAAATATATATGTATACACCGTGATTTTAATGATTCACATAACACACCTCTTCACAGGAGCTGTTCTGCAGGACATCTGTGTCTTAACAACCACAGTAATCTCAGGATACTTCACTGGCAGGCACGCAGCAATTGTTGCAAACTACGAGCCCTGCTCGATTTTCTTCTTACAGCTGGGTCACAGGCACTTTACACTCTCGTTGTAAAGCAGAAGAAATGGGCAAAAAAAGCTGTGAGAAGTAAAACGGGTAGAACAGTAATTTGCCCAGCACCACATCCAGGTGGCTTCTGGAGATCTCCAGGGAGGAGACCCCATGGCCTCTGGGCAGCCTGTGCCAGGGCTCCGTCACCCGCATGACACAGAAGTGCTGCCTGGTGCTCAGATGGAGCCTCCTGTGTGCCAGCTTGTGCCTCTTGCCTCTTGTCTTGGCACCGGGCAGAAACCAAAGTATTCACTCTTGCCAAGTGGCATGAATGGTCTCAGGTGGTGGGATAGCTACAAAGTTTTAAATGCCTGTAGATTCCTACTGGCATATAAAGCACCTTCTCTAAAAGATATACACCTATTTCATCCCCAAGACTTTATGATCCCAACTCAAATCCGCAACTTCTACTTGAGCTGAGCTGTCTCACACAGGCTCTTTTCAGAAGGGAATGCTTTTTAACCTGCTGTCCCTGCCACAATTAATTTTGCAGACAAGCCGCTTTCTAATTTAGCTGCACCTTCTTTGCTGGTCACCTCCACATCTGCAGGGAAGAGGAAGGCGGCTTTTCTGCTCTCCCTTCTTGCTGGGCTTCGCACAGCTTCACCTGCACCCGACCCACTCCATATGGTGGCTGTGTGGGGTCTCAGGGCCCTAGGAGCGACCTTTCCAGGCTGCTGGAGGAGGACAAGGAAGGGAGACACATGCAGGAGAGAGGCTGAGGAAAGAGCCTGGAGCAGCAGCAGGATGCAGCGGGTGGCCCCGTCTTGCTGAAATTAAAAATGAGCGATGGTTTCCAAACATTGGAATGACAGAAAGCAGGTGCGTGGGGGTGTAGAAATATAAATATGCATACACACGCACCCACGCACATATATACATTTCCTTAAAACAACATTTGGAAATTGTTTGTTTAAGAAGGGTTGTCTACTGTATCCATACGGTAGCCCTGCATAAAAATGAAATGCTTTCACTTGAGAAGAAAAAAGGTGTCAAAACAGAGCTCCAAAGAACAAGGAAGAATGCATTCTGTTGCTTTCCTTCAAATTTCAGTTCATAGGTTTATGTGATTTTTTATGTAGGCTTGCAGGTGCATCCATTTAAGTCATGACACAAATAAATGCAGTCAACTGCATATGAATGATTGTGCTATCAGATACCCATAGATAAAATGGCATTTAGAATGAGTAACACAATGAAAGAAGCACTCAGACAGCATGTCAATGAGCGTGACATAAAAATCTGACCAGATATACGAGGCACAAAGGATATGCCATAGATTTAAGTGCTCCTCACAGTCAAATGTGCACAAAAACATGGACAAGTGCACATGTGTAAGGGCATGGTCCTCAAAGTGGACATTGGATGGAAAATATGCTGATTCTCAGTTGAGAATGGCTTGGGCATCTTGGCACTTTGAAGGATTACGATATTATCATTGTCACTCCTGCTAACAATGACTCTTTTCCAAAACCTTGGTTATTGAAGGGAAGTGTAATCACACAGACATTTAGGAGCACATAAATATTAAAAGACATATCCTGACGTGAAAGTTGTAAACCCTGATCCTTCAAGATCAGGAAGGTGTTTCTCACACAGTATCATATCTGCTTCTCATCCTCTTTTTTGTACCCCCCTGCTTTATTCAGTATAATATTAATGTAAACCCGTTCACTGTATTTTCATGGTGGCTTTGACAGTGGACAGAAAACCACGGATTGGCCCACTCCACATGACATGAGAAGTGTAGAAGGGAAGAAAGATTTCAACCTTCTGTTTGAGAAAATGCAATTTCTAGGTTAATTTGCAGATCACAACTGACCACCTGTCCAAAGAAATTTGGGAAAAAAATTGGGTGAGATGAAAGTATGTCAGTAGAAGTGTTCCTGATACGAGGACACTTAATTCCTTGTGACCCTGCTGTGGAAGAAAGTATGGGAAAATTAATGCTCTGAGCAATATTCATTTTGCTGAGTGTTTTCCTTTCTTTCTTCACTCGTGGTTGATGTGACCTTTTTGGACTCCAACTGCTAGAGGAGATGGACTGCAACATGCAGAGTACATTATTATTCTCTTGAATTTTATCCAGCTTTTGTACCAAATGTTTAGTTTGCTTGGTCAGGATTAAATGTCCTTCGCTTTTGCCTTCTGAAGGTTTCTGGACCAGATCATGCACCTGGTATGTTACTGCAGTTTTCTTTTAAGGAAGTGTGAAAGCAGTTTTCCTTGCTGAAATGCAGCACTACAAGGTATGCTTTCAAAAACTATTAAAAAAAATCTCAGGAATTAATCAAACTACAGCTTTCCAAATCCTACTTCAGGAGAGCAGTCTGCTGCAGTGACACCCTGCTCTCCACCCCCCTCTCTTACACCAGACATAAGCTGCATGCTCTGTTTGACAGATGTTGTTACTCATGTTACACACTGCTGGAAGAAGAGCATTTGGTCACGCAAATTGTCCTTGCGTACAGGTTTTCCAAAAGCTCCCTAAACATGGGCTCATTGTGGCTCCAACACTGGATCTGGGGAAGGCATGCTGTGGGAAAGACGATTAAACAGAATAAGTTGGGGCTCCCCAGAGGTGTTCACACCTAGCTTCACCTACAGTCCTACCTGGCAAAAGGTCTCGCTGGAGCGCTCCCTGTCCACCCCTCAAATGAGGTCTGATGGGATCTCTTCTGTCCTCTCAAAACTGGTTCAGACCAATTGAGCTCAAAATTTATCCAAGGTTTCTGGGAAATAGACCCAAATGTAAGCAGACAGTGCAATAACAGAAGTTGCATTTCTTTACAGCACTAGGCAAAAAAAAAAAAAAAAAAAAAAAAAAAAAAAAAAAGCCAATAGAGAGGACAGCAATTTACAAAACAAAGGGATTTTTGTATGTGAAGGTTGACTCTGTATGAGAATTGGTGCACTAGTTGACCCGCAAAAAGTCAACTAGGAGTTTTAATTTTTCTCTTTCCACCTTAAACAAAGTAAAAAATACCTAAATTAGACTTGTAAATGAAAGTAAAATTCATCGTTTATATTCTCAAGGGCAGAATATCTATAGCACTGGCTACAAAAAAGTGTAGCAAATGTATATGGATTATGTCCTTTGAAATCAATGAAACTGAAATACTGTATTTGGTGTTTGTGTCTGTGCATGGCCAAGGCTCAGATAACCTGCAGTCCTTCAAAACCATAGGCATTTGAAAAGAAATCCTTAGATAACCCATAATTCAGATAACTCACATAAAAAACAGATGCAGAGACAGGGAGGCTGTGGGAGAAGGAAAACAGCCTTTGTGGGAATTATGGCAGGGGACTGTTCAGATAAAGAAGGTCAGATTTTGCCTTGTATGTACCTGTTTACTGAGAAGTTCTACAATCAGCTAACAAGTTTTAATGCTATTTGATCAGCTGCAGCCCCCTGACCACTTCACCCCAATTTTGCTTGATTCCACGTGCACTGAACCACTTCAGAAAAGCACCGATTCTCTGCATTCCCAGTCCTGCTGAAAGGGACACCGAAATATCTTGGCTTCTGCACATCTGAGTCAAAGATAGAGATGATGTCTGTCACACAACAGACATTACCCAGCTTGTAGGTTGCAAACACCAGTTTTAGTCAAAGGAGTCGGACTTAATCTGACATAGCTTTATATATGCTAGAAAGTGCTATGAATATTTTCTGAATTTCAGGTAAGTTAGACCCCATTTTCACAGCAAAGGAGGACAGAAAGAACAGCCCAAGACTGAAGCAGCTTGGCTATATCGGCAGCATGGCATTTGGTGCCATCCTTGATAGATTTTCTCATCTTCATCCTAATTTCTACGTGATTTTGGTCTGTTCCAGAGCCTAGATGTGCTAAATGCTGCTGGAAGTGTGAAGGCGGTGGTGCTGCCTGAAGGGGAAGGGGCCTTGTCGTTTCCTGTGTGCTCCTCTCTCTCCCTTGTAAGTCTATCTTGCTTGGTTTTATATCTTAAGAGCTCTGTTTCCACCACAGCATTTGTACACTGGAGTACTTGTAGATGTTTCTGTCCCCTCGCCAGCTCTTTCTTTATGAAGCAGCTACGTGAAGATGAGTGGCTGAGAGCCCAGCTGCTCATCCTTCCCACCTGGAGAACATCAGGCTGGAAAGCAGCTCCTCCATGGCTTGCTATGCTCATTTTCATGCAAGAAGCCCTCAGTTCTTTTCCTCTTATCCCAATCCTATGAAAATCAAGTGTGGTAACTACTGTGCTACAGGCTTAAAATTGAAGGATGTAAGTCGTATTTTCACTAAATGGGTTCTGTAGCTACTGACATTACACCATGTTAAAGCATGTTTTGTGCTTAGCGGCTTCACTTACCTACGTTTACCATGACATACACCCTCATCCAGTGCACTAAGAAGCTTATCCTGATGTGTATCCTGATGTATATCCCGATACAAGGAAGGCAGGTTTAATCCCAGACGCCTTGAGCCTCAAATAAAAGCCAGAGGACGAGCAGCAGGGGTGAGCTCCATGGGGGCTGCAGCACCTCCCTGTGAGGAGAGGCCAAGCCGGGATCCTTCAGCCTAGAGGAGAGGTGGTTCGGGGGCACCTTCCAGGAGTCCTCCAGCACCCACGAGGAGGTGACCAGGCTCTTCGCTCTTACCTCATGGAAGGAGGACAAGAGACAGCATGTGATGAAACGAGAGGGGTGCAGACTGGATGCACGGGAGAGGCTTTCCCCAGGAGGGCAGTCGGGCGGTGGGACAGCCTGGAGGGGCTGTGCAATCTCCATCCCTGGGGGCTTCGAGAAACGGCAGTAATGACCCCGAGCAACCTGGTCTGACCTCAGAGCTGGCACTGCTCTGAGACGAGGTTGGGCTGGAGACCTCCTGAGGTTTCTTCAGCCTGGATTATCCTGGGATCATTTGAGTCCGTGATAGCAGAGCTCTGTTTATAGGCTCCATAAACAAGGAGCCTGCTTGTAGGTGGTGTCACTGAGAGTAAGAAATGCAACCGTGCAACTGTGAGTTTTTTTTCCTTGCCTATATTTAAACTCTCATTAAAAATGATGGATTATTTTTTTTAACATCACCCAGATATATTCATATATGCACACATCCGCATATAGAAACAGAGAGTGTCTGTGCATTTTCCTCTGTGTATTTATCCACTAAATGCATGTTTTATAATCCTCAATGTTTTGCAAGGCTACAGGGTAATCTGCTTCATTCAGTAGTTACTCTTGCTCAGGAAATGCACAACAGCCACAAATGCTCCTCAGATTGGTTGCTGGGTAAACTGTAGCTCATTTGTATTCAGCACCCTGCGTAAAAGTGATAAGAAGCCAAATACTCCTAGGAAACAGCACAAATGAAATACAGCACGCAGGAGGCAAAGTATTTATAGAAACAAAATATCAGCATTTTCCACACATTTACACAAAGCAATTTCAGTCTTTTCATAGGAAAAAAAGAACATCTCTGGCACTCATTTACTCATTTCCCTGCAGTCATATATTTTGGCCAAAAAGCACTGACTACATAGAAAACCTTCAGGTCACAGCAAATTAAAGATCAATGACAACCCAAAATAGATGCTGTCGTATTTTCACTCCTAACATGTCTTTGTAATAAGAGCGTTGTTTTAGAAAGTAAATAACGTGACATTTCTGCTTGAATGGGGTTTTAGCATCGTGGCTGAACTCTGCCCACAGATCCCCAGCCTGCTATCAGAGAAAAAAATGATGTCTGCGCTTAACTCCTTGGGACCTCTGGGCTGGTTAGCTGAATAAGTGCAAGGCTGAGGCCTGGTGGTCAGAAAACCAGCCCACCACACCTTCCTTCATGTGCACATATCCACTGTGGGCTCTGTTCAGGCTGGCAAAACCTTGCTGAGTTTGGGTGTGATGCCTGCCCGCATGCATCCCTGAGGATAGTCCCTGCAGATCTGCTCCAGCTAACTGCTCTGGGCAGTTTGGCCAAAAAGCTTCAGCTTTGCTCAAGGGAAGGATGAAAAGGACTGTGGCAGCCTCTTAAAGAAGTGAAACTCTGCATCCCACTCACGTCAGGCCAGCTGTATTGGTCGAGGGAGACGTGGGTCAGGCCAAGACCCTGCTGCCCACCAGTGCCTGGTTCTGCTGGTGGTGCTTGCCCACCCCTCCCATCCCATCCCATCCCATCCCATCCCATCCCATCCCATCCCATCCCATCCCGTCCCGTCCCGTCCCGTCCCGTCCCGTCCCATCCCATCCCGTCCCATCCCGTCCTGTCCCCATGCACAACACAGTCACCGAGTGCAGCACCCACACAACTGCTTCAGTCACCCAGCTGACGAATCATCCTCCCTCATTTCTTTAAATGATGGGTTGGAATGCAGAACTATTTTTACAACGTGATTTTGTTATGTGCACTTGCCTTTCCTTGCGTGCATGGCTCATCTTGTGAGTAGCATTAGTTCTATGCAATAACACTTATAGATTGGGGAAAAAAAAAGTAGTTGCTTAGTCATTCCATGATAAAGTATTATAATATACAAAAATCTTTGCATGAAGCTTACAAAATATGCACCTATTCAGCTAATTCCAAGTTTTATTCCCTCGTGGTTAATGATGTGAATAAAGGTTGGGAGACACCACCAGCTGTACCTTCTGCTGTGATCCCTGAACATAAATCATGATTTGGTATTTGTGGATTTGGGGTGGGGGTGGATTTAGGCATGCCTGGAGAGTGAATGATAAAATCCCTTCTGAAAAGTGAATTTATCTTTTATTGCTTTTTTATTGCTGGAGTTTTTATTAGGAACGCTGGGAAACAGGAAAAACAAGTTGGAACCTTCTAATACAGAGCAAAGAAACACAACAATGAATAAAGAAAGCTTCTAAACTGGGAAACAGCAGAAAGACATAAAACGTCTTTTTTTGGCTGTCATAACCTTAAGCTGAGTCAAGAATGCTTTAGACCAAAATCGTTTTAACTATTAGTGGAAAAGACATTACATTTAATGGTACCAAGCAATCTTTGCACATCTCTATTTAAGCTTAATTCTCTTCGATCTCTATCAAGGTTAAATAAGCAAATAAACGTGCACATCAGTGATGTACCAACAGCACAGAGGAGGCTCGGACAGCACTGGCTTGACACACAGCTTGACATGGGATTTTGTTGAATCTGTTTTCTGTCTGTATCTACACACACACTCTGTGTGCAGGTAAAGGAAACAAATTCAAAAGACGAATTCCTACCACACCAGTTTCTTGATCAACAGGAGAGCAACCTGCAAAGTTTCTAATCTGCTCCTACCTGGCAGAGGAGTGACAATATGTACCCACCCGAGACAAGTCTGATAAGACAGACCACTCTGGAAAAAAAAAAGGACAAGGTTAGAAAATCTTTTAAAAACTGACCCTAAAGAGGCTGCAAATCAGCAAACACAAGATATTTTTTTTTCTGACCAAAATATGTGGAGGCCTTGCAAGTTACTCTGCTTAGGAGAAACTGATGCAATGATGCTCCTTACAAAATGTTTAACCCCATTCCTTTGGGCATTGGAGGGACTAAGTAAACAAGGACAGTTTCTTTGCTTCTGCCAAGTCTCTTCCAGACAGTATAATTCAAAAACTGCCTCTCCAGGCTTTTTCTCAGGATAATGCTTATTTAGGGTAGATCTGACTTTCCACTCATTTCTGTGTCTTTCTCTTCCCTTGTATATTCAGTCATGCATCGGGAAAGTTCCTCTTCCTAGATGATTTTACTTACTTCAGTGCATTTACATGTCTTACACTGGGACTTGCAGTGATATGAAGTGAAAGAAGGTTGCTTCACCAACCTCTGCAACACAGCTAGGTTAGCACAACACCTACAGGAGACAAAAGATGAGTATTCAAGCTCAGGAAATCTGTTTTAATCTTCCAGACACTGATTTACTGATTTTCTGTAGTCTTTAAGATTAATGCAAACACTCCATTATGTTTTGGGTCATATGGTTAACTTGATCTGGTTTATTCAGAGCTGTAACAGGGAAGCCAATGTTTCCGATTTGTGCACCTAAACAGTATCTTTTTTTTTTTTTTTTTTTGTCATATCAGATGTCTGTTTCCCTTGCTAGGATTCTTGTCTACATTTCAATACTCATAAATCATACCGATGCAACAAAATAATTTCTTTTGTTGTGAAATCTCTCACGGGGTCAGGAAGATTTTATCTAGAGCAATGCAGACATCAGAAGCTGCAGTTTAGGCATTGCTTTGAAGGAAAGAAAAAAAAATCAGGCTTGGAAAGTAAGCTAATAGCTCTCTGCATGGGGTCTAGGTGCAGGACACTGAAACCTCAGCAAAGTATCAGATGGACCTTGAAGGCCACGTGAGAGGGCACGAGACTCTTCCCTCCCACCGGCAGGAGGAAGGATCGGTAACAGCTAGCTCAGGGTAGGCTGGAGGGAGAAGAATTGCTGATGCAGAGGTGCTAGACTGAATGATTGAGGCATCCCTTCTTGTGTCTTGACCTTTCAGAGAAGAAAGATTCTGCCTGAAGTGGAGCAGGCTGCATTGCACAGCTTGGGAATTCAGGCATCACCTGCAGGTGTGACTCTGTGAGGTGGCCACCCCTCAGAGTGCTTGGCTGCTGCCTTATTCTGGTGGGTCCCAAGCTCAAAAGGTGCCTGTGTCCAAAACCACCCAAGCTGTGGGGCTCCAGGTCAGGCATACTTAAATTCAAAGGAGATCCAGAAACTGAACATTTCTTGCCTCTGTCCCAGTGAAAGCCTTGCTATACCAAGTTTTCCTAGCACACTGTGCTGCTCCAAATGCAAGTAGGCACCCTGAGGATCATAGCCACAAAGCTCAGTACCCTGATCCCCAGCGTGGAGGCTTGGCTCGTGTGGTCCTGCACTGGTCTAGCAGCCACTGGCACTCTGCAGGCTGGATGGGGCCTTGGCCAATGTGACCTAGTGGGCAGCATCCCTGTCCATGCGTGGCAGGGGAGCTGGAACCAAATGATCCTTCAGGTCTCTTCCAACCTGAGCCTTTCCATGACTGTGTGACTTCTTGGCTCCAGCACAGAGCCCTGGGCAGTGTAACCTGCCGTGCTGACAGCAGAGCAGTGATCAGCCTGCTTCATCCATCCACACAAATCCAATGACGTGGCTTACACCAGGAGAATCAGCACTGCCATACCTCCTAGCTGGAGTGATGCTCTGACAGTCACTGGAGACAGAAAATACCTATCGGTCTGAATTCTGAATCAATGAGCTTAAAGAACGTCCTCGCTTAGATAAAAGACTGAAGTCACCGGTTATTCTGTACCATTTGAATGACTCTGCTTTATATTTATATGACCTTTCTCTTTCTTTACATTTCCCCTTTCGCTTTCAAAAGCAGGATTTTTAAAAGGTGCATCAAAGATGCGTTTGAGTGAAAATGATGTATTTGTCTTGGAGCAGCATCGAGCCCCGTTTCCATAAAGAGTGGAAAAGTACAGCCAAGATGAGAGAACTTCGAACAAAGACCAAGGTAAGTTCTTCGGGAGCACAGCCAAAACCCCGCGCGTGGAAGCCGCGTTCCCAGGAGCGCTGCCTGACAGCTGGCTGCGAGAGCGCAGGGAGAGCCCAAAGACCAGCCTGCAAGAGCGATGAAAGGTCAGAGCGGCGAAGGAGGAGTACGGAGAGATTAGATTAATCTGTTGGGAACCGCATATCGTCAAGAACAGGCTTTCAGGAAGATCTGCCAGGAAGATGAGGCAGGCAGAATTTGCTTGAGGAACAAAGGGGAGCAACCCGGACTGAATTTGGAAATACTTAGCACCACCTATTGGTGACAATTTTACATGGAAAAAGCTGGCCTGTTCCCAAGTATCTTTATGCAGATTAAAGACAAAAAAAAAAACAACAAGTGATAACCATCACTCGAAATACTTATAAAGATGAGATTCTTAGTTGCGCTTCTCGTGCCGTGGTTTAGGTTGATTCTCAACAATACCCTAAGGACTTGGGAAATATGCACGTTGGAGTTTAACACGACATCACTAGGTCAGCATTAGGTCTGACCTCACTTCAATTAAAATGAGAGAAAATCCACTGAAAAGCTTTTCCTATGTCTTTCACACTCACCAGCATTTAAAAATACGTGCAAAAAACTCCACATGCACTAACAAGCAGCAAAGTTGGAAAGATAAAAAGAAAAATATCTGTAAAGAAGAACTCGTGCCTTCTCTCCAAAGCTGATCTAATCAATCAAAATGCATTTTGCTCTGCATATTTGCCTATTATATTTGCTGACCTGTGTAAGTAAAGCTCACAAATATTGGCAGTCTTGTGCTTTTCGGGAAGGGAGCTTTCAAGCAAGGCGCCATCCATCATAGCATCAGTGCTCCTAAGAGCAGTTTGGAAATACACTAGGGTGGAAATATGCTGGGACTTGTTGGATCAAGCATTCTGGGGGCTTTTCATAACCAATTTTGGTCATTAAAAGCATGGTCACTGACCAGCATGGAGCAACACAGTTGCTGTCTTAGTAAACCTACAATCTAAATGCATTAATTTGTCTACTCCCTGTGCCCATCTTTGCCCTTTTAAATTATTATTACTACTGCTTTTACTGTTAACTAGAAAACTTCACTCAGGGGAACCAGACAGGCTTACAGCTTAGAGGAGCTGTAATATCTTTGGGAAAAGCTGGTGTGGAGACTGGAAGATCCACGAGGAGCCACGGTCTTTGCCCAGGATGGTGCCAAGTACTTTCTGCAGGTTCTCCACAGCCAGCGGGATCAGACCACGCTCCTGCAAGCTGTATTAATGTATAATTGGATATGTGCAAAGGCTTTCCCAAACAGCAGTGTTTTATCTCAGGCCTGTGCTATCTTTCTTCCATTTAACAAGCGGTTAAATAAAGGGCAGCGGCGAGAGGGAACAATTCAGCTGGGAGCTGCCTGTGCTTGGCCAGCCGAGTGGCTGCAATCAATCGCCGCCTGTGTTCAGGCTGTTTGCAAACACCAGCTTGCCCGAAAGGCTGAGCGCATGGCTTGTGGCTGCCTGCAGCAAGTGTTTATCACTTAGAAGAAAAAGCGCCTCTGTTTTTGAATGTCTGCCATTTCTAAATGCAGCTGTTATTGCTATTGACTATTTAAAACATCAGGATTTCACAAAAGTCTTGTGAGGATATGTGGGTACTATTGAAAGCATCCAAGTGAAACGTGAAATCATAAGGAAAATTTTGTGTCAAGATGGATTAAGTGTGCCTTAGGTAGGTGATCAGGATTTATGGCACCTACTTAACTAAGAGAATAGTTCAAATCTAATAAATAATTAGGATTTTATCTTAAATATATCTCAGAAATTACTTGTTTTTTGCCTTTTATTTCATATATTTGTATATGTGCTCTACTAATTTCAGATATTTTTCTATGCCCTCTATTTTGTTGTTGAGACCTTGCAATGGAGCTCAGTAATGCCCAAACTTTGGATGAAAATTATAACCTCATTGTAAAACAGAGCAAATCCCTGTGGAGCTGCAGGGCACGTTGCTGCTCTGCTCTCCCCCTGTTAAGCATCAGACAGAAAGATCTGCTCGGAGACAGGACCACAAAGAACACAAATGGTTTCTGATTAACTGATAGTGCTGAAATTTTCACTGTCAAAATTTTATTTTACATTGCTTTCTGGAAAGCTACAAGTAACTGCTTAACTATGTTTTATAATATCACCGGACTTTGATTGCATGTGGAAAAGTTATTTGCTTGACTTCAAGCAAGATGTATTTAACTTTCCTAAAACCATCAACTTCAAAGGCAGGATTGCCAGTGCACAAGAGACTATGTAAGTAACATTGCTGAGGTTCTTCAAATACTTCAGAAAAATATCTGCTGACAGGCCGGAAAACTGGCATTTTCTGGCCGTAACCTGAGCACGATAGAAATGCTGATGGCGAAGTGTTACTTCCCTGCTCCTGCACCGTACCTCTGGAAGGAAATCAGAGGTCTTCATGTTTCCAAAGCACCTTTTATCCTGGACCCTTTGAAACAATCAAAGAGGCTAGCGAGTCACAAACATCAGCCTGGAAAAAGGGAGCTGCTGATTTCATCCCCATATCTGCCGTAACATGGCATTTGGTCTTTCGAATCCTATGGCAAACCTTACTCAGGCAAAAGCATGTTTATCCTCATTTCAACAGCAAACAGATGAAAAAAGAAGAGTGGAAGTGACCTGCAGATTAGAGAGAAGTGCTGGCACAGGGACTGTGTGGGTAGGGGGCTACCTGTCCTGTGCCCAGCCCATCTCCTTCTATCTGCTGCTGGGAGCTCCTTGGGGCAGGGCCGAGGGCCAGCATGGAGTCAGATGCCTGTTGATACCCCTCAGTGCTCCTTCTGCCTTTGCTTTCTTGTCTATAAAGTAAGAAGGATACTTTGTGTAGCTTGATCTCACGGAAGGATGGAGGAAACTACACTTTTTGTTACAGGCTTTGTAGATGTCAAGCAAAACTAAAAAATAATTGCAAGTGTTTCACAACCAAGATCATAAAATAAAATCATGATATTGAATTTTTAAATTAAATGATTTAACTGTGTGTGTGTGTGTGTATGTGTAAAGCTCTCTGAGATCAGCTTTCCCCCTCCTTATGCCAGCTGCTAGTCTCTACTGCTTTTTTTGGGGGACGACCTCAAAGCAAGTCCCTTATGATGTACGTGCTCTAGGCCCGGACCGGTGATACAATCAATCTTCTGAGACACCGGCGTCCTCTGCACTTTCATGTCACAACGCTTACGCTGCTCTATTTTTACTGAGGAAATGAGGTCACTGAAGACTCACAGACTCCCAAACACAAATACTGTACTGTAAGGCAGAAGAACAGCAGCAACCTCAGCCCCAGTGTGACTGGAGAGCCAAGAAGCCTGCAAAAGCATCTCGTGGGACATCCAACCAGGGGAAGAAAGCCCCAAAGCATGGGACTTCTGCCACAGAAATCCATTTTCCACATCCAGTGTAAGGGTGAGGGAGAGCGAGAAGAGCTCAAGGACTGCCCCATGCGTGCAGTCAACACCTGCACTGCTGTGGTGGGGCAGAACTGGAGGAAGAAGTTGAAGCTGCCAGGTGACAGCAACCTGGTAAACAAGCGAGGGGCTGGCAGCAGGGACGCTTGTCATTAAAAAACACCCTGCTCTTCCTGGCGTGGCTATTTTGGGAGCGCGTTTATTGTGCAGGGGCAGCTTATCTCCGCAGGCCAGGGAGGAGGATAGATCCGCTCTCCGCTGTCACCCCGGCTGACAGGCAGCTGCCGCGGCGGCAGAGTGACAGCTGAAAGGCCGCACCATTGATCCCTGCGCTGCCGCGCTCCACTTCAGCTGGCGAGGAGCTCACGCTCGCCCCGCTTTTATTGAAGCAATTTCTTCTAATTGGCTATTTAATGCCTTAAAAAATACGGGGAGATACAGGTCAGCGCTCCCGTAAGCTGACGCTTGGGCAATGTTTTCCAGGTACAAATGAAGATTTGCTTACACCCAACACAAAGGCTGCGGAGAAAAATTAATGATCTTATCAGGTAAAGCAGGTGTTGTGGTCACACCATCAAGGTCACCGGCATTAACAAAACACTCCCGAACAGAACTGTGGCATGTTCCCAGCAAGGTGCTGGAGTGTTGTAGAGATAATGTGCTCGGCCTCAAGGGGAAAAAATACGATGCGCTAACACTCACTAACAGCTGCTAATGGCAGAGGATCGTGGACACGGGGAGGAGGTTTGACCTAGCGGTCCTTTGGAGGCAGATGCAAACAACTGGCTCGATTCCCCGCTGCCTTGCCCCCACTACAGTGCCAAGTAAATGCAGCATATATGCTAAGTGGTATCACATCAAAAAGGGTGAGCCCAAGCAACATTTGCACAGATGCAAAAACCTGCAGAAAGTGCAAGGTAGGGGAAAAGCAGGGCCTGTGTGTGCAGGAAAAGGGGCTCACACAAGAACAAGGTGCAGGGAGCCTCAGAAATGCAGTTTTAGGGACTAAATTAAAGCAGCATCTTGTAACTCTGCTGAGCAGAGCCCCGGGAGCAGTCTGAGTCACGGCTGCTTGCTTCCACAACAAAAATACCTTTTTATTGTCTCTCCTTCCCAAGAGAAGAGAAACCAGACCTCTCCCCTGGATCAGCAGACCAAACCCTTGAAGGCCAGCAGCGCTGTACCCTCCTGCCCAACCTGTCCCTTCGAAGGGCCACCACAGCCCCTGCCCTGCCTGGCAGCAGCAAGGACATGTCCGTATTTGGAGCTTGAAGCCCACCAACACTGCTGACATGGAGCAAGAAGCCCACCAGCACTGCTGACATGGAAGCTCAAACACCCTCGAGCCCGCTCCTCTCTGTGAGGAGACCCCCAGGGCCTTGCTGTCTTGCTGAGGCAGCGGTAATGTTTTGCTCACCGCAAGGTTTTAATGCTGATAAAGGGTGTTCCAGCAATAAAGCAGCACTTGTCCTGCCAATCTCAGTGTGAAAACAGAAACTATTTACCTGTGAGGAGCACGTTGATCCAGAAAGTCACCACAAGGCACTCTGAAGGGTGCGTGTGGCCTACAACGGTCGGCAGTAGCCACAACCAGCTCCTTCTGAGGCCAGGCATCACCGAGGAATGTGTCGCTTTTAGAGGTCTTGGAGCAAATGAGGCTGAAATTTCTAGGGACCCCTCCAGAGAGGCGAGAGGAACTGCCTGGGGCCCGGCCGGACCATCCACTGCTAGGTGGTGGCCATGCTGTGCAGCTTCTTCTGCAGCCCAAGGTGCTGACACACCTCGATACAGCTCACAGAGTTAACGCTCGGCTGCAATTTTTTAAAGTAAAAATGAACAGAAAAATGGAGCGTGACAGTTTGTGCCATCTGCCTGGAACGCGAGCTTGAGCTTTAATGGCATCAGTTATATCATTATTAACAAACGTTTCTGTATTCAGACCCGTTTACTGGTTATAAAGCCTCTGACAAAAAAAGCTCGCGGCATGTGCGCTCGCACCTGCTGCTGTCCTGTGCTCCGCTCCATTTCATGCCCGCGTAGCTCTGAAACAACAGGGGGGCAATGTGCTGGTCGGCAGCCTTCCCCCGGCCTTCTTCTTATGCAGTAGTACACCACACACACAAAAATAGGGTGAAAAGGGGGAGAAAAGTTTCAAAGGAAGATACACGAGTGATAGAAATTAATAATATTAGGAGACAGGGTGTAAAATGTGAGCTGTTTTGGCACTGTTGTCTGGCACTGCACATGGTTGATGTTTAGCACAGTGCAGCAGGTCAGGACTTTACAATGCATCTTCAGATCCTGCTGAAGATTCGCTCACCTCCTCAGCTGCACAGCAAGCGTTTCAGGCTATTTCTATTTTTATAACCTTCCCATACACTTTCCTAATCCTCTATTTATGCATCTTTAACTGCATCCCAGGCCCCTCACCCCCCCAGCCACTTGCAGTTTGTGCTTGGCAGTCTGATATCAGTACTTATGCGGGATGCCTTCCTCCGCATGGGCACTGCTCTCTCCTCCTGCAGCCAGACCTCACCTCTGGATTTGAGTGGGATCCACCAGCCTCGGTGCCAGGGCAGCACTCCCCGCCTGCGGAGGTGTCACTTACTGCATTCAGACCCCAGAGCAAAACAGTTTAGGTACAGGATAAAAACAACTGCAAATATTTTTGAAGAGTTTACAGCAAGAACTTCACACATAGCAAAAGCCAAGCACATATAACCAATATAGAAACCTTCCAAAATATCGGAGACCTTGCTCTTTTTCCTTCTCTTTTAGCTGTTTGCTCTTCTGGCACCTTCCAAAGACAAGAAATGTGCCTGTGAAGCAGCTTTTGGAAAGAATCAGTCAGTAGAAACACTCCATGCTTGTTTGAATTCCCGACCATTTAGTGTGTTCCTACTTGGGATGCCTAGAGACAGAATAATTAAGAATGCACACACCTCTGTTGCCATAACGTTATTCGTGCAAGACCAACTTCCCACCTCAACCAATGGTCAGTGTAAGAAGGGAGCCTGATCTTTGAAGCTCTTTGAGAAAGAGCAACAGGAGATGTAGCAGCCAGTGAAGCCAATGAATACAGTGAAGTCACTGTAGTTATTCTATTCCCATTAGGCTTAATTAAAAAAAAAAAAAAATTATTTTGTTATAGCCAACTCAGAATGGATTTGAAACCAGACTCTAAAGGCAAATAAAGTTTCACAATCAAGGTTAAGAAAGAAATTCAGCTTCCGAACCAGATCAGCTCTGATGACATGCTGATGAACTTAGCTGAATTGTGGTATAGTGAAGACTCCTGTTCAGCAGCATATGAAATTGTCAAACCCATCTTAATTTGATCAAGAACTTGACTTTAGGATCCCAAAAAGAGTGTTCAATGCTTGGTCCAGTTACAGTGAAACTGGTCCAGAACACTGAGGCTGATCCAGCAGGACAAGTACATCACTGGTGCTTTGATATGACAGGTGCTTGATGAGTGACTATGACAAAGCAAATGCTTCTGTAACTAATTTTTAAACGGCATTATTAAACTGCACTAAAATTTATGTTGTTATCTTTGAGGGATAAAAAAAGTGTAATGTGTGAAAAACAATTATTACAGAGCAGATACAGCACAATTTTTCAAGCTCTGGTTTCAAAATTAAAACCATTTGAACAAAGGTTCTCTCTGAGGAGTCACTTTGTAACTAATTCAAGCCTTTAAATAGCTATTGTTTAAAAACCAGCCAGCTACATACACTGTTTTTCCTTCAGATCCCAAACCCTGCCAAGCCAGGTTGATTAAAATGCTGCATCTTAAAATAAGAGGCAATCTAATCACCCCTTATAAACGGTGAAAACAGCAACTCAGTTTTTAAAGCATCGTGAACAAAGGGCTATAGCTCATCTATCATTCACATATGGATTCGTGTAATGATTCTTCAATTAGAATTATTATCTGTACAGCAACTGATGACTGAGAACTGCTGATACACTGCAGATGAGAACATTTGGTAGTCTCTGGGCTCCAGCCTTTCTTAAAAAATGATGATTGCACAATATAGATCGCTCGGTTTATATGTGTATTAAGCTGCAATGCCAGCATTTACATTTGCAACATTACAATTTTGCTTTCTTAGGCTCAGGAGAATTTGCTGCATCTGGTAGCTTTTATTTGCTTTGTATCTTCGGCAATCGTTAGGAACAAAGTGCGAATAGGCGATATTATTGCTCAAATAATCCTTAGTTTTGTTCATTAGCTCAGTTACTACAAAAGTAAACTCGGAGTGCGTCTGTGGGATGGATCATTCAGTGTCAGTTTGCTTGCACTATATTATCCCAGCGCTATTTTTATAAGGCTAGTCCATCTGCTCCTTCATTTCTTTCACCTATATAGATTCAGACAGCATAAGAGGTAGCATCAGAGGGAAAGAAAAGCATCTCATGAAACAACTACAGGCGTCTGAGGGGGCATAAGGCGCTTCAGTGGTTCAGACTGCGGCAACCTGAGGGGTTGTTGCCTACCCACGCACCCTGCCACGCTGCCAAAGGTTATGATCTTCAGGGGCAGGTATGTGCAGACCGTGTTTTCTGCAGAACAGGAACCATGCTTGCTCCACAGGCACCGTTTCTCCTACCTGCAACGCTCACTCCAACACTCCTGTTTCGGCAGTTGTTAATACAGCATATGACTTGCGGCAGATGCCAAGCGGGCGGATTGCTTTGCTAGCCCTGCTACGAGGCAGTAACTTTTGGCAGAGCAACCAACTAGGTAGCAAGAGCAGTAACCTCCTCAACTTCTGAACCCTAAGTTCTTCCTGAATATTTCAAGTGCTTGCCCTTTCCTGTTTCACCGCTGGTAACCACGTGACCCATAACAAGACAGGGACAGGTAGCTACAGAAATAGCATGTTTGTGGTGTTCCTACTAAGGATTCCTGCTAAATGAACCCCAAGTGGTATCTGAAGCCCACGACGCTTTCCTAAATGTCTCATTAGTAACACGGATGCTGCAGATTACAGGTTGGCTCTAGCAGATTTTTGAGGTCTGTGAAAGTCTTTAGTGTCATGTGCCTATATAGAGGGCAGGAAAAGGGTTGCACCATTCATTTTTTGAGTTAAGAACCTTCTAACTTCATTGTACGACCTTAGAAAGAACTTCACGGATGGCAAATATTGCCAGTATATTTGTTTTTTGGCAAAGTTATGTCCATGTTATTATAATCTTTCAGCAGTACTACTTCTAGTGGGTGAGACCTGCCATAGCCATGGAATCTCCCCCTATCTATTACACAAAGAAAATGAAAACTCTGCTAATAGTTGCATGTTCCAGTATTATTTTATTACTTTATTATAGACATTGGTGAATAGAGAATAAGTGGTCTATATTCTCCTTGAAAAATACTATCTATCTGTTTCAAGTATGCTGTAAATAACCATTTCTTCTCCATTTCTTTTAAGGTATATCGCCACTTGAATTCCTTAATGTTTCAATATAATTATCATGGCATTATATAATGCTTCTGTCTATATAAATTTAGCATTAATTACAACTTACCACATCTCAGGGGACAAAGCAGGTAAACACAACTGTGAACTGGTACAACTTACCAAAGTAACAGAATACAAATATTTAGTTCAAGAGTTTATACCTCATGGTGGGCGTGTTTCTCAAAATATTTTAAACTCCCTGACTTTAATTGGAGGAATGATTAAGATTTGTGAAGAGCTTTAAATGACACACAGACACACAATTTGTAACTAAACGTGTCACGTTAAAATGTTTTTCAATTAAAAACAGGTTTAAAAGCACAAAATCAGAACAAAGCAGATAATTTTTTCCCTGGATATCTGTTCAGACAGTTTTGTTTAATTTTTTATCTTTGTTTTCAAGTGGGAAGCAATTTGAAGACAGGATAAACACTACCTGAGAAAGCAGTTTAATTCAGAGTAGAAGCGAGTAAATTATTTGCAGCAGACAATTTATTACAAGAACATACAAGGTAGAGTAGAGGTCTTTTCCTCTCAGAAAAGGCAACTGCTGTTGGGTGTTTTTTTTTCCAGTTTCAGGATATTACTCGTCAAATCCTCATTGTAGCTGCTACCATGCAGCCCCCCTAAACTCTCCTAACAGTAGTTCCAATATTCACATTTTGTGACTAGTCATCTGAATCAGTAACTTACGCTCATTCAGGCAGGAAACGGCAATACCCAAAACCAGGAAGAAAGGTATCACCAAGGCCCCGCGGTTTTCACTCTCTGCTCCAATGCTCTGAATACAGAGGGCAGAGTGAGCTACAGAGTTTTCTCCCTCAAGCCTGTGGGAGAGCTTTACTGACTGGAAAAACTGAGGTATAGCATCATCTCAAAACAAAACCAAAAAAGAGAAAAAAAATGTACATCTCCTTACGGCCACAAGGACCGAGTGGCCAAGTTATATTACCTTTCTCCTAAGATGTGCTTGTACAGCAAATAACAACTGTGCCTGTAGTCCAGGGAGCCATCCCTTCCACAAGCTTTAATCAATCTGAAGTGTAACTGTAGCAATAACAATGTGGGAGCAGGTTCAATTTAAACTAAAGATACAATGAGCTTCGCAAGTGAAAGCACCTTCAGGATGATTAGCAGTCTATTAACTTCCACATATGAACTTCACCTCTGGTACCAATCCATTTGAACACGCTGGAGGGACGGTCCTTTCAAAAGCACTGTTTTGATAAGGCAATTTCCAGAGGGCTCTGAAGGATACGGCTCAGATCCCACCAAACAAAGTAACTAGAAAATTTCCTGACATTTAGAACTCATTAATCGTGGTGTCCCAAGTATTACTACGTTACGGACAAAGAAAAATGTCTTTGAATGTTCAGCTCACTCTGAACAGCAAATGACATAAAAACCTACATACAATGTAGTAATTGTATTTAAGAATAATTAGCTAAAAATTTTGCAACCTACAGCACTGTCACTCCAGTGATATGGAACCTTTGTTCCAGGAACAGACCCTGGATCTATTGTTTCTTTTATGAATTCAAATCAGTAACTGCACACAGCCACAGAAGCACGAGTGCCAATAGCAGGAGACAGTTCCGAAGTGGATGTCTATAAATTTAAAAACAATGGACTAAAAATGCCAAAACACCCTCAGGTCTCGCTGCCTCTTGAAACTGCTGCATTCATCCCACAAAGCTTTCCTCCTTTTCAATGGATCTCTGACCTGAGTGCCCCTATTCAAGAGTAACCATCAAAGAAGTGATGAAATGAATAAAAATGTTTTTCCCACTCTGCTCCACAGACCCGTGCTTTCACAGCTGCTCTTCCTCAGCATTCCATTGGGTTGCTGAACTATGAAAATGTTCTCAAGAGCTGGGTATTGGCAGGATATGAGGTATTCTAGGTTCTCCTTTGCCACAGATGGCTGCTTTGTTCTAGGCAGTTCATGAGACGTGAGAACATCTAAAAAGACTACTAGTCCAACTCCGTAATTTCTTCACTGAGTTTCAACACTGTATTTAGTAAGGGCTATCCCAATGCTTTTATATAAATCTTTGAAAGCAAAAGAAAAGTGGCAAGTAAGCTGAGGAAAAGCAAGACCCGTTGAGAGTTTTGAGCATTTCTTGGTTGTGTACCTAGACAGGAATTTAGTCATTGCTACAGAAAATCTCGTTAACGAAGAACACATGAGTAAGCATTCTGCGACCAGTCCCAACAGTCACCCACAGGCTGACAGGCCAGGTCAAGACTTTTATGAATGCAGAGCTTTACTTTGGCAGATATTAAGTATACTTGTGTGGTGCAAAGAGCTTATGTCTGACCTTCTAGGAAGGGAGAATAGGAGAATATCATCTGTTTCCTCTGAGCCTGAATTTCACCCAAGTTTTGTTGTTGTTATTTGGTTTTTTAAGAATAAATTTTCTGCACTGCAGCTTCACAATGCAATACAAACCTCATACTTCAAACAAAAATGTATCTTCCTGTGTTACTGCATCTGTATCTTCTAGTTTGCAAGTTGTTCTGTGCCTGTATTAGAATCACATATTTCATTCACACTTTTTTCTTTGTTTCCTTCTTTTCTACAAGTCTTCAAACACTTGTCCAGTCTTTTTAGGAATATGTCTATGTCTCGCTTTTTAATTCCAATTGCTGATGCAGCATTGAGGTAAGCACAGGGATAGTCATTTGAATGTGACATAAAGCCTTTAAAAGTGTAGTTATTCACTGTCTGTACAGTCCCACAAGGAACAACCCTGAAACAAACAAAACTGTGATTCAGTTAAAGATGCCTTGAATATTTTGATGTGATACTCTACGATGAACATATTCATACAAGTTCATATACAGAGCAGTACCTCCTAACTCTAAACAAATGCCTGTAAGCAGGCTTCGAACAGGCATTCTCCAAGTTAGTGCTCAAGCATTGCTATGAGTGACAGTGGTAGCAGATCCTACATTAGGTCAAATCTGTGGGCATAGGTGGATGTCCCTTCCCCTCTCCAATTTAATCACTAAGATCTTCACTTCTGGTATTTTGAGTTCCCCAGCATGGGGTGAAAGACATCTCAGAATCACATTTCTCCCTCACAGTGGATACTTTTCACCACTGCTTTTACCTCTTCCTCATATGAAGAACCCCTACCTACTAAACTCTATTTCTCAGCACACACCCATTCCCTGACAAACCAAGACCTTAATCCACACCCTTCCATGTCAAACTCACCTTATGGCTCTAGTTAAGCCTACCCAAACAGTTAACACCAATCAATCGGTCAGAATTTAATAAATTCCCTGCAATCCATTTAGGAAACTGCGTTCAGACAAACTCCACCAGGATTAGCAGATCCTTACTGTACTGAAGTACTGAAACCACAGCTTATGCAAAAGCCTGTGTGCTAACAAAGCAGGAAGTTGCTATTATTACCACTGCCATGCACCACGAGCCTAACATTTAAAGTCTGTCAAAATGCCAGGTCTAACTGTGTATTTACTGCAAAAGAATCACTTGCTTATACAAGAAAAGGAGAAAACGGGAGCCTTTGTATCACACAAAGGACTGGAGAGCTTTAACTTTTCCAACATAGAACTTCTTGAATCATTCCAGCCAAAGATGACTGAAATTTCAGGACAAGCCAAGGTTAGGACAGGCAAATTAAAAAGAGCCTCTAACTACAGTACATATAGATTTACTGTCATTCATCTGTGCGGGAAGTGGAATAATCCAAGCTAATGAAGCATACCTTCTGATGTGGAAACAATCAACTCTGCTACAGAAAATGACATTAAGTCTACAGCAGAAGCTAGCATGGCAGCAGTAGTATTCAGATTAAAGAATTCTGCCAAAACAAATTCTAAATCATTCTCTTCTTTTAACATGTTTAAACCAAAATCATTAAAAATGATTTGGCTCACATTTCCACATACCAGTGTCAATAAGAATAAATTCAGCTCACACCGGCTCGAGTTGAAATTGTTTTTTTTAACACAGTTAGTTCTGGAAAGCGGGATTTTCTTCCATATGACAAAAAGCTATGCAGGGTATTAAAAGCTTATTCCCCTGACGTCCAGCACAACCGTATTTGTGCTGCAATAAACAAAACAAAGATCTTCCTTAAGCAGCTTACAACTTAACTGTAAGATCAGACAACAGATGGAAACTAAATGAAACCAAGGGGTTCTAGGGAATAATGACACTGAATTAAATGGGGATAGATTATCTATTTAGTCTACCAAAGCTAACAAAGAAGGCCTCATTGCTAACTCAGGCAGGTACACACATTATTAGTAGATAACACTGAGGAAAAAGGGTATATTACTCTTGGAACAGTAATTGCCACACCGAAATCTGTAATCATGAGGCAACTGGCACAAAACAAGTATTATACAATATATTTTATGAAATCCTAACACAACCCCAAATTTTCAAGCTCATAGCATCCTCACCTTGCTCCAGAAACCTGTCTTGTGAAAAGCATAGATCCAAGCTGGGTAACGGCTACATCGTTATTTTCATCTAGATTCTTCAGTGACATGGCTGAAGTAACAAAAGATCAGATTAATACTACTACAAAGGTAATCTTTTCCCAAAAAGAGAACCGTAGGGGATAAGGTGGATAAGGTGTCTTCCAACAATAAAAGTCTGGCCAAGTATTTGTGTTTAGATACCAAGAAAGAATAAATACGATTATGTTTTGTCATTTTGTTTTCCCACAAGCTGTCATGGATTACTTCTTTGGTTGGACTATACATAAGGCAGAGATTCTGCACAGGGGGAACATTACTTTGATGTTCAGCAGAATTTTTGGTTAGAACAAATATCTTGAGTAGGAATTCCATAATTTGTTTCACAGCACTGTAAAATGAAGTGAGAAGTAATTACACCCTAATTTATTTTAAAATCTACTTGTTTATGAAGTCTTACAACACGCTAACATCTTCTGCCTGCCTTGATTACAATAAATGAGTACGTTGGACAGGAGCAGTTTTGTAAAAAGTAAAGGGCCTGAGTCACTGCTTTACTACTCTGCTTTTATAGATGGTTACCTTATTGGGTTCAATGGTTTCATCCTGGCTTAAGAACAATTTAATGGAGTGTAGTGAACAATGACTAATGTACAGGAAATGTATATGAAATGGCATTACGAATGCACAGGATATTAGAATTTCTTTTGAAATATAAAAAACAAGAGTTACCTAAGGATATGGGATTATGTGGTGTGTCTAACAGTCTCTCACTGTAGGTATCTGCCAACTTCTTCAGCCCACTTGAAAGATAGGAAAACATCTCCTGGGGAAAAAAAAAAAAAAAAGAAAAGATGCAATACTTCTGTTATTAGCTATCAAACAGAAAACAGTACCTATTTCACAAAACTAGTAAATCTTCATTACATCCTTTTTATGTGCACCGAAGAAGTTGTCCAGACGTATCTCTGAAATCCTTTTATAAATGAAAAGCTCCATTTTCTTAACCCTGCTCTTCCCCTCAAGATGATGGAAAGCCCTCTATCTGGACTAATATACGTGTTTGGGATGTCAGCCATTCTCGCTGTGGAACTGAAGCCTAGGGAAGTAAAATCTTGAAGAGATGACTGCTATACAGCAGGTCCTCCCCCACACTAGTATCCTGTTGAAGGAGTTGACCTTTCCCCACTCCTGCAGGAGCTTCCCCTCACCCTGGCCCCACAAGCCAAAGAATGATCTGTTACCATCACAGACAGCCACATTGTGAGAAACTGTTCCTTACATTCCTTCTGTTCCTTCTATTAACGCATTCCAGACTAAAACCAGCACATTGTGTTACTACTTATTATGCAATCACGACTCCCAAAGGTTCATAGACTTTCTGCATGAGAAAAGCAATACAGTCTCTCAAGGAGAAGGCTGTGACTACATGGTTTTGTTTCATACAACATAAAATTCTCCTGAATACTCAGCTGTATCGTGTAGCCAGTCCTTTTCCTGGCATCAACCCCTCCTATTCAAGCCTACTAAAAAAAATGGAAATATCTGAATTCCTGATATCACTTACTTGGATTCCACCCTTATTGTGAAAGTATCATAAAAGTGAGATTCATAAATGTTTTGGCTAAGATACAAGTCACATTGCACATTAAAGTATGCTTCTCTTCCTTCATCCCTGTTTTATTTCTATAATAATCTACAATAACTGCTCATGGTCTTCCTCAGTTTATTGTCTTCCCCCTCACATATCAGCTCAAAACACAACACAGTAAGAATTAACACCATTCTTATATTATTTGGCTTCTCTTCTGTTCTTTTTAATGCTTTGTTTCTCATAAATAATATCAGAAACATGCAGATACTGGGTAGTCTTTAAAAGATACTACACATTAGATTTCTTCCCTTTCTGGCCAAAAGGACTCTGCCTCTCATCTGCTTCAATGTGACTGCCTGTTTCAGCATCCACATCAATATCTGGACCTGACAAGTGATTTTTCATTCTTTAAATAGAGTTGTCTCTTCTGTTTGCAGACCAGTGTCCTGTTCTGACCTGCACACTCTGACAGGTACGAATTATAGCTTGTGATCAAAATTATGCTCTTGAACAGAACCTCCCACAGGTCTTACGAAACCTCGTGAGTTTTGCAGTAGCTAAGTTAGAAGATTACAGATGTTTTTCTTAAGCCACTGCAGTGAAACCAGTCTCACTTCATGAGTGATCAAATGAACGCCACTCCTGACTTGCACTTCCTAATACCATGGAATGAATTCTGCCGGGGAAAAAGAGTACTGTGTTACTGTCTAAATAAATTAGGCTGCAGATTCGCTATCAACCACACCATAAAGCTTATGCAATACTTTGAACAACAACAGAAAACTATGGGAGACATCTATGGCATTCCAGAGCTTGAAATCTGTGAAGAATCATTCCACTGACATTTTTAGAGGTATTTTGAAATCAAATGATTTTGTGGCTTTAATTCAGAGCTTATTTACAGTTCACTCGCAGAAGTTGAAAAACATTTACTCAAACATTCCAACACTTTTCCATTCCTCTTAGTCCCTCACCGAATATAAACACATTGCTCACTTGTTATTTGCTTTCCACAATGAGCATCATTAATATGTTTAGCCATTATATCAGGATTTTTTTGGAATCCAACTCATAAACTAATTTGTGCTCCCTCTGCTGGCTATTTATTTCTACAACCAAAGCAGAGTTTTACAGAACTATACATTAATTGTGCCTACTATGGAGATATTATCGATGAAAACTGTACAGAGAAAAGCCTATTCTGGAAAAGAAAGAAATCCCCAAGCAATTCATTTGTCTTTCCCAAACCTAGGGAATTCTCCATAGCATCTATTATAGTATTTATTAATAAAAGGACTTCAAGTTGTTATAAACAGTTACCCACTGTACTAAATTACATTGAGTACCTATGTTACTAGATCAGCCTTCACATACACAGGAATTTAGCAGAACCAGTAAAAATGCAAAGATGGGAAAAAAACAACATCCAAATGTGCATTTTTATCAGTTTGACTGAAGCTATCTGAAAAAAAAATCAGAACTTCTTATTTTTACATCCTCTTGATATTTTATAGTTTCAGAAGTTAAACAGTTTGTTGTAAAATAGATTAATGGCCTCTCCAAAAAAAAGAAAAATGAAATATTTTGTGAGGTCAAATCTATAACCAACCCCTATTACAAAATATTTCTATTATGTGGAAAATTTATAAGCACCCTAAGCAATTATACCCAAATGAGCTCTTACATAATTGAATTTCTGCGGTAGACATTCAAGTTTTCTCCAGTGAAGCTAACTATTATGCTGAAGTTGCACTGAGCAACCCAAGCACTAAATATCAATTATGTTTCGTTATTTAATTCTCTTTCCCCTTAAAAAATTAAAACTTTACCACCTCTTTGCACTACATACAGACTGACTCTCACATATGGAACCACAGAATGGTTTGGGCCAGGACCTTTAAGACTACCTGGTTCCAGCCCCCTTTAAAACCATTCCCCCTTGTGCCACACCATTTCATGCACACAAAAAGAGGCTGCAATGCTGAGCACAGCAGCCTGTTAATAACAGCACCAAGAAGCCCCTTTCAAAGGCTTCTTTTCTTGAAATGCAACCAAAAACATAACAGAAACTGTACATGTAATTGTGCAACACCTACACATACTACAGTCTCATTTACAGATTCTCTTGCATTTCAAGAGAAAAAAAAAGAATTTTCTTCTGAATTCATAAATCAGTGGAAACTTTAAGAATTACAAAACCAATTACAGAACTTTGAAATCTTTGTATCACAAAAGCAACAGATGACCATTAACAGCTTGAAATTCATCAAAGGTAAATGGTGGGCTCTGCACCTGGGACAGAATAACACTGGTCATAAGCACAGACTAGGAGACAAGTGGCTGGACATCTAGACCACAACCTGAATAAGGTTCTATATATTTCACGATGAAAACCCAACAATACTCCCACAGGTTTGACAAACTACTGTGTAGCAAACTGACTAGGCCAAAAAAAAAAAAAATAATAATGTAATGAATATCTTTCTTCTTGCAAGAATATTTGAAGTTTTACATTTTTAATATGCAGCATTAAATCTTTTCTCTTAAATTCAATCTTAAGTAGAGCAGCAATATAAACTCCTACTGAACAGTACAAATAATTTATTCCTATCAGAACTAACCATGTTTTCTTACATCAATGATAAAACACAAAATGTAAAACCAGTATTTTACTGAATTGTAAAAATCAAACAAATTCCTCCCACTCGGTGTGGTTTTAAATATTTTAGATGCACACTCCATAAGGACATAAGAACGGCTCCAGATAATCACTCTAGAAAGTATACAGACAGATGAACACAGATATAAAAAGCTCCATCACACCCCAAGTAACACAGAAATATTTTTAAGACGATCAGAATTAAGTAAGAGTGGTACACTGACTAGTTAATTGGATTAAATGCATCGGTTACCTACACAATGGAGAACAGTTAAAAGGTACTAAGCCTGTTACAGAATGTAGGTCCCTTGCTCTCCACCGGGTCTGACATGACGATGGAAGCCCACTGCTCGTGGTATCACCCTCTACCTGCTACGTGCAGCCTGGCTCACACAAACACACACAAGCAGACAGAGTTTTAAGAGACCTGGCAATACAGAATACGGGGCACAACGTGACTGGCACTGAGCAAATCAAAGCAGTCAATTCATCAGGATAACCTTTACCTAATAGCATGAGTTAAGCAACAATATTAACAGATTTGACTATGGATCTGTTGTTATTGTCTGCACTACAAAAGGACCTAGAATCCCTGACTGGAATTAGAAAACCATTCCTCTATACACTACGTAGACATATCAAAAACCATACTGAGAATCTCATACAAGCAAGAAAAAATGACTGCTGGTTAAATTTTTTCCATCCTTTCTCAAGCAACATCAAGGCTAAATATGACCACGGAGCACATTCCTTATTACATTGTCATAAATTGACACATTTACCCAGATAGCTGGACAGCACGTATGTGTTACTCCCTTGCTCTCCTGTCCTCTGATTCACTGCACCATTTTATTCCCTCGTATCCAAACATACAATTTCATACTCTTGGAGAATCTCAGACTCCATGAATGCTAGCCTGTCAGAAAATACCATGCTAGGTACATATCTGGCCCCAAGGCTGGTGTCACTGGCAGAATTTTGGATGTTTTTGGTCATGGGATGATCTACATGACACCAGGCCTGTCAGGATGCACCTTTCTCAAAGTAGGAAATGGATTTAGTCTCAAGAGTTTGCAGGGCTGATTGAAGGAGCTTTAAACTTCAAATCTTTGAAGGAGGAAAGGAGTAAAATCAGGCTGGCATGGGATGGCGTGCCAAAGTTTGAGGGGCTGGGTGCCTGCAAGGCCCTTCAGTCTGCTCCAAGATGAGCTGGATATGCTGGGGCTCCAGGAAAGCTGCCCTCCTAAATTTGCTGTTTGTAAACAGAGAGGGTTTCATGGCTGAAGTGGCAATTGGTGGCTGTCTTGGCCATAGTGGCAACGAAGCAGTCAAGTTTAAAATCTTTGAGAATACGAGAAAAACTGCCTGCAAAATTCTGACCCTTGATATGGGAAGAGCAAACTTCAGGCTGCTGCAGGAACTAGTTATGAAGGACTCCTGGGAATATGCTTTTTAAGGTATTGGGGTCCATCAGTGCTGACCACTTTTGAAGAGCCCTCTCTTAAGAGCGCAGGAACAGGCAGTTCAAGGCGTCAGGAGTCAAGCAAGCAGAGCAGAAGGCCAGGTTGGCAGAGCAGGAATCTTCTTCTAGAGCTTTGGCAGAAAAGAAAAGTGTATGACCACTGGAAACAAGGTCAAGGAACATGAGAGGACTACAGAGATGTCATTCACCACTGTGAAAGAAAATCTGTGTGGCCAAAGCTCAACTAGAGTTGAAGCTGGCCAGTACTGCGGGGACAACAAAAAGAGCTTTTTAAAGTATGTTAACAGCAAAAGGAGGACCAGAGGTAACATCGGCCCATTGCGTGATGGGGATGGCCACAAACAGCAACATGGATAAAGCAGAGATGTGTAAGGCCTTTGCCTCTAACACCAATGATGGACCTTGGGGCCCCCCAAGCCCTGAGTTGGGGTACCGTAACTGGGGGAACAATAAATTGCCATCTGACTCTGAACTTGTTCAGGATTTGCTGCTCGAGCTGAATGCACCAAGTCTGTAGGGCCTGAGAGGAGTCATCCCAGGGTACTGAGAGAGCTGCCTGCTGTTATCACAAGACCTCTCTCAATTATTTTTCAGTGGTCTTAGGAATCTGGAGAGACTGGAAGCTGGCAAATGTTGTTCCAATTTTCAGGAAGGGCAAGAAAGAAGACCCTTGCAATTACAGGCCTGTCAGTCTCACTTCAGTGCCTGGTAAAATTATGGAGAAAATTATCATGAGAGTTACTGAAAAACACTTGAAAGACACCACAGTCATTGGTCATAGCCAACAAAGATTCCCAAGAGGAAAGCCCTGTTTAACTAACTTCACTGCCTCCTATGACAAGGTTATCCATCTAGTTGTCCAAGGGAAGCCAGTAGATCTGATCTTTTGGGATTTCAGCAAAACTTTCAGCACTTCTTGTCACAGTGTCCTTCTGGACAAAATGCCCAGCACACAGCTAGAGAAGCACAAAATACAGTGTGTGAACAGCTGGATGATGGGTCGGGCTCCAAGGATTATATTAAACAGGCTGGAGGCCAGTCCCTAGTGGGGTCCCCCATAGCTCAATTTTAGGGCCAGTTTGGTTCAGTGCTTTTGTAAATAATCTGGATGCAGGACTTGAATGCATACTAACAAAGTTTGCAGATTATACTAAATTAGGTGGACATAATGTGAACCAGCAGTGTGCCCTGGCAGCCAGAAGGGCCAGAAATACTCTGGGGTCCATCAGGCACAGCACTGGTAGGGTTGAGGGAAGGGATTGTCCTGCTCTGCTCTGCACTGCTGCAGCCTCACCTCAAGCACTGTGTGCAATTTGGGGCACCACAGTATAAGGACATAAAACCATTGAAGTGTGTCCAAAGTAGGGCTACAAAGATGGTGAAGGGCCTAGAGGGGAAGACGTATGAGGAGTGACTGATGTCCCTTGGTTTGCTCAGCCCCAAGCAGAGCAGGCTGAGGGGAGGCCTCATGGCAGCCTGCAGCTCCCTCATGAGGGGAGCGGAGGGGCAGGCACTGAGCTCTGCTCTCTGGGGACAGCGACAGGACCCGAGGGAACGGCATGGAGCTGGGACAGGGGAGGGTCAGGCTGGGGGTTAGGGAAAGGGTCTGCACCCAGAGGGTGGTCAGGCACTGGGACAGGCTGCCCAGGAAAGTGGTCACAGCACCGAGCTGCCAGAGTTCAAGAAGCTCTCAGACACATGGTCTGATTTTTGGGTGGTCCTGTGTTGAGCCAGGAGTTGGACCCCATGATCTTTGTGGGTCCCTTCTAACTCAGGAGATTCTATGATTGTTCTTTTCCCTTGGTTGTATGAAATTAATCTCTTCTCAGTAATATTCTGGTCTCTCTGGCTTGAGCTCAAATAACTTGAAATAACACTCATGAATAAGTATAAAAAGAGAAAGAAAAAGAAATATTGGAAGTTTTTTATAGCTGACTTTGTGTGAGTAGGTGTAACTGCACCGATATAGAAAGGAGTACTCAATGTCAAGCTATAAATAGTTCCTGCTGAGAGCCTAATAGCTCTGCCTCTGCCTTCACAGAGCACAGGCAATAAACTATCACTATTACATTTTTACAATTCAGGAACAAACACATTTAAGCAAAAAAGGTTTCTATTCCTACAGCAAATCCAATAAAAGAAACATATTTATGCCATATATAAGGCTATGTTTATAGAGTATACTCACAGTTGATATAAAAAAGACCTGAAGTTGTAAAAATGTAATGCTTTATTAACTTTAGAATCCTACTTCCAAGGAAACGATATAATTTAAAATATACACCTATTCATTAGGACAATTTACTTATGAAAGAATTATTATTTATGACTTGAACAATATTTATATTGCCCATTATGTTATCTGCTGACTGTGTAAACCTAAACATCAAAATCAGTATTGCAGAAGACAAGATAAATTCACTTGAAACTCTTTTGGAGGTGGGAGTAAAAGGAGTGAAATATAAAATTTGCTTTTAATGAAGACACAAATCATACATTGCAATAGGCACAGCAGTCCAGAATAAAACAACCTTAGAAACTGTATTCCAGCAGTGGCAAAAATGTGACTGCTTTCAGTGTTTCACAAGCCACGTTTTCAGTTTGGTGGTACTCCATAGCTTAAGTCAACTAAGCTGTTCTTTTTTTTTTTTTTTTTCTCTATATTCTAGCTATTCCTAGGGATCTCAATTCCAGTACAGAGTATTTGCATGCCTGTACAAGGAGCTAGAAAAAAGTCATAGCATCTAGCACTACTGCTCTGCTCTGATATCAGAGGCAAGAGCAAGCTGTCAGCAGGAAATAATTGGAACTTATTTCATAAATAAAACAACGGAGCACATCATGCATGATTTAAAACTATTAATTTACAGTATGTAATACACAGCATTTCCTTGTCTAAAACCCTCTACAAAAATATTTCTCTACGTTAATGCATACAGGTAGCATCAGGCCTTTAATACGTCCAGAATTAAGGACAACTCGATATGTAGAGGTTCCAACTTTAGACCACAGGAATATCTGTGCAATGCAGTTATATCCAACTTAAAACACACAGTCTGGGAGAGGCACAGAAGAAACCTAGCTCTGTATCTAGATAAATGCCTTAAATTACAGTCTTTTAATTGTTTTGTGGCCATCCACAGGATTTATAACTTATTAGAAGTTGTGATTCACTAGAGAATGCTGTACAAAATAATTTAATTAAACACTACCATAGCACAAAACCATGATATGGCCATGAAGATGAGCAGAAACCCCTGGTCTGCGTGTCCAGTCTCTTGGTTTGGTCCTGGAAGCACTGTGATTATAACACTGTAGCATTTCTCAGATTCTACTGGGCAAAATCCTACTGTATTAGTCATACTCTGAAACAACAAATATGAATACTGCACGAGATAGATAGTACAGGACCTCAGTTTAACTCTCTGGCTTGGAATACAACAAGGAAATCAAGCTTATTCATGAACACCATTTGGCCATGAAGTAATTATATTGTATTGCCTTTCCAGATTAAGAACTGCGAGCTCCAAAGAAATTCAACAGCTTTCTATAAAGAAACAGGATTTACTACGCAAAGCAGTTTCGCAACAAGACTTTTAACAGCTGACTTCAAGAAAATGCTGATTTCCAGAAAGCTTACCTTTCTCTCTTTCAGTAACTGTTTGTAGCCACTGGCACCTAGAGACAGAAGTGTAATGAGGACATCTAAAGAAGGAGATGCAGAAGCTCTACCTGGGAAAAACAAAAACCCAATATACAGATTAAATTTACAAAAGAAAAAAAATGTAGTGAAAGACAGCTGATAATCAAGTTTTCTACAGTTACTTTGTATGGATGAAATCAGTCTGTGAACTACTTACCTGGATACATTTTGCTGATCTCCTGAATGAAGGACGCATCGAAGCCAGCAATGATAGCACCACCTACTGGAACCATAAAATTTTTGTCCAAGCTCTGAACAAAAGCATCTATTCTGCCTATTCGAGCACCCTTTGTCAAAAGGAACAACAACAAAAATGCACAGCATACATTAGAAGAGACTTGTGATAGCATCATTATTAAACATAATTCAGCAACGTAACTGAAACAAATGCAATTCCTAAAACTCTCTGATACTGTATTTGTAATGAACAGTTAAAAATTGCAATATTACTTTTTCTTAGTGTTGCTTATCATTATTCATTGTCTGCTTACATAGTGCCTTAAAAATTCTCATTTTGCTGCAATTTGAAATATTGGTTTAGTTCCTGCAAGTCTATAAAATGTAGCTCATTCAGTAACTACCAAAAAATCCTTGCAATTTAATGGAAATTATGCAGTTAAAAATGTACAAATCAAAAAGTCTCACAGATTCTGATAGTAAAGGGCTACACGTTAATGCTTCATGAGAAAATAAACATTTTTTTGAGATATATAAATATATCAAAGTATCAAGATAGATTTTTATATATATATATATATATATCTACATCAAAACAAGAGAACTGCGATGCTCTCCCATGGAAACGCATCTGGGGGTTCTGGCTGATGGAAAGTTGCATATGAGCCAGCAGTGTGCTTGGCAGCCAAAAGGGCCAACCATACCCTGGGGTGCATCAGGCACGGCATTGCTAGCCGTGGGGCACCACAGTATAAGAAGGTCATAAAACCATTGGAGAGTGTCCAAAGGAGGGCTACAAAGAGTTCAAGAAGTGTTTGGACAACACTCTCAGACACATGGTCTGATTTTTGGGTGGTCCTGTGTGGAGGCCAGGAGTTGGACTCCATTATCTTTGTAGGTCCCTTCTAACTTGGGATATTCTATTGATTCTATATAACGCTGCTTGCAAATAACTTCCACACAGTAGATTCCCCCTCTTCCTGGAAAACAAAATGTCCTTATGCCTAGCCAAACACACACTCTTAAAGGGAAAAAATAAAAATAGAAATTAAAAAAGGTAGATTCTGCTGTGTGACTTCAGTTTGATTAATTCAGTAAAATTGAACTGTACAATTAAGAATTATGCACCATAACAGAACCTGAAAAGCATATTCAGGAACATATATGCATATTAAATACTATGAAAGTAGATAAATATTAAAGTACTACATATTATTATTTTATTTTTTTTAAATTGAAAAGTTGAAAGAAATTGAAAATCTGTAACACATTCTATTGAAGGTTTAATCCACATTCAAGTATGACCCATTATTTTACAGTTAGTTATGTCAGTAAATTTATGAAGTATTTTAGGAAAGATTAATAAGGACATAATTCCACCATAACAGACACCTTTATTAAATTAGAAGCACATAATAGAAATAACAAGTATTGTTTTAAGTGCTATGTCCCTCTGCTCCTTGTTCTCAGAAAACTGTTCAACTACCAGGCATGCACAGGATTAGTCTTAGAGCTGTGAAACATGACAAAATTTGCTAGCATTGTCTCTAATTAGAGATTTCTCTTTTTTGTTAAAAAAATATATATATATATATTTGAAATACACAGTTCCTACCTGCTGGATGAGATGCATACATTTTGAAGACTGAACTCCATAGGCATTGTTGACAATATGGGGAATGTCATAGTTAGCACAAATGACAGCCAGCTCCTCCAGCCTGTGAGTATAAAATTGTAATTCAGAGAAATACCGATAACTGTAATTCATGCTATCAATCAGACCTTTGAAAGACTGAAAGGTCTACAAGAGATGAGAAGAACCTTTTTGATTAGTGCCTCATGGTAGTAGTTGTCACCTTAAGCAGCAAAGGTTAAGAAGAACCTGTTAGCTTTTACATGTACTACAAATTGTTGACCCAGGCTGAGATTTTTCATGCTTCACTGAAAGTTTTGTTTAGCACACAGTAAACAGATCCCAAATCACTTCCTTTCAGATATTAACATCTTTTTCATGTTACTTTAATGATAAGTAACAGAACTTTAGCCATTTACGCATTTTTCCTTTTCTTTTAATATTCAACCTGAAAATGGCCTGATGGAAGATTCAGGATGTGTCTTGGGAATTGAGAACTGAGAACATCATAAAAGAGGAAGTTGTGACATGTTTCCAGTTTTGTTGTTGCGTTTTGTTTTGTTTTTTTTTCCTTCAAAGAGCTAGTATTCTAAACTAAATCAGCTAAGCTGATTAACAGAAAGGACATTCTTCAAAGGAATGAACAGCCTTAAAATGATAGCTTTAAATGGATAGCCTTAAAATGTCTGAATGTGGACATCAACACATTAAAATTTTGTTCAATTGTCTACTCAGAAATAAAGAGAAAATTTTCATTTGCCTTTAGAAATTCCCCAAATTACACTGAGTTCAGCTTGGATCGATTTCTCAGTGAAACTAGGATTTATGTGGATGCAGAGGTCATTTCCATTAAGGGACTTCAGCTTTGTAAACACACATATGCTTAATAACCTTTTCAGGGCACTCCCATCATGCTTCATTTTTTTTAATCCCTTGATTTTTTACAAGCTTATATCTTCTAGAAAGAAAAACTATATGTAAAAAATAAGGTAATATACAATAATCTGAAGTGATGATAAAAGGTAATATTAAAAAACAACAGAAAAATCCAAGCCTTCAATGTATTTTTGACTAGATCTCCTTTTGTACAGCCTCCCTCTGTGATTTACTGACACCCATATAAAATGTGACAGAGTAGGAAAACATTTTCCAAGAGGTGACATTCCTTTGTATTCTATTTTTATTACATTGCCCAGCATTGTTTTGTAATGCAAACTCGGCCACAAACCTCTGGCTTCATTTTCTGAACTTCAATCCTTAGGAAAACAGCATCATTACAGTCTTATTTCTAAAGAAATCACCAGTATGTAAATCACAAGTACGACGAGGTAACACCAGTAGTATCATGTACGTATTCATTTTCTACAGTCAAGATATTCAGCAGGAGCTGCATGTCCAGTAATTTTTCACATTTATCAACACCCTGAATCCTGAACTGCATAACATTAACGGGATACTTCAGGAAATGTAACACTACACAGGGCAAAGATTTTGCCTTCCGATCTGGATCAGATTCATCCCTCGCCTTCCAAAGAGACTCAGAGGAAAGTACTTCCCCCTCTGACAGGCTTCTTTTCAAGTGCAGGTAGAGGATTTCACCTACCTGGAAACATGAGGGTTTACTGTTATGTGTGCTCACCTTTCTCTACTGGCTGAGCCTTAGAGAAGCAGTAAGCTATATTCTACAAATCCTGAACACAGAAAAGGCTCTTTACTTTTCCTACAACTATTCTACTGAATAATTAGATCCATGCTACAATACAGGATGAGAGGGCTGTAGCTTGAAAAGAATATGTGATTATGCATGGGAAGCACACAATTAACCACACCACTTGTCTGCTTCCAAGGATTAAACTGAACCATTAAGAGCAGCTAGTCATATCAGAAAAATAAAGCATTAATCTAAGTTAGGCTACTACTCAAGTTCCTAAAAGCCACAAACAGGACTTACAGAAATATTTTCCAATTTATTCCTTCTTCCTCTCCTGCTTGTGAAAGTTCATTAAAAAAAAAAAAAAAAAAAAAAAAAAGCTTTGCTCCTTTTGCTCCTTCTTCTAATGCTAATGAAAGTAACAAGATACAGAGAGGGCTCTGCTAAGTACAAAAATTAACCAAGAAGACACTTTTTTCCTTGTGTTCTCTTTCAAATACAGTAGTTTTAGAAACAACTCACAGTAACAGCAGGTAGACAGAGAACTGATGTCTCTCCAAGAAAGGGATTTATACAGGAGTGCATTATTCCAATAAAGTTAAATAATACTTCAAAGGAAAGCTATGGGTACATAGGCACAAACATCTTCCCTGACCTAACAATCCTAAATCACTAACAATTATAAAACACCACTACAACTAAACAAAACCTTAAAAATGTAAACTATTTAAAAAGAGACTTATAAAATGTTACCCTCCAGAAATGCTGCATTTTCCTTCCTGTAGGAAGATGGATGTTATGGCCTTCAATAGCTGACAGTATCCTTTAAATAGAAAGTGCGTGCATTTCCTCCTGTATCTGTGGTATATTATAACACAGTGCCACTACCTCATATTTCATCTCTTAGTTGTAGAGAACAAAACAATCGCGTGTCAAAAAGAGAAGGCAGATAAGGAGAAGATTCATTTACCCAAGCTATAAAATAGACCATTCAATTTTGATAGCTCTGATTTAAGCTAGCCAATAAATTTGCAACTCAACTTCAAACAATGCTCATGGTATTCTGACAGAATTATTTGTTTTTAACTTCCTTATAGCAACTAGGTTAAACCTCTGATAAATACTGTGGTGTTTTTTTAAAGGTAGGAAAGCAGAAGGAAACATGCCTTTACTCACCATATTTCAAACTCAGTAACATTTCTCTTCTAAATTTGCAAAAATTCAACTAATTTTTCAGGTAACACAGTAACTAACAACAACAACAAATGCACTGCAGATGAAAACTAAACATAAGTCTTCTCAACTTTGTGACAAACACAAAATAATTAAAGTGAGGCAACTGAGACACCACATTTAAAAACATGTAGAAAGTAAACCGTTAGTATCTTGTACTTGCATGTAGTACATGCAGGACCACAAAAATATACCTGTTCAATTTTAAAACCTTGCTAATTTGTTTCTTGATACTTATTTTCATAAGCAAAAAGAGAAAGTGGGTTTTGCAAGTAACAGTGCTGCTTAATTTGGTCAAATGATTCAATATACCAAATACTTTATCCACACCCTACTCCAGCAAGTCATTTTCAGATTGAGAGATTTTTCAAATATTTCAGAACTAATCTACACATAAAAATAACGACTCAAATATTCACTTTCCTATTCCATAACTGTAGTGCCCATCTCTGCTTCAGCTAGTGCTTCAATTACACATTTTTATAGCAACTACAGAAGTTATGCACATGGACATATAACATTAGGAGGGAGTGCAATGTATTGTAAGTGGCGATTCTTTTAATGGTGATTTAACAGCTGGAAATCATAAGAAGCACGAGCAAGCAAGCAGGCAGCAAATGTTCAAATCAAGTGTCCTGGTTTCAGTTAGCACAGAATTAATTTTCTTCCTAGTAGCTGGTGGAATGCTGTGTTTTGGCTTAGAATGAGAAGAGTGCTGATAACACCCCGATGCTTTAATTGTTGCAGAGCAGTGCTTATACTAAGCCAAGGACATCTCAGCCTTTGCTCTGTCCTGCCAACGGGCAGGCTGGGGGGGTGCAGTAAGAGCTGGGAGGGGACAGACCCAGGACAGGTGACCCAAACTAGCCAAAGGGGTATTCCATACCATCTGACGTCATGCTAAACAATATATAGGGGTGGCTAGCCGGGGGGAGGGGGCCGGACTGCTCGGGGTTAAGCTGGGCATTGGATCTCCCGTGCACACATGGGTCGTGTACACTTGACTTCATCTGGATCTGTGGATGTTTGTTTGAGGTCTGGATCCTCATAAATCACTTCCCGTACGGCTAATTCCCTCAGGTACTGGATTCCCTTCTCCATAGTGGTCCACTTGCCTGGTAGACATAAAATATCTTCCTTGAAGGGATACCTTTCCCTCACAGCTGAGAGGAGACGCCTCCAGAGGCTGGTGGGTCGTGCTCCATCTGCAATTGCTTTGTCAATGCCGGCGTCTCGAGCAAGGGATCCCAGCCGCTTGGCTTCCCTGCCGTCTAATTCCACACAATTGGCTCCAGAGTCCCAGCACCGGAGCAGCCAGGTGACAAGCTGCTCACCTATACAGCGACCAAAATCTTTTCGCACATCTCGTAGCTCGCGCTCGTTTAGGCTTCGGGTAGTTACTGTTGCTCTTTCGGCATCCTCATCTTCCTCCTCCTGAATCCTTGACGGCCCAGCGTCGTCATCATCTTCGTCATCTCTATACTTAGTTTTGGCAGAAGCCTTACCTGGATTGGCAGAAGACTCTCTGCGTTCTAAACGACTTGAATTTCTATACCATATTTTCACCTTCTCTACAGGGGCAGCTTGCACTGCTACTGCTCGTTTCTCTGACTTTGTTACAGGGTCTGCCACAGGGGTTGGAATGCCCTCTGCAGGGTCAACTTGCACTGCTACAGCTCGTTTCTCTGACACGGCCACAGGAGCTGGAGCGGCTACAGGAGCTGGAGTTGGAGCTGGAGCAGTTGCAGGAGCTGGGACTGGAGCAGCAGTAGGAGCTGGAGCTGGAGCGGCTTCAGGAGCTGGAGCTGGAGCAGTTGCAGGAACTGGGACTGGAGTAGCGGCCGGAGCTGGAACTGGAGCGACTGCAGGAACTGGGACTGGAGCAGCTGCAGGAGCTGGAGCTGGAGCAGCTTCAGGAGCTGGGACTGGAGCAGTTGCAGGAGCTGGAGCTGGAGCGGCTGCAGGAGCTGGGACTGGAGCGGCTGCAGGAGCTGGGACTGGAGCGGCTGCAGGAGCTGGGACTGGAGCGGCTGCAGGAGCTGGGACTGGAGCGGCTGCAGGAGCTGGGACTGGAGCGGCTGCAGGAGCTGGGACTGGAGCGGCTGCAGGAGCTGGGACTGGAGCGGCTGCAGGAACTGGGACTGGAGCGGCTGCAGGAACTGGGACTGGAGCGGCTGCAGGAACTGGGACTGGAGCGGCTGCAGGAACTGGGACTGGAGCGGCTGCAGGAACTGGGACTGGAGCGGCTGCAGGAGCTGGGACTGGAGCGGCTGCAGAATCCACCGTAGGGGTCACGGTGGCCGTTGGATCTGTCACAGGGTTTGGAGTGGCCGCAGGGTCTGTCACTAAGTTGACAGCAGTATCAATGGCAGCTCGATAGGCATGAGCCAGGCCCCAGCACGTTACAATGATTTGTGTTACTTTGGAACTGCCAGAATCATTACACCTTTTTTTCAAGCATTCTGCCAGTTTTTGAGGATTTTGCCATTGTTCAGGGGTGAATTTCCAACACACTGGGGGTGCCAACTGCTCTAGATGCCTGCCCATATCCACCCATACTCCCTGCCACCCACAACTATACTGCCTCCGGGCAGATCTCCGGATGAGCTTCCTAAGTAGTTGTTTAACTTTAAGCAGAACTTGAAGTGCATTCAGGAGGCAGAACAACAGGACTATGCTGGTCTGAGTATCCCAAGGATATTCAATATCTTGGAGAGCTATTGTAATAAACTCGGAGGATAAGAGGGTGGTGAAGGAGGAAGGGAGAGTGATCAAGGAGGGTACAGGGGTGGTGAAGGAGAAAGGGAGAGTGATTAAGTAAGAAAAATTATCTTCCCCTTTCCCCTCCACAGATTGACTCCCTAATGAAAAAAGGCAACAGATACAATTGCTAATAGTTTCCAAAATACAGTTTCCAAAGTATAGAATCGAAGATGTTACTGAGTACAAATACCAGGTTAGAGTCATGGCCAGATATTTCATCATCTCATAAGCCACTGATACAACACACAGTACCATAACGGTCTGAAACCAGGGCCCGGAGAGGATAAACAACATGACAGAGAGCACATACGGAAAATAATGTACTATAATACTCAATTTGGAAAACAGGCACAGCACAGTTGAGATTAAAGCAATCAGCATTATGACAAGTGACTATTAAGCAGGTCTAATACTTATACCAATTTTAGTTTAACACACTCTGGTCAGATCTGCCGTTATCTCAACCTTTCGAGCCCCACGTTGGGCGCCAAAATGACTGTCGTGGTTTAACCCGGCTGGCAGCTAAACACCACGCAGCCGTTCGCTCACCCTCCCCCCTCCCTCTCTGGGACGGGGGAGAGAAATGGAAAGTGAAGCTCGTGAGTTGAGATGAAGACAGTTTAATAAGACAGGAAAATAATAATAATAATAATAATAATAATAATAATAATAATAATACAATGATGATAATAGTACTACTACTAATAATATGTACAAACAAGTGATGCACAATGCAATTGCTCACCACCCGCTGACCGATGCCCAGCTTAACCCCGAGCAGTCCGGCCCCCTCCCCCCGGCTAGCCACCCCTATATATTGTTTAGCATGACGTCAGATGGTATGGAATACCCCTTTGGCTAGTTTGGGTCACCTGTCCTGGGTCTGTCCCCTCCCAGCTCTTACTGCACCCCCCCAGCCTGCCCGTTGGCAGGACAGAGCAAAGGCTGAGATGTCCTTGGCTTAGTATAAGCACTGCTCTGCAACAATTAAAGCATCGGGGTGTTATCAGCACTCTTCTCATTCTAAGCCAAAACACAGCATTCCACCAGCTACTAGGAAGAAAATTAATTCTGTGCTAACTGAAACCAGGACATCAAGATATGTTACAATAGGGCAAATCGTATGTTACACTCCTAAAGCACATCTGCACTACAGATTTTCAAGAGTTTTCTTGTACCAGTATATCTTTATTAGTGCTATGGACACCAGCAGAATACAGAAAAGAGTGGCTCAAAGGGTTTAAATGTTGGCTGTAGGGTTTTTTTGTAGTTTTTAATTAATAGCCTAGGAAAATTCATCATTGGCTACAGAAGAGTAGAACAGGCAAGAGTAATATTAAAATTTGGCATTAGGTGTGGAATTATATTTTCTGGACTATGTTTCTATGCAAGTCTACTCCTACTACTTCTGTAAAATTACAAAGCAAATCACTGCCAAAGCAACATTATTAAATTATTAGCAAATCACTGCCAAAGCAACATTCCTTATACTAAAAGTGACCTCAGTCACGTGAGAGAAGGAAGACCTGTATTACCCTTACTTCCATCACACACTTTTCTGAAAGTGGAACATTGTTTGACAACTTGCTGTTACCCTTACCCAAGGGGATTAAAGTATCTGCCCTAGTTGTTGGCAGTAATTAGGCAATGTAAGAAAGACAGGGATCCAAAACACACAGTTTTTTCACAATGACAACAAATAAAGCACTTCTTACGAAGACTACTTACCTATCAGGTACCCTTGGAGCAAAGCAAGATGTTGTTGAATGCACACAAAGAATATTTTCAGCACCGAGAGCCTTGATTTTAGCCTCCACTGCCTCAATGTCTGTCCGTAGCTCATCGCCTTCTAGTACATTCTCTATCACCACAGGCTCAAAACCTAACCAAACAGAACAAGACCTGAATGTGTATCATGGACTCTCCAACTGATTCTGGAGTTTTGGTTCTAGAATCCAAAAAAATCTTTCTCCTGTTAACAGATTCTTTTAGATTTGGATTAAGAACATAGACGCATTAGTATAGAACCCAGCCCTGTTTCTAATTTTTTGGTCATTTTTATCTAATGAATCTTTTATGCAGAAAATAAGCATATCCTAGGAACTAAAACCAAAATCTATGCCACCACTGGCTCACTGAGCTGGAAAATTATGGTATCCCTTACTTGCCCTTTCCTTGATCCCATGAATCTGCCTGAATCAGAACAGGGACAGACTTCTATCCTTAGCTTGCTTATAATCTGCTAAACAAGGAATTGCATTTTGGAAAAAGATAAGGTTTGAACTAAGAAAGGCATCAAACTCATTTTCTGAGCGAGCACTGACACTGCAAGATTACAAATGAATGGGACATCTAACACTTGCCATGTTCCAAAATAATAGAACGTGCAAGTCAGACGTCTAGCTTGTCACCTTCTGATCCCAGTTCCTAGGGGACATTTGTTTTTTGCATAAACCTGAGAGGGCTGTGAACCATGAACCTCAGTCTTACAGTGTTCTCAGGAAAGCAAATTAGGCATCTAACTAAGGAATGAATGGTCATTTCCTTGGTATTGTGCTCTCTATATGCATCTTCCTACCTCAGCATACTCCAACATTTTATAAGACATTAGGAAAACTCATGTGATTGGCTGTTAGAAATCAGGTGTGTAGAAATAAAGCACTTAGCACTGCTATGCATCAGACCTTTTCTGGATCTTACTCCGAACAAGTGAATTCACTATCACTCTGAAAGATGAAGTTTTACATGTGTTAGAAGAACACAACTGTGTAATCAGTTGTCCCTCTATTACCTGCAGTTATCATTGATTTAAAGCAAGACTTCTGGTCTATACGTGGCCAAATAATGTATTTTGCCTTTGGTCTCTTGTGCCGCAACGTTAAAAAACACAGAGTTAGACTCATGCCAGTTGCCATAGGAACCACAAAGCAGTTGGTCACTGTCTGGACACCTGCACATAAAAAACAGAAGTCAGAAATTAACACGAAGAACACAGGATATGTATACACATAGATATTTTTAGATTTACACCTACCAGCCAGCTTTATAATATCCAGAACTACTGAATTAGTAAGTTTGTTCAAAAGGCTGGACCCTGCAGCCTTAGGCTGGACTGCAGAGATATCACCTGACCTTCCGATTCCATGGATCAACCTAAACAAAGAAGGTGGAAAACACAGATCAAGACTTTTCATGTTGCAAAGCAGCAACTCTTGCTGACTGAAAAGAACTGTTTGATAAACAACTGCAGAAAATGTATCCAATGTAATACCTGCTATTTTGAGTTCCATTATAACACACTACATATACTAGTATGAAAGTGTCCTTTTTTTTGTTTTGATCTGTAGACTAACCATGTTCCAGAATGCAAATAAAAACTTGGAGAAGGCCCAAAATTGCAAAACCTTTAGCATCTGGCAGGCTTACTTTTAAATACACCCCAGCAACTTCTTGATGCATGTTGAGCTAGCATGATAAATACTGATACGTCCAGACACAAAAATCCAAAGCAAAAAAAATCAGTTGCCTATAGCGTAACATAGTATAGGCGTGGTGGTACTATACGGATACTCCCCTGACAAATGCTTTACCCTCACAGGGCAAAGAAATAATACGTACCATGACAAAACGCCCTCAAAGACATCTAAGTTAGTGTATCTCTTTGCCCATCTTCTTCTATACCTGCAATTCATCTACCTCATTGTACTATTCAATTTATCTATTGTACAATACTGTCTCTCTCTGCATTCTACATTTATAAATAATGTTTATAAACTGTGCTTATAAACCTTAGATATTATTTAGCACCTTTCAGGATTGAAGTATCCTCAAATCATTTATAAAACCTAAACTGACAGAAATAACTTTACCTATGGCTAAAATGCAGCTGTTCAAGCAAGCTACTAACATTTATTTATGGCTTTAATTCTGTTTTTGTCTTGGGAATGAAGTAAAATGCAGTCTCACGAGTGGATGAAACTCAGAACTTCTTGGAGCACAGTTTTACAGCTTAGTATTTTTTCCCCACTTCAGACTATAGTTTGAAATGAACAGTGGCTTGATAATCAGTTGAAACTTGCACCCAATCCTCATTTCATCAAAATATTTTCTTCCCTTAGTTTCTGCTGCTATGTTCTTAATGGTTTTATCACACTTTGTTTTCTTTTCTGCACATATTTACTTCTTTCTAAGGAGCCCTCTACATCTGGCCCTTAGAATGCATTAAGCAGAAAGGACAGACAGCTTCACAACCATCTCCTGCCACCTCTAACCACTGCCAAAGTTAGCTGGTAAAACATACTGCAGAAATAAGGAGCATGGAGGAAAGCCACTAAACCTTTCTTTGCTATTGCTTACACTCCCGGGTGAAGGTGCGATGCCATGGCTAAGGACAGCCTAGGCTCTCCATGGCCAGAAGCTGGGCCTGCCTTCTCCAGCATCTTCAGAAAGCAGCTATGTAGATACTCCACTGCTGTGACTCTCTACCTCCCTCATGACATGTCTTAGACCAGACAGCAGTACAGAAAACAAAAACCCCAAACTGATGTATTAGTGGATTTCTCCATCAGTTTTTCATGGTATGGTGGGGCTTCAGAAAGCCATTAAGGTTCAGTAATTCAAATTCCATATGGTAAAGCTCACAAAAATTCTGGCCGCTAATATGCTTTCATGCTAATATTTTGAGGATAAACATTCCAAGAAGTTTCACTGAGTTTCATTCATGCTGGACGAAATCAGCAGACACTCAGCACAGAACACCATGCAAAAAAAAGTTTATCTTCAGATATTAATGCAGAGCCACTAGAATTATAGCATCCAAAGCACCTGTCAAGTGTAAGAAGGGCTTCAAGCTATTAACAGCTTTTCTAGTCTTTATAAATCTGCTTACTTCATATATAAATTTTAAATAGACTGAGTTTTTATGCGCATATCAACTTATCACATTATAAATATATTAATGAACATTAAAAATACAAATAGCTGTTCACTAGGAACGTTCAATACTTTAGAACTCCAACATTCAGTACTTTTGAATAATACACAGAAGAGCTGCACAGCGTTAAAAAGGCAAGTAATGCATGAATTATTTTAAAGCAGGAAGATCTCTCCTTGCATTCAATCAATTCAACAACTCAGGCTTCTACCAGTTCAGCATACAGGACACAACCTTGACAAAAGATTTTTGTTATATTCAAGTCTTTCCAATGAGTTATTAATGAAAATTTAATACAGAAAGTTGCATCAAGTCAATATCGCATTATACTGTTTTTCTCAAATGCTATCTAGCTCTCAGATAACAATTTGCAGTAAAATAAGCACTTTGGAAACATTAATAATAAAACAGAATAATTCAAACTGCCAATAAGGTGTACCTGTAATGCCTTCGGGCTACAAGTCCTGACGCCACTCTTCCTTCCCTCTCACCCACACCGCAGTTGCCCAGGAAGTTATTGCTATCCATTATGGCAAGCTCATGAAGAAACAGTTCAATGGTGCTTTCATCCCATCCATCTTCAGGACACTTTCCCTTAATAACAATATAAAGATAACTCCTAAACTTGGAAATTAAGAGCAAGCACATCTTTATATAATCTGGTTGATTGATGTTACCCTTCTTTTCTGCGCTGAACTGTAGTTTGTATTTTGATTCTGCTGTTACCTAGTGTTACGAACTTGGATTCAAAGAAACGTTAATAATGATTTTTCCATGTATTCAACATGATTACTATTAGCATATCCTGATATTAAAATAGTCAGAGTATTTTTCACTATCAAGTACTCTTTAAGGTACACACACCACCACTGCAGCCCATACATGCTGATTGCTCCCTAGAAGCCTATGGATTATTTGATATATTCTCCACACAAAACCTAATAACTTCTGCAGAAATTCAGCAGAGCAAACTGGGTGAAAATGAGATAATTGGGATAACAGCACCAAAATTATTAATTAGAAGTGGAACATAGTTTCAGTTGTAACTCATCTTCCTATCCACATAGTTTCCTTTCTAGTTATTACCCTAATTCAAGACTTAACTACTTTCTGAAAGTAATTTGTATAGGACTACAACCAGATAGAGTTGTGTGAGCTCCTTTTGGTGTTAGAAACGCAGTCACCTCGGTGAAGTACAGAGAAGACCCTCACAGGAAAGGCACTGCAAACTCGTAAAGCATTACTATTGCAAATCAAAGGTTGGTGTTTTTGTTGTTGTTGTTTTGTTTTTGATAACAGAGCTAACTCGAGCACGTTTTTAAGTTAAAGGTGTTGTATGAAAGCGAAGTCCGTCATGGTGGATGATGCGACTAATGCAAACGTTCGAGAGCTAAAAGAAACTCCGGTAGTGGCTCCGGAGACAAAGAAACACATCCCTCCGGCACCTCACGAGAGGGATTTAATTTTGTTATCGACGCATTTCGAAACCGTTTGGCTGCCTGCCACCTCCCCTCAGCACCGCGCGCCCTGAGGACGCCCTGAGGACGCCCTGAAGCAGCCCTGAGGCAGCCTTCCCGCCCCCCACGCCGCGCGGCCCGGGCCGGCCCGTGGCGCTCCCGGGGCTCCCTGCCCGCGATCCCGGCCCCATTTCGGAGCCCCCCGGGCTCAGAGGGAGCCGGGGCCGTGCCGGGGGAGGCGGCCCTGCGGTTACCTGCTCCAGCAGGGCCCGCAGGAGCAGCTCATGGCCGCGGCGGCCCTGCGCCCCCTGGCGCACGTAGGCCGCCGCCACCAGGCGCTCGCTGGAGCCGAAGTTCTCCGCGTTCATGGCCGGGGGGCGACGCCCGGCTCCCCCTCAGCGCAGCGCAGCGGAGCGGAGCGGAGTCCCCGCCGCCTCCCGCAGCACCGCCGGCCGCTGCCCGCCCCGCGGAGCCGCATGCGCCGCCCGGCTGCTCCCCCGGCCCTCCCCTGGTGGAGGCCGGGCCCGTTCCGGGTGCTGCCGAGAGGTGTCGGGCTGCTGCGGGCTGCTCCGCGCCGCCGCCAGCCTCCATCTCCCCTCCTCGACCGGGGGGGCGGCCGGCGGCTGCCCGGCCCTCGGGGAGCGAGCCCCGCGGGAGGTAGACTTGTCGGCCGCGGAGAGCTGGCCGGGCTGTGCTTGCTTCCCCCAAAAAGCGTAGCGGTAGAGAACAGCCACGTAACGCCCCTCAGGTGCCTCGCAGGGTAAGGAGACCCTTCTGCTCCTCAGGAGGTTTCTGCGAGCTGTCTGTGGTAAATAAAGGTGGTGTGATCACGCGGCCAAACTCAGGCCAGGCCGGGCCTAGCTGAGCAAGGTACTTCAGCAAAAAAAGGCAAAAGTTCCATGACAGGTAGGGAAACATGCTGCTGGGAATGATCCCCTTTTCTTCCTTTTTGTGTTATTTGGGAAAATAGACAGTTAAGCCAGTTGGAAATCTGGGACAGGCTTTGCACCCTCGCTAGGAATTGCCAGCAAAGCCTGAGCAGGCAGAAACCTACCCACCCTTGTACCGGGGGGCTGGCAGCTTGCCCTTTGCTTTGCTGAAGTACCCAGTGGCTGGCATGCAAAAAAACGAAGAGGCACATTAAACACACAGTGTGTTTGTTCCAGGGCTTAGTCTTAACCAGCCCATGCCTGGTCGACTGAATTTGTTGATGAAGTTTTATCAGATTCTTCTGTTTTACACTTTTAAGCTGAGGTGGCTAAATAACATGAGAAAAGTACACGGTGACCGTCTTGATTCTGTATGTTTAATTACCCTGATTAGGATCTGTCAGGTGTTTTGGCTGAGTAATTTTACACACCTGTTTGAATTGTCAGCTGCGACTGTGATTAACACAGTTTCTTACCCCTTTCAGCACAAAAGAGCTTTGCAAATTGAATTGTCCTGCTTCGTAGTCTCCGTAGTCATTCTGCATCTGGACTGTTATGAGGCATTGTATTAATATTATTTTAGAAACAGAACTATTCGGCTTGTTCTTTACTTGAAAGGATCACAAGAGGGCGCTCACCTAAAGCAAAAAGTGCACTTTGTGCATGTAGTCGCTGTTTTTTTTTTTCTGTTTGTCCCGTTCCAGTGTTTTGACGTGGTGCTCAGATTGGTATTATAAACAAATGAGAATGCAGCCAGTGGGCTAGAATGATAGAGGCACAAGTGTCAGCATGAGGAAAATGATCAAACTTATTCGCATGCTTTAATTGTTAGTAATTTTAGTCCAGGTAGCTAATTGAGAGTGTTAGCTGCTCAGATTTAAAATTAATTGTTTGTTAATAACTATTATGGTGGCGTGTGTTTTGTTTAATGATGAGCTGTTGCAACACTTGAACTCTGAACCATTGAAGACTGAGGCAATGTAAAGGCTTTGAGACCAAAACACGGGCAAGTTACGGAATTCTCATTACAATAGCTCAAAGGTAAGCGTTAAGTGCATGTACACGTACACTAGCATGTGCAGATGGATCCCTAAAGCAGAAGAAATAACTGATGAGTTATTTCTTGTTTACCTTATTCAAGAGAAATAACTCTCAAATCTTTTAGAAACACATGGGTGAGCTGTTCAACAGAATACTAACAACTCACCCGTAACTACTGTAGCTAACGGGAGAGGCACTCTTCCTGAATGATCTGCTGAGCAAAATGTTAAGAGGTCTCTCATTTTACTCTGCCCTTTTTGCTTGCTTCACGCAGGAAATAAGCAGGACAATTTTCTGCACTGCATGTTGCATCCAGTTGTTGTATACTTCATATACTTGTTTACTGGGCATAAAATGCCTATTCATTTGGAATCATAATTGACTGAATATGTTCGTTTTTAATAGAGAGGAATGGAAACAGAAATGCAAATGTGAACAGCTTTTAACAAATGTTACAGATACTAGTAATTACGTAACAACCCAACTTTGTTCCAAAGTCCACTTGCTGACAGGTAATCTGAGACAAAACAAACACGAGTGAAGTATTTCAGCAAGGCTTTATTTTGTTAGTAACTGAGCAAAGTAATTTTCTTTCCATGATCCAGGTAATGTACAGAATGAATCATTATGGCATGAATAATTATGAGAATAATGAATAATAAACACATGCTATTGTTTTAGCTGAGAACTGCCTCACTCCTGGTACAGTCCAGAGCCTCAGTTCTGTAAAGGAACTCCACGTATGTATTTTTGTGCCGTATTTCACTAACATCTCTGAGTGCTGTGCTAAGGAAGAATGCCCTTGTATAGGGACATGCATGAGGCTGAGTCCAGGTCACAGTGTGGTGGGGTATGATGGGTGATATAAAGTGAATACTTTACTGAGTTCTTCCAGTTAGAGCATGCCAGGACGGCTGTGGGAAGGTGCAAATAATTATGATATGCTGGTGTTGTTTTCCCTCATTGGGAAGTTGCACTCTGCGGCCTGTGCAGAACATCTTGTAAGGTGGGAAGAGGCGTCCAGGAGCCCATCCAGCTTCGGCTGTGGAGCTGAAGGAGCCGTTTCAGGGCTGTTTGTTGCGTTTTGACGCCCATAGGTGCTACTTCCCCGAGGAGCACCGCGCAGCGCTGCCTCACAGCGCCGCTTCCCTAGCACCTGCTGCTTCCCCCCTTCACGAACACCCCCAGCGGGCCCCTCCCCGTCCCCACGCGGCTTCCCCGGCTCCGTTTCCCCCCAGGACCCTCGAGCCCCGGGCCGTGAGGGGAACCCGCGGGGCTCCCCCCGCCGCCCTCAGCCCCCTGAGGCGGCGGGGGCGGGCAGCGCGCATGCGCGGCGCGGCGGCGGGCCCGGCGGTGGCGGCGAGGCCGCCATGGGGCGCGGCGGAGGGGCCTGAGCCCGGCGGCGCCTCCCCCGTCCCCGTCCCCTCATGGCGGAGCCCGAGGAGCCGCTGCTGCGCCTCGCCGAGCCGCCGCCTCCCGCCGGGCCGCCGGCCCTAGGCAGAGCAGCGCCCGGCGGGGCCGTCAGGCTGAGCGGGGAGCCGCGGGAGGTTGACGACGACGACGAGGAGGAGGAGGAGGAGGAGGAAGGCGCCGAGGGGGATGGCGAGGAGGAGCCCCTGCTGCGGCCCTCCTGGGGCAGGGAGCCGCGCCGCGCCGCAGGTAGGTGCCGGCACCCGGCGGGGCTGCGGGACCTGCCCGGCGTTTGTCTTGCCCTGTCTCCGGATCCCACCTCGCAGAGGGAGAGGGACGGGGGTGAAAGCCCCGAAACGGGCGGGCTCGGTTATGAAACCGAGAAGCACAACGAGCACGGCTGCTGTGCGGGGTGAGGTGCTGGGGATAACCTGCACAGCCGCTGCCTGCTGCCTCTCCTCCGGCTTCCGAGCTCTCAGCTTCCCGACGGCTCTGCAAGCAGATGGACACCTCGGGGTTAGCTCTTCGGAGAGGGGTTTGTGGCCCTGACCAGGATGTGTTGTCCTAATCATACTGTAGGATTTCTTGCCTGAGACAGGAGTAAAAAGAAAGTTTGTTTTGGAAGAACAGTTCGTTCTAAAAGCAACCAACTGACCCTTCCCCACCAATTTGAGCAAAAAAAGCTATGCTAGTAACTTTCCTTTGGGTAGCCATAGGGAGTTTTTGCTAGCATCCTGTGTTTAACCATAAGGAAAACAAGAAAAAAACAGTACTTAACATTTCGCAGTGGATACAAGAGGCATGTGCCTTGCCTTGCTGGGGCAGTAAGGATGGTGAATGCAGAGCTCTTGAGATCCACCCGAGACCATGTAAGAAAATCTTACAGCAGCATCGTTTCTCTCAGTCTCGTTTCCCTGTCCTCGCCTTTTCTGCCTGTCAGACACCTGAAGGTACAGGGGTCTTTCCTGCTGTTCCCTGGGTCACGTGGAACAAATGCACCAGATGTTATTCGTGGTTATTATTACAACACCGAGACTGTTCTCATAATACAGTTATGGTCAGAACATGCATAGGAAAAGATTGGTTGAAGGGACTACCTTACTAATGTTAAGAGTATAAAGCAAGTTTAGTATTACAGGAACTGTCATGCTACACTGACAAAATATATTGGTTTAGCTTATGTCATTGCTAACTTGATGGAGGAGCAGGTTGAAGTATACACAAGGGTTGTCACCCAAGTGTCATTGGGATGTCTTTGTTCAAATACAGCAGCTTCACAGCCTCAGACCTCGTGTGAACTAACTTGAGGCAAGTTAGATGGACAGTTAGCCTGTGGGGGTGAGCCCTGGTCTCCCAGTTGGGGGTTACTGGAAAGAGTCATTTTCACAGCTGTTGCAAGAAGAACCTTGAACACTCAACAACTCTTCAGTTCAGAGACTGTACTAGAAACAAAAAGTGACTGTTACTTGTTTTCACAGTGGAAAATTTGATTATTTTAATCTTTGAAGAAGGAAACCAACTTGGAAGACCCTCCCACTTTCAATAGACACTGGTTCCGAGTCAAGCTGCTTATTTTCATTTGGGGATTATTGGTAAACTGAAAGGAAACTTCTTAAAACTGCCGATGTCCTTGCTTTCAGCCATATGTTTTTGTACGCCCCCGTCGCCGTAGTGATGGCTTTCTAGTAGCACAGTAGCAACACGAACAAATCCTGTTTCAAATATTTTTATCTTGAGCATACAGCATAACATTTTTTTAAAAAATTTTCATTTAATACATTCTTCCTGCAGTTATATTTAATTTAAGAAAACACGTGACTGAAGAATATATTCCCCGAGACAGTAAGGATTTTTATGGTTATAGGTTCTGGAGTTAATGTCAAGGAATTAAAAACTGAATTCTGAGAAAGCTAGCCTAAAGATATGTTGCAGAAATCTTCAGTTTAAAAACTTGCACCCAAAAAAAATGGAAAAAGTTTGAAGAGTAATGCAAGTTCTAACACCTACCAACTGCTTTTCCAGTTAACTTTCTAAATGTCTCGTATCTTTGTAGAGCTGATCTTTTAGTCGGTGTGCGAAGAAGTCGTACAAGTAGGCAGTGGTGCTTTAATGCTGGAATGGTGATGGCATGCTGTGCATGACTGGGATGTGGATACCACTTGTCAGCTCTAGGTGTAGCATACTGCTTTGTGAATAGCATTGTGTCTTAGGAGCAGTTAGCGAACATGCTAGCCAAGCTGTGAGCTGAATAATGTGATACCATTCTAACAGTGGATAATGGACAAGTTCACTTTGTTAGCTGTTTCTACAAATCTTAATAAAAGCAATACATAAATCTTTAGTGCATTCATTCATTCATTCAAACACCCATTTTTATGGGTGTTTTTGATTTTTGTCTCCTTTTTTTTTAGGCTTAATTCTGTAAATAAATCTTTAAAAAATCATTGGAAAGTATAAACATTTTGCAAGGGTAGTCTCAAACGTTGTAAAAGTGTTGTAGATCTGGCTGAAGTTTATTGGATGTGGGTAAATCAGTGGGCAAGCTTGCACTGATTTAGTGGGCTGGATTTTTCAGCCTGCTATTGACAAGGCATTAGCAGGGAAAGTTACTAGTTCTTCTATGTGTTTACTTCTGTTGTTATTCATTCTTAGTGTAAATTGCACTTAAAATTGCTTATTTCCTTATTTTTTCAGGGCACACAGGACACGCTGTTGATATGAATACATTTTTGGATGATCCAGAATTTGCAGAAATCATTCTGAGAGCAGAGCAAGCTATAGAGTGTGGAGTTTTCCCAGAAAGAATCTCTCAAGGGTCCAGTGGGAGCTACTTTGCTAAGGACCCAAAAGGGGTGAGCAAAATACTTCAGAGACTCTAACAACTAATTTTAAAATGAAACTTATAAATTCCTTTTGAATTGAAGGCCTTTTACCTAAAATCCTTAATACTTTATGGTATACCAAAATTAATTGTCTTTTATTTAGGATGTTTTTTTCTCTTTGCTCCTATGTGATTGGTAGACAGTCAAGATGAGTGATACAACCAAAACTGCCTTTTTACTTGTATTTGTCTGCTAAATCTTAACTTGGTAGTTTTTGTTTCCTTTTCTTTCCCTTAGTACTAGATGGTACCTTAAATATATACGATAACATCGAAGAGGTATCCTAAGGTTACTGTGAGACAAAGACGTTAGTTACCTGAATAGATTGCTTGAAAAGTAACTTTTGGGTAGAATTCCTTAATAAGATGACACATTTCTTCACACTTCAGACATACTTTGACACTGTTTTCTTTAAATCAGAAATACTTTGCTTATGGACCTGTTCCAAAAAGTGGAGGACTCCAAAACATTTTCAGCAAATACCAAAAAGACCGTTCCGTACACCTTTGATGATTTGTTGTATCCAATTTTAAGTTCCATGAACAATGTTTGGTCTTAGATGTAGATGTTTGTTAATTCTGAAGATCCTATGTGAGGTAGGCATGGAAGCTGTAACACTTCAAGTTTCAAGGTTTTCAGAACACCTTCAAGATGATTTCCTGCATCTCCAAACAGGTCATTTCCCGTTTGTCTAGGGTTTAGCTTAATTTCTGTTTTAACCTTTATTCACATTATTGGTCAGTACAGAATATATTCCTGTTCTGCCACCTACTTTTCGTAGATGTCCAGCTTGTTTTAATGCCAGATTTCTGATGATGGCATTTACACTTTTGAGGCAGTGATTACCTGGCTTAATTCAAATAAATATGTGAATAACTTATGTTGTGTTCTCATTCTAAATTAATTTCTAATGTAAAGTGATAGAACTACCTCTAGAAAATCCAAGAACTGCATGTTCTAGATCAGGCTCTTTGACCAGCAGATGCTTGAGGCTCACAGTGTCCAGGGGCTAATGAGAAAGAAAGCATTGTTTTTGAAACCATAGTGTTTAGGATGGAGCACCTTTTTTCTTTGTTTCTTCCATGGTGGTTCTATTGGTTTCATTTCTGTTTTGCAGTGAAGTGTTGGTTTTGTTCCCAGCAGTGACGTGCTTGCCTCTCCCCACTTCATGCAGGTCATTGGTTTGAATGCGTCTAAGAGAAGTGAAAACATAAACTAAAAAATCAGTGATTTTTTTTTTTTTTAGGGAGGCCAGAAAGCTTTCATTGCAAAATATGAAAGTATTTACTAGCATGACTGATAATAATACTGAATTCCTACCTTGCTTTGAATTTTGCTTTTGTTCTTTTTGCGCTTAAACCTTATCTAAATTTGTTCTCCATATTAAAGGTCTGATTAAAAAAAAATCATTTTGCCACTACTGTGACTAGAATGGATCCCGTTTGTAGAATGGATTTCATATCCTGTTTGACAGAGTGTTGCATCATCCTACTTCAGACCAGTTTTGTGACTTGCTTTCTCCTACTCTTCTTGAGTAATCTTCTCGTTACGTGGGAAAGAGCTTATTAAAAGACGCACTCACCCTTCTTACTGGTCAGCTTCTGCAGTGTTTACCCACGCTAATACCAGGTTAGAGCTAAGACGTTGCCACTAGGTCATCTTACTGATTTGATTCTTCCAGAAATATAAAACTAAAATTGTCTAATTAAAATGATCACCTTTGTGTATTTTATTGGCATAGTTGTATGCTGATAAGCAGCAGTTCAGTACTTCAGCAGCACTCCTGCTGAAATGATGAATATTTCTGCATTTGTTGCTTACTGTGTAACCAGGAAAGAAAAAGAGATTGTCTGCTGCAAACACAAACTCTTCTGCAAGGTGTTTCTGACCGTTCACCTCTTAGCTAACTGGGAATGTCAATGGAGCCTGTCTAGAAATTGGTTTTGGCTTGCACAATGAAGGCTGGCCTGCTGGGCTATCTACTTACTGAGCTGTCTGGTTTTACTTTGGTTCTCAACAGCAGTGGCTCTTACTTCAGGGAAAACTTCAAAAACATGCCTAGATTTGATGCTACAGCACAGTGTGGTCCAGGTGAGCACTGGAATGAGCTAAGCTCCTTCTTGGAGCCTTCAATTTGCGGGAAGTGTTACCCAGAGAGTGACTCAGAAAGGAGATATGAATGGCTTGGCATATACTACCACGTACACCGCTGTGTCTCTGGGAAACAAAAAGCTGCCAGCTTTGTTTTGAGCAGGCAGGTACCTGTGATTCACCGGGAATAGTTAAATAGCTTCTTAACATTTCTAAACCTAACGCTGGGGTTTTGACTAAAGTAGTATACCAAGTACATTCAGTTTCCAAAGCATTGTGACTTTTTTAAAAGGCCAATTACTGATGTATTCTGTGCAGAGAACATAGGTTTGCATCTCACACTGTCGCGTTACAGAGAATGCTTATTGTAAACATAAAAGCCTTTTGTGGAGGCCTAAATTGAATAGTAAGTGGTTCCTTGCATAGAATTTGCTTGTGATTCTGAAGGTATTCTTCGAATCACAGATAGCAGCATGTTGTAAGCGTAAGGGAACTTTTGTCACTTTGTTTCCTCTTGATAGGAAGCTTATTTTATAGGATGAATGCAAATAGTGATATTTTATAACTTCTTTATTCTGGTAGTTGATGGGATGAATCCAACCGGATGGACAGGACAGGTGCTGTACTCGTGTCTGGTGGCTGGTGTACTCTGTTTACAAATGCAATGAAGCAAATTCCCTGTAGCTAATCTTGTCCAAAGAAGGATTAAAGGCAGGTCCAGAACAACTAGCTGGTTCATCTCTGTAATCTAGCAGAACAGGCAGTTCATGCAGAAGGATGCTAGTTTCTGACAGCCAGCAAACTTATTTATGTCTTGTAGTGTAAAACAGCTATGAAAACTGTGGTACGGCTACCATCAATGTTTGACTTATTGGGAGAGTCACTTTTTTTTGTAAAGATTCAGAAAAATTACTATGTGAAAATATTTTAAATGGTTGTTTTCAATATTTATTAGATACATGTAGCACCATCAGGCTAGAGTTTATCACACATAATTGGAAGGTTATATACATTTCAGTGTAATAATAATCTTGCAGTTTGAGGTTAACAAATATAAAATCGTGTAGGAGGCACCTTGAGAAATCACCTCTTTAAGACAATCCTGCTTTACAGCACAGGCATTAACAGGATTCCTGATGAATGCATAGCTAACCTGTTCTTAGCGGCATCCTGTTTCGGAGACAGCACAACCCAGAATTTTGTTCCAGTCTGGTTCAAAAGAGTTTTTATTTGTATTTTATCTGCTGGGTTTTAAGCATACATGTATGATTTCTTGTTTCATTAACAGTAGATGTGTTGTTGTTTGTTTCTCTATAGCAAGCTGTTGCATGGTTCATTTTGTGTCCCATTCTCTGTTTTTTAGACTAAACAATCTCAGTTCATACAATCTTTCATTATTCACATTTTTCTGCTTATGCTCATTGTTTTTTTCAATTTTCTCTAGTTAGTCCACAGATTTTTTGAAGCATAATGTCCAAAATTGGACACACAACTTTGAGTAATTTTAAGCTTTTTTTTCTCAGTGTCTCCAATGAAAATAGTGGCTGATGGTATGAATTGTCAGCATCGAGTCAAGGAATCTACAGCAGTAGTAAATTACACCACTCTTTGGAATTGCAAAGTGCAGTTTTTTATTTTGATCTATTCTAACTAAAAGCAATAAATAAAATGAATACAAAATATAAAAATTGATTATTTGCATTCTGTATATTTGTTGCTTTCCTGGAACCATTTTGTCTCTGTCTGGAATATCTAATCAATCTGGAATGTCTAATCAATCAATCAGGCTGAAACTGCTTTTTGAAGCTACTCTTAAAAGCTCTTTTTTATTCTAAAAGGCCTAAAGGCTTTTTAATTTTGTAAAACTAGTAAATGTTAGCTATTTTTGATTTTCTGTTATAAAGAGTTTAATTTGAGTTTGTGCTACTTCTAGAAAAGCCTTTGGTGACGCATCTATTTGATACATCTTTTATTAGATCTATTATTATCGTCTTTTTATTTATTAGATTTATATTGGTTTTTATATATATTTTGTTAGATATAGTTTTATGATGTTATCTAAAAATAGCAATTGTAAAATGCAATGTTTAGTGTTTAAAATTATTTTGAAAGCTATTTAACTGAAAGTATTGGTTAATATTTTGCAACTTAAAGCATTCTTAGTTTAGTTTTATATTATTTATCCTAGAAAACTATTGGAGTATTCAAACCAAAATCTGAAGAGCCTTATGGACATCTAAATCCAAAATGGACCAAATATTTTCACAAGATTTGTTGTCCTTGCTGCTTTGGCAGAGGCTGCCTCGTTCCAAATCAGGGATATCTCTCTGAAGCTGGTGCCTATCTTGTAGATGACAAGCTGGGGCTAGGAGTTGTACCCAAAACTAAGGTAAAAGTTCAAATACATAAATTATTGAATGCAAATATACGGTCACAGTTGTGTCGGTCTCTGGACTGTGGTTGTGAAGACATCTTTGTGTATCATGCTTTAGCCCTGAGTCAGTTACAAACTATTTTAAGTCCTAGTGTACAGTGGTTTAGCATAGAAGTGACTGTATGATACAGTCAGTGTATGAAAACAGACAGTGGCTGTATGTTTTTTGTTTTACAGGGTAAGTCTGAGAGCTTAATTCTTTTTTTTTTTTTTTTTTTTGAGTTACTTTAGCTTTTAGTATTTTCTTGTATTTTTGTGCTTAGTGATTTGGTGTGAAACAGTGAAACATCAGGATTGCAAATAGCAGCATATAAAGATTCCAATTTAAATGTGTTTCATCACATTTCTGTTTGGGATATGTAAAATAGCAAATATTCACCTTCTCCTATTAAACTTGCCTGTTAGAAATGCCTGATGCTTCCTTCTTGTTTTCTTGGCAACTGAGCATAAAATTTTCTGTTAATCTATAAAGAAAATGAAAAAGAACTGTGCTGTGTTTTTATCATTTGTAATGGATGTTTTCATATTTTAAGGTTGTCTGGCTTGTCAGTGAGACCTTTAATTACAGTGCAATAGATCGTGCAAAGTCAAGAGGAAAAAAATATGCTTTAGAGAAAGTGCCAAAAGTTGGTAAAAAATTTAATCGAATTGGACTACCTCCTAAGGTAAGATTAAAGATAAGTGATCTGTGCTTAATCATACAAAACCTTGAATAATAAAAAACCCTTAAAGAGTAGAAGAAAAAACTTGTTGCCTATTTAAAAAACTATTTCTGAAAGATTAATGGTTGATATAACTGTTACTAGGCAAAACCTGACCAGTATTACATTGTTTCTTTTCTTAGACTATATTTATGATCCAGCCAATTTTTATACCAGTTTGCAGTCTAGTTTTTCTGTTGGAGGAGAAAAGCACATTAAAATACTGTACTTTCTGCTTTTCTTGAGTGCATAGTGATATTCCCTTCAGTGTCTTTTTTTTTTATATTGTGTAATTGTTTCTCCCATTGATAGTTATCTATTTCTTTCATATTTCCTAAATCTTTCTCCCCCTTCTATTTGTTTTCTTCTTTTAGGTATCCTATTGTTACGTTCATCCTACCTTCCTTCTTGTGTCCATTACTTCATGACAAAAACCTCACATCTTTCTTGTATCCCCAGAATCTCACCACAGTGTCTACTCCTAATCTTTTAAAACACAGATTATGCACAGCTTTGGTACTTGTCATTTCCAGCAATTTTGATTCATGTGACATGTTATACAAGCTGGTATCAGCATGGTTACTTGACACACTGTATATTCATCCACATCTCAGCATGTGTGCATCTCTCTGTGTTTTATGTCTCAAATATAATCCCTCTTTTGAATTTTAATCTTGAGCATCTTTGCTGTTGTCCACATATATGGAGTCTATTCCACCTGTAGTTTTCTTCCCTGGACTCTTGGGAAATGTATTTCACCAATTTTCATGCAAAAAGTATCTGTCTTGGAAAAAAATAACTAAAGCTGCTGGTCTCATCAATGAACATAAACGCTTTTCAGAGAGGAAGAATTTTCTGCTGTAAATTTTGGTGAGTTTCCCGTGAACTAATAAACCAAGTATTCCCAATGAAAGAGAATAGACTGTATTTCTTCCTCTTTTCTTGAAATATTGCTCATAATACCAGAGGTTCATTTATGTTGATCTTTCTGGCTACATTTTGTTCATGGTAAACTCAGTGAGTACTTAAAAACACATTAACAAACAAACCAAACAAAAAAAAAAAATACTAAGGACAGAAGTCTTTTAGAATTTAGGAGTGAAAAAGAGAACACTTAATCTTTTTTTTTTTTATATGTATATCACTCCTGCTAGGTGGTTCTGTGTAATATTTCCAGTGTTATATACTTTAAAAGGATATCCTTTCAATTTTTCTGTTAATGTTAAAATTATTTAAATGGGCCTATGTGGGAGTGTTTTCCAAATACAGTTCATTAATGTTTCAGGTTGGCTCCTTCCAGCTGTTTGTTGAAGGATATAAGGAAGCTGACTACTGGCTCAGGAAGTTTGAAACTGATCCTTTACCTGAAAACACACGGAAAGAATTCCAGTCACAGTTTGAAAGATTGGTTATCTTAGATTATGTCATCAGAAATACAGGTATCATAGTGTCCTGCAGTATGTCCCTATCCTCTTGATACAGAAATTGTAAATAATGCTGACTGAAAGCTATCAATGAAGGCTTTAACGCATTTCAAATGTTTGTCTTGCAAGTGAAGGCCAGAATGCTGCATTTAAAACTTCTTCAAAACCACAGAACTTCAGATGCAAACATTACATATTAGAATATGATGAAATCCAAACAACTTTGTGTTGGATCAACATTAAATATTAGAATGACTATATCCAAACAATATTTTTTATTTAAGAATTGAAAAACAAATACTTCTTTCATGATACTTCAGTTATGTCAGTAGGCTATTAACTAGCTGTTTCCCCAAATTAGGTTAAGGGATGGTGGGGTTTCAGGATAAGAGAAGCCACAACTACCATTCCTTTTATTTATGCTAAGTTGGATGCCATTAACAGCACACTTTCACATCAGTGCAAAATGCTTTGTATTCATTGTGACCAGGCACTGAAGTACAGCTGCAATGTGTCTGTGTTCTCCTGGGTTCATGTTTCTTTCACTCAGCAGCTGAGATTCATCTTTTGACTTTGTGGGTGATTTATTTTTCCTCTAAAATGCAAAGGCAGTTTTATTAAAGTGTTTCCTTTGTTGCTTCACCTGAGCTGTGCATCTGTAGTGTTCTTCAGGCATGCCAGCACCCAAGGATATTTCTTTATTGATGTTTTACTGTATATTCACCCAGTTAGGGAACCTAAAGAAGTAATATATAGTTAAGAATGCTTGGTAAATTTTCAGTCATTCCAGGAAATCAGTTACCTTAAAGGTTTTATTAAAGGTAAGACTTGTTGATTTGGGGGAGGGGGAGTGGGTGGAGGTGAACAGTTTTGCCTGACTCCTTTGGTAAATCGTCAGTTTACAATATTAGTCTTTTTATATAATTTTAGATGCTGATTACTTTGTAAATGACATGTTGTGACATGCATTTTCTTGTTTAAAGACAGAGGTAATGATAACTGGTTAGTCAGATATGATAAACAAGATGATGGGCCTGATCTGTCAGATAAGGTAAGAAAATACTCTGAAACACTCTGAATTGTTCTGTATCTTGATTTTGCCTGGGATTAAGTAAATGGCTTTAATTCTGGTACATAGTCCTAAGAAATCTGATACTGCAAATTATTCTAGGCAAAGTGAATGGAAACGCTATTTGGATTTGACTAGTCTGAACAGAGCACTGCTGGAAGTTATTTGTTCTTTTTTCTTTTCTAGTTTGAACTATAGTAATAAAACTGTCTGCTGTTTCTGAAGTACATTTCTACAGCTATTTCTGTGGTGATTATCTTGTATTTTATTGTATATCACTATTTTTGTAATCACACAAGCACCGCTTTAAAATATTCCTTCCCTAGGATATCCAGTGGACTGTAACTGAAGAATCTACTATTAAAATTGCTGCAATTGACAATGGCTTAGCATTTCCTTTTAAGCATCCTGATGAGTGGAGGGCATGTAAGTATTGCATTCTTCAATATTTTTGGGAGAGTAACTTCTAAATAAGTATTTGCAGTCTGGTTTCATAGTTCCTTACTTTTATAACCCATCACTGTAGTTATATATTGAACCTTTACATAATGGCATACTTTACTTCAGAAAGTTATCAACAAATTATATTTCTGCAGTGGTATATGCAGTTCCATCCTTGTTAATGTGTTTTTTTTAACCCTTAGAACAGTGTGTAAACTGGTAGTGGAACTGAAAAAATAAGTGTTTCTCACATTTTTCTCTTAATGTCATAGAAAATGGCTTGAGTGTAAGGATATGCAAATTTCCTATTTCAAAAGTATTTTAAGGGTACTGTTATAAGTGAATAAGCAGACAATCTGCATGTTGTTTTTGCTTGTCTTCAGCTTTAGCTTAGCAATCTCCAGTTAATACTATGGCCAAGCAGATTGGATATTGACGTTTCTAATAATTCTAGATTGCGTCTGAAAACATCTCTGACTACTTAGAGTTTAGAGGGAAGTGCCTGGCAGGGCTTACAATTATTTGTCTGACCTATTAGCCAAACAGGTAATTATGACTTAAGTGTGGGCTAGTTTTATGGGTAAAAGGCTAGCTAATTACCCCACTCACAGCTCTGTGTAGTCCTAGACATCTTGATACTCAATAGCTGCTGTCCCAGGTATGTCTCTGCTACAGTCAATTCTGCAGACATGGCAATGCCTCCTTCCCTTAAAGGTAGGAGGAAACACAGCAATGCTTGCCTTCTCTTGAAAAAGCTGATTAATAGCAGCTACGTGAAAAGTTCAGAATATTTCTCTCAGTGTACTTAGAAAAAGACATCTTAATAAAAACAAAAGACTGTTAAAAATAGGTACTTCTTTGTTCTTCAGTATGAACTGAACATCTGATAGGTTTCTGATTGTAGCCGTTATTTTATTCCAGAGGAAACTGCATTACTGCACAAGGAGAAAGTCTCTACTTCTGTTTACAGTATTTAGTTATTGCTTAAACTAAATACTTAAAATATGTTTTCACTGTTTGGAAAAAAGCTAAGTAGCTGCTTTTGTAATTGCATCCAGATGAGGTATGTGTGGTAACAGGCAATGCTGTGAAAAAGTGTGTGTTACTGTAAGTTTTGGGAGGGAACACAGCAGTGGTAAGCATTGAAAAATTTAATTTTTGCCTGTTGTTAATCTGAAAATATGTTTTACCTACGTCTAGATCCCTTTCACTGGGCTTGGCTTCCTCAAGCACAAGTTCCCTTCTCTCAGGAGACCAGAGACTTAGTTCTTCCTCGCATCTCTGATATGAACTTCGTACAGGATCTCTGTGAAGATCTTCATGAGCTATTTAAGGTGAGTAGGGTACCCCGAATTTGGCGTTAGTGAAGTACCGAACTGTTCCATTTCAAGTCTTAGCTGTTTTTTCTTGTTATGATTTTAACTTGTGTATGCCATGAAGTAGCTTTAATACTGGCATGGGTTTATATAATTAGAGGAAACTGTCACCATTGTGATTATTCAGCCCATCTGAGAACATAATTATGTTTTTATATATTTAAGTATCACATAATTGAGGCTAGTTAATTTTTATATCACAAATGTCTGTAACGATTCCATTTAACATACCTCTGTAGTGTGTATACACTTAAACTGTATCAGCCCAAGATATCTTACGTTTAATATAACTTACAGTACCTGTATACCTTTTACATACTTTTATTGTGTAAAGCTGATACTGAAATCTTGACCATTGCTATTTTAAATGAGTTTTCAAGTGAAAATATTGTCAAATTTATTTTAAAGATACTGAAACTGTGCTACAATATTGACGTGTAATGGAATCTCCTTGTCTGAAACATTCCGTAAACAGTTTTGTGTTTTGGTAGAGAACTTGTAATATTCACTAATGTATCTCATGATCATTTGGATTATTCCACTTGAACGGGGTGGAAAAAAATATGTAATTTCAAACTTAATGAAAATGCAGCAGTAATTTGAAAGCTAGATCCTGAAATGCTGGCACTAATGTTTGCATCTGACTCATCTACGGTCAAAGTGACTCTGGGTTTTCTGTTAAACCCAATAGAATTTGAAGGATTTAATAAAACTGGAGGAGGAAGTGGTGTTCCATTTGCAGAGTAAGGGTGTGGGTCCAAGTAGTTTAACACTGGCATTTAATACATAGGTAGGCTGGCTTAAATGGTGTTTATCGATATATTCTACTTTTCTATTTTCTATATCAATATTCTATTGATATATTCTACTTTTATGATATAGTAAATTGTTCGTTTTCATATATGCAAATTTTCTGCAATAAGTGGACTCTTCTGAAATTTATTGTCTTGGCAAATATGACCATGCATAAGAAGAATATGATTCATTTGCATGCCAAATGCATAGCTGAAAACAAATGAGTCATTTTCTATAGTAAGTGTGTCTTTTTTGTTTTTAACAAAGACTGATAAAGGATTTGACAAGGCTACTTTTGAAAACCAAATGTCTGTTATGAGGGGGCAGGTAAGACTGCATTTTAAAAAATATCTATATATTTAATATGTCGTCACTTCTCAGATGTTAATTTTTGTATCTTGGGGGTGGGAGGGACACAAACTCCTATACATTTGAAAGACACTTGAAGGTCTTTTCATCTAAGACTAAATTTTGTTCTAGAGGTTGTTCTTACTGGCATATACTCAAGACAACAGCACATACTGTTGTTTGTTTTTTTTTTCTTCTATAACAGATTTTCTAAAATGTTAATTGGAGGTTTGTTTGTTTGTTTTTTGGGGGGGGGCGGTTGGAGGTGGGGAATGGAGATGTACATACCTGTATATGCTTAGAAGGTGTTTTAAAAAACAACCCACCAAAGAATAGTCGTAATAGTCATGGAAAAAAATGGTGGGGAATTTAGGTATGTTACTAAATATGTCTTAATTTTGGAGGATTAACTTCATTAATGTCTTACAAGGAAGAAATAAGGTAATAGAATTTCTTCATCCTAGCAGATGTCAGAACCAGTGATTAGCAAAGTAACTCGGGTATTTCCAGATTAGAAATTTGGTGACAATTGAAGCAAGGGAAGAAGAGGTTTTCTCCATCTCCTTGCTGCTTTAAAATTGGTGTGATATGCTAGAAAACAAGCTTTAAATAAAACTTAAATGTAATTCATTGTAGAATAAGCTAGGCATAAGCCAGTGATTTGTGAAAACAAGGGAATTGGACTAGATGAATTAATACTCCTTTTAGCCCTGAATTTACTGAAACTGACTTCTGTATTCTGAAATTCAACATGGGTACTTTAAAGGCAGACATTCACAGTTCCAGGAGTGGCCTAATCTGACCTTCTTTCCTATACCAGGAAGTGCCTTGTACGAGACTACTGTTCTTAGTTAAACATAGTCTTGGTTAACATTAGTTGTGTGTGCTAGCTAAAATCCAACAAACCTTATTCCATTTAATTATTAATAGTTATTTCTGAAATAATTATTTGGAGAAGTTTGTGCAGTTGGTGGAAGTATGCTGAAGTATTCATCTTAAACTGGGTTAAGTGGCTTTTTTGTGATGAGTCGATTGGCTACAGGGAATCTGTTATTTAAGAAAATGCTACAGGGAAAAAGCTAATCTCTCTAATTGAGAGAGATCTAGCTAAGGGTGTCTAAATTTATTATCTCCTAAAAAGGCTGAGTGTGGACCCTTTCTTCCAACGTTTTTCTTGAAGTGGATTTAAAAATTTAAAATTTAGAATTAAAAAAAAACTTTTCTACCTTTGCAAGAATGTGTCACTGCAAAGGATGCCTTCTAGCAATGATATCTAGACTTGCTTTTGGTGTAAAAACCAAAGTATGTTTCAAGTAAGCTTATAGAAAAGTCAGATAACTAGATTGATTATGAAAGAAGATAGTAATTGGCTATTCTGCAAAGCAGTCTTAACTAAAATACCTGTTAAAATACGTTGTTAAAAAAGAAGAACCTAGTAGATAAACATAAGAATGATAAAGAGCAATGTATTTTGTATGTCAGGCTTCAGGTGACTTTAAATCTGAGGAACTGGAAGTCATTAGAAGCATGTTGTGAAGCAGGGGAAAAATTCTGGGAAGAGTTTCAAACCCAGCTTAAAACAATTCTCAAAAATATAGCAATTATGCAACTGATCCTATGATCCTAGGAATCCTATGGAGGATTGCCTTAGAACTTAGGAAATGTGAGTGAAAAGAGGAGTTTCTAGAAGAGCCGATTTGCATTAAGCCATGCTAAGGATTTTCTGTCAGGGTTCTTCAGCCATGGAAGTGTGAAATGAACAGAAGGTCAGTGAGTTGCACAAGGAAACAGACATTGTGCCAGAGGGGAAAAGAAGGGGTTGAGATTACAGCTAATGCAAGTATGTCAGCAAAATTGAATTTGAATGCTTGCTGTAGTTTACAGTAAGGATAACATTGAACATGGAGTAAATTATCAGGGTAGTGAGTACTGAAGCTTTAGAAGTAGTAATTTACTTACAGATTTGTCTACAATACTTTATAAAAATTGAAAGAGTATTAACATAATTAGAGTAAGATAGTCAAATAGCAGTTGGGTGTCACAATGTTAACAAATAAGGTATTTCTACTTGGAATTGATAAATCAATTCTGTAGAAGACTGTGTTATTGAATAAAATGAGTGACAGCTAAACCTATAAGCCTGTTAGCCACAGATGAACTTGTGTGCCCTCACCTCACCTGCTTTTACTCTTTTAGATACTAAACCTTACTCAGGCATTAAAGGATGGAAAAAGTCCCATTCAGCTTGTTCAGATGCCACGTGTGATTGTGGAGCGAAGTAGCACTGGAAGTCAGGGCCGAATTGTTCATCTGAGTAACGCATTCACACAGACCTTTCATAGCAGGAAGCCTTTCTTTTCCTCCTGGTAGCAACAGAAATATATGGGAAGAGTAAGCTTCTCTAACTGTAGTAAGCTACTTCTGTGTAAAGGCTCTGCAATAATGTACTTCTGCTGTATACCAAGAGCTCCGACTGCCGACACCTCAGAACTTAAATTCTAAAAGACTTAAGAAATGTATTTTGAATGTAATAAGTTTACAATTTTTGTGTCAAAATTGTGAATTCATATGTCAGGGAATGAGAAGAACTTGTCCATACTGTATTTTTATAGGTTAAATTAATGTATTCTGAATAATACTAAAGGGAAGATGCACAGTTTGCATATGCTGAGAAACTACTTTTGAATACAACAGGAATTCTTTTTGTTTAGTATAAATGTGAGAACCCTATCAATTTCTTTTTATATGCTCTTTAAAAAAAAAAAAGTGCAGAATGTTATCTTTGTGAAAATGCTTTTCCTTGGAATTTCTTCCTGATGTTTTAAGCTGTTTGTAGATTTTTCATAGGCTAGTTACTTGAAAAAAGTCATGCACTTAAGAAAATAATAATAAAAAAAAACTGCTATAGAGACACAAGTGAAAGAAAGGGAGAAGGGAAAATATGCTTCATGTAGACTTTTTTTTTGCACATGGGGACCAAAAATGGTTAAATAGTTTTCAGTTGAATTATAGCAAAATTCATCCCCAGTAAGTACACACAGTTTCTACTGTGACAAACTGAACTGAGTGTACATTTCAAAGGGTGAAGCTTCACCTGTAGCTTTTAGAACTCGTGTATTTAATTACACGTATAGAAAATGTGAGATTTTTGTTGTGATGGATCTATGAAGAAGAATTGCACAATGTTACAGGTTGGATTTTCAATATGAATATAAATGTGTTCATCAGTCACCAAAGTGGTTCTTCACTGTTAATGACAGAAGCACTATTCATCTCAAAGCCTGTCTGCCTTCTGAGTTTCTATCCAAACACACTATTATTTTTTGACTGGAAGAAAAAAAAAACTGTAATACATAGAGCACAGAGACTTATAATTGGACTCTTAGCAATGTCATGCTTATTTGCCAATTTTCATTTGTGTTTAAGTTGTGTCTTAAGACTTGATGGTCATGCTTCTAGATCCGTGGCTTATGTTACATGATAAATATTTTGGTAATTTTCTGGACAGTGAAGACTGGGAATGGGAGAAAAATTGCTGCTTTTATGAAACCTTCAGTATTTCAGACATTGCTGTATTTTGTAATTCTAAGCAATACTGTTGAACTCAAATAATAAAATGCTTGTATTTTATATAATTTTGAGTGGATGTAAATATTAATGTAGCATGTTAGCAATTCACTTGATTAACTGAATTGTTTAAGCCTTAAATGTAAAACTTACTGTGCGGTGGAGTTCAAAATGAGACTGAAATGACCACCTTTATAAACTTTCCATGATTTGTTTTTATCCAAACAGTTTATTAAAATTTAAAGAAGGTATTTATGTACCAGACGTCCGACTGAAGAAAATAAATGTCATAGTTGAAAATGCACAGGTTTTTGCCTCTGATGTTGCCTCTGTCCTGCAAAAAAAAATAGTCCTTAGTTTTATTTTGTTTCAACCATACAACTTCGTGATAACAAATATGTAGCTGTCACAGGGTGGAAGTGTTTGCTAAATTGTATCTACTGAGGTGATGTAGCTGAAGAGGCACAGCAAGGTAAGTTTAAAAGCCCTGGCCCTTGTGTACTGTGGTCTGCAGTCTGTGCTGTACAGAAACGTGTTTCCTCATGCCACGCTGTACTATTTTACTGGTTTTTCATAGTAACTGAGCTGTTATGACTTGGTGACCAGAACACTCGTACATGCTCTCTAGATCTTGAAAGGCTTCATCACGGTATTGATGATATGGGGGGAGAAATTGAACATGAAGCTGCAAAGCTGCTTTTTGGTTTGGGGTTTTTGCCAATGCTTAGGGTCCTAGGATCACCTCGTCTAGGCATGTGTTGTTCTTTGTTTTTAAATAAAAAATTAAAACTCACAAAACTCTTCTCTGTTCTTTCCACATGTCCTTCCTCAAAAGCATCTCTTCTTTAACACCTGGTTTTGATTTACTGCTTTAGTGGGAGGTGTTGAACAGGTGCTGTGTGTAACCTGTTTACACAACACACCAAGCTGTGGTACCTCGGTTAATAGGAAGGAGCAACTGAAGTTCAAAACCTTGCCTATTCTTGTTCTGTGTGGTGTTGCTTTCTTGGTTTTTGTTTTATTTATTTATTTTTTAATTTTGGTATTTCAACCAGAGTACTTGTAGCACTAGACCCCATTTGTAGATTTAGAAATCCTTATTGAGAGAAGGGCAGAGAAGTAAAAAATGGTGATTTTTTTTTCCAGAATTGTTCCACAATTTATAACGTTATTTCTGCTAAGCATCCTTTATTTGCATTTCTCAACTGTAATGTTTAATTTTAAGGACTTCATCTGACTAACAGCGGCGTAACGTTAGGAAGAGGGCAGTTTTGGCAGAAGCATCACCTTGACGTAAAGCGTGTTCAGGGCGTGTTTCTTTTGCAGGGGGAGGAGTTGCGTTTTTATTTTTTATTTTTGTTATAAGTAATAAAATTTGTTCAGGAGGCCCAGCCCGCCGCGGGGCTGCCGGGAAGGCGGCGGGAAGATGGCGGCCGGCGGCGGGGCGGGAGCGGGGGGCGGCCGGCAGCAGGCGGCGGCAGCGACACCGGGACCGGCACCAGGAGCGGCCCTGGCCCTGCTCGGCGCGGTGCCCGGCGCCCCCAGCTGCCCACACGGTGAGCATGGGGTCCTTAGTCCCAACGAGGGGCTCTGGGGGCCCTGACTGAGTGACCGCGGTGTCCGGGGGCGTTAAAGATGTTAAAAATGTGTCCCGTGTGTCGAGGTGTAATGGCGTCTGTCCCGCAGGTCCGGCGCTCCTCTTCGTAAAGGTCAGCCACGGCAGAGAGGAGGGGAGAAGATTTTATGCTTGCTCGGCTTGTAGGGATAGAAAAGATTGTAACTTTTTCCAGTGGGAGGATGAGAAGGTAAGCGAGGGCTGCTTCAGACTAAGTAAACATTGGGGATTTTTTGCTCTATTTTACAGAAAACTGAAAAAAAATATGTTCTGGAAATCCGTGGCAATTGTTTTGTAAATTTCGTCTAATAGTTTGTATTCAGGTAGTGGACTATTCTTGCAGTGGAGAAGTGTTTCATATATAGCTTTCAAGGAAGGCTGCGTACATTTTGAGCAAAACTGGTGTTTGTTTCTGTATCACCAAAACACTAAGGAATTCAAGTTATGAATTTTGCTAATACCATGAGATGTTGAACAAAAAACGATAGTTCTCATTCCAAGTGGTTCTCATCTTCCATGGCTAAGACAGAAAGCCTGGTGGAGATAGGAAGATGGTGTGTAAAATACACGAAATAGTGGGGCCAGTGGGATGCTCAGTAGTCTCAGAAGATCTGCAGCACTTTTCTTAAAGATGTTTGGTCAGAAAACTGGGGGGCAACAAAGTTCAGATTGGCGTGTATTGATGGAAAGCTTGCCATAGCTTCTGTACGCTGCATTCTGTTCCCTTCTGTGTTACATTAATGAGTATCTTGTGGGTATTGTCCTCAACACGTTGACAGGTTGGAATTTATTTGGGTTCATAAACTTTTCAACCCTATCCTAACTACTGTTGAAAAGTTTTATGACGTGAACATTAAGTGGTTAATCACTTGTATTGATTTAAATGGTATTCCTAGTAAAATTTCACTATTAAGGTCACTTGTGTCACAGGGACTTTTGTTCCTTTGAATTTCCCTGTCTCACCCTTTAAACAAATCTAAGTTTTGTATAAATGTCTTGAAACTGTTAACTATAAAACAAACAAGTATGTTGTGTGGAAGCAAAGTAAGAGAATCAGCAGAGCTGACGTGCTTTTAAAAAAACAGCACACACAAGACTTGGGATGCTTTTCCACTGTCAGTCGTGCAGGGTAAGGTCATAGCTCTGCAGAGGGAATGCAGCTGTTGGAATGCATTCATAGACAGTACATCCCTCTCTGTCTGCATAATAAACATGTTTTGAGATTTTTCCCCCAGTATTACATGTGGTAGAAGAATGAAATTATTATTATTTTTGCATGGATTAAATTCAGAAAGAGAGACTTCTGTTTCGCAGGGTGCCACTACACCGCAGTCATGCTTGTTTCTGAGTGGGGAATCCAAGGAATGTAATAGTTTTCCTGAGCAGGATAACTGAACCATGAGACCTTTGATTGATCCTTTTTGTTTAATACTGAAATTGAATCTACAACGCAGTGATACCTGTTTGTTTTGTAACTTCTTATATACATAAATTTTACAGGTGTCAGAAACTAGGCTCGCAGCACGTGAAGAATATAATAGAAATCATCAGCCGCCTTTTACTCACAGACAGAATGTGGAAAGGTATTGTTTCTAAATGCATTTTCTTTAGGAAAAATCAGTCTTACATAGGTTAAGGTACTCTGAATGTGGACATAATAGAGATATTTAGAAAAATAATAAATGGTTGACTGCAAAAAGTAAATAGCATGAAACATCTAATTATAACATGGTGTTTTCGACCCAGGAACTGTCTTCTTTTTCATAGGTATTTATATATATATGAAAATATATATACTTCTTACACTAATGCTCACAATGTACTAGCAAGAGGTCAGTAGTGGTGTGAGTTCAAAAAGTTATTCCTAACTTTCAGTGTGAAAAGACACAAATGCAGTACGCTAATAATAATCTGAGAGTCTTGTGTATAAGCATACAGGACTGCTTGCTGGTAGTTGTTACAGAGGCTTTGCTCTGTAACTGAGTTATTTTCTGGGAACTCTCAATGTATTTGGCCAGTGTATTATTGCCAAGTGCTTTTAGGGGAGGCTTTTTCAAAGTGTCTTTGAATATTTTTTTTCATAAAAAGTACTTCATTGACATGCAGTTAGTGGAATTTTATAAAAGCAGCTTAAGCAACATGCCTATTTAAATGTATTACAAAATATGAAACTCCTTTCATTTCTTTTATAGAGGGTTTTTCAAAAATTTTTTTTTTTTTAAAGGTACGAGAATTTTGTTCTGTTGCCGTTATCAAAGAGGAGGTTTTGCCAGGAATGTCAGCAACTGCTATTGCCAGCTGAATGGGGAAGACATTCCAGTCACCAGATCCTGTGTGATATCTCCACTGCCCAGTTAAGAAGTCCCAGTCAACTTCTGTATCCACTGGAAAATAAAAAAACAAATGCACAGTATTTATTTGCAAACAGAAGTTGCCAGTTTCTACTGGACCTTATTATTTCGTTAGGATTTAGACGAGTGCTCTGCGTTGGAACACCTAGGTACGTCCGTGGGGATTGTTACGCTTTCAAATAATAGTACTGTCTTAGAACTGTGCAGCTTACTAATATTTAAAATTTAAATAATCTAAGATTCTCCTATAATAAGAGGTTCACTATGCTTTAATTGGTTGGAATTATCCAGGCATCTAGTGGGACCTTGCTTAGACCTCACAAGATACACAAGAAGAGTGTAGCAGCACTGCAGTTAACTTCCCACCCAGCCACCTATTTTTTAAATGTCCTTTGTTTCTCACAAAACGGATAACAAGTTTCTTAGCTTATGGTTTGGTGTTTTTTTTTTTCATGGTGATCCACTAGTGATGATACCAGATGATACCTGAGGTATCGTCTTTTAAGACTAACATAGTTTTCTAACTTTAATAAGCTAAATAGAATTATTCAAATTCAGATTACTCCATTTTCTTTATCTGTTTGGTTTTAGGTTTAGTAAAGTACCAGACATTCTTGTCTTGCAAGATATTTTCTGAAGCCAGTGATTATATGTTAAATCTCTTTGCTCCGATTATACTTCAGGCTTCATGAAATGATCCAGTCAAAAGCATCACAAGAAGAAGATTTCAGGGTTAGAAGCCTTCTGCTAGATATTGATTTCAGGTAGGTTTTGACAAATGTTTATCTGCGTGAAGAATATGTGCAAATATTTGTATTTTAATACTTTAAAAGATAAATTGGTGTTTGTTTTCTGTTTACGATCTCTTTCTTCTCCACTTCTACACACATACACAAATGGCAGCTAGTTTATGAGAAAAAATAATTGTACTTTATAATTCCTGGTACTGTGTTGTCAGTAATCAAAACCTTCTTTGCTAAGGTCTTGTTTTCACTGTAAATGCCCCTTAGGGCAGGCAAGAAGATATTTCTATTTTTCTGTTACTGTTAAAACTTATTTTGCAGGTATTCACAATTTTACACAGAGGATGAATTCTGCCACTACAACATGTTTAATCATTATTTTTTTGGTGGAGAGGTAAGAGCAAGTATTTCTTGAATGCTTTGTAAAGAAGTACATGTTGTTGATGCAGAATTTTGTAAGAATATCCTGTCAAGTCTAGATGGTTTGTTAGAAAGCAACTGTTATGGGATGAAAGCGGTCAACAATACTGGAAATCAAAAAATAACAGTGCCTCTTCATGAATTCTTTCCCACTTGGTTCAACGATAAGTTGCATGTTAAATTCATGCTAAGTTTACTTACCTTAGCTCAGCTTTCCCTAAAAGACAGTTTGGTGTGACTTGTTGCCTTACATAAGTATTGGTTAGCCCTGTTTCTGTGTTGCTACCACAGAATTAATTGTTTTGTTCCCAGCCTTCACAAGCCCAGTGGATGCTCCAGTACTTGTTCACTGATGTACTGGTGGGAGGGAAGAGGAGGTTGTCCTGGTTTATACCAGGCAAGCGAGTCAAAAGATTAAATTTGTCATAAAATGAAGTTGAATTAGTGTCCTAGGTAAAACAAATGCTGAATTTGTAATTTGTTGTTTCTTTTTAAATGGCACATTAAGTACTTGAGTTTGTTAGGAAACTTGCAGCTACAATAGAACATTTACTGTAGGTTGTTTTGTTTTTTTTATGGAGGATCATAGTGTAATTTAATTCCAAACACTTTTCAAAGCACTTAGCCCAGTAATTTCCTCTATCGTTTGCTTTTCTCCTGCCATTATTAGTAAGCTGCCACGGATTTGTATAAACATGCTCAGTGCAGTACATTTCACACTGTGTACATAAGGTTTTTTTTGTTTTTTTTTTTTTTTTTCATTCTAAAGCCTAACTTTAGCAAGTTATTGAAAATAAAAAAGAATCCTCTAGGATGAAATGGAAGGGTTCATATACACAAGAAGAAATAACCAACAGTGTTAAAGTTGAAACTTCTAAAATAATAATTATCTTGCCAATACAGTCTTTTTACAGTTCTTTAATCTACATTTTTAGAAATTAATCTTTCTTACAGGCTGCACATGAAACTTGTAGGAAATTCTTGCATCAAGACAAAGATGAAAGAGTTATTATGGTGACTGATCCCCCATTTGGAGGTTTAGTGGAAGCACTGGCTTCCAGTTTTAAAAAACTGATGGCAATGTGGAAGGAGACAGAAAAAGAAGGTATGTATTACAACCAGATAGGTGGGTTAAGCTGTAACATCACTGTAGGAAAAAGTACCTATTTAAAAGTCTGTAATTCTTGTGACTTGCGTGAATGCCAACGCACTCATAATTTCTAAAAATAAACTTCCATATGTTTAATTTACCTTTGTGATAATAAAGTTCTTCTAAGTGCCACATTTTTTTTTTTTAACAAATCCCCTTTGCAATTAAAATGGACTTTAAGATAGAGAAGAATAAGCTATGAAAATAGTAACACTTCTTACCAACCTAGGCAGGTGATACAAATTGTTAGAAGTAAATGGAACTTAAAAGCTCAGTATACATAAACATGCCAAAAACTTCCTGCCCCCTAAAAGAACTAATTATTATGCCCAGAGTGACATGTGTATGTTTATGTATTCAGAACATTTACTGTATTTTTTTTCATGCTTCACATACATTTGTTTTTTTTTTTTAATGTAAATCTAAATCTTTTCATCACAAGGTTATGAGAACCAAGAGATGCCCATGTTCTGGATATTTCCATACTTCTTTGAGTCTCGTATTCTTGAATTTTTCCCAAGCTTCAGTATGATGGATTATCAGGTATGACCAAGCCCAGTTAATTTGCTAAATTTCAGTCGTGCAGTGTGAACAGGAATATGATGAAAGGGGATATGATGGTATTAGCCACAGATGGGCCTTCCTCAACTTTTTGTTCTGTTGGAGGCACTGCAAAGCATGTGATGCTCATCCTGTGAACCCCAGATTCTGTATTTGTATTAGTCATACCTTTGATAACTTTGTCACACTCCTACAGCTTATTATATACCTTTAGCTTGTCTGTCACCTCTCCATTAACTCATTTCTTCTGAAATGTTTTCAGCATGACAAAATTTGCACTAATTTTAACATGTGCATATTGCAGAAGTGAAGAGGTAGCTTGAGGAAGAGTGTTTAATTTTACCCAGTTATTGAAATGTCAGTAGCTTGATGGGTAATGCCCAGCCCTGGTAAAAAGAAAGCTTAAGGTCTTTACTATCCAGAACTACTGGGACAAGAGTAGAATTACAATGGACGTTTTTGGAATTACATAATAAATGAAGTTGTCAATGATAATTTGGCAACAGTTTCTCTAATGTCGTATTCATTCTACAAGTTGTTTAAGAATGTTTACATCAGTGACTTTTGAGAGTTATATCGTGTATTGATGATGTTAATTTTATTTTCTTATATAACAAGTCTCCTTAAAATTTGACATGGGTATTCCAGACAACATATTTGTATTATGTAGAATGGAATTCCTAGAATAAAACTGGAAACTAATGCTAGTCTAGATTCTGTTCCTATGGGCGTTCAAAGATGAGAATTTCAGGGGCATGTTTTAGGAGGCAGTGCTGGAAAAAGCAGTGCTAATTGGGTTTGCAACTTCGTAATTGTTCCGAGATGGGTTAAGATGGACATCAATTCTTGTTCTGCTGGACAGAACAAACAATATAGTTCTTTTTTTTTTTTTTTTTTTTTTTAATAGGTTGCACTTTTGTAGAACAACCCCTTCTTCAGTATAAAACAACCAAAATGTTATTTCAGATCACAGAATCACAGAATCACAGAATTTCCTAGGTTGGAAGAGACCTCAAGGTCATCGAGTCCAACCTCCAACCTAACGCTAACAGCCCTCCACTAAACCATATCCCTAAGCTCTACATCTAAACGTCTTTTGAAGACTTCCAGGGATGGTGACTCCACCACTTCCCTGGGCAGCCTGTTCCAGTGCCTCACAACCCTTTCAGTGAAGAAGTTAGATGCCCTATGCAAAAGAATAAAAAGGGAGAAGTTAACTAGGATAGTTGCAGTGGTGGGAACTTGGTTTCCTGAGTCTAGTCTGATATTATGCTGCACAAATTTAAAAAGAAATGAGGCAAAATACTTGCTGTAGAATTTGTAATCAAATTTGAGGTTAGAGTCCTTTAGATAAAAATGACAATTTCATAAAGAGAATAAATATGCAAGTAGTTCTGTCTGTGCTTACCATTCAATATAAGACTTCTTTTTAAAAATTTATGTTTTTTTCTAGGTAGACTATGATAATCATGCACTATATAAACATGGCAAGACTGGTCGCAGGCAGTCTCCTGTCCGTATCTTCACAAACCTCTCCCCAAGTATGATTGTACTCCCTGTAGAAGAGGGCTACAGGTAAGTTGTGTTAACAGGCAAAAGACTGAACAAATGTTTATTTTTAATTAGGGTATAAAGGCTCCAAAAGACTTTGGAATGTGCTCTTCAGTATTGTCATACCAAACGTCTGGATGGCAGGTTCAAGAGCATGTTTCACTAAGTGTAAGGTCACATGTTCTGTAAAAAATGTGTAGGAGACTTGGACGTCCAGAAGGAGTTCACATTTTCCGTTGTGGAATGATAGGAAATGTGTACGCCTCTGGGAGATGGAGATGTACAGCTGTCCCAGATAATCAGCTTCGTTGAGACACTAGTTAATAACATGCACACCAAGAGAAGCATCAGGGATGAATGAATTTTACTGATTGAGATCAATTAATGGGATTTGGTTCAAATTACTGCAAAAAATATGTTGCTAATTTGAATTCCTGCACCTGAATTTTTACTGCTTTTTTGTGCAGTGTTTGAATGATTATGAAGCTCTAGGCGTAAGTGGTGGCTTATGTATCAAAAACATAATCTTTGATTCAGCAAAGTGATTTTGTAATCCTTATGTTTATTTTTGTTGTATAAATTTCATTCATATTGCTTCATTAGTAAGTAATGGACCCAAACACTTAGAGTTTTCTTTTTAACAGGTTCTGTGCTATATGTCAACGATACGTTAGTTCTGGCAACCAGCACTGTGAGATATGCAATTCATGTACATCAAAAGTAAGTATTCTGACTTCTTTCTGGGTGATGATTTTAGCAATAGTCTAATAACTTCTGTAGCAATTGGTCTGGTAAAAAAAAATATTTTGATACTGATTTCCTTGGGAAACCCCAGACATTTCAAGTTGGTAGTTTAGCTGACTTCACTGGACATCATTCATAACTTGCTGGGAATTAATTTCTGTTTCCTGATTCCTTTCTGTTGGAAAGAGGACTGGAAAGGTTAGCTGCTTGCCGCTAAGACCACACCTTTTGTCAGTGGTCTGTTTTACACATACCTTTCTTCTTATGTTTCAGAAGTTGTAGAACTTGTTAAATTCAAAATGCAGTCATTTTACTGTGGTTGTCACAGATTCTCAACACTGATGTGTTTCAATTATGGTCCTTTCTACACAGGACCTGTTTCTTTAAATAATGGGGACCATGTACTAGAAATTCAGTTTTAAAATAGAATCAATGTTTTTTAAAACAAATACTGCATTTATTCATCTTTTATTTGCAGGATGGTAGACAATGGAAACACTGTAGTCTTTGCAAAAAATGTGTAAAACCCTGTAAGTACAGAAAAATATTTCTCTAAATAAAAGTACACTTAAGGTATATTTCAAAGAAACTGAGATGACAAATCAGAAGAGAAAATATTCTGTAAGAGTAGTAAAATGGGATCATACAGAAGACATAACTTAAAGGAAAAATCTGTTTTACACAAGTTGCCATAAGATAATGTAGTTATTTCCACTCAGTGGAAATATACCTCAGTTCTTCTCAAGACTTATATTTGTTATGGGAAGACTGAAATATTTCAAGCTGTCATGTGTTTCCTAATTTTGTAAACTTTTTCATTAGAATTTTATAAAGACACAAGCAATTGCTAAAATGTTTGTGAGGGCATGATCAAGTTATGCTTCATACACAAATGAAGTTGTATTTAGAGTGATGTTTTATTAGCTGAAGCAACCATTTGAAATGGTTGCCAGTATTGAAATTGTATCTTTGAAAAACCATTTTAACATGTGAGCCGTTTTTTCATGTTAAGGTCATGTACAGGATAACAGCTCTAATGACAAAATAATTCAGTTATATTGAAATAGTTACACGGTATCTCTAATGAATATTTATCAAGTATGGTAAGGGACCAGAAAATGAGTATCTATATCCCTGAAAAAGTAAAACAAAATATCAAACCTCATAAAACAGCCTATATTTAAAACTCAGCTTCAGAATGATAATAACCTTCTCAAGATCGTAAGTCATGTTACTTGTTTTGCAGCTTGGTTTCACTGTAACAACTGCAACTGCTGTGCTCTTCAAAACCACACTTGTGAGAAGACTGATGCTGGCTGTTTTGTTTGTGGCAAGGAAGGTCACAAGCGCAGTACCTGTCCCAGTCTCTCCCGCACTAGAACATCATGCCAGTAAGTGTGATACTGTATTAATATAATGAAAAATAGCTTTCAGATGAGAGTTGACCCTATTTCATAGAAATAATTTAGGAAGACAGAATTTTAGGCTTTGCATGCTGGTGCTGGCTTTTCAGTATTTTCAACACTTTCAGTATATTCAGACAGCTTTTCAACACTTGCTGTGTTGCTGGGGAGTATATACTAAAGGAGGATATGATAAAAACCAGCTTCATTTAGACAGGTAACTTCCTATAGTTCCCAGTTCCTTAACTATGACTTCTTTCAAAAGGGATTTATACAGATCCCAAACTTGGTGAATGGTGCATGGCGTAGCTCTGCCAAGAACATTCAAAATTAATCTAAAGTAATGTAAAACTTTTATTCCCTTCAGATTTCTCACAGAAGGGCACTACACAGTTTTTATTGTTTCTAGTCTCTTTTGCTTTGTTGTAGAATGTTGGTTTTTTTTTTTTTCAATCTGGTATTTCAAGTGTTTGCTGCAGTAAGGTCTAAATCTGGACCATGTAATATCTTTATTAATAAGGGGGACATAAAGTACATTTATTCTGCCATGACCGTGCTTCTGTAACATACACAAGTGCATACTTATATATATGTCAATAGACAAGAAGTCTATTTGATAGTCTTCAGAAAGAACTAACTGAAAAGAGGGAAGGGGGGTTGCTAAGAGATGGTCCAGCAGTTGGCTCAGTTATTCCAGTTTGGGATAGTTGGCCCACACTTTTGTAACTTACCCTGCAGATTGTATGGTTTTGTTTGTGATTCTTGACTTAAATGGAACTAACAGTGGAGATGCAGATCTTCCTTCCCCAATGATGTACCTCTCTTGGGTAGTGAGATTCAGGCAGTTAACCTCTTGGGTCAGCATCAAGATGTTGACCAGCTGCCTGCTAGATCGTAGTGGACTACAGGTGTATTGCTTCATGTCCTGCTATGACATTAATCCAAGATTTTGTTATGGAGTATTAGAGTTAAAATGCAGCAATATTTTGTTTTATGTTACTCCTTCCCTTAACAGTTCTTTGTTTGCTTAAAAAAGTAAAAATGATACTAAAAGAAATTCATGAAACCTCATCTGTTTCTTCAGTCAGGTATATCTTGTACTGGGATGGTTTAGTCCTTTCAGGCTATCAGTATTTTATTTAGCTGATTTCTTACTGAAAATAATGTGTGTTTCATTTGTCTAATAAAAACACCTGTAAATATTTTACTTATTAAAATTACTCAATGTTTTGTGCTATGAAATGCATCCTTTGTAGGGCACAGAAAACAAATAACTTACTAATTTTATTTGGGTAACATATTTGCACTTCATAATGTTATTAAACTTTATCTGTTTTCTTCTACACCTTTCTATTATATATTCTTACATAACCTTCTCAGCTCAAAAGTCCGTATGTGCTGTTTTATACTTGGTCAGTGGCATTTTTTAAGTTTCCTATAGGCAGTTAAAGGTAAATGCTGAATGAATACATAAATGAAAAACAATAAATTGCAGTAAAGTGGACAAACAGTTTTAGGAACATTAAATGTCGTAATGCTATAAGATGGAACGTACTGTGAACTTGTTGTGACAGTACTTTGAAGTTCATATACTTATATGGACAGATTATATAAAATATCAGCAAATGTAGAAAAGTCTGTTCCCTGTTTTATTCTAATCTGTTTATTTTTCTTGCTTTACAGAGCTGACAAAAAGCAAAGACAGAAAACTCTAAAGAGGGTAAAGATAGGGATCCATAAAAGATTGGCTATGAAACACGCCATATTCTCCAGAAGAAAAATCAAGAATAAGAAAAAAAAGACATGACCTCTTGATATATAATTATTTAAGAGACTTCTATGGAAAGGCTTTGATTCTTTTTTTTTTTTTTAATGTTAATATCAACGTTCAAAATAAAACCTGATTTAAAGTGACAATTCTGTTGTTGCACATCATTACTGGAGCAGAGGTGCGAAATAAACCACGCTCTTTACCGTGTGTTTGTATAATGTCACAATTTTGTGTGTTTACGTCTCTGTTTTAGTACAGGAGTGCTGCTGAGAGGCCAGGTGTACTGGGGTGGGAGTGGGTACTGCGGCTCGGGGTACACACTGGTGAACTTGGGGCGAGGCTGAGCGATGGAAAGGCACAAACTCGTAGGAATCCAGGCTGCGTTAGCTCCGTTTTTCTCACAGTAGGGTTTTGTGAGAAGAAAACCGGGGACTCGCCTCAGAGCGGGACGCGCTCCCCTCAGGCGGCGGGGCGGGGGAGGCGCCGCCTCCGGAAGGCGGCAGCGGCGGCGGGCGGGCGGCCGTGAGGGGCCGTGAGGGGCCGGGGGCTCCCCGCAGCAGGGCCGGAGGCTGCCAGGCGGCCGCCTGGAGGAGCGCCGCCGCCATGCCCGCCTTCAGGCAGGTCGGCGAGAAGCAGCTGCCCCAGGAGGTCGTCTTCATGGCCTGGTCGCCCAAACGGGACCTCATCGCCCTGGCCAACAGGGCCGGGGAGGTAAGCGCCGCCGGCACTGCGGGCTGGGGGGCTGAGGGAGGCGGGGGAGGGCGGCGGCCGCCATCTCGCGGCCGCCCTCCGCCGTGTGTGAGGGAAGGGAAGGGAAGGGAAGCCATGCTTTATCAGGCTTCGCAGAACTCGTTACGCTTTCCGGTCTTAATTTGCAGAAGAAATCATAGGGTTGGGGCGGGAGGGGTCTGAAGGATCTCCCAGTCCCACCCCCTGCTATGGCAGGGGCACCTCCCACCAGCCCAGGCTGCCCAAAGCCCCATCCAGCCTGGCCTCGAGCACCCCACAGGGATGGGGCACCCACAGCTGCTCTGCCACATCCGCAGCCTCACCACTTATAGCAAATAATTTCTTCCTCATATCTAATCTAAATCTACCCGCTCTCAATTTGAAGCCGTTAACCCTTGTCCTGTCACTACAGTCGCTGATAAAGAGACCACTATAAGGTCTCCCCAGTGCTGCCTTTCCCCAGGCTGAACGCCCCCAGCTCCTCACAGCCTCTTGATCATCCTTGTGGCCCTCCTCTGGACTCACTCTAATATGCTCACATCGTTGTGGTGTGGGCCCCAGAGCTGAACGCAGCGCTCCAGGTGGGGTCTCACAAGCAAAGCAGAGAGGGAGAATCCCCTCCCTTGCCCTGCTGCCACACTGCTTTTCATGCTGCCCGGGATGCAGCTGGCTTTCTGGGCTGCAAGCGTGCATTGCCAGCTCATGTGGAGCTTTTCATCCACCAGTACCCCAGGCCTTTCTCTCCACAGGGTTGCTCTCCATCCACTCCTCACCCGCCCTATTCACGTTTGGGATTGCTCTGATCCAGGTGTGGGACCTTGCGCTTGGTCTTGTAGAATGTGCTGATGAAACTGTGGGTGCCTATATCTATGGGATTTTAAAGCATTTCCTATTTAAATTAAATCTGTTTTCAAGCTTTTCTTCCTCCTGAAACTGCTGTGTGGTCATGCATGCAGACTGATTATGCTTTTGGACTGTCGTCGGCAGAGAAGCATGGGTAACCCTGAAGGGTACAGGCTGCTAAATTCTACAAGGCACTGTCTATTCCTATGTATTGCTGTACAGTAAGCAGCATGCTGGTCTCTAAATCACACAGGAACGAAGCATCTACTCCAGGAAAAGGTGTTATTGAGGATGTGGAAGTTATTAAAGAATAGTAAAAAAAAAAAGCATCTTCAATTGATTTACAAATTATATTAATGGTTTTATTTAAATTAATGTTTTATTTAAATTAGTATTTTATTTTTCTGTCTTAAATGTGTTTGCTTTGTAGGTTTTGCTTCATCGGCTCGCAAACTTTCAGCGAGTTTGGAGTTTGCCGCCAAATGAAAATACAGGAAAAGAAGTGACTGCTCTTGCTTGGAGGCCCGATGGCAAAAGTAATGTAACGTATATGAGGTGACATGCTGCAATAAAAATCCCACTGGGAATCGCTGAAGGTTGTGGTGTTGATACATTTTATCTGCAAAAGAAACTTTGAAGTAAACTGTATTTGAAGAAAAGGGTAGCTTAATTTTATGTAGGTTTATTGAAAGTGATAGCAAAAGTTGAAAGCAATCACAAAAAAAGATTTCCAAGATGAATTTATGTCCAAAATACTGCTTTTCAAGGTGTAGCAAAGCATCCATTTCCTAACACAGCAGATGTTTTTTTATGTGAACTACTAAATTTATTGGGAAAATAGTGAAAAGCTATCTGATCAGGACTGTGTTAGAAGCATGTAAACATGTTCAACATGTAAATAAATAATTGTGGGATCAGGCTTTTGACAAATACATAACTTAAAATATGATGGGAGTTCAAACCCTCATTCTAATTAGGTTTCAAGTGAGAATTTGGAAGCACTGTAAGTGGACAGAGAGAAAATTATGCTCAGAGTTGGACTTTGAAGATGTGTTGTTTCAGTGTAAAGTACAAAGTTTTGCATGTTGGTTATTTATACATTTTACTTGTCCTTTTCTAGTTTTGGCTTTTGGCCTTACTGATACCAAGCGGATTATTCTGTGCGATGTAGAGAAACCTGAAAGCTTGCACTCCTTCTCAGTGGACTCATCTATTACCTACATGCACTGGATGGAAGTAACTGAGGAAAGCAGGTGGGTCTGAGAACCTACAAGTACATTATGTGCTATGTAGCACTACCTTACTAATAATTTATACTGTGTATGTTACAAACAGTCAAATCAGAAAATATGTCATAGCAGATGTCATCTTCTTACTGCTTTATTCTAACCAGAGGGAAAATTTTAACAGGTAGCTTTCATATGCTTATTTTCAGTGCTGACACCTTAGTCTTGTGATTCTTTAGGTTATATGCAAATATTTCAGCATAAAACTGTTAACTTTTACAGCATGTCTCCTGATCCAGTTTATTTCGATACCAATTAATTTATTAAAATAATTATAATAATGTTATAAGGTTATTTTGTTTCGCTAGAAAAGCTATTATATTTAAATCTTTCTTCACTTGTGCTTTCAAGACCTTTAGTTTGGTGTTTACATCTTTTAGCAGTGCATCTTTGATATGACATCCAAACCTGCTGGTGGTTCTGCCATGGGTGTGCTTGCTCAGGAAGTCAGAATGTTGCTTGTAGTGACTGTGAACTCTGTGGCATTAAATAATTCTCAGTAGCACCTGTGAGCTGGGAGATATCATTGTCCCCATTTCTGTGGTCTTACAAAAACCTCTAACGTGCACTTTATTGTATGCTAGGATAACAATTAATAAAACATTTATTTGAAAAAGAGAGGTACGGTAAGTCTGACTGATTTCCCACCCTGCCTCCTGAGAATGGAAACCTTAATATAGCAAGAAAACAGATATATCACAAGTCGTTCTAGTGTTCTTCTGATTGTAGAATTATAGAATCATGGAATGGGTTGGAAGGGACTTGAAGGATCACCCAGTTCCAACGCCGCTGCCATGGGCTCAGATGCCACCACTAGATCAGGTTGTCCAGGGCCCATCCAGCCTGGCCTTGAACACCTCCAGAGGTGGCATGGGGCATCCACAGCTTCTCTGGGCATCCTGTGCCTGTGCCTCACCACTGAGTGAAGGATAGATAGGGATAGACTTGTAGAGAACCTAATCATTCAGACACATCTAAAGTGTGGTATAAGGACTGTGTTTTAGTCTTCATACCACAGTACGTGTCTTTAGAGTGAAGCTTTGTTGAGCTGCTAGTAGGTTAGCTGCAGGACTGTACGGGTTTTAAACAGGAAGCCCCACTCAGTAACTGCATTACAGATGATGGGGGATTCAGTATTAAGGTACTGAGCGAGCAATTACAAACTCCAAATATTCCCCTGTGATGGAATTAAAAATAAATAAATCAGGCCTCTTTTATTAATCTGGTTATTAGATAAATTTAGTTATTAAAGGCCCCATAAGGGATTACTCTCTGATATTTGTATCTTTTTAATATGAGTGACATGTTGAGTATGTGCTGTAACTTCAACATTAGAAATTCTCTTTCCCCTTCCATTTTTACAGTTTGGTTAGTAAAGATAATCTTATTTGTTTTTCAGTGTTCTTACTTCCTTTTATAATGCTGAAGATGAGTCAAATCTCCTTTTGCCTAAATTACCAGCACTACCAAAAAAGTAAGTGTTATACTAGCAATCCAGGAACATGACATTTGTGTTTGTTGTCATTGTTTTGTTTATTAACTATACTGCTCTACAGATGCTTTGGATTAGATGTCAGCTGATTATAATTGAAAATACTGTTTTCTTTTTCAGTTATAGTACAACGGCAAAAATTTTCAGGTAAACTGTGATATCTTTTTTAGTTTTTGTGTTTGTTTGTTTTTCTGCTATTGAGACAAGCTACAAAAAAACCAATCATGTATTTTGTATTTTCAGTGAAGAAAAGTCAGATGAGATTATGAAGCTTCTGGGTGACGTAAGGTAAATTCTGTTTGTGTGTTGTTCTTCCTCTAACATTTATTTATTCATTTATTTGTGGGCTTTAAAATAACGGAGGGGCTTACTTTTACGGTATTCATAATCTGTCTTTAAGGGTCCTGGAGAAAGGGTATGGAATGTTTCCTTTTTCACGTACAAAGATGAAGTTCAAGGAATATACTTTTTTTAAATCTCCATCAGTTTACATTTTTCCTCCTCAATTTAGAGGGTTTGTCAGACACCTTATGAACAACTGCTGTTGGTGCCACATCTTCTTTTCATTAGAAGATTTCTTGGGGCACAATTGAAGGCTGTCCTGCAAAGACCCTGTCTTTGCAGCTGGGTCTGTGTTACACATTTATTGCTGCTGAGATTTTCCTGAGGAAAAACAGTGAGCAACTGCAACAGACTTACTATGTGTGTGGTTAGGATAAATGCAGGGGAATGGAAGCATAGCCTTATCAGAATCCATTGCAGCCTGTATTGGTAGGCGGGCTGTTGTTGTAAGCTGCTCCTTTTTTCTTCTAGAAGGTTCGAATTTAGCAAAGATTGTATTTGTATGCATTAGAAGCTGACAGATATGACTTGTGATAGTCTAGGAAAAAAACTGTTAATTTCTTTTGATATGCTCATCAACACATACTCTTCTGTTTTGATAGGCTTAATGCTCTTGTCCTTGGAGGCAGCTCAGGGTTTATTGAAATTTATGCCTATGGAATGTTCAAGATTGCTACAGTAACTGGGGTATGTTTCTTTCCCTTCCATGTATTTTTTCTTCAGAACATACCAAACTATAACTGCATTGAATGAAATAATAACGTGTGCTTAAACATAAGTGAAATTGGATTGTTGAGATTTCAAAGAAAGGAGTACTTGTTTCTCTGGGTTGGGTTGTGTGGTTTTTGCTGGAAAGACATTTCAGCTCTAACTGATTATTTTAATGTATTTTCATTTTTAAATGAAACTAAGCTCAACACTAATCCACATTAAAAAGGGTGCTTTTGTTCTTGAACTGTAGCTGAAAATTCCATGTTGTTTTTAGATGTAATTGAATGCAGTCTTCTTTGTATGTGAATGTGGTAGAGCAGTAAATGCATCATAAGAAATTGCAATATTTCATTAACATTTAAACTGCAATCCTTCAGGTGGCAGGTTCTTGTCGTGGACTATGTTTGTCTAGTGATTTGAAATCGCTGTCAGTTATTACAGAAATACAAGACTCTTCGGACAATGAAGCAGAGATAACATATTTTCAGGCAAGTAAAGTAATTTTAAACTGTTCTTTAAAGGTAAAACTGTTTGCTTTAATTACTTTCAGGTAACATTATTGCTTTCCCATTATTTGCAGAAAAACGCAACTATTATTTTTAGTCTCTTTGAAATTCACCCTGATCTAGCTTTTGGATCTATCACGTTGACATGCAGTTTCACAGATGAGACTGATGGTGATGCTCTGAGGCATTCTTTTAAAATATTACTTTAAATATAATGTGAATTTATTCAGCTAGTTATTCAAAATTTCTTTAGTCTGCACACAAAGGCACGGTAGCAATGCTGTTGATTATCCAGTCTATCCAGACCAGTCATCCTTCAAATAGCTACTGTTAGAAGTCCAGAATTAGGACTTTTTTCAAGAATTTTTTGCATGTATTAAAATTCCTTACTTCTATGAATTAACTTCATTTCCCTCTGAAAATCAACTTGGAAATGAGAAATGACAGCTTTTTTTTCTGGGTTCTCCCCATCTGTCTTTTCATTTTTGTTATCTAATGCTGTTTCAAAGACAAATCATCTGCTAATGTTGCTCATTTTGTTTGTTATAGCTGGACACCAGTCTATTATCAAGTTATTTACCTGAGGTAACTCGCATGGCCCGGAAGTTTACTCACATTTCAACTCTGTTACAGGTACAGTTTTGTTATGACATCTTTTTAATATTGCAGTTCTTACACGCTTCAATATTCTTAAATCAAGTAATTTTTTTTCCTAGTAGGAAATGTAAGTTGGTTTTAAGTAAACCTAAAGCTCTGACTTGAAAAATTGATAATAAATTTCATTTGTTATCTGCAGTATATTTTTCCTTTGCATTGTAACAGCCAGTTCTTTAATGTGTATTGAAGGGGAAAAAAAAGGGAGTAATGCTAGTGTTTGTTTCTTTCTTGCAGTATATAAAGTTGTCATTGACGTGCATGTGTGAAGCATGGGAAGAAATACTGATGCAGATGGACTCACGGTTAACAAAGTTTGTACAGGTATCGTAGTATTAACTGTTCTTTTGGAAAGAACATTCTTTTGCAGTAGTTCTGCTGTTCGTGCTAACAAACTGTGTATCTTGATGTTTGTGTAATGCTTCCAGATAAAAATTTCTAAGTTCAGAGACAACCTCGTTGCTATTCTGTATCAGTCGCTCTAGCACTGAATATACCTGAGTACAGTCAAGTGCCATTGTATTGTGATCCTCATTTACTTCATTTATTCTATTTTTTTTTTTTAAGTTACAGTTTTCAGCTTGCACAGCTATTGAACAGTTGCTTTTTATTTAAGGTTGTGTTCTTTGTACTTCAGTCACTGATGAACTGACTGCTATAACTGCTGAGTGGCAGCCCACCAGCATTTGCAGCCTGGTTCAACAGAGCACATGTAACAGCTAGGATTGGGATGCTCGTGAATTTGCTTGTATTTTGTGTGCATGGCTGGAAGTTAATTGAATCAAATAATTCATTTATTTATTTTTAACGTAGATTCTTGATGGTGGGAAACTGAAATTTTTAGAATTTTTACTGAGTAACACAACTGAAAATAACTTAAAATACTGGACTTGAATCATTGAATTGAAATGAATTTCCAGTGATCAGTAGTCTGATTTCAGCATTCAAGGGTATGGATGGGTTTTATGATGTACTTTAACTGAGGCATTTGTGAGATTATTTGGGGCTGGATTTAAACTCTTGACCAATCTATTTCAATCATTTTGACTGACAGGAAAAGAATACAACCACTTCTGTTCAGGATGAGTTTATGCAGCTGTTGTTATGGGGCAAAGCAAGGTAGTTACTGTTGTTTTATCTGAGTACGTGTTTGCATTTGATATTGAAATACAAAATGAAAGCATATTTGGTTTTCTCTCCCTCACCCCCTTTAGTCTGGAACTTCAGGCATTGCTAATGAACCAACTCACAGTAAAGGTATGTTAATATTATTTAATATTTTAAAGTGATCTATTTCGGGATCTTTCAATCACTACTCTGTTACATTAATAGAACGTTGTTGTATGTCTGTATTTCTTTTTTTTACAGGGTTTAAAAAAACTCGGTCAGTCTATAGAGTCCTCCTATTCCAGTATACAAAAGTTGATCATAAGTCATTTGCAGAGGTAAGTCAAGAAACTTCCAGTGTATTTTAGATTAAATGGCATATTATATAGTTTGGTAAAATCAGTCGTTCTTTGTATATAGGTGTGCTGGTGTAGAGACCATGGTAATGAAAACTGCACTCTTTTCTTCTTGGGTGATGGAGAGCTATTGAAATAATTCAAGCAGTCTCCATGGTCTATCAGCTGTGTATTACTGCTTGGTGTTTTTATAGGTTATATGCAAAATATTCACATCAACTTTGTGTGATAGTTAAAATCATTAGGACAATATTTGCTTTTCTGTGAAGTGATAGTTTGTTAACTGTTATATGCCAGATGACCTTATAAAGCTCTCTGCTTTACCCATTAAAAGATAAAAATGTGGTGTGTAATGAAACAAAGAGTATAAAAGAAGTATAAAAGATTATACTTCTTTGCTCTGCTTTCCTAGTGGCTCAGAGGCACTGTTATACCACTTGAGTGAATTGAAGGGGATGGCTTTGTGGAAACAAAAATATGAGTCTCTGGGATTAGATGCATCTGGAATTGAAGGTACAGTAGTCTGTATGGTACTTACCCACTCTCATTTTACTTTTGAAAGCTTAATAACAATGGCTTGCTCTCTTTGCAGAGGCTATTACTGCTGTTGGTTCTTTCATCCTGAAAGCAAATGAGCTGCTTCAGTAAGTATAAAGTCTGGAGAATTTTTAAATCTTGTCTTACTGCATCTCATAGATCTATATGCCAAGAAGACACTTACTGGGAGGGATGCTGTCAGCATTTTTTAATAAATCGATACATTTACAGACCTTTCTGTAGTAAAGATGGAAACTTAAACCCAGAACAGCTTATGACATTTAGGTCTGGTAATTTTTTGTTGTTTGTTTCTTGTGCAGGGTTATTGACAGTAGTATGAAAAACTTCAAAGCGTTTTTTCGATGGCTGTATGTTGGTAAGCTTGATGACTTAGTAAACATTCGGTATCTGTTTTGTATGGTAAGCACTGAAATGTTAATAAGTAATTAAAACAATTTTAGTTATAACTATCTATTTATTATTATCATAGAAATTTTCTGGACATCTGTAAGTTTACAGTTGATGAGGCAAGAATAATTAAAAATTTATTACCTGTTTTATATTGATAGATCTCAATTCAATTTGTGTGTGTTTAGAGTGGGTATTCTGTATTTGTAACCTGTAGTATTACCCCAGACTGTTGTGTGCTTCATTGAGCAGTTTGCTGGTCTTGACTTGGAGAAATGAAAGGATTGTTTTCAGTTTACACCAAATTTGAAGTACAGTGTAACTCTTTAACTCTGTCACTCACTGTTTTCTCCTATGGAGACCTAGCTTACATTGATGTTTAACTTCCTGTTAGCAGTCTCTGCATGTTCTGATGCAGGGAACAGAACATAGGGTAGCTGCAGGTGAAACACTAGAAGAAAGATCAGAACTCTTTGTTTTAGACAGCTTGTTTTCATAAAGTGGTTATGAGTAGGTTTATATTTTCTATTGTTTCAGAACTTTTTTTTTTTATAAAAACCTAAACAGTCTAACTTGGTACTGTAAAAGCACCAGAAATGCAGTGTTTGTGAAGTTACAAACAGGAATATAATTACATGAATTTTAAAAATTGCAGAAAGTAGAACTATTAGAGTTCTGTCATAACATTATTAGCACTTTAAATAATTAAATATTCTCTGTGGTGTTTTTTTGTTTGGTTGGTTGGTTTTTTGGAACTAAACAGAGAACTTCTTATAATCCTTTCTGATTTGAAATCAATTCTTTGCAATTCTCTTAACACATGAGTACTGTCATGGCCCAAATAAGTGTATTATATATACACACACTTATATGCACATTTTACTACTCTTACTATGGACATGAATAAATTTGTATGAACTGTTTATAAAAATTTTATCTCAGTCTTTTGGAGGATATAATGCAGTTGGAAAGGATAAAAGATAAAAATTATCCAAGATTTCTGTTGCAAGTTAGTGGGACAAGTGAAGTTTAATTTCAGACCCAATTCATAATTGCTCACTTTTAAAAATTAATCTTTCTTATATTTTCAGACTTGTCTTATTATACAGCAATGGAAAATTAAGAATATTAGGAAAAATATTAATATTAATGCATTAAGAATAGCTTTTTTTTTTCCTCCTTAGCCATGTTGAGAATGTCAGAAGATCATGTGCTTCCAGAGTTGAATAAGGTAGTAATAACATTTTCTAATAAATGGAGGTGTATTTTGTATTCTGCTTGACTTAGAGGGCAGAATTAAAGGTTTATTTTTTGTTCTAAAACCAAAATGGTGTCTGTACAATTTCTTTGAGAAAGCTGATATCTGCACATCCACACTTATACACTAAGGTGCTGTCTTGCATATACTAATTTTCCTATTTTCTTTAATACTATTCTTTTTAGTACACTGTATATGACACAAGACCTCTGTGAAATATGTATATAGCAGCTCTTTAGATGCCCTAAAAGACAAAGCTAGCAGGAGTGGGATTTTAACATCTTTATCAATGCCCTGAAAGAGGAAATAGACTAGACTACACCTGCATCAGATTTGCAGACACTGCCACACTGGATGAACTAATTGGTACACTTGAGGGCAGAGGGAGACATCCAGGAGGAAATATGCTGCAGGAATGGACCCGTAGGGACCTCCTGAGGTTCAGCAAGAGTGGATGCAAAATTCTTCCTGGGGAAAAATTTGCAATGGCACAGCCTTAGCTAGCTGGGGAGCAGCTCTGTTGAGATGGACCTGGAGATGTTGGTGGATGCAAGCTGGTCACGAGCCAGCAGTGGGCCCTCGCAGCAAAGACAGCGTGGAGTAACAAGGGCTATACTAACAGAAGCATGGTCAGAAGCTGAAGGGAGGTGATTATGGTCGCTATTTAGGGCTAGTCGGATCACATTTAGAATGCTTTCTCCAGTTTGGGGCCCTCCCGTACAAGACAGGCATGAATAAACTGGAGTGAGTTCAGCAGAGGGCCCACAGGCTGGTGAGACACTGGAGTACTTACCCTGTCCTCACAGCTGAGGGAGCTGGTCTTATTCAGCCTACAGAACAGGTATTCTGGGTTCACCGAGTTGTATTTCTCAACCTTTGCTCCCTTCTTGACCCCCCCGCCCTTTTTTTTGGTTTTGTTTTAGATGACTCAGAAAGATATCACGTTTGTTGCTGATTTTCTTACTGAACACTTCAATGAGGTAAGTTATATTGGTGTGCTGAATACAGCAGTTGTAGTTAACAACTGTATTTTTGCTGCTGGTAATTGAATCTGAAAAAAAATAAATACTTCAGTCATCTTTTTGTACCCTACTTATTACCTTTGTATTTAAATTTTTGTTTTCTTTGCGTTATTTCTTTTTCAGGCACCAGAACTTTACAATCGTAAAGGAAAATACTTTAATGTGGAGAGAGTTGGCCAGGTAAAGAACGAGGGAATAAATGGAAAAAGAGAATAAAAAAGATAATCCTTCGATGGAGAAAATTCTAAAAGCTATGCCCACTCTTCTTCTCTGTCCCTAAACATCATTTAAAAATCAGTTCCATATGGAAGTGGCAGCATATGATCTTAGATGATAGTTCATTTTCTTATTCATTCCTCGAAGTGGTAGAATATTTAATTTTAAAAGCAGAGGTGTTGTATTTAGAAGGGATGTTTCATGGATTCATGAGAGGCTGTGTTAAAGTGAATTCTAATGACACTTACTCTTAATTTGCAGTCTTACAAATGTCTCTTTATTTTCTAGTACTTGAAAGATGAAGATGATGACCTTGTATCACCACCTAATACAGAGGGAAATCAGTGGTTTAATTTTCTTAAAAACAGCACTCATCTTAAAGGTAATATATGGTTCACAACACATTGAATGAAAAGTATACAGAGAACTTAACAAATGTAGAAGAATAATCAGTTTTTTCATGCCTATGAGTTATTTCTGTAGTGTTAGTTATGACATCTGAGCAGAATAAAATAAATGGGCCTTGCTATTTCACAGAGTATTTATGCAGCTGCTTACTTAGTTGTCTACAATTTTCTGGTTATTTGGAGTTTTCTACATTTTATGTACCAGTCTCAGAAGTGTAGGTTTGGAAGGAATTGCAGGAAAGTGTCTGTTTTAAGAGATGTTAATTCCAGTGTAAAGAAGTAATAAGTACCATTTGTTCATATCCTGGGAAAGTGTTCTTGCTTATTCTCTTTTACTGAATTTTATAAACCTCTGCAATGTTCCTAGAGTATTTTGTTAATTAGTAGTGAAAAGGAAGTAAGAGACTATAGCAAACTGAGGCTGAGAATGATTCTTGTTTAACCACAGAACTTGTAAACTGTAAAAACTTTTACAGCGTAAACTGTCTTGTAACATAATTTGCTACAGCTGCCTTTTCCTGTCATCACCAACTAATTCGATAAAAAGAGGGGACGTGATAGCATTTTCTGTTTGGCAAAGCAGAATCTAGAAAATGCTATCTAAGCTATCTAAAAAGCTGTCTAACTGGAGTTAGAATTTATAATGAGGGAATAATTTAGGAGATCACTTAATCCAGCCTTCCGTTCAAAGGAGAGCTGACTTCAAAGTTGGACAGCTCAAGACTTTGTATGAGTTACGAATATCTGCAAGGATAGAAACCGCATAGCCTCTCTAGGTGCCCAGCCCCAGTCCTTGTGAAAACTTCTCTGTATCTGACTAGAATTTCCCTTGCTAGAGCTTGATTGCTCTGTCTCTTCTCGCTGTGTGCAACTTTGTGAATGATGATGCTCTGCCTTCTGTAACTGCTCCTTTAGGTAGCTGAAGCGAGCAATAGGTTCCTTCTCACTTGCCCTCTTGTTTCTAGGCTGAACAAACCCAGCCCCTTCAATTTGTGCTGTAGCTCTAGGAATATCTCATTTGCCCACCACTGGACTCACTCCAATTTGTCACTTTAGTAGCAATGTAATATATTTTGATAGAAAGAGAAGCATTTTTTTAAATGAACCTTGATTCTCTGTTTGCAGAAAGTCCGCTTTTGTTTCCCTACTATCCTGAGAAATCACTGCATTTTGTCAAAAAGCAAATGGAAGGAGTCATTGATCAGTGTTTACAAAAGCCAGCTGTAAGTTCGATTTACATAAATGGTAACTTTCTCTTAGGGGTAGCAGCCAACTGAAGATAGTAGCCAGCCTTAGCAAGGCCTGAAGTTTTAATCTTTGCCTTTAAGTGGCTATAACCTAGGTGGCAGCATGCATTCCAGTTTCACTGCTGGGTGTCTTAAACCTTTGGCTGGGAAGAGCATAATGGGGGATTTCTTGTTTTGTGTTTTCTGTGCATTCTGTGTGCCATGTGCATTAATTAACTGTTTTAATATTAATTAAATTATTATGTAATTATTTAACTTTAATTATTATTTATTTATTTAAGTAATAATTAAGCTGTTTTAATATTAATTAACTCAATGTATGCACTGTAGATTAGATAGCTGATTAGTTGGCAATACATTAATCTGTATTCCAATATAAGTATCGGTGGATTTTTCTTTCAAATATACTAGGGTTTTATTCTTATTTATGTATTTATTTATTTAATGGTCTTAAGAAGGAATATGATTGTGAATAATTGTCTGTATTTTTTGGTCTGTTTTCATTATATTTGTTAGGATGTGATTGGGAAGTCAGTGCATCAGGCATTCTGCATGTCTCTTTACAAAACTTCTCAAAGGTATTTTTCTACATTTTTTGTAAAGTTCAGTTGCACAAAATTATAATAGTATTTTACATGCTGGTTTTGTTTTTCCTTTTCAGTGAAGATTCCGCACCTCAATTATTTAAACTACCGTTTTTGTAAGTATGCTGCTATTTCTTGGTATATGTCATTTAACAGTTATTAAAATGTGATCTGACTTTTCGTTTCCCATTTTCTCCCCCACTGTTATAGGTGGAATGACAAAGCATCCAATATACATTATGTGCTCTTCACCATATTAGAAAGTTCTATTTCTAAAATATACATTTTGAGGAGACATACAGATACTTCCAGGTAAGAAAAATAGAGGAAAAATGTTTTGTGAGATTTAGCATGTGTATAGAGACAGTTACAACTTGCCCCAACACTGGAAGTTACCCCATTCCTGGAAGTGCTCAGAAACAGGCTGGATGGGGCTTTGAGCAACCTGGTGTAGTGCGAAGTGTCCCTGCCCATGGCAGGGGCGTTGGAACTGGGAGATCTTTAAGGTCCCTTCCAACCCAAACCATTCTGTGATTGTATGAACTATGACTCCATTTGTTTTGCTCTTCACAAAATTACTTGCTTGTTAACTAAGAAAGCTTACAAGGAATGATGAGGCTTTCTGTTTTGTTCTGTCTTACCATAAATATTATTCTTTAGTTAACTCTTTATAGCATGCGATTTAATACACTAGGGAAAAATAGGGGCATTGGATTCATAGCTTCAACTTATAGAATACATCTCTTTGGGGTGTAGTTTTGGGCACCTTCAGGAGTTTCTGTACCCAAGATATAGTTTGTCACTGCCTAGTGGTGCTGGTGTAGTTGTTTAAGGTGCATTCTGTCAGTGGAACCACTGAAATGACCAGGGTTTAGAAAACAACAAAAACTTTCTCTCCATAAAATACTGACTTTTATAATCCATGTCATTTAATTTGAGGAGATGACAGGGTGAGAATTTCTAAAAACATTTCTACAGCTGAAGAAAACACATGATGAAGCTATCCTCAGTGTTTCCAGTTGAGAGCTTCTGATGACAAAATTATAGCCTTGTGGAGTAGTTTCCATCCTATTTCCTCCCTCATTGGTATCTTGGACAGCCTGAACTCATTTTCTATAGATTTGAGAAACAAGTAACTTAATGGACCTGGGACTGAAACAGTTGAGCCAAGACTTCAGACACAAACTGTATCCCACAGGCCAACTGCAGTTTCCCATTTGACTCCATTAGTCACATTTTGCTGAGGGGCAGAAGAAATCAAAAGGTTCGCGTCCACCAGTTATATCATTTTGGGATTTAGCCATGTGTTGTGCTAGGCTTAGACAGGCTTACACCCTCTCTTACTACAGCTGCCATTAGAGATTTTGTATTTTCTACAAGTGGAAAAGGAGTGTCACCAAGATAATGATCTCTGTCCTTTTAGGTCTGTCAGTAACGGAATTCTAGCAGTAGAGTTTGGAAACTTCCTGAACAACAGTATAAATGAGAACTCAGACTCCAGGTCAGTATATTTGGTTGATTTTTCTTCCCAAGTTGCACACTGCTGAATTAAAGATCATGTGTTCCAGTGTTTAATTTACATGAGGTTACCTTACAAGTTATAATTTGGCTTTTATCCTGCAGATTAGCATTTGGGATGCCAGACTAGCTTGTAGTTCCTGAGTGAGTCAGGCCATAAGACAGGTGCCATGCCCACATGTCTCTTAATACCTCTAGAGATGGGGTCTCCACCACTTCCCTCGGCAGCCTGTCCCAATGCTTAACCACCTTCTCTGTGAAGAAAGTCTTCCTAATGTCCAGTTTAACCCCCCCCGGTGCATCTTGAGATCATTGAGTTATTTTGTACTTAATCTCAAGGTCAAGAAGCTTTTTAGTTTTCTGGTTGAAAACTAGAGCTTTAGCACGTGCTGAAAACAAAGCTAATTGGAAACAGCTCTTGCTTATATCTGCAATCTTCTTAAAGTAAGATAGAATGGGAGGCACCTCAGAAGGCATGGCAGGCTAAGTTAATGCTTTTAATGTAGAACGGCCAAATGTGGTGGCTCTCAGTACCTTCAGCTGTGTTTTGGAGTTATCCTTGGTGTTTGTGTTAACTGTTTCTTACATTTCAACTGAAATGGGAAGAAATAAGATTGCTAGTAATGTCCTTCAGTGGCATTTGTCCTGTATCTTACAGGAGTTTTTAGCAGTCTTTCAGTGTCTTAGCTGTAAGTCTGACTTTTTTATTTACAGTAAAGCTCCCTGTTAACTACTGAATAGTTGATGTGAGTGCTTTGCACTCGCTTTTATTCCTTGATGCTTTCTAAAATATAAGCACTGTTTTATTTCTATAGATGCTACAGTTGTTTAGATGCACATTTCTATGATGATGAAACTGTAACTGTAGTTCTGAAGGAGAGTGTGGAACAAGAGGGGAAGGAGAGAATCTTGGCTCAGCTGCCTTTATCTTCAGTATACACAGATGAGGACCAAGAAGGGGAATTCATCTGGGATTCTACTAAAAGGTACTGAAAAACTTTGAAGCCTAAAAATGCAGAACTGAAAAGCAGATAAAGCAAATATTCTAATTGTGTACTCCATGTATGTAAATATTTTAAATGGAAAAACTCTTTATGTGCTAGAGAAAGTGTGGTGAAGGACTGAAGTTTCATAAACAGTTTGTTTCATGGGCTTTGTTTTGTTTTAGTTTTGTTTGTTTTTTTGGACAGAATACTACCTGTGCACTTGGTTCTACTTTGACAAAATCAGAGGAACGATTCAAGGCATCTTGTAGAAGCAGAAACCTTACTTGTTTTCTGAAGTGGATGCTAACTTTGCTGGTCAGAATATTGAGTTTAGGATGTTTTCAGTGTATTTGGTTATCTGCCTCTGCCTTGTAACAGACACATTTTATTTTTTTTCGTCTTTCCCCTGGTAGTCACACTTAGAGCTGTTGTCAACTTATCACTGAAACATGAGTTGATGGTTCTTCTCCCTGTGTTGGTACAGGAGGGAGAGAGCATCTGGGGGAGCTGCACACAGAAAAAAAGCCATCGTAGTTTGAGTGGTGAATCCAAGCTTTTAATTGTTGTGCCTCATTTGCTTTTTCTTGTTGTTCCACGTGCCTTTCTGGTGGGTGGATTAAGATATATTAATGGCTCAAAACAAAGAGCTCTACTGCTCTGTAGATTCTTTTTTTATGCCACAAAGAAATTTATATAAAAGAACAAACAGACAGTATTAAAAACCAGTATGAACTAATCGTGGCCACTGTAATAGGGAGTTCCTTCATACAGTCCTTATGAGTGGGAGTGAACAGATAGTTTGGCTAAGGTCATGGAGGCCAAACTTCTGTATAAGTGGAATATTGCCTCCAGGACTTCGTTTGGAAACTCTTCTTGCTGAGGAGGGGTTTGAAGGAAGCCCAAGCTCAGTTTCTTGCTATATCTGTTATCTGTGGCAAGATGGGACTCTACAACTCCCTCTTGTTCTGTTGTAATCTTTTGCCTCAGTTGAAACATGCAGTGTCTCTTCTGTTGGATCCTCTTCTGCAGAGTATCTGGAGTATCTAGAGTCATGGGTTTATCTGTTTGCTGCATATGGTATAATAAAAATTAGACCAAAGCCAAAAAAAAAAAAAAAAGGGATTCACAGAGAATTTTTTTTATTATTACTTTTTTTTTTTTTACTGGAATTTTCTTTGTACTAGTTTTGTGCTTCTCTTCTTGCAGACTGGAGGAGCAGAGTGGTGAGATACCCACACGCACCGTCTTCTTGGAGAACCAGTGGAGAGTGCTGGAGAATATGAAAGCTCAGTATGTTGCTGTAAATGGCATTAGAAAAGTTTCCTGTGTGGTAAGTACAGTATCTGTGAACAAGTCTGTAAAAAATTAAAGGAAACATACTGTGGCTAGAGAGGGTGATAACCTGTTTTTGGTAGTTTATTGAGGCTTATCAAGATGCTGATTTTTATCACTATTTACATATTGATTATTCTGTTAGTCTGTTATGAATATGTCAGGATACAATCGTACCTGTCTCATAAAACAACCAGGAAAAACCTTTAACGGAAGTTAATAGATGAACTAGTTTTACTTTTCAGCCTGCAGAGCAATAAAACAGTTGCCAATTTCCTTGATACCTCCATTTCAGAGATAAAGGCTATTTTCAGGCCCGTTGGGCAACACTTAAATTGGTATTGGTGCTTTCATTTTTTAATTGAAACTTCTTCATGTTTCCATAGCTAAGTTCAAATCTCCGTCACGTGAGGGTGTTTGAGATGGATGTAGAGGATGATGGGGAAGTTGAGGAAGAGGAGGAAGAAGAAATAACTCAGACGGCAGCTGGGGAACCTGAAGAGCTGAATCAGTCTGCAGATAACCAAGAAAGTGTCTGTGGTGCATCTGCTGAAGAACTACCTGATGAAACAGAAGAACATGAAACAAACCTGGAGCCTTTATAGAGACTCTGATACTGATAAAGGGACAAGACTGAAATCTGCCTTTAGGCTGCTGAGATGATGTCTCCTACACGCTCTGCAGCATTAACATGTTGCTGGGTGTCAATTCTGTATCAGTTCTCTCACTTCTCAGCTAAGACCATTTGAGTTCAAGAGTATACTTACTTTTTGTTGTTGTTGTTTTGTGGTTTTTTTTTGTTTTTTTTTTTTACCTGACACATTGGCTTGGTAGGAACTACATTTCTTTGAGTCTTCCATGTGAAGCTTTTTATAGGTGGGGAGAAAGAGAAATGCCAACTAAAGTTTTTATAGTTAACCTGATCAGTCCTGAATACTGAAGATAAAATGAACATGTGTGTGAAAACAACAAAACCCCAAGTTTTAAGGACCAAAATATTTCCCTGTCAGACTTCATGTTCTACTAATGGGTACAGAGGCTACTTGTAAAGATAAAATTTAAGTGTGTGTATGGCCAGCAACAGGCTTCCAGATCAGTATAAAAATAGTGGGCTACCAAAAGTTAGCAACTCTTACTTAAATACTTTTAAAAATTATTCTGATAAAAATCTCTCCTCAGTAACACAGTATTTGTTCAGTTTGCAGTTCCTTGGTTTTCAGTACAACGTTTTCTGTGTACGTGTGTGTGTTTATGTTTTGTCAGATGTCTCAGTCCCCTGGTTTGTATGAGATTGCTCCAGTCTTTCTCCTCCACCCGGTATTTTTGTAATGAAAAGTTACAACAGAGGTTGTTTTTGTTTGTTTTTATTATTCTGATGTGGTGCTGTGGGTCACTGTTGTGTGTTTTTTTTTTTTAAGTGAACTTTCTGATGTTTTGGACTGATTGTTTGGGGACGCCTTTCTAAATAAGCTGTTTAACTTAGAAAGCAGCTTCTTATTTTTAATTTTCCTCAGCAGCCTCCTTGAAAGCTGCTGGTTGTTCAGTGTTCTCATCTAACGATGGTTGAAGGCACAAGGAAGCTGTAGGCCAGCAGGAGCAGGAATGTCCATTCAGGTGTTCTGTGAGAAATGCAACTACAGAACCAACCCAGCTCAAGCTTGCCCTTTTGTTCTTCCAGGAAACTTTTGCCTCTGTTCTTTCTTTAAGAATTGGCACGCTGGAGTGCTTGGAAACAATTATTTTGCTATATTTTCTGCTGAGTATCTTTAGTCTGCCCACATATGAAAATGTGATCTGCCCTGCCCGTAATTGTTTCTAAATTTGTGTTAATAATAGCCGTGTCCCATTTCACAGGGGCATGCTCTTTAGCAATCTCCCTGGGGTTATTCTGTGCACCTTTCTAGTCCGGTCTTGGATGTACTTGAGTCAATGGGAGTTTTGTTTCTGGCTTGAATAAGTACATATGTACTTGCTGCATTTCCCAGTGACACAGTACAAAAGCAGCAGTCAGTGCTACTGAATATATTGCCAGTTCCTTCTGTCAAACTTTGTCTTAATTTTTCTACCTGATTTCTGTGACAGTAAATATTGGTAATGTGTGTTGGTAATGTGCTTATGCATCTTTTTTTTCAAAGGGAAGCAATTGATCTTGAAGTTTTTGAGGATTTTGGTGGTGTCTGAACCTGGTGAATTTACTTTCCACATAGATCTCTTCTTCATCCTCCTTTTTTAATGCTAACCGAAGGCTCATTCAGCCTTTTTTTGCTGTTAATGATTTCTCATTCTTGGTAGTATAGTAAAAAATATCTATGTTTTTCAGCAAATATGCCCCCAGTTTGCTCTTTATAATACTAATCTTTAGGTTTCTAACAGTCAACTACTGCCTTTTTTCTAAAGTCTGCCTGGTTTGCATGTGGTATTTCTTTTTTCTTTTTTTTTCTTTTTTTTTTTTAATTTTTGTCAGCTTTTATTTTTCAGCCATTCATCTCGTGTAGTCCCTTTTTCAGACTTCTTGTCCATGGCTTTTCTGCCTGGTCTCCATGACACGCAAATTTAGCACATTGCCAAGTTTTTGCTTCAGTGTCTCCCCAGATAGTGCTACTTTGCTTCATGGTCTGGGCATGCCGTGATCTGTCTGTGGTACCGTTGCCTCCCGCTTCTGAGGATTTGATTGCCCACTCACATCTGTCTTTATAAATAGGCACCTGAGCCGCTCTCAAAGACAGGAAGTAAATGGCGAGAAATAGTGAATGTAGGCTTGCTCTAGTTAACTGTTCCTTTTTGCAGAGTGGAAAAGAGATGTGTATTTCTCTAACAATACCTGCAGTTGGTCTTGATGCTTCTTGCTTTGAAAAACTCACTTGCAAGCTGTTTTGCATTTGTTTAAGCCCCTATGTAAGCCTCAACAAAAAGGGAAAGCCATCTAGGTGAGTACTTAAGTTCTTTAGGAAGTTTCTGTGGCCTGAGTTAATATCTGTAGCCAGAGTTGGCCCATGTGTCATCAGAAACTGCAGTGATATCTGAGATCTCTTGCTTTTGCAGTTTAATCCAATTTTTTGCTTCACAAGCTGCTGTGGCAGCAGTGCCAGCTTAGCTCGTGCCATGGAGCAATGGTAGCAGCCTAAGAAGGACATTCTGGAGAGGGAAATGAAGACTTCAGCACGAATTCCTTCATAAGGAGGTGCATAGGAATGAGGAGAGAGGATGAAAGGGGTTGTCATAGGGCGAGTTTCATGAGAAGAGATGCAAAATGGCATAAGGATCTCTGTGGAGAATACCACTGTGGAAGAATTCTAAGAAAAAAAGAAAACAAAACTCTGGAAGTAGAATAGAAGAAATGCCACTTGTAGGTGAATAAAATGCATTTAGCTGTACCTTTTGGTTGAGTAATAGAGCTGCTAGCAAATCAGGAGGCGACTGGTGCCAGCAAAGCCCAGTGCTGAAGTAGATTATAATGGGATATAAACGTTGTGTCGGTGTTCTGGCATTCTTCCCCCAGGGGGTATTGTACGGCTGCTGCTCCTGTCTGGCTGTTTTACAGCTCAGTGCAAATGATGTAATCATGCCTACTACTGTGAATCAGAAGACCTTGGGTGGTGTTTTTTTTTCCCCTCCAATTCCCACACCTTAACCTCATAGATAAAGTAAAGAATCCTATCAGGTTTTGTTCTTACAGATCTCCCCAGGAGCCCTACCTCCTAGAGTGAGTCTAACATTGGGAAAAAAAAAAAAAAAAAAAAAAAAAAAAGAAATGAAAAAACTACTTAGGACCTAGTATAGGAAGTAAAAGACTCAGTTTTTAAATCCATACTGTTATATGGATTACTGTCATGTAAAGGGAATTCAGTCCCACCCCAGCAGAGCTCGTGCATGTTGGATCTGGTGTTGGAGTTCTCTCGGTAATTTGCTTGGCTGAAAAATCTTTGATGTTCTGCAACCTGGATATCGAGGCACTTGCTAGCCACCTGAGAAAGTGAGGTTGGTTTGGAAGACCTTCCAAACTGGCCAGTACAAAGGAACTGGGAAAAGAAAGAAAAAAAAAGACAAAACAAAACAAAGCAAACAAACATCTCCACAACATCTTTCTCACTCGAGTGATTCTTATTCATGTTAGAGGCATATCGATTTTCTCTGTGCCCTTCTTTATTAAACGAGTTACTCAAATAGAGACTGATTTTGCTCCTTATCATTCTCAAGAAAATTCATATATAAATTCTGTAATGAAGATGAAGGCTTACCCTAAGGTGCACTGAAAATCATTCTCTTAAACAACCACTACAGATAAGAATCGCAGGGCAAAGGTAAGGAATTTGTTCATCTGGTCACATATTTATTTTAGACTGTTGAAGTAACCTACGGTTTCCTGAGGATAGCAAAAGGCAGGTGCTTTCAAACGTGATCATCTGAAGAAAATAAAGTTTGTCTTTCTGTTTGTTGAATTAACAATATTCCCTTTATGATGGAATCCTAGTAGGCTAGAAGCAAATGGACAATACCCTATGCTTTGTCTTTTAGAAATGAGTTGTATTTGTTATGTTCCCTCTCCTGCACCTGGTCTGTATTGTGCTCGGTGCTGCAACTACTTAGCTTGTCTTCAGGATACTGAAATGCAGGAGGAAGATGGAAGGTATCAGCAGGCACTGTGATTTCCTGACAGTGTAGATTAATTTTGAGATGATGTTATTTTGGTCAGTAGCATGAAAATCAACATACTGTTTGCCCTAATTTCTAGTCACTTTATTTTTTAAAAAAGTATTAGGCCAGGAGAGTACTGGTCAGTAAAGCAGATAAGAATGGTAGATCTTTTTAATGCTTCCCTTGTCATGCCTAGAAATAAATATCTTCTGAATTAGTTTATTTTCTAGATCATTTTTCAATGTAGAGTAATAGAGAACACAGCATGCATGTGATCTTGTTTAAAGGCTAATAAAGAAACTAACAGGAGATGGCCACCTGTTCATAACCTATGGTCAAATCATGGGTAGTTCAGTCCTTACCTTAAAATACTGTGTAGTTCTGCTGTGCAGTAAGCCAGTTTCTGTGCTTCGTTCCACAAAGGATTACCATTTCTGCCCTTCTCTTCCATGGTTGGCGGACACTGAAATTTTGGAGAATTGTAGTGCTAGGGTAGGTATGAATGGGAATGCCTGGGCGTGGAGGTGCCAGAAAGAACAAACAGCAGGGCTATAAGAATGGTATGTGCTGATGTCGCTCAGATTAGCTGTCTTCAAAGTCCTTGCATGCATCTACCTGCAGGTGGTCAGGAGGCAAAGGACCTGAGCAGATGAGCCAATCCTGATGACTCTCAGAGGCAGGACAGAATGGACAGTGATTACAGAGTGATTATTGGGAACTCCTGAAGGATATAAAAAGGCCTATCCAAAGTCAGCACCGAGCTGCCAGTCTGAGAAGAGCCCCAAGTCAAAAGAACTGAATAGCCGGTGTTCCCTGCCCCCTGTATGGTCACAAGGAGTCCTAGACAGACCTGGATTCAGGAGTCTTGGTGCCTGAATGTCGAACAGACTTCGTGGATACATGAATCCAGCCAGGTACTTGTGAGCACGTGAATATGAGGGTGTGAGTGTGGATGAACGAAATCAGCTCTGTTTTAAAATGAAACCAGCTTCCCTTCTTACACTGCATGACTTTAAGGTTTGCTGTGTGGCTGCTACGGTGCTGATTACTTAAATAATGGCAAGGAGGATGGATGTAGCCAGGTGGTTTTCAAAGACTGAAAGGATGGACCCAGTCTAAGGCGAATGAAAGTGGAGAGCAAGAACTGGGTGTAAAGCTTTTTTAGCAATGCATCTGTTGAGATCTTTTTGGAAGAATAAATCAACATACCAGTCAGTATACCAGTTCAGGGATATTTAGATTTTTCTGTGGTATCTGTTCATCACCTTGATGTCTGAATGTAATTTAAAAGCAGGTAGCTCTGGGCCAAGTTCCACATTTGATTATCCCTGTAAAAGGTGACTGGAGGTTCATGGATAGAACTGAAAGCGGGTGTTGTCCTTAAATTCCTACTATCTTTATCACAAGGGTTAGCAAATTGTTTTGTTTTCTAGATCTGACCTACTTCTTGGTCTGGTGTCTCACCAGAGTTTATCACAGATTCTGGAAACTGTGGTCACGCAGAGTCAATGATATCAAGACTTAAAATAAGCAGATAAAGAGAGTTCCTCACACTTGGAATCAATATCCAGACTACAGTAAAACAAAGCCAAACAAACAAAACAAAACAAACGGAAAAAAAAAAAAAAAAGGCAGCTCTAACTGCTTCACTTGAAATTAAAAAAATACTGATGCTCCTAAAATGGTGCCTCCAAGTAACAAGTGACCAAGATGTTCAGATTCCTATCTGCTTTTTCACTTCTACCTATCTTCTGAGGTGAATCTCTGCTTAGTAGATGAAGTTCAGGGTTGGTCTCTGCCTTCTAACAGCAGCTGCTAATATGAAATCAGAAGTGACTTTATCACTGGGCTCTTATTTGTCAGTTACTTCACAGCCAGGTAATTTTCTTCCTTAAAAAAAAAAAATAAATAATTGAGTATTATTTGAACTGCAGGCAAATCTACAACATACTAGGTGTGCTGTGCTCCCAAGACAGTTTGTACCTGGGAGATATCAGTCTAGCAAGAGATAAAGAATACAGAACACAGGCAAGGCTCCCATTGTGTTCTCACCAGAGCAGGTAAGTAAATTCACTGGAGAATTTGCTTGCATTTTAGTCAATGGATGCAGATCGTGTTTGTGAGATTGGTGTATTGTGTGGAGGTTTCTAGGATTGAACTGACGGCAATCAAGGGTGATCAGTGCACAATATAGAATTTCTAGGCCATTTTCTTGCTCTGATTCAAAATAACCCTGTTCAGCTTCATTTGTTCTCACAGGACATCGTTCTATTAAGAGTCTAATTAGAGGAAACCACATTTTAGAGGTGATAGGCTAGCAAATGTGAGACCAAAGCAACAAATCTAATTGGAATGTACCATGGATATAGTCGTCAGCCTCCCCAAAGTGGGGGAAATAATTCTATTTTTCTACCCCTTCCTTTATGATTTTTCAATTTTTATTTATTTATTTATTTATTTATCCTTTGGTTTGCCTTTGATCCCCTATCTGATCTTAAAAATGTCTAAGACTTACTCTTATCTGGATGTGGAGGCTTATCCCTTGAGGAGTTCTTAAAACATTTTTACCTCACCTGATGTGTAAGGTCTACATTTACTGCGCTTACCTTTTAACTGCATTCCTTTTGTATACTGCCTCGTTAATTTCTAATTAGGTACAAGCCCTTGAGGGATTCTCTAAAAATCTAGTGACAGTATGAATTTGCTAAAAGCTACTTCACGGGCACAACCCTGCACCGAAAGAACAGCCTTCTACCTTTGGGGAGCTGCAGAAGGGAAGAGCAGGGAAAGGTCTGTGTCCCTCTGCAAAATACACCCAGGCCAGAGCCCAGATACTGTATACACCTATGTCTTAAAAATGCTTGCCTAAACCAGCAGTATCTTTTCTGTAGTATTTTTCCTAGACATTCAGAATTGATTAGTTATTGTTACGTACTGGCACCTGATGCATTTGGTTGCTTTGGCACCTGCAACAGCTGTGGATAACCCTCTTGTGAAACAGCTTGGAGCAGAAAACTGTTCTGATATGTAGAGAAAATGGTTGTCTTGCTAATGAACTGTGAATCGCTCCTGGTTCATCTGATGCATTGCTTCTATTGCCGGGAGCATGTTCCACTGCATGTGGAATGAGAGACTGGCTGTCTCATCCCGAAACCTAGGAACTGAAAAAAAATTAGTTGCCTGATGCTGAGAAATCATTAATTTCTCAGGATTTATATTCAGGGACTTTTGCCAGTGTTCCACAAGAACAAGGCTAATGATACCACATTTTGATTTTACCCCTTCTCCTATCTATTGAGTTCTTACATAACTTTAAAAATAGAATGAGTATTTTTCCACATAAAGGATCATTGTAGATGGCAGAGGTATCAAAAGGATCACTTGTCTGATAATGGATGAGATAACTGTCTTACAAAGATGCAGTCTGTATTTTGGAGAAGTTACTGATGGTTGAGAGAAAGTAGGATCTAATTTAAGTCGAGGGATCTGGTGGCTCACTTGGGAAGAATGATATTAAGAGAGTTGGTTTGAGCTGGTTTTCAGGGAAAAGAGAGACCGTGATGACCAAAGAGTAAGCAATTTTAAACACATTGCAGCTGGAGGAGAGTGAAGAGATTTTCTGTTCCCATGGTGGATTAACAACTGATGGGCAGCTAAGCTCCACCATGCTGGTCTCAGCCCCCCTTTCTCAGAAGGACAGGGGCAGAAAATATGGTGAAATTCAGCTTTTGTTCACAGCACACAGGATGGTCCTAAACTCTGGGTCTTGGATGGCACTTTGTAGCTATGGCTAAGTTGCTGCCCTCAGCCCCATAGCTTCGAATCTGTGATAGCGGACAGCCCGTGCTCACAAGGGAACTTCAGACTATTCCTGAATGTTGGACTTTGATCATCTGAGAAGCTGCAGGTTACTGCTAGTGAATGAAGTAACCTGCTGCACGCTTCTGCAAATGCTTTTAACAGAAGCCTGTCTTCACTACTCGTATTTCTCTCAGGAGGGAGTCCTGAACATCACTCCTAGAAGTGGCAGAGTAAGTCTTCTCCCATGGCTTGACGCCACACACACGCTTCTGTTTCTGCACCCTTTGAGCCTTGGGGAGATAGCTCAAGTTTATATTCAAGTGATGATATTTTAAAACAAGTTGTTGAGTTGAGTTCAGAGAAAAGTATAATTTCCAGTATAAAACCTGCCTTCTTCCACAAGGCTTCAAGGAGAACAAGCAATTCAGACAGAATCAGGTTGACTTTCCAAAATCAGCACCTCACACCCTCATTTGAGTGTTTCCAGTTATCACAGAATCACAGATCACAGAATCACAGAATTTCTAGGTTGGAAAAGACCTCAAGATCATCGAGTCCAACCTCTGACCTAACACTAACAGTCCCCACTAAACCATATCCCTAAGCTCTACATCTAAACGTCTTTTGAAGACTTCCAGGGATGGTGACTCCACCACTTCCCTGGGCAGCCTGTTCCAATGCCTCACAACCCTTTCAGTAAAGAAGTTCTTCCTAACATCTAACCTAAAACTCCCCTGGCGATGGAGATGGAGAGTCATAAAATATTATGACGATATTTTATTTTGCCTTTGGATGTCTTGTGATTTGGAACATCTTAGGATGCTCAGAGAACAGAATGAGAGCAACCTTATGGAGCTGTTCTGTGAATATTGTCTTTTTGGGGTTTTATTTTTCTCAAATCAGTTTGTTACCCATTATAATTTCGTTTGTGATCTAATTCTAAGGATTTAGCACATATTTTATCACATAATTTCATGGCTTCATTTTCAAATATAATTTTGCTAATTTATAGCAAACTGCTGTGACTATCTCATATCTCACAAATAAAGTATGAGTGGATGGAGGCAGGAGCTGAACAAGAGAAACTTAGGTGCTGTGTGGAATTGCACTGGTGTTTTACGGGGGTATAGGAATTTTTCCTGAGTGTCTTATGATTGACATGATTGTTTTGGCATCTATATCATCTGTCCAAGCTCTTCGTTATTGCTGCCTTCTTCATTATCATCGCTTACGGAATGGACTTTGATCTATTTTTCCTTACCCAATCTGTTGCAAATAGTGCTTATATCACTTTCTGTGCATCACAGGCTGACCCAGATGACTTTGCTTATAGGAACTTTGCTGCTGCCTGTGCTTGTATAGTGGTAGTAAACAGGCGGGGATGATGACCTCTTTGCTCTGTTTAGGTTCACAAGAGGATGCCAGACTTGGCAGTAAAATATTATGTTACTAAGGTATCAGCACTGCCAAGTGATGCCAGTTGAGACTGTTTCCTAAAGCTCCCTCTCCCAGGACAGAGATTTGTTTTAAAGTCAGTGTCCTTGCAAAGCACAGTTTGACTTACCAGTGCTGTGTTTCAGTGCTTTGGCAGTATCTGAAAATGCCATCACTTTGCGACACCTTGAGGTTAGAAAGTATTGTTATTATTTGTTTTTCAGGTTGAGAAGCAACTGTGGTTGGACATGGATCCTGCCATGCCACAACTTTCCTTGTCTTCTATTCTTCCAGCTGCTGGTTTGGTATAGCAGACTTCCGCAGTGAAAGTCTGCTCCTCAAGCCAGCTCTTCATAAGAGGTGATTTGCCAGAGGTGAGCAGCCTACAGAGAAACAGCTCTAGTGGAAATTTCTGCTGGGTCCTGCAATCAGAGCATTGGGTTCCTGTTTGTTGGTCTAGTTTTTGGAGACTTTACACTTCTTCTATCATAACTATTTGACCCCAAGGCAAGCTTTGTAGTAATTTTCAGGAATGTTCCTTAATAACATACATAATTATTGTTAACACTTTAGGTTCTTAGCCTCTGATTCTTTTGTTTTGTTTTAGGAGAGAAAGACATTGCGTTCTTTGAAAACTGAAATTTAAAAATCTCAGCCCTCCTCCTACATATCTAGAAGCCCTTTGAAAATGTGGGGCAGATGCAAGGTGCTGTAGCTCCATAATAGTAAAGGTTTGTTTGGAGAGGTGAGGGAATGTATTAGCCATGGGTAGCCAGCAAAAATTTCAGGCACTGGCTTAGAAAAAAATGTTCACTGTGTTGCAGATGACTGCATAAACTGGTTAGATGATACTCTGGTTTAACCTTTGTTCACTAGTTCAGAGAAAATATCATACAGCAAAAAAAAAAAACACAAGTAAATAGTATTTTTGTAATCTAGTATTTTCCACAGTTAAATTAAAGTTTAGATTACTGGTAAAACTCCAACTTTGTCCACATGCTTCTGCTCTCCAGTTTTAACCTGTATAGTAGTAACCATATCTTATTATAACCATATCATAACATGTAACTTGTTATAACCATATCTTTGACAAAGCTCTTAATTTAATGCTCAATTTTAAGCACTTGCAACTCTATAGTAATTTATTTTGAAGGAGTTGATCGTTAATGTGAGGGAGACTACATTTGTATTTTCAGTGGAATTCCCATTCAGTCAGAATTGCGGATTAAGTATAATTATTTCCGGGATCTTGTCTTCTCAATCTATGGGAGTGTTTTAAATAAAACTGGAAATATTTGATAGTGCCAGTTCGACTGATCAGGAGGAAAATGTGTGTTGTGTTTTTTTTCATTCTAGTAGGCTTTCCAAATGTTATTTTTAAAACTTTTTTTTCCAGAGTTGAGAAATTTTCTAAAAATAGTTTTGTTTTGTCAAAGCAGAAAATAACTTTGCAAGCATTGAGAAGAATAGATAAGTGAGAACACCCGTGAGACATGAAAGTGAGTACAAAGTCTCTCGTCCTACGCAGACATTATCTACATTATGGTGGAAAAGGGTTTTTGATCCAAATGTTATGATCCTCCCAGTATTTTTCATTTCTCATTGCGATACATGAGCATGGGATTGGTTTTAGACATTTGCTGAAGTAAATATGTGAGGGAGGCACAGTTTCTGTAACTCATTGCTCAAAGTTGCTTCATTGTTTGGGTGGAGTCTACCTAACATTTGCTCGGTAATGTAAACATTTGGGCCAATATTCAGTTTCAAATAACTCAAAATCATTTGGCTAAGAAAAATAAAAGTTTTTTTCCTACTCTATTCTTTCCCAGAAGCCTGGAACAAGGAGTATTACAGATCCCTTGAACGGTATTTCTGAGCTGTATGATCTTCACTCTCACTTTACTTGTGTTACAGAGGCCTTCTGGAGAGTGAAATTAGTAAACTAAGTCCTTTATGTTTGCATGTGCACATTTTGGATAACAAACTGTTTAGTTTTGGGGAGAGTGGTAAATGTATGTTCCTCTCCCAATATGTATTCAAATCCATGTTTTCAAAGTTATTCCATAAAATATAAAACATAGGCCATCGCAAAGACAAGATCGTAAATACAAGCACTTTAGCTATCAGGAAAACCCTATTAGGTTTATATCGAGATAGGGAAAGAGAAAGGGGAAAAATATGCGTATCAAATGCGTGTTCAATTTTTACACTTTCATTGAAAAACTAAACCCAACTTTGTCTCTTGGGGGAAAAAGAGAAGCAAAACTATTTTAGTACTTTAATTTAGCTAACGAAGTATTTATCTGTCTTGTCTGGATGTTAGCAAACATACACTGGAAATAGGGTCAGACGCAAGGTACTGCACATAGCATGTTTTCTATGCATCCTCATAGTCTTGTGACTACGACAGTGACAGGGATCTTTTCAGAACAGGAGTTTTCTGGGAGCTCATGATGAAGGGAAAGTATTTCGTAGATACTGGTTGCGAGGTTGCGTTGATTAGCATGGGTGGGATATCAGAAGGACCAGGGCTGGGAGTGGAAGAAGAATCCAAAAGGGACAGTCATCTGGGTAGAGCATGGAGAGTGGGAGGTGAATGTGGGAGGAAATGAGACAGACATAGGTGGAGACAACATTAGTCAAAGCTGATGACATGAAACCTTGAGTCTTGGAAAGGGAACCAGCAGAGAGTTTGAGAGCAACCCCAGCCTGTCCGATGCAGACAGACATGCTGTCTTAGTGCAATTTGGTTCAGGCATGGAGTGTGCCTGGAGACCTACTTTTTGGGTTTATTTCCTCATGTGAAAGTGATGACCAAAAAAAAAAAAAGTTATTTTCTTTAGCATGCTTCCATCAAGTAGGAGGTCCACATGCATTGCCGTTCTTATCAAGTCAATTCAATTTTGTCAGCAATTTTGCATTTTATCTAGTGGAATGTGTCAGCGCTTGCTAAGGTGTACCGTTTGCTGTACAGGAGTGGTAGGCATGTTAAAGACTGTAAGGTTGCCCTGCATCTAAAAATAAAAGATTCTGGCAGAAAGCTAATGGAAATCTGCGTCACACATTTTTATTTGAAAGAAATCAGATCTGGACATAAGAAAGGATTTGTCTTAAAACTAGCAGACTAGCACAGTGCTTTTATTTGAAGGAGTAAATCATGTCTGGACATAGTGAAAGGTTTATTTTCAGTGTTGTAGGCAAATATTGGTAATACTACTGCAATGCCAAAGATGTAGTGCTTCTTTTTTCTTTTTTTCTAATCTAGCTGAAGTTCCTTACCTATCCAGAAATACATGAACTAAAATGGAGCGTGCCTTTCTGATGTCTCCCAATAGCTCTCCAGTAGTGCTTCTGCATGCTGATAAGGCTGTCTGTTCCTATCTTAGCACCAGGTAACTCTCAAGGTTCACATGTGCAGGTGGGGCTGTGCTTTGAAAAGACCTGTGCTGCATCTCTTAGTTAAAACAAAGAACCGAGTTGTTCTTGTTGTAGCATGTGCAGTGACTTAGGGCTTCTGCCAGACTGTTAAATGTACAAATCCATTTAAAAACTTGGACCAGTATGTATGGATCCGCAAACTATCGTGTAGCAATGTTTGGTTTTACAAAAATAAGCTAGTGAAGTGAGGTAGCCACCTTGCAGTGAGAGCAGAGCAAGCCCACTGGCACTGATAAGGACATGGTTAAAGGGCAATTATTGTGGAATGCCTCGTGTGCCATAAATCCACGCCCTACCTCACCTTGCAGCAGCTCATTTAGGTAGTGTCATCCTCACATCTTCCTATAAAGTAGAATCGGTTTTGGTAAAACAACAACCTGGGCCCTTTTTAATATTGTTCTGATGAGCACATGGAGAATACATGGATGATGTTTATCTGCCTTGGTTCTTGCTGTTCCTGGGCTCACCAGGACCAAGTGGGTGCTTCGTGTGATTGTGAGAGCGGCTGTGCACCAGGCACGTAGCTCTGAACGTCCGGGCTTGGTCAGGAATTCTCTCCTGAGATGGGACCGCAGCAGGTGGGCATACGTTCCTGCTGTTATGAGCACATCTGAAATGCACACGGACCTGATGCATGCTCTCAACAGATTGGTGAAAAGCTTGCTGAAAGGCATGATTTTTATTTTTACTGCCTCAGTATAAAAAATGCTGCCCCCCAGCCTGCTTGCTGTGTGTGTTAAGTAAAGACATGCATCATTTATTCTTTTTTTTTTGGTGTCCTGCACATGATGAGCTTACCACATGTGCCCAGCTCATGCACTCTGTGTCTAGTAGGTCTGACTGCCAGCAGTCAGTGCACACACATTGTAGGGTTGGTCTGTGAAGTGGCCATTTATCAAGAATTTCTGAATACTTGGTAGCCCAGCTAGCTAGGTAACTGTTAGCAGTTACCCAACACCCAGAAATCACAGAGAAATGGCCAAATGAACTCTCTGGAGTGGAAGGAGAGGATCTGTGTGGGAAGAAACCCCCAGAAGCTTGGCAATGCCATTTCCTTACTGGTGAATGATTTTCATGGTTTATTACACAAAGCACTACAATTATTTTACAGTTCTGGATGTTTGGCACTTTCATTACTTTCTCTATGCCAAGCTTTAACTTTGTACCAAGGACAGAAACCTTGGAAAACCTTTTGTTATTGTCCTTTTCCCTTTGCATCCTTTCTGTTTCAGCTGAAGTCCATATTTGTGACCTAAGGTTTCTGGTTAAACCTGTATTTTACCATTTCTGACTGTGTTGTGATTCTGGAGGAATATCACCATGCCCTCTTTGCTGGCCCTTACTGATTGCTAATGGCCTGAAAAAAGGGAAATTAGGATGTGAAGTTTGGTTTCTTGGGTTCATTGGGCTAACTGGGGATGAGGGGAATGTGGCTGGAGCAATTATGGACCTTAAGAAGCCAGCTCAACCCATTTTGTTTATTACTTACATATTTTGACTATGCAGATCTTTTTTTGCTTGTTTATCTCTCTGATTGTTTAGCTCACTCTTGTCCAGTCTGCCTGGACATATTTGCTGCTGTTAAGTTCAGAGTGATCTCTTTGTATTAATTGCTTAGAAGTCATCTAGCCCAATTGTTTGCCATAATAACTGAAAGCAAGTACAGAAAATGAGAATGCAGATTAGGTGGATTTGTTTTTAAATTAAATGAGTGGAAAATATTTACAAGATTCATTGTTTTCTAAATGCAAAAGCTGCTATTGAATTCCTGTTTGCCTTCATCTTAAGTAACCAGGTATTTCTGGGAGCCTTCCAGCAATGTTTTTATTATATCAGATGCCAGAGTCCTCTGCAGGATGACCTGCCAGGGCCCTTGGACACTTTCTCTACTGACCTAGTGGTTACGTCTGGGAATCTTTTGATACAAAGGTGTGTAGATCAGCCGCTGCCAGAAAGCTTGTCCCAAGCACTGATCATTAGGAGCTCATCCTGGAAGTGCTTTGGGGAATGCATGTCATTTACTGGTAGCCTTATCTGGCCTACTTTAATCTTTCCTCTCTTTGTTTGCACAGTCTGAAGTGCTCTGGCCTCATTATTGGCACTTCAGAAACACAGGCTTAATCTTCCTTTGTGGTTTGTCCTAAAATTCCTCTTTAGTATAAGAACCTATTCTAAGCAGTTGTTACATTGGTGACTATGATACACCTGTGATGTTTTGAGAAATTAATATATTTTACCTGGCCAACAGATAAAGCTAGGAAACAAACAAACAAACAAAAAACCAGATTTACTTTAAGGAAGAAAATTGCTTCTTCACTGTCTGTAAATTCATCTGTCACAGCAACTGACTGGTTGGAAAAAAATATATATATATTACTTCTCCCTAAAATCTTGTTTTGCTTTTGAGGAAACTTAATGGCCATCTTCCCAGCTCATGATAATCTACTCTTTCACTTAAATAATCAGTGAAAGTGAAAATGGGTTTGAGCTCACCAGATCAAGAGGGGAAAATGATTTTACCTCTATGTATTCAGATTAAGTGGGGGAGATCCTGTGATTGCTTCATCAGCATCATGTTCCCTAAACTTGTGTCTGGTTTGGCTGCTTGGTTGCCATTTCAAGATGCTCTTCAGAATGCACTTGGAAGGTCTCGAAGACAAATAGTGTGCTGCGTGCTGGTGCAGATAAAATACAGCTGGTGGGCTGTGGGAGTTGAGAGATGAGAGCAGAGACATGACTTCTCCTTTCTTTTCTTTCACTTGCACAAATTTTTGTTTTCCAAATCATAGCAGGAAGTCTCTTCATTTTTTTCCATTATTTCTATACACTGTGAGCAGTGCTGCCTAGGAGATGTGTACTGTTCAGATGCAAAGGAGCAGAGACACGGCAGTTTTCCTATTGCAGAAATCCCACTGAACTGCAGCTTTTTCTGTCTCTTCATCTCATCCACCTTGTATTGGTGGTGCAGCTAGAAGAGCAAAGCACCCTCCATCCACATCACCTTTACAGAATACTCACAGAGCACTTGTATTCTGCCTCAAAAAGAAGGTTGGAAAACAGCAGCGGACTCATGCTGCCACCCTTTCCTGCCAGGATCATTGGCTGGTGTGTACTGAAAGATAATTTGGACCAAAGCAAAGAGGAAACTGGTAGCTAGGCACTGCATAGACAGCTGAGCAATCACTTGGTATCAGAATACCACCGAGTTTGGGGCTTGAAGTTTAAACTTATCCAGCACAAATCTCTGATTAAGGTGAAATGGTTAAGGTTCGGACTGGGTTAGTGATTCACTCTGTTAGAAATTCCCAAATTAAAAATATGAGCAGCCTTTCAATAATACATGCTAATTGCCAGAACTGTTTCAAGGGGAAGGATTTGATTGTCCATCGCTCTAATAGCCCTAGCTGCTGTAAATAATTTGAAAATCTGTCTTAATTGCTTTGTAAGCACTTTAGATTACTGTATTTATCCATTTAATCATCTTCTCTATAAATATATTTAAAAATAGGATGATTAAATAAGCTTTTCTTCCTTTCCTGATAGAAACAAAAGGGGACCTCAGCCTCCTTGCAAGGCTTGTTTTGAAAACATCTAATAATTATAGGATGAATGAGTGATTTGTATTGCTTATTTATGATGCCTCATCTGGATTTGCCCTTGCCTGTGAAGCTTCATTTGGACCTAAATTAATTAGATGACTCTAATTAAAGGAAGGCCTTTGACTTAGGAGCAGGAAAACGTGTTCGCATGGAGACTACACCCTCGTCTTGATCTGACAGCATCCTTGAATGATAGCACTATGTCATAATTAGGCATGTCAAACAAGTTAAAGAAGATGAATCAACTTATAAGTGGTCCCAGAGGAAGAGGTGGAGGATGACTGATCTCCAGAGGAGGTGCAGAGAGCAGAACACATAGGGTTTCTTAAGTGAGAGGTATCCTTAGCTCCCAATATTTCTGTAAGTACCCAATGGCTAATATTTAAGTTCTGAAGCTTGGAAACATCCCTTAAGTGCAGAGGTGAAGGAAGCAAACGCCTCTAAAATAAAAGGTAGGAGAGTGAGCAGTAACACTGCTTGTGCACAAAAGTAATGTAGCTGTGTTGGGTAAGTAGAACAAAATAATTCATTTTTAAAGAAGTAAAACCCAGATCTTAAGAACACCAGTCCGCACAGCGCTTGGCTACCTTCTGCCTGTTCTACATAGTTCACTGTGCGTGTTTCAGCAAGTGCATGCACTTAGTCCCTCTGGGAACTCACACAAGTAATCAGCATCCTTTTGAACATGGACCTCCACACACCACAACCTTTATGAATCATTTGGTTCAGGGGTGATTCTCCAAAACTGCTAAGCACTGTTGAGCCAGTGTTGAATTAATGATTGAAATAATGTTTACATCTGATGTTGGGGCTGCTCAGATACCTACGTGTGGGTGCAAGTGCTGCCTGAGAAGGAGGTATCAGCGAATTATAAAGCAGACTCAAAATACAAAGTTGTGTCCTTGGTTCCTAAAACTGTGTGACAGCATTCAGAAATGGTTAATATTTCTCAGGACATTTTAGCAATGTTCTAGTAATGTCAAATGGACAGCCCAAGCATAAACTTTGTTCCTATTCCTGTGGCTGGGCCAACATCCATGGTCGTCTTATTAGACTTGATTAGAGACCAGCAGCCCTGGTACCAGAGGAAGAGTAGGGGCTTTGAGTGCATGACAAGGACAATGTCAGGATTCTACTTACAAGGCTTTATTTCTGAAGAGAGAACTGCAAACAGGAGCAGGAGGAGCAATTGTGAGTGATTTTTCTGTTTCTTGGCTTTTCTGGAGAGGAAGCCACTGACTCAGAGGTCTCTAAACACCAGGAAGCACTTCTTTACTGTGTGGGTGACAGAGCATTTACCAGAGAGACTGTGGCATCTCCCTCCTCGGAGATCTTCAAAGCTGACTGGACGTGGTCCAGGGCAGCCTGCGCTGGGGAGGCCCTGCGTGAGCAGAGGACTGCACCAGATGACCTCCAGGGGTCCCCTCCAAGCTCAACCATTCTGTGATGCTGTGAAAATGATATTTTTGTAATGGTTTATTATGCAAACTTTCACAATATTGCAAGAATTAAAAAAATAAAAAATATATACCCTTCATCGCTGGAAGAAGATAGTTAAACGTGGAAAAAAATCAGGTAATTTTACCAATGTTTTGAGCCTGTAACTGCTGAGAGATGAGAAAATGGTGTAGAATGAACCCGTGACTTTGGGATTTTTGGCATTAAATGAAGGGATCAGACCCATAGGATGTAAGTGAAATCCAGTAATATCTTCTAGTTGAGGTCAGGGTTCAGTCTGCAGATAGAGCTGTGTGATGATAAGGCGCAGGCATTAGTCAACAGTCATAAAGCAGAGGCAGGCTGTCATCTGGCGAGTTTCTTCCTGCTCGCAAAGAAAAAAAAAATAGCAGCATGTTTATCTTCTAAGATGTTAACTCTAAACAGAGTAAGGACATGGTGAAAGCTGTTCTGTTACATAGAATTAATAGTCAAGATGCTTTTTCAATATTAAGGCCATTTATTCTGAGAAGAAGGTACGAAATGAAAATTACAACTGAAATGCTAGTTGTGAAATGGACAGAGGGAGAAGATGGGAACCAACCTTCAGTCTACTCCAACCTGCCATAGGAAATTTCAGAACTTGGCACCCAGCTGAAGGACATGTCGGTGCAGTAAAACCAGTGCTTCCAGCTCATGGGATACATCTGGGGAACTCTGAAGCAAGGGAGGCAAAAGCATCTTGGAAGGTATCCAGCTGAACATCAGATGGGTTGCGCTCTATGTTTGTGATACTTTTGTTTTCAATCTCCTACCATGACCTGAAATCTTCCTCATGAACTTCTGTTTGTTTTGTCATTAAGATCATTTGGCACCATAGGGGACAAGGACACTCAGGATGACATCAACATGCTTTGGAGTTCACAGATGAGAAATAAAGGATGTATTTGTGTATCCCTGTGAGAGGTCAGTGATCACATGAGCATGGGAAACACAAGAGTTGACATGATTTTAGATCATAACACAAAGGACAACACTGAGGTAAATCAAAAGCTAAGGCCTCTCTTGCAAGGGAAAGAGGAAAGAATGATTCCCACTACTTTGGGGAAATGTTAAAGCACCACCTGAGGGGCTTTGCACAGGGAAAGGCATTCTAAATATTTTAAGGAGGGAGGCAAGAAAACACATGGAGTAAGAAATACAACTCGCAATTTTACAGATCCTCCTGAAATAATGGATGCCATCTTTGAGGGGAGTGTATGATCCTCATCTGGTTTTGGCTCAAGCATAGCAGTGCAGGTTAGTGAGTAGATATCTTACAGATTGCTGTAGGTTCAGATTTAAGTATTGACCTCCCTGAAAGCAATATGAAAGTGCAGATGTCATACTCTCTTTTGCAAGGAACAACTACGTACATATGTGTAAGCATATGCAAAGCAAAAAGAACTCTGATTCATGTCTGAGAAGATAAGTCACCTCATCAACACTGTTCCAAAGTGCTTGCCAGATATAAGTTATATAGAATAACAAGACTAACAGCTGAAGTCTCCTTAAATTGTCATTGTGTGGTCTTAAAAAAGGCTTTTTTTCCCCCTAAATGCAAGTGAAATTGTTTTGTTCACAAATGAAGCAGCTTTACATAGTATCTGCTCTCTCAGGTGCAATAAGAGTTGCTAGAATAGAGGTCTGCAGCCAGCTGAGGGGTCAGTCTTTGCTGCTGATGTGAACTGGTCCAAGAGCAGGCGGTCAGCAAGGTGCGTAGCCTGGCCCTCCTCCGCCTGCACTGGCTGCCTGTCTGTGCCCCGCAGCTGTTGGTGGCTGCCAGAGGCCAGATCAGAAAGATGACAAATTCATCGAGCTAATGTCTAATTGTCCATTTTCAGGTGCTCTTTCCTGAGCTCGACTTCATCTTTCTTGACGAACAGCAATTTAAAGTGTTTTCCTACTCTGATAACTGCATTCAATTCACTGCTGCAGTGAAATTAACAAACGGGTTTGATCGATCATAATTTTCTGTAATTCTAATAGTTTTCTGAGATTAAACTGATGAGGAAAAAATGTTCCTTGCAGAAGCTAGCTGTCTGGCATTATCTCATAACAAACCAACTCCTGAAATTTACTCAGTGAGTTATGCAGCTCCTTAACCAGGCCAGATTAATCTTTAGATAATGTTTGATTGCTCTTGATTACATTTTTTTTTTTGTTCTCCTTTTGCTGTAATCAGTATTAGCATAATAAACAGCTATATAGTTATGTTAAAAACCAACGCTTAAGCTCAAAGATCAGAAAGTGATATACAAATAACCTCAAGTTTCTTGTAACAGATCTGTATCTGTCTTTGGGTGAGGTGGTGGTTAATAACATGACCTGAGCTCCTGATTCCTGCAGGCACTCCCAGTCAAAGCAGCAGCATGCTGCTGTTTAAAATAGAAAGTGGCACTGTAGCTGGGACACAGGGAGAGGCTGAAGAGGCTCCTGAGCACTGGATTGCATCCCAGGTGTGTTCCTGGTGGCGCAGACGCTGTTGTTCCCTCATCTCCTCTCTTTCCCCAGGCTGGTCACTTCTCTCCCCTCCTCTCTGGTCTGAGGCTGACCTAGTTCTGCACACCCTGATGGCTTTTTCATCTCTTCTGCTCACTTTAGGTACCTTGTACCAGCCTCCTCCTCCCTCCAGTCCCTCATGTCCCTCTGAACTTTGTGCACATCACTGCCCAAGCCTGCAACCCCCTCTCCCTCCCCAGCCACCACTCCTTTCTGGAGTGCCCTAAATCCATCAGTGTCCCACAGCTTTTCCCCATTTTGCCTGCTTGGCTGGTTCCTACTGCACCCAACTGCTCTTCCTCTAATCCTTCCCTCCTTCTCAGGCAGAATTCCTTTCCAGTCTCCTTCTCCACTCAGAGCTTCCTTCCCTGGCTGTCTCCCACTCCTTACTGGAGTTACCAGTACTCCCCCTCACATCTGGCTCCCTTCTTACTCATCCCAGAACACTCATTGATTTCGAGACCCTAATCTCACTGTCTATCTGTGACCAGCTATGACTGCATCTCCTCTCTATTAGATAATCAGTTCTTGCCAGACTCTCATCTGTTTCCTCTTCCAATCTGTTTTTTTTTTTTTTGTTGTTGTTGTTGTTCCACACACCTTTATTTTGGTTAAATGGTTCTCCCTGCCGTGCTGGTGGGCAGTGCCACCAAGGCCACCAGGGGCACAGGAGACCAAACTTCCCTGGTCCTAGCTCCAGAACAGGTTTCACCTGGCGTTGCGCTGGCTGTTTGGGGCTGATGTGTGCTTTGCAGGGCTGGAGTCCAGAGCTGTGCTGAGATGGAGCCAACTCAGGCAACTTTATGTACGAAACCCATTGCTGCTATTACTGCTGGTATCTTTAAGTGCTTCCATGTTGTTCTGCTCTCCTTGGGAGTGCTTGTGGTAACTTTTTGTCTTCAAAAATAGACTAAATTGGTTTTAAACAAAGGAGATTGGAGGCTAGCTGGTGTTGTCAGTACAGATTTTGATACCTGTTTCAGTAGGGCTAGGATTTGTGTCATGATGGTCACTGGTTCTTATTTCCATGCTCACAGCATTCAAAGCCTAACACCCTGCATCATCTCTGTAGGGTACCTGTGTGTGTGTGTGTCTTGAGGAATTAGCTGAAAACATAAAAACTCTGTAACTAAGTAGTAAGAAGTCAAAATATAGCCACGTAAGCCTGCACTCTAAATTGTGCTGCTTCCTGTTTATGTGTGCGAGTCTCTATTATATAATGTGCACTTTCTCAAGGAATATGCTAACAAGTCAGGTTTTGCCCCAAATTGAAGTGCATCTTGTAAGAATAAACACAAATTAATTCCACTCTGTAGTAGCCCTGGATTTTTATTTTATTCTTTATCCTGTATATAAAATCTTAGGGAAGTTGTATATAAAACCAGTCACTCCAAACATTTGAGAAGCTCTCTAACACAAATTGCTATTTTTATTTTGCTAACGGATCTAATTTTTTTTAATAATTCATAAGACCTTCTCTACCTTTAACACTTCAGTGGCACAGAAACAGTAGCTGTAACTTGTGTTTGCACATGGGATTCCAGGAGGAATTTTTGAAGGTGGAGAGAAAGAAACCAAGGTCAAAGACCTACAGGGTGCTAATAGATAGAAAGTGGAAGAGATTGGAGATGGACTTGGAAAGACAAAACTCCTCTGAGGGAAGTAAAAGAGAAGCAGAAGGCTGACAGTGGAGGAGAGAGAAGGCAACGCTAAGCAGAAGAGTGTGAGCGCCTGTGTCGAAGGAAGGAAGGTGAGGATGCAGCACTAAGGCTGAGATCATTGCAAACTTTGGCAAGACAGGTTTAATGAAATTACAGATTGCGTTATATCTGAATGTCACCTGGTACGAAAAAGGGTGCGGCCCAGTATCCTTTTGTGTAGTAAGTAGGGATGTCACAGCAGCAAGTCTGAGGAACTTGTCATGCATCTAGAGCAGGCAGCCTTCCAAAACGCTTCCAAAACTCCCAAAACTGGCTGTTGCCAAGTTTAACTTTGTTCTTACTTCCATAAGTATATCAAGAAAATTTATATAAATAACAAAGGTAATGACAAAAGATGCCTGATTGTTATCTGTGGAGTTACACAGTCCTACTGGGCAGAGGGACTGCCCTATCTCCATGGCCACGCTGTTGACCCGCTGTCTCTAATAGGCACTGTTTTTCTGGGCAAGGAATCCCATAGGTTTTCAGAGCACCTCTGGTGACGTTATACTTGAGGGATGCTGGACAGGACTGAATGTGAATAAAGGTTGTGTGATTTGGCTGCTTGTTCATTTGGAAATGAGTCCACTGACCAGTTGGCAGCGTAGCTGGTGTCAACTGGTCCCAAATGAGGCAGCTTCAATGTAGATACATGGTGGGGATGAATTAAAATTTTGCCAGCTATGGAAAAAGTGTGTTAATACACTTACTAGTTTTCATCCATTGCTGTCATAGTCTTTAATGGAAATGCATGACCAATATTAATTACAATTTTACTTTACATGGAAAATGTCTGGCAGTAGGAGTGTACAAAGTAAATATAACACAGGAGAAAACATAGAATACACCAAATAGAGTTAGAAATTATTTATTTTTTCCATTGCTTTTTCTTCCATATTACAGTCTAACTTATATTTCTTATCTGTGAATATTTATTTGCAATTTTAAATCCATTCAATTTTATCTTTTAACTATAAATATGCTAGGATGAATTCAGGAAATGAAGAATGACTTGTACTCGGATTTGCCTTTAGCATTCAGTTCTAAAGTAAAAAAAAAAAAAAAAAAAAAAAAAAAACCTTGGAAAAAGTACTTCCTCTGTACTTAAAAATATATGCTTTTTAAATTTCTGTGCAGATTACTCAGTTTGGCAGATTGGCAGTATGCTCAAGCTAGGATCTGAATAGTACCAAGTATTTAATTTCATTACCTTAAGAAAAATATTTAAGATATTAAGGGTGGATAGGGAGAGACTTGGAATACAATCCACAATTTTATTTTTCTGAGTATTGTTTACATTGGAAACAGTCAATTCAGGGGGGTACTGACTTTCCCTTCATCAGTTCTCTTCAAACCAAGCCTAAGTGTTTTCTGTAAGCCAGATTTTCTGTAGGCTTCAGCCCACTAAAACTGTGGGTTTGATGCACAGTCAGTTGGTAAACTCTGAAACTGCAGGTGCATAACTCAGAGGAGATAATAAATAACAACGCCCCCCTCGCTGTGTGTGGGAAGCTTTCCTGAGTTGTTGCTTTTAATGTCCTGCAAGGCTGTGGTGCATGTTCTCAGGTACAGAAACAATGAAAATGAAGCATCACAATTAAGGAACAAAATATGGCAGCTGCAATCTCTGGCTTGCAGAGTAAAGCAGAGTGGAGAGCAGTTTCCAGCCTATGAGCAAACTTATGCCTCTGCCATTGTTTCTTTAGCCAGGGACAAATTGCCTAAAAGTGCTTTGCATGTTCTGACCGAGTTACTGGGAGAAGCTTTCCTCTTGTCTTTCTGAAACAATCCCAGATGTGTAACTGGAAAACAGGCTGGTTAGAATCCAATATTTGTATTGAGAAAACTTTTCTGTGGGCTGGCTCATTTAAACGGGACTGCTGAAGTGAGAAAGGTGCTACCTACTGTGAGCGTGGACACAAAAATCCAGCCTTTTGCCTGCCCCTCTCACCTGCAATGTGTGCTGTACCAACCAGTACTGACCTGTTTGTGTCCACTCAGGTTTCAGAGGCAGTGTCTCCAAAACAAGGCTTTCTTTAAAGCCTCTGAGCTTGCAGTGATAAATGGGTCAGCCTCGTGGATACCTGCAATTCTGAGTGTTACGCAGCCTCAAAACTTGGCCTTTCATTTGTTATTGTTCCAGAAGAAGTCTCGTGAAAAGGCTGTTTTGTCCAGAGCCACCTCTTTGAATATTGTTTTCTTGCTGGTTGCAAATGGAGAAGGTTCAGCTCTTTCCTGAGAAGTCAGTGGGTGTTGAGCCTGCCTCGCTGGTTGGGAAACACACCTTTTGATCGGTGGCCCTGGAATCAAGATAGCTGGGTCCTATTATATTCCAGCTTGTGCCTGCACATGTCTGGTCAAAGCATGGCACTTGCAAGCTTCATGGGGGGTATTATTTATTTACTTGAATTTACTTTTTTCATAGTGCATAGTCTTCCTCTGGCTAGGTTGGGGTGCCCTATTGTCGAGCTGACTTTCCTTCAGTTCCAGGAATGTGACTCTGCTTGTTTTGTTAATGCTTAGAGAAGCTGGTGCTAAAGATAGTAACAAAGAATCACGACTATAAAGGTAAAGAAAGCTAAGAGAAAATCTGGGAACTCTTGAGTATGAAAGTCTTCAGGTTTGGTGCTTAGCTTTTGTATTTGGATTTTTTTATTTGTGATCAAATGAAACTTTGACAGATAGGTTCACAGCTAAGCTGACTTTCGATCTGAAAGGCTAAAGAGCTTTTCAAACAAACCACTTCACTTCTTTTTTATTGGATCATAAAGCTGTCTTCCCTGATGCTTCATGGGAATGAAGCAATGTTCAAGAGAGGCTTTGCCTGCAGAATTTGACATTTTCAGAGACTAGAAAAATTGAGACTTCTCAGCTTCTTTGTCTGTCTTCATCTACAGTTCATTGCCACCCCAGCTGGAGAGGTGTTTAGTCATTCTAATACTGCAAAATACAAGAGAAGTAAAACTGTTTGTTTGTTTGTTTGTTTGTTTTTAAAAAAAAAGCATTCTGGCAGACCACTTTTCTAATTACTTATTTGCATCATTATTTCAGCTTAGCCTTCTTTGTTGACTCCTAGGCTTTCATCACAGAGGATAAATACAAGGAAGAGCAAAATAACTAGCTTTTAGTAAAACCCTCAGAACACAAGTGATAGAAAATCTGTTATCTACATATGCTGAAAAGCTTAATGAGTGTGTAGCAGGGCTACAGGGCTGTCAAAGAGGAGAGGGATGGTTTTACAGGGGCTTTACACTGGAGCATAAGCAAATGCATTGCTTTGAACTAAGATGAAAAATATTTGCAGAACATTTCTTCACAGCTCTGGTTGGTGCAAAATACACGATCCTGTGAGAACAGATGATTTCCTGCAGGATGACTAGAGTGATGAGCAAGAGGATTGTAGAACCAGCACTATGAAGCTTAGGTTTTAGTAGTTAACATCACCAATCTCCCAAAGGCTAAGCCTCTTATCAGGAAAAAACATCTAGCTATGAGCATCCTGCGTGTTCCTCTGGAAACTGCATGGCTGCAAGGTGAGACTGGAGTGCTGCTGCCTGTGCAGGACAGGCTGTGGTGTGGGGAGCTGCACCTCACAGCTTGCAACCCCTTGCAAGCCTCTACTTATAAAGCTAGCTTTTGGTTTGTTAGTTTGAAATCTAACTATTTTTATTATGAAATATACATTATTGTTGTTATACAATTCTATTTCATTATTTTATTATGCTCAGAGAAATGAAGATTGTTGTTGATCAACCATATGAACAGGTATGAGAATGAGTGATGCTGAAGAGGTACCCTGAAGTGTGGGATGTTGTGATCCCTCATGCATACCTGTGACTTGACAGTTGTGGTCACAGTAAAATGAAGCCCTTGGGAATGTAGAAAATAGACTCATTAGATAACAGTGGAATTTGGGCTCTTTCAGAGAGGACAGGTCAGCACCAGCCACAGGAAGAATGTGCAAGAAGGACTCAAAGTAATGCCAACCCAGCCTTGTCTGTTCAAAAGCAGTGCCTCTACACCAGACTGCACGCTTGGATCCAAAATCAAAGTGGTTGCATTAGAGAAATGCTGCACCCTGTCATGTAAGAACTTGTAGTTTGGACACTGCTTAGCACTGATGAGGCTGCACCACTTACTCCTTTTGAATTATGTTCCCTCAGGGGTGCCCCCACTCTGTTTCAGCACTTTGTGGGGGCAAGTAAGGAGCATGAGATGCACTGCTCTTCAACGTGATGTGCTCCTTGACACTTTCACTGTAATCTCAAGAAGCAATTTTTCTTACAGTCCTGCTTGCTTTAGATATAAGACTGATTGTTTCTGTGGAAATCAGGGTTCCTGAAAAATATAAGCAGGATGAAGCTTTTAATAGAATGAATTTGGATGGAGAAAAAAAGTATCTGGCGTCAATTAGTTTTGACAGAGAATACCACGAATACATAACACCTGCCTACTTCCTTCCCACTTCTGTGGATGTAGAAGAGTCTTATCTTTGTGTTTGATTCTCAAACATTGGCCAACACTTGCTCATCCAGAGGGAACGCCCCTTCTATACAACTCTTTTCATTGACATAGAAGGGCTTGTTTCTGATTTTGGCAGTTGGGTGTAGCACAATGTCAACGTAGTTATGAATGTTACACAAATCTAAATAGAAATAAATAATCTCAGATTTTTTAATGTGAATAAATAGACTAAAGATATGTATTTAGGATTGTGTATTGCATTGCATCACTATGCAGCTTTATAGGCTTTCAGGTAGAGCAACAAGTTGTCATATCCGGGTCTGCATATATCACTCTCTCTTAATCAGCACTGTGGTGTGCAAAGTTGGTAAAAGCATTTATTTAAGATCTTAATATTACTTCTAGAACAACCGAAATTGTTTTAGAGTGCCTGCTGAATTCTAACAGCAGTGAAGTACAAAAGACATCTGCAGCTTACACACAGATCCAGAGCTGTAGGCACATCCCCTGAGAGCACAATGCTGATGCAGCCTCTCTTGGCTTCTTTTGTGAATTCCAGAAATATGCTATAGAAAATCCAAGCTACAGGCTTGAGCTGGTAAAAAGGGTGAAGCTGCACTATTCCTTATAATGAACAGGAGGTTCTATGTCATGAGTCTGGTATATACATTTTTAAAAATGTATTATTTAACCTTAAAGGTCCCAGTGCTGAGGAAAGATGAAAACAGTGGAGTTATACAACACACAAGTATTTTAGGGTATCTTTACTTTAAACCTAGTCTTCCTCTTACTTGTTTAGAGTCATGCAATGTTGCTTAGGTTTGGCTTGGTTTTGGATTTTAGCTGTACAGGAAAGAAATTCAGTTACTTACAAGGGAGAGAACAACTTCTATAATACTTCTGCACCACACGTTTTGTGTTTTATGGACTTACACTTGTTTCTCAGCACGGCATTCCTTTGTCAATAGGGAACATCTAATTCAGCCTTTTTGTTGTTGTTGTTGTTGGTTTGCAACTACAGAGCACTGGCTTGTAATCTCCTCATACCTTACAAGCTGTTTGTCACCAGAGGCAAAGCTGAGGTTTCTCTAGCATGTACAATCAACAGTTGAGCAACGGGGAACGTCTCCCTTGTCGTGCCTTGCATGCCATTAGGTTTGGGGCACTGTTATTTGTTTCCCTCTTGTGAGTTAGACATAAATTAGAGTTCCCAAGTATTTACTATGTTTAAGTATCCCATGGCATTTCTTTTCTGAACTGTGTAATTCAGAAGTCAACACCCAATCTTTCTTCATGCCTGCGACAACTGCTGATGTTTGCAAAGCATTGTGCATTGTCATAGCTCTGAACTCTCAGAGCGAGGTGACTGTGGTAGACTGTGGTACAGTGCAGTAACACGGCTGTAGCACAAGGGCCTCCGAAGATGATTGCTGCTTTAGGTGGGCATTATCTCTGCACTAGTTAAAACGTCCTCTCTGCAGCTCTGCTTGGGTCGTGAAGGCATGCCGTTTCAGATCTGGAGTTGGTTTGGCAGTAGGTCAACAAACCCAATACTGATACCATATTTACAGGTAAATCTCAGACCTCTGTAGAGATCACTGATAGACAGCAGGCTCAGACTGTGGTCCAGCCTATTTCATAACTTGAGATATGGTGTTGTTTTTTTCCATTTCTCTTCTCCTTCTTGAAGGACAGTCCCTTAATATTCATAGGGCTTTGCTTCTCCTGTCTTCTGGCCTTACCCTGCTGCTCAGAGCATGGGTTTGGTTCTGGTTCCAACTCTTCTCTCAGAAAGACCCATCCTAGGGAGGAGCCTCACAACTGATGTGTCTAAAGTCCTCCAGTCCTCAATCTAGTCCAAGGGACAGGAAAGTTACTTATCACTGCCTTCTGGGAAGTCAAAATGCCAAGGTTATTTCTCTGACATCAATCATCTGGGATCACAGTATACTGAATTAGTTCAGAAAATGAGTTTAGGGAAAAAATTCAATTGAGCAAATATTTGTGGACTGCATTTTCCATTAGCAGAAAAAAATAAAAAAGTTTTTCTGAAGTGGTACTGTGGTAAGTACCACTGAACACCTGCTGAAAGAGCAGGTCTGTCTTCATTGAGTGTGGTTGACTGGAAGCTCCCAAGAGTAAGCCTGTGAGGATAAATCTCACTATTTCAGTACCTCTCTCGATTATCAGTCATGAACGAATGGTGGTTATGAATTCCTCTGGTGCGCCGCTTCTAGCACTTTTGTGTAATTCTCAGGGCTTTTATAGCTTCCTTATCCATATGTTAAAAACAAGAGTCATTGTGTGGAGGTAAGTGAAATATAAATGCTAAGTATTTGTTAGAATTTTGCAAGGCATTGGCAGATTTGGCAATAGAACATAATCTGGTGACTCTTTTCTCATAGAAAGTCATGCATAATGTTAAAAATCTCCCCATTCCTTTTTCAGCCTTTTATATTTTCATTCAACAAGATGGTGACTATTATGGTAGTTTTAATTTCACTGAGTTTATACTCTGAAGAGACTAGATTTCCAGGGTGTCTACCGTTAAAAGAAGGCAGATGAATCTATTTTAGATTAAGTGTTTTATGTAGGGGAATGAAATGACTTTTGGAGGTATCCACATTTTTCCAATGACTAGAAATGAATCTCTTGCTGTTGCTGTGGTGGCCAGAGGGTGTTTACACTTGGGAGAATAAGGGAAAGGATGAGAACAAGTAACCAGCTGAAGAGAAATAGGACAACATAACTTATCACATCTCTCACTAAGTCATATAGAAAAATGGAAGGTGAACTGAAATTGTGGAAATTAATTACAAGTCAGTAGCTATATCTTACAATTAAAATCCTGGTTTTAAAGTGGATGGTCAACACGTGCTTCCACATAAATGGTCTCCCCAGAGAGTGACCTTCCAGTACCTAAAGGGGGCCTACAGAAAAGCAGGAGAGAGACTCTTTGTCAGTGAGTATAGTAATAGGACAAGGAGTAATGGCTTTAAATTTAAAAAGGGTAGATTTGGATTAGATATTCAGAATAAATTCACTCAGAGGGTGGTGAGCCCCTGGCATAGGCTGCCCAGAGAAGCTGTGGGTGTCCCATCCCTGGAGGTGCTCAAGGCCAGGCTGGATGGGGCTTTGGGCAACCTGGTCTGGTGGGAGGTGTCCCTGCCCATGGCATGGAACTGGGTGATCTTTAAGGTCCCTTCTACCCAAACCATTCCATGATTCTATAAAGCTAGGAGGAGTATTGAAAGAATCTGCTGAAAACTTGCTCTCTTTCTCTCTTCAGCTCTACATTTATCAAATTTACAGGAATTGATCTTACTTTGTTTCATTGCGAAGTATTGGGTTGAATACAGGATACAGAAGGATCTTTTTCTTCTTCTTCAGTGGGAATTAGGGATTTACACAGAAGCTGTATTTTTCCAAATGGAGACAGTTAACCTCAGCACCATCAAGATCGTGTACTTTCTTGTCTGTCTGTATCACCAGAAATGCCAGCTTGCAATAACGTCATTAAACACACAGATCTTTCTTTGAGTTCTTTGATGATATTCATCATGTCCATAAGTGCTTTTTACCTCTTCTTGGCAATTCCTCGGTGTTCTTGTAAACAGTCACTGTTAGATTTAATCAGATTTCAACATCTGCATTAAATGAATGTAAAAGCAGTAGTGTTGAGAAGAAGGACTTTTAACATGAATTAATGATCAAAGAAAGGTGGAATTATTTCAGAGTTTGCTAAGGTACCTGGAACATGTATGTGTTGTCCTCAAATTGCTCCTATGAGTCAGTAGAAAAGACATGTTTAAAGAAATTATCAAAATTGGAAAGTTTTGTACTTTCCTTATAAAGCACGTTATATTAAGATTCTGGCAGAGCTTTTTATTTAACTACATTCCTCATGTGGTGCTTCGTTTATTGTCTACACCCATTATCTTTTTTTTTTCTTCCTCCTTCCCTTTTTTGAACTTTTAACTTTTAAACTTTTGTATTTGATGACATTTGTGTTTTGTTTGCTTGTAAAAGCTTTCTTTGATTCCCTGAGCTTCACTGTGGCTTGGTGTTATTAGGATAAAAATTACTTTCACGCATGGGCCCTCAATTCTTTTTTACATCTGAGAATAATACCTGTCTGACAGGGACAACAATACAAAGGCAATTGTTCTCTCTCTTTTGTGACCATTAGGAGAAAGATACACATTTCTAATCTTACGTTTCATTTGGTGATAAACACGGAAAACTTGATATGCTGATTGCTATTGACATTTTTGATTGTTTCTCTTTGTATGAAGGGAAACTCCGTGGGCTAAATGAGGCATGTCTTCAAGCCCTTGCCAGGTGGCTGTCCCTGCTCCGAAGCTAGCTCTGCTGACTAAGTCACTCAGGTTATCTACTCCTGATCTTTTTACATGAAAATGAGCTCAAGTAGCTCTTGTCCCCAGCAATTGCTATTCAAATGATGCTGCCCCCAGACATTTGCATGGAATAGCTGTGGTTAGAAGAGGATGTACAGTCAAGCCTTACTGGGAATTACTCATGAACGAAACCTCTGGGCTCACATCCCACAAACCTTTCCTCCTGTTTGAACAGCAGTCCAATTTCCAGTCCAAGAAATCTTTCCTTCAGAAGTTTTATCATTAAAAAATGCATGAATCACAAAGAGTTTTGACAAATCAGCATTCCCTAAGAGTTGAAATGTCTCGAACACCTCCACCTCTAACCTCCTTTCCCATCTCCTTCGGGTTTTAGGCAATGTTTCAGAAAGGCAGTTGGGTGATCCACTACAGTTTCTCTTGAAATTCACAAAAGACTGAATATACAGCCAGTGAGACACTAGAGTATTACATTGTTCCACCGAGCTTCATGGAGAACATTGTTTTTTCCAATTTCACTTCCAAATTTCTGATTATTCTTATGCATAGTAAGAATACACATGTATTATTCGTTGAACACATGTCAGTGTTTACTGTGCTGGCTTTCTACAAAATATAAATAAATTGTAGAAAGTGTTTTGAATCAAATGTAAGAGAAACAAAATTAATTGAAAGGGCTTAAAGGTGGAGGCTGGTAGAGTGGCCACCTCCTTCTTCAGGGTCCCTGAGATCCGTCACGCTGGTTCTCCTGTGCAATGGTTTCTGTGTTGGGCAAGGCTCAAATTGCACCAGTGAACATGACTGAGTTCCCAGGAAAGGAGGGAGAAATTTCCTGTGAATTTTTCTGGTTTCTGTTTTTGTACTCAAAGGCTGTGGAGTGGTTCCCTGCTTCTCAGAGGCTTTCTTTGTCCTCGTCCTACCACTTCAAGTTTAGCTCCCATCCCGAGCTGGCCCTGTTTGCCCGTGCCTTTGGCTGTGTGCAGCAGTATCGGAGACTGAGCAGGTACTTCTCAGAGGCACGAGCTATGTGACTTGGCACCAGATGAAGGCTGTGCCAGCTGCAGTGCGTGACACACTAAATAAAATTTCTCTGCTGTCAGGCAGGAAAGTATTATTTACTGTAATGACCGAAAGCGTCCCCCATTTTGTTTCTCATGCATTTTTGGCACAGTGCTTCGTATGCAACTACATTTGGAAAATAAGAGTTTCCAGCAAGTTCACATATTCCTCCTGTAATCCTAGACACAGTGTGATCTTATGTGTTATTATTTGGCTTAAGAGCAGCTGAGGTGATGCAATGCTCTGTAAGGCAGTTCTTACTTCCAAGATCTACCTAATGAAAGAGAATACAAGAAAGGAATTTTAAAAAATGAATTTATTTTCAAAAGCCTAGACCTTGAAAAGCTTCCTTCACAAGTGTAAAACAGAAGGAATACTCTGTACAACACTTTCCTGTCTGTGGGAATGACAGGTGTGTGTTTTATCTTTAAATAGCAGTTAATCTAGTCTTTGCTTACACACCTAAGCACAGGGAGGATTATTCCATAGGTAAGTTGCTCAGATGGTTTCTTATTTTCTTTGTCACTGAAAGAAACTTGGCTACGTGGGTATCTGTGTCTCCTGTTGTTCGCAAGGCTAGCTGCATATCTGAGGAGGAAAACAGGAAAGAAAGAGTACGTGTACTCTTCAGAAAGGAAAATGCAGAGTAGCTACTGGGGTTGGAGACGTGGGAATATGTTGACCATATCCAAAATGGAAGCAAGAGCTGAGATGCACTGGGAAGCCTGGCTACTTGTGAACAGTCTGAAAAAATGGGCATGGGGAACTGGGTCAAATAACTCAGTCCAAGAGGGCGGTAACATGACTGGGAATAGCAAAAGTAGCACGTTTTCCTTGTAAGAAGGAACAAAATAGCGATCATAGCTGATACAGGTATCTCGTAGTACAAGGCCTCAGAATAATTTACAGGGTAAGAATTATTAACGTATAGAATGTGATAGAAAAGGAAGTCAAATGGAGGTAGGTTGTGCTGAACCACAACTTTTTTTGGACACAAAAAACAAAAGCCGTTTATCTTCTAGGCCTGCTGAATTCCTTATCTGGCTTCTTGTGAAATTTTGAGTATATTCCCAAAAGGAAAGAAAAATCTTTCAATCTGGAGGAAAAGTGGGACACAGATGAAGAGCTATCTGATTGACGTATGTCAGTCAGTACTGACAGGGTTCAGTGTGTCATACCAAAAAAATGAGGGCTATATGTAGTGGACTATAGCACTATGAATCAGTCTAACCATGAAAATGTAAAGTGCAGAAAGGGTGGGTAGCAAGAATATCAGCAGTAAACTATTTGCATTAGCTGGAGAAGTAAGTCTAGGTGGAGTATCTTATCAGGACAATAATTGCAATGTGCCGTCTTTGTGTAGCACCGGCAGAAGCATCTTCCAACCGCTAGCAACTCCCCTGTAGCTCTAACGCCACAGGTTAAATTAAAATTTAACTATGAATACCTAGCCAAGGCTAACATTCCTTCACTGAGGCTTGTTCCCATCTGACAGAGCTAATGCTGTGGCAAAAGTGGCCTTAGCATCCAGATTGTCCTAAAACAAGAGAAAAAAAAATAAAGAAAAAATGGAGCTGTATCTTGCAAACATTTCTAGCAATCCCTGTGATGCAAAGCCCACAAAAAAAAAAAAATAAATAAAAATAAAATAAAAATATGCGTTTTCTTATCTGTGAGTGGCTCTACTATATTACCAGGATCTATGGAACAGACAAAGCAGCAGCACGTCTGTACCTCAGCATCTCCAGATCTGAGAACTGTCTTTCCTTCTGGCAAGCTGTAAACTCTTTGGGGAGGATGAGCTCTGCACGTCTCTCCCTGACTGCTAGAGCTGCTGACCATCAGCTCTGTGTGTGTGGCAACAAATTGCAGCACAGCTGGACCTGCTGCTGGCCGTGGGTGAGGAGCAGCTTACACATTAACAGCTGCAACCTTCCTGGGAACACCCGAGCCATCGTCCTCCTTCCCTCCCTTGGTGCAGGCACGACCTTGCGAATAACTACTCAACTGTCAGATGCGCATTTATGGGGCTTAATGGCCTTATTGTGCCGTTCCCCAGCCCTGCCAGCTCTTCCTCATTGCCAAGATGTGAATCCCCTGGTTGTTCTCAGAGGGTGGTCCCAACTGTGGGTGCTTGCAGGAGGCAGTGTCTGTGGAGGGGACGGGAGGCACTGGTCACAAACCCTGTGCTGGGGCTTGTGTTGGTGATTTTAGGGCATCAGTTGAGGTCTGTCTGCTCCTGGCTGTAATGGGTTCAGCTCTGCCACCAGAAGCAGAGCACTGCGGGTGACTGTGGTCAGGCTGAGCTGGGATGGCGTGTCACAGGGTTGGGAGCAGGTGTTTGGTGAGGAGATGCATTGGTGGTGGTGTTCACAGTCCAGCTCAAAGCGGAGCATCAAAGCCAGGCCTGTGGCTATGGCAGGAAGGTTTCTACCCTTTTCTTAGATCTTGGTTAACCCCAAACTTTGTTTCCAATGGCAGTAGTGCAAGCTGGGGTGCAGCGGGCAGCCTTGACCTACCCCAAAATCAGAGGGAGCTGCTCCATGTTCGATGCTACCCAATGCTGTCACCTGGCCGAGAGGTGGCACATTTTGACCAGCTCAGTAGAAACTTTTTCAGCTTTCTCACATTGGCCACTTGAATGTTCCTGTGCTTACTGGCATGGACAGAGCTGTCACTAAGCCCCTTCTTTCAAGAGAGCACTTTCAAGCACCGGCGGTTCTCAGAAGTGGTTGTTTAAAAGACGTTTCCCTGGGCTCCCCTTCAAAAAATAATTTTAAACTCAGGACCATCCAAAATCTAGGAAGTTTAAGATAAAGATTGCAAAATAGGGAAGTGTTGGTATGTCACTTATAGTGTGACGTCTGCCACAGGTAGCATTAATTTGTCCTTCATCGGGAGTTTCTCTCAGCCAGTTGTATCTCTCTTAATCTCACATCTTCAGTGCGCTGTAGCAGATTAATTCCCTTTAATGTGAAATGCGCTCTACAGACATCAGATATTATTATATTAGTATCAGACACATTTAGCCTTATGTATTTTCTTTACAGAATACATCAGAGATGCTGGAAACTGTTCTGTATGCCTCCTCGACAGATCACGCTGGCTTTGCATTAAATACCATTTATGGGCTGCTTTAATCCTCAGAGTGCCAAATGCTAGCTGAATCTGTCTACATAGTGAATACTACACCTATTAGAAAGGGGTGGGATTAATGCAACAGGAAGCAATGCCTTTACAGAGGAAACATCAGTAAGTCGATAGAAGAAACACAGTAATGTGCTTGATTCCAAATAAATGGTTTGCACGAGCTATATCTTCTGCCCCGTTCTACCCCTTGTTGTTGTCGCTGTTAATCTGCATCATTTTCTACTGTGCAGGAGTGTTTCATTTTGCAGGTAAGTGCATGAGATGCATCATAGACGTGAAAGACCATCTGCAGCTGGTAACAACATTTACATGAGCTACTTCTGTGAGTAAAAGCGGAGAAAAGGGGACTGGGTCTAGTCTTGTACATTTGGCACATGCAGTCACATTATAAACTCCACTGGAAACCTCGACAGTTCTCTCTGTTCCCATTTTCCTGCATTTGTCTGAATGCTTGTACTTCCTACTTATTTTTTTTTTTTTTAAGAGAAATACCCCTGTGTTTCCCAAGATACCACATTCCCTACAGCCTTCATCTAGAAAGGGCAGCTGAATTTTTCCCAGTTCTCTGCATAGCTGTCAGGGTGTGCACCAAACACCTCTACAGGACCAGGGACTTTCCCCTTCTCTGCAGCACCTCTGGGGCTGCCTCCTGGCACAGCAAGCTCAGAGGCAGCTCCTTCCTACCACAGCAGCAGCACTGCTGGTCCCCGAGCACCTTGGACAGGCTCTGGTCGTGGTGCCCCACTGCCCTTACTGCAGCTAGGAGTCCCGGTCATGAGTCCTGACACTGTGCTTCAGGGAAAGGAATAACTGCAAACATACTGATTACATCCGGTAGGAGCTTCAGTATGTGGAAACATCATCCAATAATCACTCCAAAACGTCTGTTTTGAAATATCTCCAAATATTATAACACCTATATTTCATCCTCTTTTATTCAAGAACGTTTTTCAAATAAAGAAGCTCTACGGATGTTTTTAAACTCATACAATGATGAAATGAAAGGCTGATGTCGTATGTGGCATGTGTGGTGACTAACTTCAAGGTTAGAAGGAGAGAAGACATAAATCATATTTCTCATAACCACTAACAGTTTATGAGGCATTTGGAGACCAAGCTGATAAATAAATAGCAGGCCAATCCGATCAGAGCGTGGGGATCAAGGACAGCACATAACATATTTGTAAATGGGCTTTACATAATTTATGGAAATTAGCATAAAGTTACAGTTTTACAACTCTGTAAGTGTTGGGTTACCCATCATCTGTAACAGAGAAGCCTGTTTAAATCTTAATATATGCAAAATGACATTTGTTACCTTCAGGTTAAAAAAAAGAAGTCCTTCCAGAACAATTAGGAAGCAATTCTTGTCTTCTCACTGCAGTAATTTATGCTTGTTTCTCAAACACAGAAACACTTATTTTTCAAGTTAGGGAAGTCTCATTTTTGAGTTATTGTCACGTTATTGATACTGCAATGATTTTAAAGGAGGTGCGTTAGCTGAGTAATGGATTATTAAGGTTATGCTCATACTGAGTGATAGAGATACTTAGCAAGACTCAAATCATCAGTTCAGTTACATCATGTTATACCAGGAAATTTATGCTCATCAATAACCAGAAGACTAGGGCTTAAGTTTGGCTTCTGAAGAGACTACAGAGAGCAGCCAAACTCTATACCCAGAGGTTTACCAATTGGTCTGTTTTAGAGATATAAAATTGTGTTTTCCTATGCAGAGGAATTGCTCAATTTAATAGTTAACAACATCCGCCCTTTGCAGCGAGAAGGTTGCCTCTGGTTTTATACTACTTCTTTTGGCTTGAGTGACAAGCCAAAGTTTGCATTAGGAAAAAATGTTAATGATGGAGTCAGATATCCTTGACGTATCTCCGTGTATTTACCAGAAATGCTCAGATTCCTGTTTCATAAATTCAGCTTAACAACAGATCAGGGAATATTTTGTTTTGATTTCGTTTTTAACTTCCTTGGTTACTTCTTCCTGCCTCACTGCTCAAAGTCTCTCTCTGCCAGCATCGAGCCCAAAGTTCAGAGATTTATTCGATACCTTGAAGTTCTCCTTTGTGTGTCCCTGTGTTAATGGAAGCCTTCCTTTGGAAAATCAAACATTGCTCTCATTACTCCTATAATACCCCTTCAAAAAGCCAAAAATATTTTGTGTGAAAGGGTGAACTAGTCTATAAGGTGTCTTACAAATATATAGGCAAATGTATGTAAGTTCCTCTAAGTCAGTAAGAACTGCAATAAGTACCGTGTTTGTGGTAGATCTTTATTTGCAAAGGTTTACAAGAAGCTATACCACTAACAGACATAGATGGGCATCTTATCCCAGTGAGGTCACTCATTGCATGCATCTTAAAGATGGGCACCTGAAGTCTATGGAAAGTCTGTGGGGGAAGGGAAGGGAAGGGAAGGGAAGGGAAGGGAAGGGAAGGGAAGGGAAGGGAAGGGAAGGGAAGGGAAGGGAAGGGAAGGGAAGGGAAGGGAAGGGAAGGGAAGGGAAGGGAAGGGAAGGGAAGGGAAGGGAAGGGAAGGGAAGGGAAGGGAAGGGAAGGGAAGGGAAGGGAAGGGAAGGGAAGGGAAGGGAAGGGAAGGGAAGGGAAGGGAAGGGAAGGGAAGGGAAGGGCTGCCATTACATATCTCTGTATATAGTTTGTTGTGAAGGCTGAGGACCGACATCCAATTTAAACAACAAGGAGACAGGTTTGGTTCCTGTGTCATGCAGAGTATTGTCTTTACTAGACTAAAATCCTCCAAAACTACCTGCAGTTTTTATAGGCGATGGCAGGATTGGATTAAAATAGTGTATGGGGAATAGGTGCAATTGGGAGAAGTTGCTATGAGAGAAGGAAAACATTTTTCTGATGTGTGGCACAGAAAAGTCTTCTAATTACAAGATCCTACAACTATGCAGCAAAACTAGTTTGTTGAATGCAGTAAGAAAATTACTGTAGCGCTTACTCCTGAGAAATCCATCCTTGCACTGAGTTCTTTGAAAAACTTGACCTGAGGTCCATTAGTGATTATTACAACAGAAATATTAGCTGATAGTCACAAACTATTCATGTTCAGGAACTATATTTTAAGGAACGTTACTCAAATAGAGTATTTATTGGATACCAGAGAGTTTAATTTTACTGTTAATTATACAGGTTTCACTTAAAAATACATACAAAATTGGATACATTGGATAGTTAAGTTGTATGAAAAGTAAGTTTAAAGAAAAGAGATTCTCTTGCCTTACGGCAACAGGTCACCTTCAGTAACTCAACCAGAGCTGAGTTGTCTAAAAACCATCTCAGGGACAAACATTTTGAAAGGAGATACTGCCAAGGACTTTGCAATAAGTAAAAAAACATTGTCACTGATAAAAAATAATAAAAAAATAAATAAATCCATTTCTAAACTGGAATTTAAGGTGCTTAATACTGTATTTGAAATGTGCAATTCCAATACAGAATTAGTACCTTTTGAAAGAGTAGCATCTTTGTGGAAGAATATTTACTTTAACAAAAATCCTCATGCTAAGGTGCTCTCAAATCAACCTTTTAGGCAGAGGTCATTTAGGTAGAAGACAAATAAGCATGGCCATGGTAAGTGGCAAGCTGCCTGTGAGTGGCACGTGGAGGCCAGCCGGCCGGCCAGCAGAAGTGGACAGGCTGGGAATGTGAGATGAGTCTCCTCGGCAGTGTAAACACGCTGGGCTGGCTGCCTGGTAATTATGCTGGCTCATCCTGCTACCCGCAACACCACGTCCAGTGTCAGCCAAGGGTTAACAAATTGTGTAGGAAGAAAACAATGGATTTCAAAAAAAAGAAAAAAGAAAAGAGTCTTTGAACTGTCTTTGAATAATAAAGGAGCTAACAATACCTACTTTCCCGAAGCACTTTGAGATCTGTAAATTAAGGTTTACATAAGAGTGTAAATATTATTATTTATTTAAGAGCTCTCACATTTCCCTTCACTTCTTCTCTTCTTCCTCCTCCCCATTACTTGTTGGCTGGGAAGATGCTATTTGCATTCATTAATATGTGTCCAAAATGGGAGGCAACAGGAGGATGTGGGATACAAGATTGGCTGAGAGAGTGAGCAGGAGGGGGAAAGAGAGGGGGACGTGGGGTGGGGGTGAGAGTATAAAAAGGGTAAGGAAAGGTTAGCAGGAGGGGAATAATATTGGGTTTCTTTTGTGATTAAAAATTTCTTACCCTAAAGAACTCAGCAGATCTTTGTTCTGGAGTTTTTCTGTTTATTTTTTTTAATGTGCATTTCTCAATTTTTTAATTAAATTTTCAAGACAAACGGTAACAGTTCAGAACTGCTATGATATTTTTTAATGTATCTGGGTTTTAGTTTTCAAAGTGGTTGATACAATTAATATTTTAACATTCTGACTGAAATCAAATTCAAGCTTGTGCTGGTGCTGTTTTGCACAAGCCGTATTTCTGTCTGTATCATTTTGTCTGTTGTTGTGCTTCTCTGGAGAGGGTAGGATGTATTTAGGGTCTCCAACAAGAATAAAAACAATTGTTATTTCTGCCCTTGGTGGAAAAACAGCTATCATGGAGGATGTGAACAACAAACCCACTAGCCTGTCTCCCAAGGATGCGTTTGTACCGACTAAAATATTTGAAGCATGTTGTAATGAGAAGAAACTGGTTCTATAGTGAAGGGTCTGCTCAATTATTACAAAACCAGGTCCCTCTTTCCTTTCAGACTCATCACTTTGTCTAAAATTGTTGGCCATATTAGTCCTTCATAAAAACTGTCCTGTATTGAAACACTTCTTTTCCTTTTTTTGTATGAAGCCTCTTCTGTAGTTTTTCTCTTTGTGACTCCTTCACTTTGCATTTTATTTCTCCCTCCCATTCCTGGCACTGACTCTGTTGACTGCTACCTCTTTATGACTTTACTCATTACTCAGCTCCTGAAGTATGTTAACTACAATAACTCCATTAGTGCTTTTGCATATCATTAATGTGAGAGACAATGAACTGCACGGTATTGTAATGAAGAACCTTGTGATAGGATTCAGCTTCTTTATACATTCAATCAGGTGGTTTCTTATTGCTGTCAAAGCAGCCTTGTAAGTTCTTTACTATTTCTTACTACGGTAGAAACTTTGAGCAAAAATGAATGTCCTCAGGTTGCATTGCACCTATGGCCACCAGATGATTTCCCGGTAGGCACTGAAGTTTTAAAGACAAATTTACACTTCCTAATGGAATATGAATGAGGTAATCAACTAAAAAAAAAAAAAAAAAAAAAAGTTTGCATTCTTTTCGTAAATCAAGACATCCTTTGTAATGCCAGGAACAGAGCCTGTTACAAATATTGATTACTAGAAAATACCCAGCTGTACTTCAATGTGGAATTTAATAATCACAGTGAATATCTGACTGGGCTTTTTCATTAATAAACTGCATTGTTAAAATGTTTACATGTTGAATACTTTTCAGACAATAAAGAAAGCCAGAGCTTAAGCTCTTGCAAGTAGCTGCGCAATGCAAGAAGGTGCTCTTCAGCTGAGTAGGGGCAAGTCCTTACCCAAACAGATGTTCTGGCTGTACTTCACATCGAAATCAGCACTGATCTCTGTCTTCATTGGTCAGTGCTTTGTGGTTTTACGTATCTGCAAGAGGAAAGGCTAATTCAAACTAGCGCAGCTTTGTTCCTTGCTTCCGAACAGATTAAAATGGACAATGTTGTTTCCTAATGCCTGTTCTCTTCAGCAGAGCCACATAATGGTTTTCTAGTTTCCCAGCATCCTGAATACCCAGTGAATGTTTAGCAATGCGTTCTTTGGATCTGTAGAATACTGAAAATCAAATTCAACTGTAAGAGAAATGCTTTTTGTCCTGATCTCAGCTGAGAGCCTCGCCCATTCCTGCTGCCCTTTGGAAGAGCCAACTGAAAGAGACAGCCCAGTTGGGTGCATGTTACTGGTAGTGGAAACACCCCAGCTGCTCTGACACCTTTGCAGGACAGATGGCCATTTCTGCTACCTACCTTAACTTACGTGGATTTGAGCTGTGACTTAGGTGCACTTGGTTTGCTGTACCAGGGCTTGGTTCTTGAATCTGAACGGGGTTGACACCTTCCAGCAAGCCTCCCGTTTGTGTGAGCAGGCCACGAGGGAACCTGTAGCACAGATGCCTGTTATGCAGACGTGTTTCTCTCCTGTGTTACAGCTTCTTGCAACATATAACAGGGCCTGGACAGAGTTCAGCTCTCACGGGATTTGCACATGCCAGGAATTTTTTCTCTTTCTATGTTTGAGACATTTTCTGTGCAACCCAGAACTGTCTCATGTGGGCTTTAGGCTGATACATAGACTGATCCCAGGTACTGCGGAGTAATCCAGCACCTTTGTGACAGGAAATTCGCTTGCTTGTTTTATTTTATTATGTGTTCCCTATTCAGGAATATTTTCTGACATTATGTCAGTTGTTTCAAAGCAAACCCTAAAGGGGGGAGAAAGGAGCGTTGGGTTAGTCTTCCTCAGTAGCATCTTCTCTTGAATCTGTTCCTGAAGCACGTAAAGTTAGTGCACTGGGCTATAGCCTGGTGTCTTGGGAAGTTTCAGCCTCTTCTCTGATCCTGAACAAGGGAAAGGCTTCTGGGATAACTAAGACCCACCTTCATCCCTTGCAGCTGCTTATGGAGGCTGTTCCACAATGACTATAGAAAATCTGCCCCAGACTGCCAAACACAGCCTCTAGATTGCCTGCCTCTCCGTAAGTGGCTGTGTTCTTCTTTCCAAAAGTATTTTTGGGGGAACACAATGGGTCTGATCCCTGCCTAAAGCATGAGCGTGGTCAGTGCATTGGACTGTGCTTAGCAAATAGACTGAAGAGCGTCGGAATAAAAATGCTGTCGGAGACGTCACCATGCACCGGCCGAGCCCCAGCTGGGCACCTCGTCACTGCTCACCGTCAGAGCCGGGTTTCACAAACAGTGACTCAGGATTTAATAAACCACAACTCACAGAAACACAAAGTTTTCCCAGTTAAAAGCTTCGTCTGACTTCCGACATGCAGGGCATCACTTAGAACCGGATATTTTTGAAGGTGATGTTAAAGTACATTTCCATTAAGGAAAATGAGCCTGAGCAAATGGACCTTAGGGCTGTTTCCTATCCCTTCTTTCCTCTTTAGGCTGTTTTCAGGTCTCCTTGTCTCCATCATCACCCCTAGTCAGGGCCATGGTGGAGGTTGGCTTTACACCAGCAGGTCCATGGCAGGAGCTCGGTGGTTCTGCAGATGGAGCTGTGGAGGCTCCACAACCAGCACTCATTAAACATCTCTGACACTGATGCAGGTGGAGACCTAGTTCTGGCTCCCAGCACCACAGGCTGCATGTCTCTACCAGGTTGAAAGGTACAAGAAGCAAGAGTTTTATTTTTCTCACTGAGCTATAAGTCACTAGGTCGCAGGGAGATATGGCTGTGAACACGCAGATGAAGCAGATCTGCTGATCAAATTGCTGTTTTACAGCTTATTTTCCTGGTCGCCTGTTGAGACAGTAAAAATTCAAAAGGTGTCAAATGCAGCCCTTCAAGCTCCCCGTTAAAATTACCAGTAAAACAGGTAGTGATGCCAGTGACTTCTGTGCCTAATCTGTAATAGCTTACCATATTTATTGGATAACATACCCCTTTATCATAGTCTTCTTCCTTGATAGCATTCTGAATGCAATTATCAAAGGTGTCCTTACATCTTTAAATCTCATTTAGAAGGAGAGCCACAGCCAAAATGCTAATGAGTTCTCCTTAATTGTAAACACGGAGCACTGATAAGAAGGAAACTCCATCCTCTCTTCTCAAAGAAGTTCTTACGTGTTTCCTACTTACACCACGTTTTATCTGATTCTCCCTCGCTGCTGTCCTTAGGCAGATTAATAGGCGCCCGGACAGACAAATAACAGTACTACTGCTTCTTCGCACCCTCTTGACGGGCTTTCGAGATCGCAAAATATTGTTTGAAAATTATTATTGGGAAAAAAAGATTGCTGAATGATCAGGCAGGCTGCGATTTCTCAGGCTGGAATAAACCGTCCCGTAGCACTCACATGAACACATTAGCAACTCCTACTTAAATGCTGATGGGACGTTTTTTAGAATGTGATAAGTGTGAAATAGCCTGTGGTTTTATCACTCTCGGGTGCTGCCCACTCCTGCTAAAAAAAGGTTGATTGTGATCATTAAGTTGCAGGTAGGCAGTGCCTCCGGACTGTAAAATAGGAATGTTAGTGCGTAGTGATGAAAGCAAACTTTGCTCAACACCTGTCTATATATATTGCAGGTTGCAGTGGCTGCCCAGTTGATCTGTTCGCTCTGTTGCCTGGGAAGAAAGAAGTGGTAAGTAAAAACAGCTAAGACTAAGGGTGTTTTTTTTTTCTTCTTGTTCTTCTTTTTTTTTTTTTTTAAAAAAAAAAAAACTTAATTAGCTCGTAAATCAAAAGCTCTGCTCTTGCAGCTCGAGAAAAGGCAGCAGAGAGGTAGTGCAGGAAACTGGAGTGGCATGTGAAATGTCAGCCAGTTGTTAGCATTTTCAGCTTGTGTGCTTTCAGCTGAGTTTGTGTTTTGAGGAAAGGATTAAAAAATCATAGTTCTAAAAATGAACTCTGCTAGTTTTTGTTTGAAAGTAACTAGTTTCTTGTTAATGGAATATGGGAAAGGTAAAAAACAAAACACTGTCAGCAGCTGTCAAAAGTACAAAACCAGAAATAAATAACTGCCTATAGCATAAGGTGTTATTGTTTTAACACTTATTTGGATTGAAAAGCAGTGAGATTTTAAGTCACGGTGGTACTGGATACTGGAAAATATCTGGGATACGATTAATGAAACATTGGAAGGAAATACTGTCAGTCGTGTTAGCATAGACAGCCCATAAGGTCTGGGTGCTGCACAAGGCAGTGCCAGGCCGTTCTCGATGGAAACATTTTCTTATGCTAATTCAGTTTGATACACCGAGGTAGAAGGAATACATTAGTCTAATGTAGTTAGCTCAACTAATGTGACAGTAGGCAGAAATCAGCTGGTTTCCCAGTAACTTTTATTAGCAGCTCTTCCATTAGATCAGTAAGTCTTTTTTATGTCATTATTCTCTCTTCTCTCCATTCTTTACTGTGTGTTTTGTGTTCGGGATGGGGTAACTTGTTGCTGGAAACATGTTTTGCTTTTTATTCTTAAGAGAAAAAAAAAAAGGAATTATTATTTTTAAGTGCCTGCCATGCATTTCAAGCAGTTCATTGAGGTTTCTTGGTTCTGACTCTTAAGTGGCTGTGTCTGGTGCTTTGCTTGATTGTGAATGCAGAAGTTAATGTTTGGGATTTGTTTTCTCTCTGCACTAGCTTAGACATCAGTTTTCTTTGTTAGTTTTATCTACTTTTCAGCTTTGCCATGTGTTAGATTCAGAATTGTGATAAATAAGCCTCAGGGATTCATAGGAATAAATAGTGAGTACAATATTGTTGTTTTTCTAGCTTTCACACACCTATTTTTTAATTTGCCGCTACTTTAGTTGAAAGCTTACATCCTAGTTGAGTCTGCTAATGTATTCGGAGAAAAAGTCCCAGGGAAGTGCCAGAGCAAACACAAGACTTGCCCCGAGAAAGGCTGGACCCTTGCTGGCGTTTATTTAACTTGTTGCCTCTTCTGTTGGGGTTTTGTGGCTGCAGCGGACCAGGATCTTGGGCAAAAATGTCACTGATGTAAAGCAACTAGATTAATTTGTGCTGGCTAAGAGTCTTTCCCTTCCTGTCCTGACAGAATTTGCCTCTCTGTCTGAAATTTTGAGGAAAAGTTCTCTTGTTTCGTCCAGCTGTGCATAAGAAGGATTGCAATGTAGCTATGTATTTACTGCTATGAAGCACGTGTGGCAAATATTTGCTTTACTAATTCATACAGCTGGATCTTGGATCTGCTGGTAAATCTCCTTTCAGCATATGTAGCATGGTGGTTCGTGACAAGAAAGTGGCATGCATTTGCGGAAAATCTGGGAGAGGAGAGAGGGGAGAGGGGAAAGTCTGGCAGAAACCCAAACTTGACTTGGAGCTGCTTAAGCAACCTGGGGAAACCTTTTTGCCCAGAAATTTTACTTCGCCGTGGTTTTGCTGGGTCTGTTCCCATCAAGGTTAGATGTATTTAAGGCTTACAGCCTTGTAGTTCTTGCTGCAGGCACAAGCTGCCCTCTCGGTGAATGGTCACGGCTGGAGGGGTAGAAACAATACCATCCGGGCACGTGCAAATGGAACTTTATATTCTCCAGGTTAAGACCAGCAAAATAAACAGATTTACTACCTCTGTTGATTTAAGAGCAAAAAGCACTGACAGCCAGCCCCACAGCAGCGGAAGCGTTGTTACAGCTGGGTGAGTCACTGGGGAAGGCAATACGGGGTGGCTGTGTGACACCTAGCGTCGCTCCTGTCCTTCCCCAGGGACTTCAGCTCTGAGATGCGGCAGTTAGAGGGGAAATATGGGTCCAGCTTCATACCCCTCATATCTTATGCTGGCATTTGGGTTCCATTCATTCACGCTGGTCTCCCCCTGAGGAGCGGGAGGTTTCTGTTTCGCCAGGAGTCAGAAGGGACGTCACAGGCAGTTAGCATTTTCCGAAGGAAAGACTATACTGGCTGCGCCACAGTGCGGGAGGGTTTGCCGCAGGGCTCGCTGGAGCAGGCTGGATTACAGCTTGCACGGGCGTTAGTTTTCAGGCCTCTGCAATATGCATAGCGTACTGTGACCTGCCACCTTTGGGGGGGAACAGGCTCCTGTTTCAGCACAGGATGCTCAGGGTGCAGGCATCTGGCCAGGCTTCCCACCAGCTAGCGCAGCAGCAGGACATGTTGCAGAGGCACCAGGGCTGGCAGAGGGACCAGCAGCACCTCTCTCTTTGGGCACCTCATCCAGAAGCTGTGGCTGCTTCGACCTGGACTGGCGGGTCCAGGGGGACGTGGCTCCTTCTGGCAGGCTGTGCAGCCACTGGCCCGTCCTCTGCCTGCTCCCTGACATGTTTCCTTGCAGCTGTCGTCAGTGCTCAGGAGGAAACCACTATTAGTGCTTTCGTAGTCGTGTATATCTTGCGTAAAATGGTGCAGGTCTTTCACGCCGTGACTGACGTCAGCCTCTCCAAGGGCGCAGCTAACCCGAGGGGCTGGGGAGGGATGCGGGCAGCTCTGTCACCCTGCTCCCCCACAGCATCTGGGTTTCTTCTGCATGCTTCACTCAATATATCAATGTCTGTATTCAGGGCAAGAAAGAGCTCTCTGAAGGGAAAACTATATCCTCGTAGCAGCGATTAATTAACAGTAAGTAGCTGTGGCCAGGACACCGACAAGTGGAGTATCAGGTGGCTGTAAATTATCTTCTCAGCTGCTTCGTCTAACAAGATCTGGGATCTGGAGAAAGCTGACAGTTTTGGTAGCACTTCAAGGACCTACGTGGTTCTGATTTCACCTGTCCCTGATAGCAATCGCACAGAATTGGCTGTTCAAGGAATACCACTGCAAACCCAACTACACGGGGCAAATACTGTTAGGACGTTTGGTATTCAAGTCTACCTTGCCAAATGAGAGGTTGGCTAGGACTCATATGAATAATTTTATAAACATACTTATAAAAAAACTTCCGCCACAGAGGTGCTCAATTCTCATTCTAGGCTATTTAATCACATAAAGCAAAAACAATAATGACGTACCTGTGGGATCCCGAGCACCTCAGGAACACGAGTGTTGCTTATTAAGATGCCTTGCTGAATTCTTGAACGGGGAGTTTATTTAGGAGAACTAGAGGCTGGTTTTCTGCTGAAGTTTTAAAGCTCCAGTTCCTGTAGTGACTGCAGCAGTTCAACTTCCATACTGTGACCATGCAGGCTGAATCCTTCATTTCCACTCTGAGCTGAGCAGAAGAGCTGTAAAAGAACCGATGGCATCTCTCGGGCTGGTGCTGTTCACTATATTCCGTGCTTCTCTGTGTCAGGAATATGTCATCAATGCAACTTTGCACCTGAATTTCCAGTGCATTTTCACGACTTCTGTTTCACTTCAGGAGCATTTGTGCTGAGCAGATATATTTTTTTCAGAGCTCTTTAAATGCTGAACATGAATAAATGAAACTTGTTTAACAAGACTGAGGTGTTCTGGCATGGGTGGGGCTTGGAGGTTGTTCTGGCATGGATGAAAATATGAGAATTTGCTTCAAGCAGATGGAAAGCCTTGTTGAAACAAGCAAGAGTGATTTTCATCCATCTCTTCTGAGATCTTTCTTTGTGTGTCTTAGGACCTGCACTGGATCTCATGCCACTGATAACAACTGTGTGAAAGCATATTTTTTGCCTTTGAGATTGTAGAATGACTTTTCTTGCTTAGGTGGAAGGGGAGGAATCCCTAATCTGGGAAGTACCAGAAAACAATGCCCTGCTGTGTTGCAGTAAGACATCAGTGATTATCTCTGTGCCATTTCCTTCCCAGCCAAAGCTGAACTTGGGAGCAGGATGTGTGGCTGTTGACATGGGCAGGGACAAAACTTCAGCTACATAAATGATTATCATTAAACAAACGATTAATTATACTCCCTGAGAGTGGCTGCTAAACATGGTTGAGCCTTGTTTACGGGTGCACGATACCCGCTCTGACTCTGACCCTCGGAGGCTGGGTGCAGGTGCCTTGTTTATGAGGAGTGTTGCAGGCAGATTTGTTCATCCTTGTTCCAGCCATGTGGGTATGAGATGTGGCGGCCACTGGGCAGGCCACAGCCTTGCCTGTGGCATGGTCTGACACGTGTGGTAGACAGGGTTGAAGAGACAGACCCCGAGGTGAGGCTTTTCTGGGGAGTGTTCACCTCTCCCATCCCTTCCACTGAGTTTTGGGTCACAGAGGCTAAGCTAATGAACCACCTTACAAGCCTGGGAGGGAAGAATTATAATCATGTATTGTTAGAGCCCCCAGTCACCTTGCCCCTCTTTTATCTCTCTCCCCCTGGCTCCCAATACTGGCGAAGTGAGTAGCTTGTGTCTTCCAGGTTTTGGTTCAAGAAGTATCTGCCTTCTCTACTTGGGCCTGGGTTTGGTCTTCCACATGTACTTATTCCAGCAGGAATTGGCCATGTAATTTCCTATTTTTTGACTTATTATTGGATAACATTAGAATACGTGCTAAATGCCTGACCTCAAAAGGGGTCAGGAAGGAAAAAGTTCATGCAGAGTTTGTGTGAGATGGGAGAGCCTGCAGCTGCTGCTACCAGCTCCACTTCACTTCCAGTGTCAGCAGCAGGAGTTCCAAATACAGACCTGCAAATGGCCTCTGTCATTTAATAACGCTCATGTCTGGTCCTTCAGCAAGGGCCATTCTGGACCTTCTGAAGCTTGTGTCTTCCTTTGACTTGTCCAGAGTCACAGTCCTCCATCCTTCCATGGGAATGAACCAGCAGAGGCAACAAGAAGGTTGTTTTTAGCATACGTGTCCCAGACTAGGCTATGCCTTGAGGAAGAATGAATTTTCAGTTTGATAAAGGTAGTCAGTTAAAGCTAGAAGGTGGAAAAAAGGAAAGCAGTTATCTGACTTTTTGCTGAAAGGAGATAAAATGAATTAAAGAAATGCTTTAGGTTAGGAAAGCTGAGAAAAAGTGAACAAAAATATAAACATGATTGACTTTTTTATTATTTTTTTAAATTGCACAAATAAATCAACTGTGTGATTTCAAAGGTAAATGAGATATCTATTTCACAAATAAAATAATAATTCAGAAAAATTAGTAAAAAGCTGTGGTCAAGGACAAATTACTTCTATTCCATTTCTTCTCTTAAAATTAATCATATTCTCAAATGCCTTGTTGTAAATTGAGTATGTTGAGTTCACATACATTTTAATCAGCATTACTTTATCAGTCACAGATCATGGCTCCTTGGCCTGAGGTGGACAAGCCTGAAACCAATAACTATATCGGGGATTCTTCCAAACAAAACCAGAACGTGCCTGGAAAAGAAGGAGAAAATCACAAAGGTAACATGCGCTCTCACCTCTGAGTTAGAGATATATAAGTTTGACACTCCTTGGAGAAGAAGGAAAGTAATTAATTTTTTTATTTTATTTTATTTTATTTTTTAATGTTCTATTTCATCAGGCAACGTGACTTCACTTGGAAATAAAGGGGAAATCCAACCTGCATTTTCCACGATAGCCTTGATAGATGAGACAACGCCAGAAGAAGACCCATGGGCTCTGCCAGAGCTGCAGGACACGGGGGTCAAGTGGTCAGGTAGACGTTTCTCAGTAAATAAGCTACCTGCATTTATTTATTTTTTCCATTACTTTTGCTGTCTTTGTATCAGTTATGTTTTCTGAAATGGTATTTGCTGCAGAACAGAATTTAGGATTTGAACTGTTTTCAGATGTAGGCTTTCCATTTTGTCTCAGCTTCCATAGTGGTGAAATTGGGATAGTGTATTTAGGCAGCTTAGAAGGAATTGGAGAGCATGCTGCTTACTCTCCTTAAAACACAAGGGAATATATGGAAAACAACCCAAAAGCATCAGGATCTTATTTTCAGGGTCCTATTGATTCTTCTTTACTCAGTAGGATGAATATGTTAAACCAAGGATCAGTCCTGGTCTTCATAAGGCATTTATCTTATACCGAAGGCTTTTTTATTTTTTTTCCCTGGTAAAACTAACTAAATGAACTATCCATTTCTGCCGTTAAAATTTGGATTAAGAACACTCTTTTGGGTTTAATTATACACTGGGGCCATAACACCATATTTAACTCTGTAGTCTCTGCTTGCACATTAAACTGTTCTGGAGAAAACACCAGATAACATAAATAAGTTTTTTTTTTTTTTTTATGTATAATGTATTTATTTTGCAGAACTGGATAGAAAAGGAAAAATCATTCGTGTACTATATGGAATAGGAAAGTTTATCATCTTGCTTGGATTACTCTACTTATTCGTGTGCTCTCTGGATGTACTGAGCTCTGCTTTTCAACTGGTAGGAGGTAGGTATGAAAATGCATCTAAAATATCAGGAATAAGCTACAAATGAGGCATTAAATGTCATCCAAGTGAACAAAATGCAAGTTTTACTCTTCAAGAGCATAATGCACAGATTTATGTGTAGAGATACAGATTCAGAAGTAAGTATTTCTGCTTGAAAACTGATTTTCCTCTGCAATAAAAAGGGCCTTTGTTTCTCAGATTCCAAAGAGCTGTTGATGTAGGGATTATTGGGTCCAGTTTCTTAGGAGGTTCCTGTTACTTTAGTGATAGTTTACACAAATGCACCTGAGCATAAATCTGTCTCATGTGAAAGTCATTTCAACAAGGAGAAATATCAAAACTACCCTCTTGATCAAAGCATTCAGCACTGAAATGTCTCCCAAATCTTTCAAAGATGAAAACTATTGGAATATATTTTTATGTTCACCTCCCTACGAGTGTTGAAACCTGCTGATGGATTCAGAAGTTATCAAAGAAATACATGATTTTCTGCAGAATTATCTGGATTTTTGGCAATACAGAAAGCTACAGGAGCAGAATTACTCAAAATTATTAAATTAGCTTTCCTTGAGGCAGTAACCAAAAGCCATTAGGGCAGAAATAGCATTTAAATCTATGTATATGTGTTGATTTTTTCTTTACAGTCTTTCTTCTGATGGTGGTTTTATATAGTTCTCTGTGGAGTTCACTGTAGCTTGTTTAGTCACTGAAATGAGAAAATATAACATATTGCCTGATAACTGATAAACTGGGAGTTCAGAACTTGAATTTGGATCCCTGGGCTACATCACCTTGTACATTTTTTGGCTGGCAAGCATGGCTACCTATGTATCATATTAAATGGTTGAATGATCTTTAATTAAATGCTCTGCTAATTCCTATTGACTTCACCTTGTACTTCCCTCACTCTGAGAATATGTTCTTGCAGGTAAAGCAGCAGGGGACATTTTTAAAGATGATTCAGTGCTGTCTAATCCTGTTGCGGGACTGGTGATAGGAGTTCTGGTGACCGTTATGGTCCAGAGCTCCAGTACTTCTTCATCCATTGTGGTCAGCATGGTGTCCTCCACACGTAAGTCTGCTTACAGTATCTTCCTAAAGATCACCCACAAATCTCAGTGTGGGGTTGAACAAATGTTCCCACCTGTGCTGAAGTTGTAGAAGCATTGGGTGGAATAGCAGGAAAAGACTTTCACAACTGTTGCCCTGATATCAAATTATGAAAAAAAAAAAAGGGGGGGGGGGGGGAGAGAAAAAGTTAATACACTGCAGAAAATACTGTCCATAATAGCAAAGAAAATCACTGGAAGCCTTGGTATTGAATGCATTAGCTTTTAAAGTATCTGCATAGTTTTCTTTTGTTAGCCTGTTACTGAATTTGATTTGTTTCTAGCACCATTTCACAATTCTGCAGACAATACCTGAGACTCTTACTCTGGCCCTCTATCATGCAGTGAAAGGAGATAACCATGGGCTGCAGTGGGGGGTCACTAGACTGTCAGAGTACCACATTCCCAAGGGGCTTGATTAAAGCAAACGTCTGGATTAGAGTGTCTAATCCCAGTGACATCAAGGGAAGTCAGGTGTTAACATAGATTAATTTTCATTGGACCAAATAGCTCGCTGATGATTTTTTCATTCAATGCTTCATTTTCTACTTTCTAGTGCTGACTGTGCAATCAGCTATTCCTATCATTATGGGGGCAAACATTGGCACCTCAGTTACAAACACAATTGTGGCACTCATGCAAGCCGGGGACAGGAATGAATTTAGAAGGTATTGTACTTAAACAGTAGAACTGAAAAGCTGCTTTTCTTCCTTCTCACTAGGTTTTCTCCTATACTGCCTATCAGCACTACAGCCATTCTACCCTTCTATTGACCAGAATTTGAATGTCTAGTTAGGAAAATCGCAAGAAACTTCTAAAGCAAGGTTAATGACCTATAAATGCAATAGATTTTAATCATAAAGGGTTTTACCATTTATTTCAATGGAGGTTAAAAAAAAAAAAGTTAATTTTTTGCTTTGTCCTATGAAATTATGATGTGAATTATGTAATTTTCAGCTTCCTAAACTGTCAGCTTTGACATGATAGCAAGTTTTAAGCTGTTGTCACTCCTCGCACAACTGCCATGGCCAAAGTACAGTCCTGTTTAGATATATGGCTTCATATACATGCAGAAAAGCATATTGGGTTCCTTTAAATTTTTGTGGTTTTGTGAGACTCCACCATTTTAAATAGGATCTTACTCAATGATAAATTTTCAGACTACTCCAATGATGCCACCCACTTTTGGTTACTTCTTAATTTTAGGAGTTAATAAATTGACATTATGCTATTTCAATCTACTCTCATTAAGAAGGACTCCAGTGCTCCAGGCTTTTGAAGTCTACAACAAGCAACAGCTGGTAGCCATAGAAAAATGAAGTGTTTTGGCTGTAAAATAAATAGAGCAGCAACTTTTTTTTACCGTCACTTGGCATTATCACTAAGAGCTCACTTTATCACATAGAGCTCTCATTAAATGGAGATGGGCAGTAAACTTGGGAGGAATATAAGACTTTAGTATCTTATATTTATGGCATACCAAACATACAAAGTACACCTAACTGAAGCATATTTCTCAAAGATTTGCTGTTCGGAATCTTTGGCTGAGCTAGTTTCTGTCACTTAACTTGCAATGACAAAGTACCCTACTAGTTTCTGGTCAGGAAAATTTAAATAAATAATAACGGGAAAGAAGTTGATTTTTAATGTAGTCATTAACAACCACTTTAGTCTCTAAATACCGTCTGCATATGCTTGTTCTGTAGGGCACTCACAGGTGTACTTTTCACAAAATGGAAAGAAAAACTCTGGTGACAACCACCGATTAAGATATTCTCTCTGTGGTAGCACTCTCCATTTTGTTGGTCTACTTTGAATGCTCCACCTAATTTCCCCTCAAGCAGTTTGGAACCTAAATTAGCGGATTAGCATTTCAAGGAATATTTCTTCCATATTTTTCTTCCTCTACAATGCTTAATTTAAGGAGCCATATTTTAAAACAAATACAGGCAGATTGCATAGAATTAAGAGGAGCACAAGCACCTGCCAGGAACTTTGGAAAGAGTGCCCTTGAGGAAATAGCTGTGGCTCTTCAGGTTGTGGAGGAAAAGCTGGAAGGGAGCTGTACACCCATGGTTTGCAAGAACATGTGAGAGGGCTGCAAAGAGACGTCTTCTGCATGAGTCAGGGAGAACAGATCCTAGAAGCAAATCCTGGTTGAGAATTAAAAGTGTACCAAAACAGGGTGAGATACAAAAACAATGTAAGCTGTTAAGTACTCTTGGCAGCCTTGTGTTGAGGATTACTTTTGTATTGTCTAGTTTTTCTTGTTCTGGTCACCTTGCCTGACTCGGTCACTTGGACAATGGTGTGGAAAAAACTTAGAGCTCTGTAATAAAGCAATCATCTTCTGGGACCTTAGAAATGAAATAATTCCTGTTTGTAAATGGGCTTCATCCCCACCCTTATGATTTCATATTTAATTGAAGTTGTGCACATATTGTTTAATTAAAAGCAGCTCTATTTTTGAATTTCTTCTTGCAGGGCCTTTGCTGGGGCAACAATCCATGATTTCTTCAACTGGCTTGCTGTTTTTGCATTGTTGCCCATTGAAGTAATTTCTGGCTATCTTTACCATCTCACTAATGTTATAGTGGAGTCCTTTCATCTCGAAAGTGGTGAGGATGCCCCTGAGCTACTAAAAGTTATCACAGACCCTTTTACAAAGCTCATCATTGAGGTAAGCTCTTTTTCTCATTAACGAAGCTACTTACTTGGTACCACCACAGTTAAACGGAATGCTCTGAATATGGGAAAGGGACTCAATCACTTCTCTGTGTCCTTGGGATAAAGCTCATTAGCAGGTGGATTCACAAAGACCCAGCTCCATAATTCCCACTTCTGTTTCCCCTACATTTCATCTTCATGAGGATAGGCCTAGCTAGAGGGCTGGGAACGCAGGTGACATATGGGGTGGATGGGATGGCAGCCCGTTGCTTCAGTGTGGCAGCCTTGTTGTGTCAGTGTAGCTGTTTAAGCAGAATGGCTGAGATGATGGGGTGAGTGATTTGGGGAGAATACTCCAGTGTGAGTATTTGTGCATACGAAGTTGTACCTTTTCTGGGAGTAAAACCCATCCTCCCTGCTGGGCAGCAGCTCCAGTATTAGAGATGGTCATGTAGGCTTCATGTGGCTGAGCTCCCAAAAGGGAAGTTATTATCTGGGTAGAGCTGAACAGAAGTGTGTGGTGGAAGTCGGAGTAACACTGTTGTTTTCCTTTGTTTATTTTTAAGCTTGATAAATCTGTAATAAATGCAATTGCTACAAATGACGAATCAGCAAAAAACAAAAGCCTTGTAAAGATTTGGTGCGTAACTGAAACCAATGTGGTAAGTATTATGTTAAATTAGTTGTCAGGCTCCTCAGGAAATATTTATTGATCCATAGCTGGCACTGCTTATCATAGGATTGTGAAATTAGATTTTTAAATGAGTATTTATTGCTGCAGAAAAGGAATGCAGACAATTTAATGTAGCTTTTGTACTGCTGAAACCAAGCATGTCATACCAGCAGCAGTCTTGACTTGGTTGCTTTTGCAGGCCCTTGCTTATCAGAACTGGTGGTTTGGAGCCAAACCTACTCCTTTCACATACAAATGCCTTTAAACTTGGCACTCCTTCAGACTCATTGAAAGTGGAAAAAATCTGCAATGTATGCCCAAGAAAATCTCTTTTTGCCCACCTATCTGATCTAAGCAGCTTTATGTGCTAGGGTGGTCTGCTGGCAGTTGGTTACTTCAGTTTTCTCAGAAAACTGCCTTCAGACAAAGCTTCTCTGGGTCTAAAATTATCTTTTCTTCTCCTGAGACCACTGCAGCTTGAGGAACTTGTTGCCCAGATTGGCACCAAGGAGTACTTTGGTGGACTGTGGAGCTCTGTTTGGTTTGTGTTGTTCAGCTAAACTAACAACTAGAGCATTGAACAGCACCTGGACCTCTAACGAGAGTTATTCTACTTGTTAGTGGGTGTGTAAAACTGATTTCTGAAGTCCTGAGGCAGCAGATGCTAAAGCACACACAGAGTGGAGATTAAAATTAAGTTTTGAGAGGAGCCCCACTCCTACTGAATGATGTTCTGGATGGCCAGTGAAATGCTAGCCATGGCAGACAGGGCCAGGAGCAGGCTGTGGTAGCATGAAACTCCCCTCAGGTTACCTGCAGCAGTGCCGGCTGCTCCACCTGAGGTGTGGGAGGAGGCTGAGGTGGGCCTGCTGCTCCCAGTGCCCTCTCAGGTCTGAGTGTCAGCATCCTGCAATCCTTCCAGGCCCAGAAGGTGAGCAATGGCACAAAAAGTGCAGGCAGAATTGTGAATCTATTTCAGTGAGTCCTGAGATCAGTAATTATGGTTCTCAGCTACTGACGATCTGGTTGCTCTGACATAGAAGGTTTCATCTTTAAAAGTCATATTGACTGACCTGAGTAACAGCACAGCTGTTTATTTTAACAAAACAAAAAATTTTGCTATGTCATTTCTCTGGTGTCACTAATTATCCTCCAGCTTACAAACCTGCCTGTAGCTGTAGTTGATGAATTCTTGGTTGCAGCAAAAACCTAGAACTGTGTATGGGCTCTTAAAGAAGGCTGTAGGTGACTGAACCATCTGCTTTCTCTGGCAATCTTTAGACACTGCAGAATGTCACACTTTCACCTTCAGAAAACTGCACGTCTCCTGACCTTTGCTGGACTGAAGGAAACGTGACATGGACTATGAAAAATGTATCTGAAACAGACTATATCAGCAAATGTGAGTAGTGGAACTATTTCTCCTTCTGCAATATTTTTACAGAGGTGCCTATCTTCCTAATGGTTCCTACAGACCACTTCAGACTTACACCAAGAGGCACTTGCCTGTATGCATACACAAGGTACTACTACAGGTGCAGTCAAAACAGCCTCAGCTCTGTTGTACAGCTACATCATCATCATCACTGCATCTGGCTGTGGGTGGATACCTTTCCATGCTCCCTGATATCAGTAATTGGGGTCCTCAGTATCATGTCACCCTTGCTATTCAGGTGACTCGGTGCTACAGTTACTCTGCTGTGGTGGCTGCTTGGATGTCTCCATCCCTATGTGTGCTGCTCAGGACGTTCAGCAGCCATTCCCAGCACACAGCCGTCCCTGGGAAGAGCTGACTCACAGCCCAGCTGGGAGCACACCACAATTTCCTCACTCTGTTGTTGTTCTCCTTCCATGCATATAGTCACCCTGCTTCTGCCTGCCCTGCAGATTTGCTCACTGTGTATTTATGAAAGTGTACATACACGAGTTCCTCTCAGGCATGGCTTTTGTGCAGCCAGGGAGGCAGCATTTTCTTTCTTTTCATCACCGCCTAAAGCTGTGTGTGCTTTGGTCCCACGTTCTTAGGGCTATGCATGAAAACCAGAGCTGGCCTTGGGATCAGAAGCAAAAATGTGACTAGGCCAATTTGTTTTCCTTTTCTTTTTTTTTTTTCAGGCCGGCATCTCTTTGCAGAATCAGACCTGCCTGATCTTGCCATCGGTCTCATCCTTCTGGCTTTGTCCCTGCTTGTTCTGTGCTCCTGTTTGGTGATGATCGTTAAGCTATTAAACTCTGTACTTAAAGGACAAGTGGCAAGTGTTATCAAGAAGACAATCAACACTGGTAATTAACCTGCTTTTCCTGAAGATTGCTCTTAGAAATAGCAAGGACATTAGGCACATTTATCAAAATCTCCTGTTCTGTTATGCAGTTATTACAGAATAGGTTCAAGAAAGCAGTATTAAACCAGAGTTGTCACCCCCCAATATTTCTTCAGCTCAGCATGCTATTTTCTTCCTTTTAAAAGCTATTAGTTAACAGCTTGCTTGTGGACTGCAGGTTAACAACAGAGACCAAAGTTCAGGCTCTGTATCTTGATGTATAATCATTAGCTGTTAGAAATGTAATCTTCATATCCTCAAAAGATAGTGCTGAGATTGTGACTGCTGGCTTGGGCACAGGGCCTCCATGTTTCTTTTAAAGTAAGCTGAATAAATGTACGTAGAGATTAATGATCTAATTTCTTTTACTTGCCCTGCTCCATTCCTTAACCGTCTCCTCAGGGTGATAAGCAGCCCTGCATATTGGTACTTTCTGTCTTTCCCCGTGTTATTCAGGTGATTTTTCAGCCTGTTTTCATTGTGTGCAAACAGCTATTTTGTCTTGTTTTGTTCTGTTTGTTTTCCACTTGGCTGCTTTTTCTTCATTTTCCATTGAATCCAGGTCAGAACCTGTACTAGGGAAAAGCAGTCCTGGCATACACCTGATTGTGTTAGAAGAGAATGCCCACAGATATGGGGAAGACAATAAAGTGGTCCCCTTTCTGTCTTCTTCTGGGCAAAGAACATTGCCCAAATCAAAATAAACGAGTAGAAAGTGATCGGCTGCCAGTTACTGTTCATTTGTGATCTGCTTGGAATCCCTCTGTCTTCCTGACTGATGGAGTCCTGGCCCCTTCTCACTTACAAATCTGCAGACCATTGTGCTTAGTTTCTCTAATCAGCGTGATTAGCTTTTCTTTGCAAGAGTAACAAGTGAATTATTAGGAGATGATCAGCTTAAAACTAGTTAAAACAAACCTCCTTATTTTCTCAGGATACTCTTCAGAACTTTCTGAAGACCTGATTCATGTAGCAGGTGCCTGCTCGCCAAAACTGACACTTTAAACACCTAGAAAGTTTTGTGTTGAGCTCAGTGGAAAAATTTCTGGTACCTACTCATATTACAACATACATGTTACTCTGGGTCAGGACAAAGGTCTACCTAGCCTAGTATCCACAGTGTGTCCAGTGGTGGAAGGCTGGAGAGAGAGTACAAAGAACAGGGTAAATTCAAGTAATAGAACTCACACTGACCCCAAATCTTCTTGTTTTAGACAATATGCAAGCAGTATATTTACATTTGAAATGCTTAGTGTTGTTTTCTATATGACTGGAACATTTTGTTATTCTAAATATTTGTTATTCTAAAGACAATGTTTTGTTTTGTTTTTTTAGATTTCCCTTTTCCTTTTACTTGGCTAGCTGGATACCTGGCTATGCTTGCAGGGGCTGGCATGACCTTTGTTGTCCAAAGTAGTTCTGTTTTCACATCTGCAATTACACCTCTTGTTGGTAAGTTGTCAATATTGTAATTTCTATCTCCACTTTTTATCTTTTTTTTTTTTTTTTTCAACATTCTGCAATCATTCAATGCTGTTTCCTTTCTCCTAGGCATTGGTGTTATAAGCATCGAGCGTTCTTATCCCCTCACCTTAGGAGCTAACATTGGCACAACCACAACAGCTATACTTGCAGCTTTAGCAAGCCCAGGGAGTACATTAAAATATTCATTACAGGTCAGTATAAACCAATGCTTCCTTGGAATTCATTTAGAATTGCAAATTTTCTGAATAAAAATCTGACAAAATTAGTTCTGATGCAAATATATCATGGAAATTGGACTTGATTCTTTGAGTGCTACTAGTGACTGCTCATTAATTTCAACTATCAGAGCAAAAGGCTTCTATTAAGCATTCCTAGAATGTCTATATATAGTCAGATCTTGCTTTCATAAATTTAGCTTGGTCTGATTAATTCATTCAGAAAGCAGACAAGATTGGCCACCTGACTGCAGAGTATGGGATCTTAGCATCTTGGAATTCAGTGCTCACTTTGACAACTCTCTTGTCTATCCCCTATGAGGGTTACTAATTTCTGTTGAGTTCCCTGCTCAGGACCCAAACTCTGTTTATGCAGTGTACAGGGATTTCTGTCATCTAAGTAGAGGCTTTAAAACTCGTAAGATGTCAAGTTGTCAACCTGTGTGACATTGCAGTGAGCATCATGACAACTACATTCTCATTGCAAATCTAATATGGGCGGCTTTTATTGAATTTCTTTTTGCCTCAGACTACTTGAGATGTAGGCAGCCTGGCTTTGGGCTCCCACTTACCGCCCAGTAAAGAACATTCCAGTCAGAAGATAACATTTCAATGAACCCTCTACATCAAAGAGTGAAAAGATAATGAAGTTTCCTTTGTGAATAGGATGAATGCTTTTTACTAGCCACAATAAATTAAGAAAATTACAGAAGTTATTTTATTGTCCTCAGGCATGACAGAACAGATATAATCATGTGAAGATACTATCTCAACCAACCTCAGCTCTCGTGTTAACCTGCTATTTTTATAATGTACTCTAAAAATCAGAATCCAGTACTTTCATGTTTGCTTTAGTCTGATAACAGTTACAGAAGAAAAATAAGATAGTGGGAGCAGGGAATGTACTGTTTTGTTCCAGGTATGCTTACTCTGTCCAAGTGACTTCTGAAAGATTTAGCAAGTATATGTCTCTTCATGCTTTTTTTTTTTTTTTTTTTTTAAAGGATTTTGAAATATGTAAACCAAATGATCATAAAAGATTTAGAAAAAGTCACATTTCAGTGCCGTGTAAACTTTTTGCTAATTGTTTGGAAAATCCAGGCTCATCCAATTAGCAATTTCTCAATAACCTGTATGCAATATTTAATCTACTTTTCCCATCTCTTAGTTGAAAACTTAGGGATGCAGAACTCAGTAATGAATAGTTCTCACATGGTTCTCCTGCCTTACTAACAACAAAACTGTTTCCTGATTGTTGCTTGGTTTGCCAGCTTTATTTCTGGTAGACTCAACTTCTTGCAGTGGAAAGCTGTGTTTTAAAACTTCTCCATCTGCAGGGAGATAAGGAGGAGTCCCCTCTATGCTTGCCTTGTTTCCAAATGCCACGGCCTGTTTGTAGGGTTTGACCTTTACAATGCATGAGGTATTACCCAGTCCTTGCTTCATGCAGGAAAGGCCTGGCAGTGAAATAGCGTGAAAGACAAGACAAAAAACAAAGTGAGGAGCAGGAAAAGGGACACTATGGAGTCAGCACCACTGGAAGTTATTATTATGTAGGCAGGAGCATTTAGAGGCATTTATAGGAGCAAACTTCTCAAACTTTTTTTTTTTTTTTCTTTCAGATTGCCTTGTGCCACTTTTTCTTCAATGTCTCTGGGATAATTCTGTTTTACCCGCTGCCTTTCACCCGGCTCCCAATACGGATGTGCAAGAGTTTGGGGAACATAACAGCCAAGTACAGATGGTTTGCTATATTTTATCTTCTCGTCTGCTTCTTTCTTTTGCCTTTGTTTGTATTTGGTCTGTCACTGGCAGGCTGGCCAGTCCTTTTGGGTGTTTGCCTTCCCTTGTTTGCTCTGTGTATTGCTGTGATTGTAATTAACGTTATGCAGACAAAACGACCACATTCACTGCCTGAGAAGCTCCAAAACTGGGATTTCCTACCCATCTGGATGCACTCTCTAGAGCCCTGGGACAATATGATTATGTCTACACTTGCCTTCTGTGGGAAACACTGCTGCGGTTTCTGCAAGTGCTGCAAAGTCAATGCAGAACAGGAGGGTGCCAAAGACAATCAGCTAAAAACTATGGAGGTTTATGAAAACACCATTGCAATGGCTGATGAAGAAAGAGGTGTAAGAAGGGCACCAGCTGCAGCTTGTGTTGAAAAAACAGGCACAAACAACACAGCCTTATAGTAGTGGATCAACAGAGATACAGCATAGGATGGTTAGGCTCTTGAAAACCATCTTGGACAATGCACTGAGGACAGAGTGAACATTTTGTTAGGTTTCTGCAGCCAGTGATATATCACTCGTCAAGGAATGGAGTCAAACAAGCTTGACAGAGTCCCTAGAAAATCTATGATCATTTGAAAAGCTAAAGACAGATTTGCTTACAGAGGATCTACTGTGTTGTACATTCATCCAACGCTATCAGTAGCAAACAAAATAAATCCTGATGTACACCCATAAACAGAGGGATGAAAGGAATACGATCAATTCAAACTTAATTAAAAAACAACCAACCAACCAAGGCACCTGTAGAACAGCCTTTCTGGCCCACTGGCTTATTCAGCAGAAGTTACTTTGATACCCCAAATGCTATGGAAATTAAAAAAAAAAAAAAAAAAAAAAAAGAACCAACCAAAAAAAAGTATCCAAGCATTTTCATTGGCCTGATTGCAGTGGCTGCAGTGGTCAAAATGGAAAACAGTATTCCCAATATAGACTAAATCTATTGTCCATGTGTGGAGGAAAGTAAAATGCTGGGACATCCCTCAGAAGCTCTGGAAGTCCTGGTCTGGCATAAGGGTATGCATAGGCCCATTGTGAGCCCTCTGTCTCCTTTAACACTGGGGACGGGAGCTGTTGTCTTTTGTCATTTCAAGCTAAAGGCCAAAAAGTAATTGCTGATCCCTTTGCCTGCTGAAGGTTAAGCACTGGGTTTGGAGACACGGTGGCTATGAAAGAGCTTGATGGACTCAGGATGTGGTTGCGTGGCCATTCCTCTGTCTAGATAGTCCTCCCCAGTCCTGTTCACCATGTAACCCCACAAGCTCTTGTCCTGACAATTAGAGGAATGGTTCAGGAGGGAGGACAAGTGGCTGGTGTAGGGGTGGAGAGAGCCACTCAAGTCTGGGCTGATGCCAAGAGACCTGTGTGCAACTATGGCTCTGTCTGGCTGAGCCACAAAATGACCTTTAAGGGTAGCGGTGGAGCGACAAGAGTAGCTTTAGGGCTACAAAAGAGGGAACCCAGAGAGAAGATTATGGCTAGTGCGGGACATCTAGTAGCATTTAATGGTGAGAAAGGAGTGTTCACTCTGCACCATCCCTGTGTGCTCCCTGGAAACAATGTGAATTTTACTGGCAATTGAATGCAGCATATCCCAAACACAATCCATAGGTAGTGTAGTCATTGCCACGTGTAGTCAACCCATAGGTAGTGTAGCACTTGGTGTGAAGCTGCTTGTGCACAGATCTTACCATTACTGATGTTCTACTAAATGCTTATGAGACTGCTCTGAATCATGGACTGACAAAAGGCATCATTTCAGTGTCAGAAAAAGAACATTTCAAAGACGCATTGAGTACTTCTGCTGGCCTTCAATAGCTTAGATATGAGTGAGCACAGGATAATATCTGAGGTCCAACCACCAAAAGAAAAAAAATCATGTGGTTGGGTGTAGGCCAAGCAGTATAATTTAAAGCCACTTTATATGGCTGAGTTGAGATTACATTTGTAATGGAAATGCTGACAAGACCTTTAGTTTAGCGTAGCCATTCCGTGCTGCTAGAACACACTTACCTCTGAACAGTTTGTTTTATGCAAAGCTCTAAGATTAGTAGGCTGCATTCAGCTATCAGGTAAACACACATTTTAGAAGGGGATTTTTTTTAATTTCCTTTTTAAGCTGACATTTGAAATGGCAAATTAAGTTGCCTAAAACATGTTTGAAAATTACATTCATACTGAGATTCCAACTGTTGCTACAATTGTGAGTCAGTGACAAAATGCTTAGAATCAGAGTGAATTTCCAAAAGCATTTAATTTTGGTGTATTTCTGCTCTTTGTAGGCTTAGTAACAGAGAGCAGAGTTATACCTAACTATTTTTTGGAAAAGTATTTACCTTCTCCCTCATATAGTTCAAACAGATTTTTTTCAGCATCTCATTTTCAAAGTGGAATTGTGGTATCTTCGATAATTATTTTTCATTTTCTTCTCAGTTCATGATGCTTTCATGATCTGCGTTTCTTTAGATTCTAGTGTGCATTTCCCATGCTCTGTTTCTACAGAAAAAATATGAGAAAATTATCCATAATTCTTTCAAAGTTATCTTAAACATCCATTGAACACCCATTGAAACAGGGAACATTTTCATCTACTCTTACTCATTTCTTAACGTGCACCTTATTTTGCATCTTGAAGTAAAGCCATCAAGCACAGTGATAACTTTCAGCAAAGCATTAGAGGAAAAGCAGTTCTTGTAAAAGAATCAGTGTAAAAATTATGGTTGGACATATCAGTACTTTATGTTCCTCATTGTAACGTTTCCCATATGATATACCTAGTTCTCACTCTCTCCTTGCTGGTGAATTTCAGGCCATATTGTGCCTTTGTTTTAGGCAGATTCCAAACAAGGACTTTTGATTAACACTTGGCAGCACAACATGCCCTGGTATATTTGCCCCCCGCTCTTAACAAAAGATATTTACACTTTATTTATAATTATTTGAGTGTACAGAACTTTTCATAAGTTATACAGAAAGAGGCTCATGTGATTGTGTTATATATTACATATTTGATAACTATGCAATGTTTATCTATAAAAATGTAAAAAGGAACTACTGTATATTTTGTAATATAACTTTTAAAATTGTTTGTAACTGTGTATACTGCGTATTATGGAGGCTGTTGGCTCCTTCAATAGGTTACGTAAAGATGGTTTGTAATGCAGAGACAGATTTCTTAAAATAAGGATGGAAGACACCTACATACTTTCATCATATGGCTTAATGCACAAGGATATTGAACTCCACTTTTCTAAAAGATTTGAATTTTCTGTAATGAGGAATTTTGGAAATACATTGTTTCTAAAATACTTTTCTAAACTCTCAAACTTTATCACTTTTATTGTTTTTAGGACAGTATATGGATTTATACTTTGTCCTGAATACTCATCTTGTCTGTCCTCGTGCATCAAATGTAAAAATAAAGAGAAGTTTTAAAAAATGAAGATTTTTTTCATACTATCTGTTTACATATGTATTGCAGAACAACATAGTACAACATAAAGGAACTGAGGTTAGCCCCAGGCATTAAAGAAACCCATCAGAGGGCTGTGTTTCCAATAAAGGTTTTCATATGAAGAAAAAAAAATAATTGCTCAGTGCAATTGTGCAGGCCAAAATATCTTACAGCAGGGTTCTGCAGTCTGTCCTCAGTGAAGGTAAGCACAGGAGGCCAGAGCCTTGGCTTCTGTAACAACCAGATGCAAACAGCCTGTCTCACTGTGATAGGCTCAGACTCTCTCTTCCTTCTACAAGAAAGATGGCACACAGAGTGTTTCCAAAGTGCTTCCCATGCCATGAGTGATGTCTGGCTTATGACTAGGCAAAAATAGCCATCTTGCTCTTTTTTTTTTTTTTTTTTTTGATTGCATATGATCTTAAAATGAAAGGGATGGAGAGAAAGAAAAAGTAGCCCTTAAATGCCTGAAAGACTATTTTAAGAGGTCATTAGGTTTCCTAACTCTAAGCTCAGCAGAAGTGGAGGAAGCAGCCCCCAAAACAACTGCCATGTCAAACTGTACCATATTTTAGTGAAATGAAGATAACAGAAGTATTTCTTATAACATAAATATTTATGCAGTACAGTATAAACAGTCTTCTTCTAAAATGTAAGCAGTAATCACCCTAGGCCCGTGATTTAAAACTTAAGTCTTCTGACACTCATGCAGAAATACTGCAATTCCGTGTGCCATCAGCCTCCGTGACTCACTGTCCATCAGGAATCAAAGCACGTCCAGGAAACATGCACAGGTTGTGCCATCCATCTCCCAGTTTCCAAACAGACTGCAGAGCTACCTAGGGCAAAGTTCAGCGACGCCTATCCTTATTTAACAACAGATTTGTGCTGAAGTACTGCACTGGCCAGAAGACTTTAAAACATTCAAAATAATGCTTCAGCTAATTGCCAGGTTGCTCCTGATCCTGTGACTGGGATCAGTCGTCTTCCTCTCTGCTTATGACTTAGGCATGATGGTCACGGCTCCTTCTGGTGCTTCTGGTTTTGCTAACCCTCTGCCAAAGCTTCTCGTCCAGTTCCCCCAGATTCAAACTCTCTTGATACCACTGCACTTAACTACCACTATGATGGATTCCCATTAATCAGAAATGCAGGTTGAATTCGTCATTTCTTTCTTCAGCTTACCTTGAAGTGGTGGGCATCCCATCAGATCCCCAAAACAGCCCTGGCCATGCTGTTGGGAAAGGTTACTCACTAATTTACAGCAGACTGTTTGTGCATGCAACCTGGTGTGATACCACTGACAGTAGCTTGACAATAGCAAAGGATCTGATCCTGTCAGCCAAAGATTAAAAATGAATACTACCAAGCAAAAAGCCACTATTTCACAAGCTATTTCATGGAGGATATACTTGATACACATACATGGAAATGCCAGGCCATACTGCAACTGCACAATTTCCACAGGCTGTGCTTCCATGCCATGATTTATTTGCAGTCAGATTTTTCTTCCTCTAGCTAATGGCCATTCCTGGTGTTGGTACATGTCAAAGCATGACACTCTAAGTGTAAACCTGCTTGTGATATTTTTATAGTGAATATTCTGTAGATCTTAGTCCATTACAATTTTACTACAAAGGAAACCCATAGTTGGTATGAAAGAACAGTATTGGCATACTGAACATATACTGATTTTCACCGAACTGCCCCCAAACAGATCTCCCCCAACAACTGACATCTCCGTATTTCAACAAGAGAGGAACAGAGTGAAGGCTAGCATTAAAATGTCACAAACATTCCATCTTACTCAGCACCTGTTGAAATTTCCTAATTGCCATTTACACTTTTGGGGTGTATCAATCTTTTTACACTGTTCAACGTCTAAGGACACATTACCGTGACATAAACAATCAGGGTAATTACAGGAGAAGATGTTTTGCAACCAACAGCTCAGCTGATTGTTGTATTATTATTTTTTTTTTCACAGTACAAAAAGTATAAATTACAGGGCATGCAAACAACTTACAGACCAAGTGCTGCCCTTGGTTATGCAACGTGCAACCGTAATTGACATTAGGAAAGTTTGTGCACGTGTAAACTAGGGTAGCATTAAGCCCTATTTTAACTGACTAATGCAATGGCCTCAGGCACTGGATCTCAAATGATTACCAGCAGGGAGCCAGCTCTGCTGTTGCTGTATAATATAAACATACAATATCTGCTCTTGCTTGTTGCTCCCAGCTGTTACATCGCCTGAGAAGATGTTTTTAGATGTGCCTATCAATAAATGTCTGCTGATGGTCACAGTGCTCTTCACTGAGTGTGAACCTAGCAAGGCCAGCTCTCGCCAGATGTTCTCCTGCTGTGGTCTTTCTGAAGTGATTTCAGTGTCTCCGTCTCCAGCTGAGCCATCTGAGGTGCAGGACAGAGCTACGCAGCTCAGTCCATGGCACGGCAGTGTGGTGGTTGTCCTGCTCTCAGACATTTCCAAACTGCGTGGCCTGGCAAGGCAGCCTGGCCCCAGCTCAGGCTCAGGTCAGAGGTTCTCATGGAGGAAGATGAAAGAAAGTTATGAGGTCTGCGTTTGTCCTGCTTAGCCTGGTTGCCTTCTTGGGCCAGGCTGTGCGAATCCTTACCTCCCTCATTGGTGACATCTCTCTAAGAAATGGAAAAGGGGAAGGAAACAGGAAAAAAATAAGCATCTCACTGTGGCTCAGGTGGGATCCCATCTCTGCCTGCAGTCCTCTGTGCTCTTCTCCCCTCCCTTCAGGCATGACAATGGCGCTGAAACAAGGAAATCCCTAGGTGATGTTCACCCAGCTTGGGAAATATAGGGACAGGGAGTGGTATTTCAATTTTTTTCTACCTTTCTCCCCCATTGCAAGCCTGGGATGCTGGGGGCTGAGGAACCACAGAGCAGCAGTGGGGCTTGGGGTAACACAGCTCTGAAACACAGCTGACTTCTGGGGGCAGATGAGGTGAAATTAACGCTGGGGCTGGGTGACAGGTTGGACCAGGTGGTTGAATGACTGCGTGTGCATCACAGCAGGCAGAGATCACTTTGGATTCATCGTCAGCAATTTCAACATTAGTTTGAGGTGCAGGGAAAGGAACCCATTCTGCTTCTCTGGATTAAAACAAAACACGTAGTGAGCGCTTAGTGAGGCATCCTACGCCCAGGTTCATGGAGCTGGCAGTCCCCAGACACCTCATGGTCATGGATGTGATGGAGCCCATACCTCCTAATCAGGTAGGAGACTGACACCCATGCATTCACAATCTCAACAAAGCCCTCAATAAAGTGGGCCCATTGCATTCACTGAGGCCCACGAGGAGGGAAAACAACTGTAAGCATTCAGGGGTACCTCATCAACAGGGCTTCACCTTGAAGAAGATGAAGGAGACCTTTCTCCTTGTGTAGGGTGATAGCCTAGCCATTTCTCCTAGGGTACATACACACACACAGAGGGGTGTGGGTGTGCTGGCTGCCAGCACTGCATGTTGGTATAGCTGCACCCATTTTGTTGGGGTTGGCCTGGGAAGTAAAACTCAGTGCTGTGGGATTGAGTGGTGGCTAGGTAGCTACCCCGGGTGCCTGCAGGGTTTGTTTTCTGGATGGCAAACCTGATCGACAGCTTAGGGTCATGATGTGCTTCCCCACAGGAAGAAAGGGTACTGGTTATAGAAGTAGAAGAAAATATAAAGAGGGGGGAGTGGGTATCAGTAGCAATTGTTAAGCCTCAGGCTTCAGGTGGCTATTAGGCCAGACAGAGCACTTTGGGAAATAAATAACTGCTGAAATATGGTGAGAGGTGTGAGAGGAAGGCTGGCTATTGTACAACACCCAGGTCAGGTATAGTGAGGAACAAGGAGATGCAGTAGGAGCAAGCAGCCAGGGTTCACCTTGTACGGTGCGGGTGTCAGGCACTGAGTATACCCTGGTTCCTGGGCCTGGCCTGGCTGGATTCTCCTCTCTCTTGACATTTTTCTAAAAGCTGGTGTTATACCCAAATGCTTCATCAGTCATCATAAAAAGTAATTACTGGCAAAAGTGCTGCCTGCAAGACAGATTCCCACTTACCTCAGTTATACTGGAACAGATCCTGCTCCCATCTGTAGCAGTGCCATGGAGAAGAGTTAAGTGCACACAGCCTGAGGAAGGGATCTCTGTCAGTGACATGAAAATCACGCAGTACACAAGGAAGCTACTGTATTTTACAGTGGTGGTATTTGCTTTGCAGGAAAGAATTTCCTCTCCAGAGTCATCAATCAGCACAAGAGGAGAAGGTCAAAGCAGATTAAAGCTGAGGGTAGATTAATTTCAGTTCGGTTTGATTTGGTCCCAAAGAAATGTTAGACCAGTTTTGTGGAATGCCTTTTTCCTCACTAGAGAGTGAACACTTAGTGCTTTCACATCAAATTTAGCATTATTGCAAAACTTTAAGAAGATTACAAGTGAGACTGGGCAGTAAAATCCCTTTGGTGTATGTACAACAAGGCAGCCTACAGTTAATGGAAAGTGTCCCAGTGCTGCTGATGGGCCTCTCTTCTGAGCAGAAGGAAGGGATGTTTCAACACCATCTGTTAGTGTCCTGGCAATCCTCCCAGATGCAAATGCCAGAAGAATTTAAAATTGCTTCACCTTGACTGGGGGCATTGCCTCAGGAATGAGCACTGACGATGGTCTCTATGGGACAGAGTTTTCTAAGTGCACATATGCCTGAATGTATGTTCTCCAGGACAGGCATTTCTTGGGTCCGTGAATGACTGGTAGGATAACTGGTGCTGTGTAGGATATCATAAGTGCAATTGTTTTCTAAATATCCACTTATATTTCCAGACATGCAAAATAAACAAATGAAATTGGGGCTCTACAAGAAAGTTGGAGAGGGACTTTTTACAAGCACATGTGGTGATAGATAAGGGGCTTTTACCTTTAAGCTAAAAGAAGGTAGGTTTAGATGAGATATAAGGAAGAAATTCTTCACTGTTAAGGTGGTGAGACACTGGCACAGGTTGCCCAGAGAATCTGTGGATGTTAGGATGTTACACCCCTGGAGGTGCTCAAGGCCAAGCTGAATGGCTTTGGACAATCTGGTCTGGTTGGAGGTGTCCCTGCCCACGGCAGGGGTAGGAACTGGATGGTCTGTAAGATCCCTTCCCAACCAAACCATTCAATGTGGAAATGAAAAATAATAAATGAATGCTTAAAATGTTGTCTAACACATAAAGTGTTACAAATAAACATCACTCAAGATGGGCTGTTGTTTTTTTTTTTCTCCTTTTTTTTTTTTTCTCCTTTTCCTTTTTTTTTTTTTTTTTTTTTCCCCTTAAAAGCTTCAAGTAGCCTTTCAGCTTTATATTTTTAAACTCTATAGAGACGGATTATCTGAGCTAGCTCTATCAGCTCCTGGTGCACACCTGGCAATACTTTAAAGCAAAAGGGAGTGATTGAAAACAGCTGAAAAGTGACTGAATAAGAAGAAAAATCTCTGAATTAGAAGTCAGCTTCTGGCTTAAGGGTATGAATCAGAAACTGCTATCTATTTAAGCTTCAGAAGGCTGGCTTGTGGTAGGTAAGTTGGCTTTGGAGATATATAATCTGAGTCTGTGGCTGCTTAGTAATTTAATGAAGAAGTAAGAGTTTAGGGGTGGGGGTGGAGGTTTAAGCAACAGTCAATTTGTCTGAATCTATTTTACTAGCTCAGGAGTGAGCTGTGTCCTTGAACTAGAGGAGATTGTGTAGAAGGTGAGAATAATTCTGCTTGGGTGCATCAGTGGTGTTCTGAAAAAATTAACTGGTGAAGGTCTTTTTCTCAATATTTATTGCATGAACACTATGTATTTATTTCCCTTCCATGTTTGTGAGTTAATTCCTGTGAAGGTGTCCTGTACAATCCAAGTCTGAAATCCTTGATAGTTGAGTACTGGATGTGAGGATAAATTTTAGTTAAGACTTTGTTCTCTCCTGGAGTGGGGTAGTGAGGAAGTAAAGCAGTAGATATCTGCATGTACTTGTTGCTCATTGCTACTATAATGACGTAGGAGCTGTGGGTTGGATTTCTGTACTTTAAATGAAGAGGAAAAAGATTGTGAAGGAAGCTCATATGTTTTGTTGTGCAGATAAAGAGATGTTAATTGTGGCTAAACATTGCTAGCTATCACTACACAATGTGGACAACTTGTCTAAAAGAATGTTGCAGTAAATGAGGTGCTGGGAGTTTTGTCCGGAGACGGACAAGAAAACCCCTTTAGAAATCTGGCATGTGAAAGCACAGAGATGTGAACTGTGTGCAATGGCTGGGTGATGAGCAAGATGGGATGCAGTGGTCAGGAGAGGCAGTGGTAAGGGCATGGTGCTTAGGGGTATAGTTTAGTGGGTGATATTGGTGGTAGGGGGTGGTTGGACCAGATGATCTTGGAGGGCTTTTCCAACCTGAACAGTTCTATGATTCTAAGTGTCTGGGAGTAAAGATCTTGTCTCCAGATTATGCCACCTCTGTGTGGAGGTGACCTGTGGAGATATCATTGGGTAGGAGACAGGTTTAGTGCTGAGTTAGAGCTGTGGCTCAGAGAGTGTAACTGAGCTTCTGTTTGCTGTGTAGATCTTTGATTTTATTTTTTTCCAAGATCAGGTGGAGGACAGTGGAAAGGAGCAAGCTACTAGAAGAACAGCCCCTTGTAGCACCAGTCATAACAGAGCTGGAAGCCCTATAGCCCATATACTGCTGTGTGCATGGATTGTCTCCTCCAGGATGGTGTGAGATGGTTGTGCTGCTTCAGGGGCTTGCTCCTAGGCTGGGCTAGTATGGGGCTGGCTCAAAACCTCTAAGAAGAAAAACAAAAAATTGAATCTAGACTGCTGACACAGGAGCTATTGGTGTAATGGGTGGGTGGTGGATGCTTTTTTCCTATCCTTCTGGAAGGAGCATTAGGTGCCTACATCCCAGGTTGGGCACCACCAGTAAAAGGGATGGGGAGGCATCCTGTTGGGGCCATGCAGGAGTTGAGTGCTCTCAGTACAGTAGGTGATGTTGTCAGGACTGTCACCTGTCTGGCATCTCATAATTTGTAGAGGCAGGGCATATCTCTGTGAAGTGACAGATGTAGGCATGAACCTCCTTGGAATAAGAGGCTGTGGAATGATACTTCATCTGTAGTGTGTTCTCCACTCAAAAAGCTGTTTTTATAATAAAAAATGCTGTATACATTTTTCTATTTCTTTTTACAAAGACAGTAGCATAACCACACAGCTGTATCATTATATTAAGTATCCCCCTCCCTTTTTTATTTTTTTAAATAAAATAAGTGGTGTCAGTAGAATAGCAAGTTCACATGCATCCTAGGCACTGGAGCAGCTACACAAAATGTTGAGTTTTTACAGTACACAGAAGCTGTAATCAAAGTTAGTCAAAAAGATGTACCACAAATATCTTTGAGTTCCTCTGTTTCTTAGATGAGTCTTAAAGAATGCTGCAGAAAATTGGGGAGGAAAAAAAAGGTATTTCAAATACGTTCATGGGCTTATAATTGCAGACCAACAAAAATTAGGTGTCTAAATTCCAACTTATAAGGCAGGAAAAGGCTTAGACTGAGGATTTAATTATTCTTAACTGTTGAAACTGACTACCTATTATCTTCATTGAACTGTTAAAAATATATATGTTTTCTTTAAATAAAGTTGGGCATCCAAATTGCATATTTGGGATCTAACTCCTGACTACTCACACTTGCCAAGGACTCTGGGCTTTTCTCCCATAATGCCTGGATAGCAAAAAGATTCCCCTAAGGACTCATGTTTAGTCAAATCTAATGGATTATGTTTTCTGTTTCAAAACACATGTACAGTTATGTGATGTTTCTTTCTGTGGTGAGGGGAACTGCTTTGGACCATTCTACTTTATTTACAAAGTGACATAAAGTCCAGTCCTACAGCAGTAACCCTTTTGCTGGCTGAAACTGTCCTGCTGACTGTGCAAGATGTTAGACCTGGAAGTCAAAAGTCCAAAGGAACAATTTAATTTATTAGAATTAGGCACAAAACCCAAATCCTGAGGACATGTTCTTTAAAGTCTTACAGGATGCTGCAAGGATGATGTAATGTCCTTATTCTGATGGAGATAAAAATAAAGCTATATTGCAAGACAGATAATGTACCTCATTAATTTCATTTACCTGTACCAGCAAATGCTTATAAGCATGAACTAGCCCAAGTGATTGAGATATAGGCTGGTGCTGGTGACACAAGAGCTGTGGCAAGGCCACTTGTATGGAACATTCCCAGGGTAAGAGCTCCAGATCACAGTCCAGTCGTACCCTGGTCTGACTACAGACAAATGTGTGCTCAAACCCTGCGCTGCTCCCTGCAGCATTACCAGCCAACATCAGAGACCTGGCACGGCTTATTAGGTCCAGCAGGTCTAAGTACTACTGCTGGCTGAACCTTTGTCCAGAGCAGTGGGCTGAGAAGAGACAGTAAACCTCTACTTGATCTTTGCTGCTGAGATAACTTGCTGATAGTGCCTGGGATAGCCCATGCAAGCAACTACCCTGATGAATCATCTCTAAACTGCTTTGTCTTGACTGGTGCTATACGTGGACTTCTGCCATTGCAATGAAGTCACAGCATTTATCAGTGAACAGCAGTAAAAACCCAGAGAACTACTCTTCTCTTTCTGGATGGAGCAGTAATGGAGACTGTGGAAGACATTGAGGACTCTCAGGACTTCCCCCCTCCCTGCTTCAGTGAGCCTCAACTCAAATTACCAAATTCTGGCGGGATGGCTTTGTGTGTGGAGGGGATCAAGACTGAGATAAATGCTGAAGCTTTAGATTAATCATCAGTGAAGAAGCATTGATACTGTATATCATCTTCAAAAGACGTCTTACTCCTAGGACAGAGAAGTTCAGTTTGTAGTATTGTTAACAGTCACACAATCTTTTAAATGCTTCAAGAAAAGCCTTTTACTGGTTTCAGTGGAAGAACTGATTTTTGTCTTTACATATATGCAGTAGGGACCTTTGTTAAATTTGGCATCCCATCTTCAGCCCTCCAAACACTTCTGGAGTTATGTACAGCAGCCACACAAAGCAGCACGAGGCCTCCAAAGCTCTGCTTCCAGCCGTGTGTGTGTGTGTTGGGGTGGTGGTGGTGTAATCGAGTGCCTGGCAAATCTGTGACTTTTATTTTTATTATTTATAGGCAGAGTTATGAATATAAAAACTACTTTCCTTCAATGAGGGATTTTATTTTATGAATATACCACTGTTAAGCACTTAATGCATTGCAAGAGAATCTAGGTGATCATGGGGTAATGATACTGGGGTACAAGGTACAAATAGGCATGATGTAGGGGAGAGTTGTGATAATCATAAACTGAGCTTGAGATATATATATGTATGTGTGTATATATATATATTATTTCTTCCCCTAGCTAACTGGATTAGCACACAGGATAATAAAACTTACCTAGAAAGCTGTGTAGATAGCTTATTACTCAAAATGCTGTACAAGTTGTTTTCTGTCTCTGATATCAGCATCAATATCAGAGAGCCGCCGAGTCTGTCACAATGCTCTTCCTCGGTATCTGAGCACCAGGGGCCTCCTGCATACTTCTGGATATGTCAGGTATGAAAATGATGTTTTTATTTCCTTTGCTGATGGAAAAGCACAGAGGTTGTATTTGCTGTGCCTGGCAAAAGAGCTTGCCTTAGGAGAGCTGAGAAATGGGCTGCACAGCAGTGCTGCTGCCAGACCACCTCTGGGCCCTCTGAGGTGGTGTCTGCACTTGCCATGGGTATCTGCCTGGCTGCCACTTCTGCTGTGGGTTTCAGTCTCTCGAAGGACATGTACGTGCTTGTAATGTGTATCAGTGAGCAGTCCTGAATCTGTTAGTCTGAGATGGGTATCTGAAGAACTTGGCCAGAGTTCATTTAGGCCATGGAATATTTGGATTCATGTCTCTGTATTATTGAAGCTTTTCAGGTCCGTACATAAACTTCTAAATACTGACCTACTGGTGCTTATGGAGGTTGGTTGTGGTTTTAACATTCAATTTATTATTGTTTGGGACCAGACACAGTAAATATTAAAATAAATAAATAAATCTAGGGGAAAGACTTCTGATTAAATAAATATGACAAATTGTGGAGTATGTAGAAGCTTTAGGTTATTTTCACTAGAGCAGATGTCTCTGGGTATCCCATACTGGTATTGTTACCAACAAGGTTGATATGGTTAACTCTCTCTTCTAAGAGTAGTGTGCTGTGGTTGACTTGAAAATGAAACGGGAAGAGCTGCTCATGTTCAGCTGGAGCTGGCTTGGAGGAGCAATGCAAGTTAAGGAGCAGATGTGAGCCCCCAAACCTTGGCATGGACAGCATGTGGAGTTGGTGTGGGACAGGGATGGCAGGGACGGTATTCTTGCTACCAACCAACTCTGCAGAGCAGAAGGGGAAAACAGGGCTGTGAACTTCCTGGAACGAGGCAGAGTGTGAGTGGAAGCTCTGACTTATCATTATCAGCAAGCCAGCTGCAGTGCATTTTGGAAAGGCTGACTTGTTGTCTACAAACACCTCTCACATGAAAACAAGTCTTCAAGACAGCTCTGAACATGCTGGGACTGCTGGGAGGCACGAATTGATAAATGGGTTTGTGAATCACAGAAATCAGTTCTAACCTTACAGTAATAGGTACTTGGAGGGTGGGGGAGGAACAGGGCCTGGCAGCACACAGCAGAGGCCAGCAGGCAACCAGCAGTTCATCTGCCCAGTTAATCTGAGCAAGGCCTAAGGATGTGTGTGGTGAGGACTCTCACAGACATCTGTGCTGTCCAGCTCTGTGCTCCCCAGCTTAGCCTGTTCGAGTCTTGACAGTGTCGGGACACAGCTCGGGGGTTCCACGTACCAGGGCTGCCCCCAACACGCAGCTCATGACGCACCCATATTCTGAGAAGGAGTTTGACTATGGCCATGCTTTACCGCTTCCTCTCATGGACAGGCAGTGAGTGGAGCCTGGCCTTCACTAGCTTGGCAGTAGGAATTTAGCTGGAGATTGTGCAAGTTTAGAAGCAAATTAGAGACACTTGCTGTGTAAATCCGTGGCTCAAGGCCATGCCATAATGAACAGAAGGAAAAAGCCACATAGGTTTCTCAGTTTCTGCTCTGTCAAACTGCCTATAAAACAGTGCTAGGCCCTGCTAACCGGGTTGTGCTTTTTGCCGTTCACCAGGCAGAACTGATAGGAACAAACAGCAATGTTAGGAGCTATCTGGAAGGTTGGTGAGTGATCAAAGAGACGTCAACAGGGACAAACACAGGAGAAAACCAAGAATCAGGTGATGCGAACAGGGGACAGAGTCAAGGTCAGTGGGTATGTTAGAGGAGAGGAATGATCACTGACGACCAAGTTACAAAACAACCTGCCGCAACCAGCTTTCTTCTGAAGGGTTATTAAGACCTGAAAGGTAGGTGAGTATCTGATGGCATTTACCAAGCAACCCAAGTCCTGTAAGCCAAGGGGCACATAAGCACTGTGGCAATTTGTTTGGAATCTCACTGCTTGAGAATATCTAATCTGTAGCAAGCTCTTTGCAAACAGATGTTGTCTAATGCTTGGTTATGTATGCATAAACTGCATGGACTGCAGTTATGTAACTTATCTGTTCCTTCCCATTTGGGTTACTCATTACTCTTTTTTCTTTTTCTTTTTTTTTTTTTTTTCTTCTTCTGATTCTCACCTCCACGAACCCATATGCAACTGTTTATAAGAGAGATGTATTTAGGCATGGACTTGGACATTTTTTACTGTAAATAACAATTTGGCCTTCTGGCACAGGATTTAGTTCCTAGATAGCTTAGGAAAATTACTAGGAAAATTAGTTTCCTAAAAAATGGAAGCTGTGATGTGTTTCTAGCATGTCTATATGCCAGTGTCCGCTTTTTCTTTGTTTACTGTGTTATTTCAGTTATTCAGACATTGCTTCTATCACCTATGTCTTAGGAGAGATCAAGGGAAATTGCTCTGTGCCTGGAGTTGCCTCATCATTCCTTAGCTTCCTTGCACTTGGGTTTGTTCTTCAAAAATACCATCTTGTCTCTTTCACTTCTATTCTCTATGGCCCAGTCTTTTAATTCAGTTCATATGTTTATGGCAGGGAGAAAAGGATGTGGGGAGGAAATTCCTCAGCCAAAGCTTATTGAACCTGTTTCATATCTCTGTACTGCACTTCATCCAAGATAGGGGCCAACAGTCACCCGGTGCTAAAAGCCATAGTCCATTAGTCAAAAGGGACACATTATACAGAAAAGAATTGGGTATGAAAACAAATCTCATAACGGGTATTTCCCAAAGCTTTGAGCCTTCCTCATAGCTCAGATGGAAAAGCTATAGTTCCAGCAGGAGATGTACTTGCAATGCACACTCCAAGTACCAGGACTAATATATACGTGTGTGTGTGTGTGTGTATGCAGCTGTAAGCACATGCTTATTATGCCTGTATATTAGGGTGTAATGTTCATCGCTGTACAGACTGGGAAACAGCATCATGCAATGGTCACAGAATCACCCACGTAAGGATGCCTGCAGTCACTTCTGTCCTGCTACTACCTTGGTATGTAATTCAAACTTCAGTTTCTGCAAGTTTTGCATAACCAATTTGAAACACCTACTACATGATCCTTAGGCTGTTCCCCACTTAGAACTACTCAATGCTGACTTTATTTTTGAAGTTTACCTTCACGTACTCATGTTCCCTGTCTGTAACTGGTATTTAATTCTCAGTGGTATTTTTTTATTGTAGCATTTTGATACATTGTGCATAGGAACTTCTGGCCTTTGTCACTTGCAGTAACACATAAGTTTACTTAGTTGGTACAAACTGTACATTAACTTTATATAATTCAGCACTTACTCTGTAAATAAGGACTCTAGAATTATTTGATGTCTGTAACTTACTTGTTAAAGATAATTCTAAGCTTGAACCAAGACAAAAAAGGGAAAACATACATCACTTACACTACCTTAAGCACCACCTGTTTTGCAAACCGTTTATTTCTAGGCTGTGCTGTTGAGCTGGCTGGGCTTCTATAAAACATGTGAGCACGCAGAATTCCAGTTCTAGAGTCCTATCCTTCTGACTTTTTCTTTAAATATTTCTCTCTCCCATCCTGACCAACTCAGTACGTGCTCAAGAACTGTAAACTGCAGTGGTCTTGTTCTATCAAAATTTTGGTTTAAGTTGAAACAACTTCTTTTTGTGTTTTCTTGCAGATGTCATAGAATTATGTCACTGCTTTAACTAACCATCCTTTCCTTCTCCCTGGGAATTATATAATTCTCTAGGTTGTCAAAAAATAGCCTTCTGTGAAGGGTAATTTATTATTACTTAAGGCTTAAGTGGTACCACTTTATCGTAACGTATTTTCGTGTTAAATGTTCTTTGATAGGAATTGGCTGTAATGGTTACAATAAACAAAGACATGATTAATAACTGCTGGCGTCAAGAAATATAGGGTAGTTTTATCAATTGCCTTCTGAAATATAGATGTGAAATAACGCTTCTGGCAAGCCTCCTCAAGTCAGTTCACTAATAAAGCTGAAAGCATGAACAGACTTTGGAAAGGACAATGCGGTCAGGCCAATTGCTAATGCTTATTTATATATCGACACAACCTGGAATACAGGAACTCAACGACCTCTGTGATTTCAGCGGAGGGGTTCCAATCATACCACCGTTAATGAGCTTCCATGGGATTAATATTTTACTATGGCACTAAAAAAAAAATTTTTGTCCCTTAGGGACAGCTGCTTTTGTGACTATAGCGTATGTAATAAAATATTTTACGCACAGCTTACTACATGGTGTGGCTTGCCACGTGCGTGTTCAAACACTATTTTTGTGTGTGTGACCACTTTAACTAGATGTGACATTTGGTACGTAACTGCATGCCTATTTTGTGACAATTACTTGTTTTCAGAGGCTATACTTTTTGCAAGAGCTTTGGGATCACGATTTCACCCTATCCCAGTTTTATTACAAATGCACAATGTTTTCTTTTATTAGGTGACTAACGTGAAGTTGGGAGAATTCTTAAAATATCTGTATGCCTGTGTTAAAAAATTGGTATAATTGCAATGCTTGGCTTGAAGCTGGAACTCAGAATACTTTGGAATTTTTAGTTCTCTAGAGAAGAAATATATGCTGACGTGTAACTCTTTTATATAACTCAATCTCTTTTTGCATTTTTTTCCCATTTAACTCATTTCCTTCCTACTGAAAACTGCTACTTTTTGAATGCCGAAATAACCTCCAGGTCTGTTCTGTGAGAATGCTGTGTTCTTCGAAGAAAGTAGTGGTTGATTGCTCCATTTGAAGCAAAGAAAGCAGACACCTAGATCATGTTCCTCAAAATCTGCAATGGTAAGATACTATAAGAGACTCTCACCTGAAAGGTGCTTTAAAAAAAATCCTTCACATTTAGGCTGAATTAGAAAAATATTTTTATTTACAAGAGTAAATAATGTAGTGCAAGGAGAGTGGATTTAACCCTCAATAATAATGCATAGATTGATGCAGTTGATAAGACTGTGATCTAAATAATTTTGCATAACCTGCTTTAAAGGTCAGACCTCTCCTACAGCCACTTACCTCACAGCCTTAAATCACACAGACATTTGTACTCTATATTTATTATCCCATCTAATGTTTATCAAATAAATTGTCATTTAAACACATGTGTTGAAAAGGTATGGTCGAATATGAAAGAAATCCTTTTGAGTGCTACCTATGTAAGAAATTAAAACAAATTGTTCACTCCATGTCACCTGGTCACATTTAATTATTTTATTTATCTAATAAGGGCTCTTTCTCTAAGCAGTGGCTCTTGGATGGGGTGGGAGAAACTTTATTTGTATCCTCAGGAAAATGCTGACATTGAAACTGACATTTCAAGAGTCAGCCAATAGGACTACTATGTTATGATCATATTGCAAATCTTCCCATATTTTTGTTTCAAAAAAAAATGCTTTCTGCAAAAAAGAACTAGGATGGAATGCAAGATGTCAAGAAAGTAATTGCTATCACTGTATGTACCAAAGTCCTGGCTGGTGTTCCACGGAATTTGGAAATTGGAACTAGGCGGCTGAGTTTCACTTTTATACCATTTCCATGCTCCCAACTCAGAAAACTCTGGTAATTGCACCAGTAAGGTAAGCTCAAATGCATTAAAGGCCACCTAATAAGTTATTAGACATGTGAGTAAGGTATTTTCTTCATCAAAACCAGTGGGAATTTTGCTCATTTTTCAAGTAGGTAAAGAGTGTGCCTGTGTTCTTGTAATTCTTCAATATAATACACTATAATCATGTGTTGGGTATAGTGAGATAAGCTGTATTCTCTGTTTGGACTGGAGTGTTTAAGTTATTATGGGGTGTTTTGTTTTTTTTAAGTTACAGTAGAGAAGTTAGTCCAGTGGATTTTGGCTGCTGGGCTGCATTATTAATGCCATTAATAGGGTTGGTTGCCAGTTCTTACAGTTGTAGTTCATATCCCATCATCCTGGTAGGACACCAACCTTCAGAAAACTACACCTCAGCTGGTAACAAGAGGATTCTGAAGGTTTAACTCCTGCTCTGCTGAGTCATTTGATAAAGCAGATTCATCTTGCTGCGCTGGCTGTGTAGCATCTTCATTGCTGTTCCCTGAGGGCGAAGGCTCATCTGATGATGGTTCTGATCTTGTTCCAAGAGAATTACTAGCTACAGAAAAATGCCAAAATAAAATATTTAAAATCCTCAATGCACCTGAGACATCAATTTCCATATTTTTAAATATTATATGGATATAAAATTGCAATATAAATAAAATACTCATAGTTTAGGAAATATCAAAAGAAGAGTATCTGTAACTTTAACTTTGCCCTTCATACATACACATTAATTGATGTAACTTGAGAATGACATAGCTAGTAAGAAAAGAAAACAAGGTTTCAAAGTTATTTCCATAGTAAGCCTATGTCCTAAATGGTGTCTATTAACTAGGAAATTCGAATCTTTTTATATTTAATGTTTACAGATAGGATTATTTTTTAAATCCTTTTCCCTTTCAGTGTAGGAGACAACTTGGAAACTGACTTTTTTCTACGTTTTACAGAAGTATGTCAGAAAACAGTTTTTTCTTCTTCTAAAGAAAATAAACTTAGTGGAAGAAAATCTTTTCATAACAGGTAATGTTTATTTCACAACTTAATGATCAAGATCCTGTCTTGTGATTTAAAGGAAAATACTTGCCTGAAGCTGGCAATGCTTTTTAAATGATTCATTGTTTTTGCATGTGACTTTTTTTTCCCCCTTTCCTTAGCAATGCTGTTTTGTCTTTGACATCTTCAATGTGGTGTGAAAGAAAACGGAGTTTTAACAGACTGAAGCCTGACATTTAGTTTTCTGTCTCTTAATCACTAGTGTCTCATCAGAAAAGAGAACATACAGCTAACTCTTTAGTTCTGGACAGGAGGAATCTGCAGTTGCTGATTTTAAGTATTTACTGATTCTTTCACTGGTCTGAAGAGGCAGTGCCTGTTCCTAAGTTACTCCAGCATACTAGCTCTCTGAACCTCACTTTTACTTCCACCTTGTATCTGAATGAATTCAGTCATACATAACATGGCATGCAGTCTCATCACATATTAAAGTGACAATGTATGAAATCATACAGTCATATAATTAGTTTCCATATGGTCTCCTACAGTCAGTGCTTTTATAAAGAAGCAAGGGATTTATCAAGGGAAATTCTCCAGAAACTGACAGGCTTAAACCAGCCATCTGTGCCTCACTCACTTCATGCACTTCTTTTCATCAAAGAATGACTTGCATGACAAAGACCTTGCTCTCCATAGGGACTTCTACCAAATCTAGAATGGTTTTTTTTTTTTTTTTTTAAAGTTCTTACTGGAAAGAGTACAACATTGCTTCAATACCATTCAATACCATTTCTTCAGTTTTACTACGACAAATACTTACCAGATAGAGTCTGAAAATAGTGTACTGCAAACGCAATCAGAATTGATAAAAGAAAGGTTCCCATGAAGTATATCTGGCAGGAAGTTTAAAAATATGTTAGATCCGTGCAAAGGTGCAGTAGTGCTACAAATGAACTAGCACATGTACCAAAGGAACAATACATACCAGCGTAGACTGTAAAATAGCATTCCAGAAAACTCTCATGTAAAAATAAAGCAATGCTATTGAGCACGGACTAATTGATTCTTGGTTACTATGATTCCAGCACCTACAACCAAAAAAGATTAGAACAACTAATTAGTCGTACTTTGCAATTTTGTGGCACCTGTCATCTTGGAATCTCCAGTGTGTTTGCATTAGCACAGGAAAAACAAGCAGATACTATTATCACTATCACAGTAAAAACTCATAGAAATATCAGATTAACCTCATTAAGCACAGAATACTTTACCCTAGGAGCATATTTTTGTTTTCTGATGAGTCAACAACTAGCTACCCTACGAGCCCCTGGCTAGAATCCAGGCTACCCTTGTCAAGCAATCACAATACAACCTCATATCCAAGATACTTTGCTCTGACTCGTATGAGTCAACTGAAATCAACAGCAGTAGCACTTGTATCAAGATTAAGCCTACAAAATTCAGTTGTCTATGCAGCAGATTGGTGCCAAAAACCCCGTCAGAGACAATTAAGTACTATATAATGCACTCAGCACCCAAAGAGTGCTTTAGCTGACTAGCTGCTAGGTGTGTGTTGCGGGGTGAGCTGAGTTGCTTTCCATGAGGTAGGACTTCACCAACTAGGGGAGTTCAAAGAGTTAAATCACAAATACCATAAGCTTGAATTGATTTTTTTTTTGTAACCAAGCTGAGCAGGGGTGCATGATGTAGGATGATGGGAAGTTGCTGTGCCGCTGTCTACTCTGGATTTATTCTTACTGCAAAGCAGCTGGGTTCAGTGAAGGCAAAATTCAGGTTCAAGCTTACAATCCCAGGAAGCCCTATTTAGCTAAATGGTAATTTTATGTGGATTGGAGGTAATTTAGGGAGCAAGTTCAGACTAGCTGCAGTGAATAACAATTTTGGTGGATTGCTGATGAATCAACAAGTCGTCTCCACTCTTTTGTTGTGTTAACAACTCTCAGTGGCAAAACAGAAAAAACACCACTTATTCCTTGTTCACAGATATGTATTAACTATTAGGTTCTCCTTCCTTAAAAATCTGAAAGGCAGTTCCACGAATCCACCGAATATTCTGTAAACTTTCCATTCCCACTGTGCTTTTCTAACACGTTACTTCATCTAGGCAAGGAACCCTAAGTTCTCTTAGGTAAAGAGAGCTCTTAGGTAAACAAAACCAGAGTTCTGCAGCTGATTTCTGCACCCACAGTATTTGCGCTGCAGTTCAGACAGCAGATCCGTAACATTCTCACATGTAATATTCTGTGCCAGGACGCTCTGTGGCACAGATACACTGGAACATCTTTGCAGAAACAATAGGAAGGACTGCTATTATCCCAGTTACACACTTTTACATTCCATATTAAATTATGCTATAATTATCCTTAAAAATTGGTTTGGACAGCATACAAATTGTCAGTGCCTACCTAATGAATTACACAGAATAGGAAAAGGCCTCCTGGATCATTAAATCCAGTCCCTGCTGTTTCAGGTAACCACACACAATCAAGTCTCTCATAACAGTATATTTAGGCAGTTAAAGCATTTCAAGCATGTTGACCTTAACCTGCCTTAAATCATACCAGAGAACAAAGTTAATCATTACAGAAGATGCTGTTCTCAAAAGTAAATGCTACTCAGGGAAAAACAGAAGATGCTGATTAAGGTAAAAAAAAAAAAAAAAAAAAAAAAAAAAAAAGACTCACCTGTAATAAAGTTCCTGAAGAAGTGAAGCGTTACCAGAATGCAATGCCTGATCAATTTCCAAGTGATCCAGAATGTAGGAAGGTATGGAGTTGCCCTCTTCTATCAGAAGGGCCAAATTAAAGAAACCCTATTAATAAAAAAGCATATACATGTTTTAGTCATTTTTTCATAGGTGTATTTAAGGTATAATATAAGCATCAAGTATCTAAATTATTATAACTGTCTTCTATACATTAACTTAGCATACCATGATCTTCACTGAATAATGAGAGCCTTCCCTCCTAATCATGTACCCAGCTAAGCCCAGAAAGATGTGAAAGAATAACATTCATTTGTTGCGACAGTTTTCTGAGAAATTATTTAAAAGATCTGAGCTTTCTCACTTTTACTTGCTCACAAAAATCAAACCGTAATGTTTTATCTACCACAGAAATATAGACGGAAAGCAGGAATAAATACCTGTTCTGTTGCCATTTAACTCCCCTCTAACTCTACCTAGATCAACAGAAATCAGAACAGCGAAACTGAGAGCAGAAATTTGCTCCAAGAAATTTAAATCCTTAGTCTTAGACTTTTGCCTACTTGGGATAGCCTTAGGCATCAATATGTCTCTTCAGAGCCATGAAGATGAACACAGAGGAGATGTATTGCAGGATTCCCCATCAGTCTGGCTTGCATACTTTAAAATAACTGTTCATGTGTATCATCTTTCCTTTGCTAGTTCATCAGCCATGCTTTGTCCTAATATCCTCAAAACATATCAGAACTACACTACCTCTGATAAATTCACATACAAGATATTATCTGGACACGTTGTCAGAGGTACAGGGCAACCAGAAGATTGCATCTCAGATATTTCAGAAGGATGTGAAGGTAGAACAGGGCACTGAAATGCTGCATGTCTTTGGTAATGTAATGTGGTATATCTTTTCACTATAAAGCATTTTAAGTTGGGAGCTTCTGTTGGTGGAGTGACCAAAATTCAACCTAGTATACACTCAATATGTTCATTAAAATGGACTACTCTTCTGGTTTATTTCCTAAAAATAGCAATGGATAGAATTGGAAGAAAACTCAGGCAGTCTATTAACACTTCCCCTTGCAGTAACAAAAAATATGAAGGTCACAACAGAATCAAATCCGTCAAGGTATGGCAGCACTGAGTTAATCTCTTCACCTTAAGCTTTCAAGACACCTTAGCCGTAGGACTGTCCTTCTGTTCTAGGTCTACCTTCTGACTCCCTAGGTATCTTGAAATAATTTTAACTTATTCAGGCAAGTCTCTTCAGTGCACAGATGTAGCCAAACAGAATAACTGCTCTCAGGTGAATCTTCAGATTGTTCTAAACTCTGGTGTTTTATTAACACATTACAAGTGCAGACCTACCTGCGAATCTCCCTCTAACGCAGCTTGTGCGTACATCCGCACTGACAGCTCAAGGTCTTTAGACTGGTTCTGGTACCCGTAGTAGTAGAAATCTCCCATCTTCAAATAAGCTGTGGAAGAAACCAGTGGCACATCATTTAAAGCATTTGCAGAGAAAGAATCAAATAACCAGAAATATGGTGGAGAATTTAATAATATTTCTATTTAAAGCAGTGTATCTTTCTCTCTGATTGTCTCTATGACTGCTTCACATTTGAATGACTACTGAAAATATTTATTCTAGCTGAAATTTCTCATGATTGCTCTTTAATAAATTAATACAGTGAATGATTTTGCTACTTTTACAAAAACAGACTTAGAGACTTCACACTGTATTCCCTCTTCACTTGCTGATTCTGTCTTCAGGCAACCTGTAGCCTTATTATTCAGGTTAGCCTTACTAACTTGATAAGTCTTACAACATGCTGCTTAAGAGCTTGTCATGTGCCTATCTCTTTGGTAGTTGAACACACCCCAAAAGTTACAGAGGTCTGCTGCTGATAATGTCATTAGTTTCAGATCAAATCCGACCCAGGACAACTGTAAGGGTAGAGTTTTCCCGGTCTAGAAGGAAGCAATGCCCAGCAAATACTTTACAAATATCTTTCTCTCATCCTGCATAGTACTGAAATGCTGCAAAGGACTAGAGCATTGGCTCACTGCACTAACCTATACTAAAGAATTTATAAATTTCCATGCTAAGCTGTGCCAAAATGGTTTAGAAATACTTCTAAACCTTGCTTTGTGTGTCTTGCAGTTATCTGGAAGTCCACTGTAAAACTGGTGGCATTATAGCAGAGGTTTTCCAGGAAGCAAGTCAGTCCCAACAGCAAAGGCAGAAAGACTACATGGAGTGACTGCCACAGACGCAGAGTGGTAGGTCACGAACACTGCAGTGAATCATAATGAGGAGAGCTCTTGACTGTATCAGCCACGTCATTCCAGCCTCGTTTTAAGAACACTCCAGGAATAAGCACTGGCCTTGAAGTTATCCTGCACTGCACTGACCCTGTAAGCCCTGGGAATCTCTGCTGCTTGGGTTAGACTTTCTCAGCCCCAAGACCTAGAGTGGGGATTCAATCCTCTGCTACTGCAGAAAGAGGCCTCAGATAAAATTCCCTCCTTATGTTACCCATGTGAAAAAAGTAATAAAGTTCTTCCTTTGATAAAGTCAACAAGTCTTCTCTCTTTTCCTTCAATGGAATTACAGTCTCACTCCAGGAGTCTGAACTTCAGAAGCTTCTCTAATATAAGATTTCACCTGTCTATAAAGTCAAAACTGCACCTTGCTAAAGCATCAACAAACTCCTCACAAAAGCTAACAGGGTCTGTCAGCTCCTGTGGCTTTAGACTCTGTCAACGTGGTGTTTAGTTCCAATGCTGCTACATATTTAAATAGCTTGTATTATTTTTAGACTGCACTTTTTCATGTGCTTATTACAAAGCACTTAAACTTTCTTGTGAGACAATCAGATGAATGTATGGAAGTACTTAAAAAACTCTTTACAAGACACCAGAATGACTTACTCAACAAAGTCTCTGATGTACTAAAATTTAAGACCAGAGGAATTTATCTTATACATGAATAAACCTTCTCTTCCAGAAAGGGATACCTTTTGTTTTACAGAGACAGAGAATCCTTCAGTTCCCCCACGGTTATCTGTGCCTATGTTGATAAACTCTGTACCCTAATAGAAAACTCATAATAAATTAGATAAAGAATCCTTTAGCCTCCATTCGTTTCTCATGACTCAATTATGATATGGAAGTGTATTAGCTTTTGGATTTTCTCTTTGATAAACTGAACAGCATGAGCTCTTAAAGTCTACTGCTACTTTTTTTTTTTCTTAAATGTTGAGTCAATTGCTCAGGCTCTTAAAGGTCTGGCCTGCTCTAAGCTTAGCTTTTTTTTCTTCTTTTCACATTTTATCCCACAAAAGGAAAATTCTCTGAAAAATTGTGCTGAAATACAACACTTAAAACACTTACTTTCTAATATTCCTATCAAAACACTGAAAAAGAAGTCTGTAAGCATGGATTACTCTTCCCTTAACTCGCTTACTCACACAAAAGTTGCAACAGATGTAGTTTTTGAAATAAAATTAAAAAAAAATCAGAAAGAATTCCTTATACATACCAAATGAGGGTGCATTGATTTGAGACGCAGAGAAATTGTAGTATCTCCAAACACAATCAGTTGCTAGGTATTTCCTTGCTAGTTCCTGGAAAGAAAATGAATTCATCCATTTATAACACACAGGAGATATTAGGATAATGTTATTACTAATAGGTGTTCCTTTTAGGGTACTGAGATGTGAATACATTTACTTACTGGTCTTTCTTCACAGAGGTGTGCTAAATTTGACTGTGACACTTCAATCCCAGTTTCAGCTGCTAGAACATAATGTAGCAGAGCTTCATGCCTAATGTTTGATAAAACAGATTAGTGAAAAACCTAACAAAATCACAAGTGTTTCAGTTATAGTTAAAATTAATACCTAAACTGATAAAATCACCTAGGAGCAAAATTGGGTATGAGGCTTAAAAACAAGAGGCTGGTGAACTCATGCAACAGCTACATCTACTGTCAGCACTTGGTGTAACAAGCATTGCTGGATCTCAAGAATTGCTTTATCTCTTGCATTGAAACTAGACTGGCTCCAGTGTGCATTTACTCTTTTGAGATGAAAGATTGGTGATAAAGCTGTACTGACATTAAACCAAATTAACTTTTTGAATGTTTTGGAAAAAAACACATTCTTAAAAGATTCTTTTGCTGTGTGATTAAAAAAAATAAATCTAATATTAACATACTTGTATTCATATCTGTCAAAAATTCATCTGAGTATATCTTTGGTACACTTTATCTTTTGCCAATTTATTTATGTGACTTTGTTGTTCTGTCTTTTTAGACAGACTTTTAGACTTTTTGGAACAGAAATTTTCTCCCATACTTGAACACGTAAGAGAACAGTCTCAGTCCCTCTATGAACATTAGGCATTTCATTTACTGTAAAGCTAGTAATAAAAGATAATTTTGCATTTTCAATGCAGCATTTCAGTGTAGCAGTACAGCACGACAGCACTGCCCATGATTCCAGAGGACATCATCTCTTTCATATCTCTTTCATGTTCTCTGTCCCTCATCTACTCAATAGTGTGAAGACCACACTTTCAGAAAAAAAGAAGTTTCAAAATAAAAAGCCTTTTTCCTGCTACTTTATGTACTACTTTGTGCATCTTTTTCCTATTAGACTTCCTACTGAAATCTCTGAATTAGTCTCTGAAGATCAAACAACCTCGATTCTCATAGGTGTGTTTGACATGCAGCAGCTAACAGCAGTAACTGAGGAACAGGTATTATTTGGTCTGCTTGGCAGTGTAACAATGCACAACTGCGCAAGATACATGAACAAATATTCAGAGGCAAAGATTTATTTAAGAGTGTGTTCATGTTGAAAAGAGAGATGACCACCAGACCAGTGTTTTTAAGTGACTGCCCCATACACTTCCATTCTCTGGCACCTAAAGCGGGTGTCTAGCAGATTCTTCCTCCTACCTGCTGATACCAGACTTTTTGGTAACTTAATGCCCTACCTTTTGGGATCTGAGTGCCCTGTGAAGTGCATATGACTTTCTTGGGACCGTACTCAGGGTGAACTGGGTAAAGCCACAGGTTGTACATCAGAACCTGTACAGAAATGGTAACTTGAGATTTTTTCAGTGCTGGAAAGTGAGGTCAGTTCTCAGGAGAGCCTGTGATGGACCAAATATAAAAATAACTTCTGCCAGGAACAGGTTACTTCGAAACAGTCCACTGTTTCTTGAAGATCTTCTAGGTCCAAAGCATTAAGTGCTAGCAGGGGCAGCCTGCATGGCTAAAAAGGCTGTTGTCTTAATTGTGTGACAGTTTCTACAGTCTCATGCCTGCACGTACAGTATCTGGTGCTTATGCCTACAGGTCACTAGGACAGCTGAGTGCATGGTGAATTCACTTGTAAAGTGCCTTGCCTACTACTAGAGACTATGGCTAACTTGATGAACACTGACAAGGCATGTCTTATCTCAGCATTACGCATCACTACTCCTTGCACTGCATTGTTACTTCTCACTGCCTTGAGGCTTATGTTCCTGTTTGCTAGCTAAAAAGTCACATGAAAATTAAAATGTGAAGTAAAACATTATGGTTTCATTGTTTGGGTTTTCCCTCAGACTGTTTCTTATCAAGCCCAGAAAGGCCCCGGTGCAAAAGCAACTATTGCCTGCATCGTCCTGAGGCAGCATGCACTTACTCAATAATGTACTTTCAGAAACTCTCCTGAATTTCAAAATGGTGCGGGCCTTGCCAGAAGTACCTGGGAAAGGTACTTCCCACGCACATGGGAAAGGAAATTTTCTAATAAACCACAGAGTCTACTGTGCAAAACAAAAAATTATATAGAAGAGAGAAAATGTGTGTTTTTTTAGGGACAGAGTGGAAAAAAAAGAAGTGAAAGGCATTACTCTGGCTAATCCAGTGCCCATTACATACAGGAGTACTACCAGATGAAAAGCACAGATAGCAGAAGACAAAAAAAAAAATGACCGGCCCTGCTGTTTCCTGCACACAGTCTAGTGCAGAAACTCTGCCATACTACAATCCAAAGCGTATGCCGATTTCTAGATATCCCTTGAGGAGACTGTTACCTTTGAAAACAAGACTGGAAAAATCTCCAAGAACATAGTGAGCTTAACTAATAGGAGCATTTTATTTACACACGGGTTTAGTTTGTCTTAACATTTTATCTATACTCCTTGGGATGATCAATACCTTCCTTCACAACCTGCATACAGGGGCCCTCCCATTGTTTGCTCCACTAATTTATATACAACCACTTGTAATGTGAGTTTGTGGGCTCTAGATGCAACACTATTTCACTCCACAAACTCTCTCTCTTTTTCTCTTTTGATCCTGTCAAAATGGTTGAATTACACTTCAGGTCAACTCCTGCTTCCCTGTATGTCAATAAGTGTTTTGACACAGATTTCAGTGGTGCTACTAGTATTTTTTTTGATGCGATGGCCCAATGTTAATTGTTTTATCATGCTATCAAGTAATAAAAAAATGGAACATGAACTTGAAGAGAACAGAACAAACATACCATGAGAGTTCCAGATAAGCATTGAGTGCTTTTCTGATGACGTGACCTAAGTAACCGTTCTTCTCTGCAATATGTTTTGCCCAGCTGTAGAGAAAAGGACAAACAAAGAAATAAGAACAGCTGTGCTGCAGTAATGTTATCCCAACTCACATTGACGTGAAGGACACGAAGGATATGGGATCACCTTCTGACTTATTTCATAAAATAAACTGCGGGATTTCACAGTAATTGCTGCATCAATCATGCAGGTGTTGACTGAATGAGAACATAATTATCCGTTCATTTCCATGAACGTACCAGAGACGTCCTGTGCTTTTTCTTGGCCAAATTATTTGATTTTTTGAAAAACAAAATCAAAAAACCTTAGTGATATAAGTGCTATAATTTCTTATCAGTCTTTTTATACCACGTTGAAAGCTGGTCATCTCTCACTAAGGAAATATGTGCTGTTTTGTTACACACAGTGTTTTTTTTATTTTTTATTTCCCTTGGAACAACTCGGAGAGCCTACATACTTGTGCATCTAGAAGTTCACCAGAAATACTCAGCATCACTCAAAATCTACTGGGCATTTAAATAATACACATACTCATGGGGATCAAACTTTACTGCAAAAGAATTCTTTTTTCAGGGAGGTCAGTAAGATGAAGTAAAGGATATTTTGACTTAAAAGATATTTTTGACTTAATTGTGGACTTAAAAATCATCAATAATCAAAATAATCCCACCAGAAATATATTCTCCTTTAACAAATGATTTCATTTCTTACATTACAGCTTTTTCTGGATCTCTGGGGAAGTCTTCCATATTTCCTGTGATGTAGTACAGAGAACATCGTAAAGTCCCTTCTATATGTCCTCCTTGAGCAGCTTTATAGAAATAGTGCGCAGCTACTGTCTGCAAAGAAACAAGACAAAACTAGCAACTCCATATTATTAATGCTTATTGAGTTTTGCTTCCCAAGTCTTGTTTTATTAAATAAATTCAAAGCAGAAGTTGGCTAGTGCAGGCCAACCACTTTTAATTGCTTTTAGTGTACTTAAGTGAAATGAATTCCTTTCTTCAACTTTTAAGCGTTTAGGCCAGAAAAGATTTTAAAAACCTGAACTTTTGAACAATAAACAGAAAAGTGTCTAAACATACAACTGACACCTGGTAGTATACAAACTTTACGGAACTAAAATTAGGTACTAGTAGAGAAATTAATAAGGAACCCTGGAGAACAGACACAGGCTGGGACTTTTACAATGGCGAGACCTAAGTGAAGGCTGGGGAGCAATAGTAATGCTCAGGATGCCTTGCTGTGCACAACTGTGCTTCTCAAGTCTCTGAAACTTTTATAAAAGGTAACTCAGACTGAGCCGGCAGGGACAGAGCCATAAAAGCAGGAAGGCTGTGTGACTCTGTGTCTTACCCTTAGAAAGAGCAACCTGTAATGTAAACCAAAGCAACATACAGCCTGAAATAACTTATTTCAGGAATTTTTAAACTATCTGTATCTGTTTTCTGTGAGCGATCAATGACTTCAGAGTATCCTTCACTGCCATAACAAAGTACTTCCTTCCCATAGCTTTGATCAGTAATGAAACCTGGGCACTTTTAAGGGTACTCTTACAGCCAGACTGCTCTGAACAGTGTATTTCAGTCCCCAGGGAAGGAAAACATGTTTGTCAAAAGCACATGTTGGTGAGCACTGCTGCTGGCAGCAGAAATGCTCGCTGTCTGGAGTACATCCAGATCTCAGAACCCACAGGCCACGCTGAAGGCTTCGTTTAGCTCTGAGCACAAGGTCTGCTTGCATTTCTTACAGCCTGCCTCGCTATGTTTGTGCTGTTGGTTGAGAACTACCTACACACAGCATTTTTTGCAAAGATAATTAATGGAAATATAATCAAAGTAAACCTTTCTTGGTAGGGAAAATACATGGTACTTACTGACACACACAAAATTAAACGGGCTATATCACAGGAAGACACAGTGGCAAAACACTGCCATCTACCATGGTTATGCTAAATAGCTACATTTGTGAGTCTGGCTTAGAAGTCTTTTAATGCAGTGCCGAAGTTTGCAGAAGCAATGTGAATACAGCATAGGTGCTTACAAGTTCAGGGACAAGATTCTGTTGCTTTTTTCTATTGGGGAAAACATCCTTCCCCGTAAAGTACCAGGGAAGTCATCAGTGCTGAGAAACTAGTCTGCTTGACCCAGGAGTGGCAAAATTAGGAGCTAATTTTACCTGCAACTGCTTTGCTTCTAAACTTAAGGAGCACAAACACACACGAAGAAGCACAGCTGAGAAATTTGAGTAACATCACTTTCTCTCTCTCTGAGCAATCTGACTGAATTGCCCACTACCACTCTTCTCTGTGACAAAAAGCACCAAAAACTGTCTCAGAATAAACATAGCCATCTCAAGAATGAAGTCAAAATTTGTAAATTGGGCCCCAATGTAAAGAAAATAACACTACAGAATATTTACTCACTTGATTTCTACTGGGTACTCCAGGGTAAATCCCATCTAAATAAAGGACACCAAGGTTGTAAGATGCATCTGGATTCCCCAGTTCTTCAGCAAGTAACCAGTGTTTGGCTGCTTTTCTGTAGTCTCTTTTAAAGTTGTGGTAATACCATCCCAGTCCATTCACTGCTTGTGGCAAGCCCTTAGGGAAGAAGGAGAGCAGTCTCAGATCATGCATCAACTCTGCCTTGGGTCACATTGCAATTTCAACCTGCTGCCCAATTTTGGGTCTTGTCACGAGCTTGCCTGTCTGGACATCTGGCACATACATCCAGTCAAAATTCCCATTGGGATGGAGATATAAAAGATTTGCCTTTTTTCCCCTCCCACTTCTTTTCCTTATGGCCTCATGTTGACCACAAGAGATTATAAAGTCACTCCCTCAGAGCCTCCCACTGCTCATTAAGGAATGATTCCACCCTGAAACCCAGCTACTTTGTCTTCTTATTTTACAGAGCCTCAGCTATGTCTGCATTCAGACCCGTACTTGGTGACAGGAACAAACTGTGAAAGTTTTTCACTGATTTCCTCTACAAAGCCTAAACGAGAGAGGTATCCTTGTGTGCATCTGCAGTGGAGCTAAGGGAAGGCGATAAGAAAAAACAGGGAGATAACTGCACTTCCAGACAGGATTAGCAATCAAAAAAACCCGCTTCTTTTAAACTCGAACATTTCTGTAAGAATAAATAGGAAGCAATTAACACAGAATTTTCCAGTGCTCTCAAAACATGGCTACGTGGTTTATTTGACTAACCCCACATAGATCTTTTTAATACCGTGCAACACAATGAGTTGCATCGTTAACTCAGTAAGCACAGATTGTAAGGAGAAAATCTTCCTGGGACACAGTTTTTATTTTGGCTGCAGTGAGTCACTGTCTCCTTGTACAAACTCATGTCGTGGATCATACGGTGGCTGTAAGTTTGCCAGCAGTTCAAATTACTCAGCACCAACAGATAGGGTTGGACATGCTATTTTCTCTTATTTGAGAATGGATGTTTAATAGGAATCCTGCCAGAAACAGTGACATAAGGTAAAAGCTACCTAAAAAAAAGTCTCAGTGCACAAATCCAAGCTATTTGCTTGCTACTGTCTGCCAAAAGCTTCTACACTGCACAGTCTCTTTCTGTGACCTCTGTAGTAAGTACTGTATACTACTGGCACTTAGGAAGGCCCTCTGGAAAAGGATTTATTTTCCTTTCAAATTGGAACAGTGTTGCTTGCTTAGTCATTAAAATCCAAAAGCAGTTCAACTTTTCAATAATTATGGTGTTCTTTTTCTACAGAAAATGTACTTGGGAGAATAAAAACTTAAGTATCTGAGCCTAGCAAAGGTAAGCAAATTGTTGTCTCTAGGCTGTTCCCAGAAATTTGCTCTTCAGATCCCGAGTTAAGGGATATTTGTCATATTGTGAAAGCTATTCTGTTTATTCAAGTCTTTCCCAAACTGTCAGAAGAACAGGTAGTCTCTCGTGTTTCAAAGAGATGACAGACACAGTAGTTTCTTGGTGGTGGTCCATAATGAAGTCCCATGGACATTACCAGAAATTTAACTAGTTCTGGTTTTCTGGAACAAGGAAGGTAACCAAGATCTAGGTACTTCTTTTTACAAAGCAAGGTAAGAAACAGATCATAGCCTGCGTAACCTGACAGCACTAGATCAACAAAAGGAGCAAGGCTCCTCTTCTCCGTGGTGCCTGTCAATGTTTTCCCCAGCCATTAAAAAGTTAGAAGACTTTGGGACATCCTTATCTTCTCCTTGACATAGGAGAGATGTCCAGAGAGAGCAAGTATGGCCTTTTTTACATTCACCAGCATCCACCTACAGAGACTGGCATGTCAAAAACTCAAGCTTGGTGGGCGCTTTCATGAAAAAATATTTTTAGTATGGTCTAAAACAAAATGCTTCGGAACGCGAGACAAAAACATACTCCTGGATAAACTACTCACTCCCTAAGTCACTTAACCATCAGCAAGTTCAAAAAGACGTAAGGAAAGAAAACTCTTTTTCTTATGTAAGTTTGGCTGATTTTTGAGTGTTCTACTCCCTCAGTTAGGGAAAATAAGTCTTTCGACATTCATGGTGAAAGCAACTGGAAAACCAACTATTTTTTACACAGAATTATTATACGTATTTCATATAAAGCAGAGATCATTAGTATTAGCACCTCTCATAGTAGTTTTGTGACAAAATATAGTATTTTACCTTGGCTGCTGCTTTCTTCATCAATTCTAATGCAAGCTTTGTGTTCTTCTTCACACCTTGGCCCTAGGAAATGGATATATGAAATAATCATTGTTTACAAATGCAGAATACAGGCTAATGAAAATTCACATCATTTAAAATGCATTTTAACATTGATACTGTTATTTACTAGATGCCATTCAGCTTCAAAAAGCTACAATTTAAAATGCAGCTTTGTGCCCATCCTTCATTCACAGCTTTACAAAACCTTAATGATCCAGTCTAGGAAAAATTATTTCACCATATGATCCACATGATTTTTATGGGTAAATAATATCACACACATTTAATTTTAAGCGGCCAAGGAAAAATTAATAGTATCATGGATTGTTCACAATTTGGTAATGTATAAGAGCTCTCAGCTTGCCTGAAAAAGGATGTCAGAGTGCCTCCAGAGGAAATACACAGATGTTATGCTGATGATGTCCATATAAATAAATTCCAGACACAGGTCAAATAGACTACGGATGCTCAAAATTAACACAAACAAAACTTAAGCAAACATTTTGCAGAGAACAGCCTTCCAATGTCAAAGGAATGAGATGAACATCTAGCAGATCTGTACTAGTATCTCTAGTTTTTCATATTGTAGACTGTCTTATGGACAACACAGTTTAGCTGATACCGCTTATTTGACTCAGCTGGGGTTGGACCTGAGTTTAGCACCTATTGTCTATTGCTTCTAGTAGGGAAAAAATAACTTCATCGGGGACAATTAACACCTGCTCAAACAAAATCCCGACTTAGAGATCTAATAAAGGGCATTCTAAGACATTATAAGAAAGGATCAAACTTTCACCTACAACTCTACATCCAGGCCTTTCCCTGCTACTTGTTCAGATATTTTGAGCTAACAAGCTGCTAGGAATAATTAGGGTCTAGAATTTAGGTGGTGTTTTGATCCTAAATCTGGTCTAGGAACAAACTGACTAAACTCATTTTCACTTGTTCTTTTTAATAGTTTTTTGACATAGCTGGTAAAAATCAACACCAGCTCTATTGAATGGTTTTCAGAGTAAATCCAAAATCACCCACGTACACTCTCACAACGCATCACTGTGGATAATTCAGAAACATGGATGTTTCTAAGGAATGATTTTTGAAGTGAACACATGAAACATGACTTACCTTAAACAACACAATGGCATAATCGTATATTAACACTGGATCTTCTGTTTCTGTTGCACCCTTTGCATACCATTCTATTGCTGCTTCAGGATTTTTTGCCACTCCTTGCTGGCCCCAAAACAGCATCTGAGCCAGTCGTTGCTAAAAGAAAACAAGGTAAACACCAACATCATAAATATTAGTACTGAGATTGGAATTTCCAGTGGAACCAACTTTTTCAGGCTTAGATGGACTTTAAACATGTGAAGAAACTAGTTATGTGTCCTTAATAGTTTGGAAGCAACTAGAATCAGGAATATTCATGGGATTTCCCAACGACGGAATGTACTGATAACAAACCTCCTTTTATAGCTTTAAAACCTCCTTTTAATGGCTTTTATAGACCATGAAAGTCTGGCTTGATGTAAGTGCCAAGGTATGTGATAAAGGCAGTGGTAAATGCATGCAAATGATCCAGTACTACAACACTGCTGCTGATCTGACTGCATCACGTCAAATACAAATCCAGGGAAAATGATCAGACAAGGAGTTTGCTAAGTCTCAGTAACTCTTGCCTTTTACCTTCCTTTGTTGTTATAGCTGTTTACATGGTCACTAGACATTACCTGACAAAAACAAGGGATATAGTTCAAGCTTATAAATAACAAGTAATTCCAGGTTTATAGAGAAAAAGTCTGCTTCACTCTTCTCTGCATCTTTCACAGGTAGTCTACAAATGCACATACATACGTGTGTATAAAATCAAGAAGGAAGAAAAGTATTACTTTATACCTGTGCAGCTGCATTTCCTCTCGTTGCTTCATGCTTTAACCACATAAAGACATCACCATTTTCTTTTGTTTGAGCTTTTAGCAGTTCATCATCCATCAGCCTTATAGTCTCAACAAATGCCTGAAGAGTAGGTGAACAGAATAAAAAATATTACAAAGGATTTCATACACCTGCCCTCCAATGAAAAAGGTGCCTGTTTCCTATTTCTCCTTAAAAATTCAGTGGTCAATTCTGAGTTTTAAAATTCTCACCACCTCTTTGCTGGCCAGAATGTTAAGGGACACCCTTACATCAGTTACAGTACAAAATCGTAAGTTCACTCTACTTTGGAAGAGTCTGGAGAAATATCAACAGCAGAAGAAAGTCTCAGTTTTAAAAGCACAAAGTGATTTTGTTGACTGAATTTAAAACAAAAGGAATATAATTTTCTTTTTCTTTTTTGTTTTCTTTTTTATTTTTTTAAGGCTTTTTAGTTTGTACAGAAATCTCTCCCAAAACAAAACAAAACAAAAAAATGGCTGGCAGACAGCTTAATGAAGACATGCCCTACAATGCAGTGTTTGTACCTAGGTGATTCTCTGCTTGTTCTTCAGCAAAGTCTATTGTTTATATAATAACCAGTAATCATTCTTTCAGAATTCTAGTACTGGCCTACCTTGAATAGTCTTTACAGATAAAGCTGTGCTATCTGCTGCTCAGCACCTAGTTCTGAGGTCATTTTGCCATAACTTTATCTCTTCCCATAGGTATTTAACAGCCAAATCTTTTACATTTGATTATAGAAAAGGTAGAAGTACTGAGAGGATAATTCATATTTCGCTTGAACTTCCTGATGGTTGGCTGCTGAAACAGCAGACCAGATGTTTAATAATGATGGCCAGTAATATTAATGATTAAAGATCTGAGTGAGGTATTAATGCCCAGAAGCAAGACTTACACTTTACTGAAAGATATACATGTGGACAATTCTGGGGATTTTTGATTAATTTTGATGTGTTTTCCCCCTTCCCATGAAATGAAGTAATGATACATGTAATTTGGGGGATTTTATAACAATCAGATGTGTTAATAATTGTAAATGAAGACTAGAATATTCTGTTCACATAATTAATATTAACATATGAAAAGTAATTTGCAATGAAAATAAATCCAGATACACTTAGAATTCTTTTACCTGTTCCCCTTTTATAGTGTGCTGATCCAAGGATGTCTTTATTGCAATATTACTGTAATAAGCATACGACAGCTCCAAATCAATTGGATAGTTATTAATGCCTTGGTAATGTTTATAGCCAAGATTCATCACAGCAAGTCTTTCGTTCCCCTGAGCACCAACCAAACTATACAGCAGTCCCTGGCAAAAATCAACAAAAAAACCACGCATGAATTCACTGCATATCTCATACATTTAGCATCTTTGCGATTTACAGGGAACAGAGAGTTCATAATGGTAGCTGATATACTAGCTATATAATGTAAACACAGTAACAGAATCAAGCATGATTCCAAAGTAGCTGAAATTTCCCTTATATGCAAAGAAAGCTTTGAAAGAGAAGTTAGATTCTCTAATTCCTTTTAAAATATCGCCTTTACACTGCAACTGCTAAGTGTGTGGTGATTTTTAATGCCACTTTAATATAGCGTTAATTATATGCTGATACTTTTTATACTTGTCAGTGACTTATTTCTATTGTTACTGACATCAACTAGAGTTTTAGCACTGAATTCAGTGAAAACAGATGAAGGCTAACAAACAGCATGTAAAAACTTTACCCTAAGAATCTGACAGGACGAGGAGGTTGGGACTTGCAGCTTACAAGATTTTAGCACAAAGCTCCCTCGAGCTACACATTATTTGGTGCTAGAAGTGGTCTAGGTACTGCACATTTGCCAACGTTATTTTCAACAGCACTACAATTTTTCTCCTGCGCTGCAATAAAAACAGCAGTGCCCCATCTGCACTGGGTATTAAATTATTTCCTACGCTATATGAAGCAGATCCAATAAAGCAACTTGTTAGCCTCCATAATTAGTAATAGGTACACTTTATAATTAGGGTATTAAAAAACGGTTCCTGTCTCAGGTTTCTTGGGTTTGTGAAACACAAGTCAACTTGGTCTCTTAGGATTTCTTTTGATTAGGGTCCAGTAACTACATTAGGCAGATCTGTTATTCTTTACAAGCATTTTACCTTACACTATTATATCATCGTTAAATATCTTTTGGCATTTTCAGTACAGCCCTCTTCCAGTGACAGATACACTTTTCATTTGACCTTGCAATGGACTCCAGAAACATTTCAGTTACTTGTAACCTGCCCAAGAAGTATGGAGTTCACAGTGCGGTTGCTCAGCTGAAGCACAGTCATTTTTTTTCCCCCAAAATATTAAGGTATTTCCCTACTCTACCCAATTTTAGACACCTACAAGTAACCTAGATGGTTTCAGAAGCTGCCACTTTTTTTTTTTTTTTTTTTAACTACTGAACGTAAATTCTTAAAACCAAAGATTTAACTACTAAGACTTTGGATTGCAGTTACCAGGTCTCCACCACAGAAACATTAACTATCTAAACCTTTCTACTGTGGTTACCTTTAATAATTTGATCATATACTCAGTGCCACATTTTTGTACAGAGTACCATGGGACTTCTTTTCTGACTCTGCTATGCAACCTTTTCACTTCAGGAGATTTGCCTGAAGATAGATTTTTTTCATACCCATCTACAAAGGATGACTTGAGTGTTACTCCCTCATCCTATGTCCTCAGCAACTGGGAAAAGAAGCATGTTCTATGCCATTCACCTTACCACCACTTTCAGGTCTTATTAAATCATTCATTTCCCTGCTATAAGGACTTCATTAAGACTTCACTTCCATTGGGTTATTTAGGAGTAACTGTATTAGAGAATGATTTCAGCTGCAGCCTGAAAAGGGATCTGGAGGCCATCTCACTTTTTTTTTTTTTTTTTTTTTTTTTTTAAATTTCTACTGATCCTAAATCTATCCCAGTTTTAACTTGCCCTTAAAGGTAATCAATTGCACAGACATAATGAAAAGTATTAAATATACTACCTTTGTACGATCCACAGGCACGCCAAGCCCTGTTTCAAATATAACTGCAAGGAAATAGGAAGCCTTATGGCATCCACAGCAACTGGAATCCACCAACAAAGGGACAGAGGAGCCCATCTTGCTTAGGCCATCAGCACTGGATAAATCTTTTGCAACCTTCTCAAATATCCTCTGGCCAACTTCTAGAACTGCATCACTTTCATCTTCTAACACAAAAACACAACATAGGACAAAGTTAAAATCAGGAGTTAAAATCAGGAATGGATTTCCCTTCTTTGATTTAATACAACAGAGTCAGATTCTGCTGTTTCTCATGCTGAAAGGTATTTTCAATACAGACAACAAGAATTCCTAGGTATTGTTGAATAGGAAAGGTGAATAAAAATCCCATATCAAAGTAACTAACCACTGAAAACATCTCTCTACTTCCATCTACATAATAAGCCATCCTTTGCAGTACAATACAGAAACCTTTACAAAGTTAGACGATGCGAAAACAAAAATCCATGAAACATGAACTGAAGTCAAAGCATACCGACTTAAATGACATATATTGTGGAGTTATTTCAGAGCAATAACATATGATTACCATCTGGAGCACTGAAATCCATCTCTTGCAACATTTTGAACAAGGTGTGGTACTTTTCCCTGAGTTCTTTTCCCCACATGAAGGCATCACATCTGGACTTTTCTCCGTATTTGCGAAGCTGCTCTAAGTAATAGTTTTCAGAGTAACCTTGAGAAAACAACATATTTAAGTAAGACATGAAAGCTGACTTGGCTGTTCTGTAAACAAGCCTCCAGTAGAACAAAGATGTTTCAAGGGTACATTAAAAATTCATGGGCAAGATGGACACTTCTATAGCACAAAGCAGTATTGAAAACTGATACAGCTAGCATAAGCTGCTTAAAAATACATAAGATTTATTCTATTCTCTTCCATAATATTGCCACAATGCACGCAATCAAATTCTAATTGGAAACACAAGTTCCTGTTCATCACACATTTAGACTATGATACTCTTCTTTGATTAAAGTGCTTTGGTATAAGCCTGTCAATTGCTTTATATTAGCTGACTGTGGAAGAGACACTGTCACAAAAAAGCACACATTTTGGGGAAAGGGCTTAAAATACCAAGATGACTTTAGAGTAATTTGGTAATGAAACCAAAGACAGGTAATTGAACAGCTTCCATTTAAACTTGGAAACATTTCTTTGTCCCTTTGTGTACCTGTCTTATTCAAGAAGAAAAATGACAAACATGATTTAAGTTTGGACTCTACTGCACAAAAGCTTCTGCAGGAACAAAACCAGTTTTAGCTACCAGTAACAAGGCTAAACTCTTAAAATTGCCCTTTTCTTTTTATTCGTATGACCAAATTTAAATTTACTTTTGATGATTGTTAGCCACAATGTGGTAAAAGGAAAGAAAACAGGTTTCCAAAGATGACATCTTTAAATTAATTTCTCATGGATACTTACAATTTCTTTGTGCTAGCTGGCCTTGCCTTACAATATGTTTGTACTCATAAACTACTTCTTGAATGTCCATACATCTCTCATAGTAATGTTCAATTTGTTCCACTGTTTCTTTGTCATAAAGACAGTTAGAAATCTAGAAAAAGGCAAATGATGAATAAATGTCATCTACAGCATCTGTTGTTTGTTGCCTATACCTTAGAAGTGTTCTAGGAAATAATAACAAAAGGAAAGATTGTTTACTACTATCAGCTTATCTGGCACATCATGTTAATGTGCCAAGAAACCTGATGCTGGTCACAAAAGACTACGGCTTCAAACAGTCAGCATAACCCAACAGATGAACTTTAAAAAAAAAAAATAATAAAATCGATGAAGACTGTGTGCTTACCACCAGCTTTAACAAAATCATAAATTAATCAAATGCGTTCAATATTGTATCGCTGAAAACTCTGGAAAACTGAGCAATACTTCAAGTAAGTCTTTATTTAAATACAGATTTGGTAACATTGCTTTATATACTTGGTTCTAAAAGTCTTATCTTTTAATATTTGAAGAGGTAACTAACATTCCTAGACTAGAACACGAACAGATTGTTGTATATTGGTTATACATTTCCAAGTTCTCTTATGCGTCATAGCAAGTTAATCATTTAGTAAGAGCTTCAGTTCAAAAAAAAAAAAAAAAAAAAAAAGTCCTGTGTTTGTGTGCCTAGAATGCTCTTACGATCCCAAATAAATTTCCCTTTGTAAAGTACTGCTGGCTGGCTGCTAATATTTAAACATTCCCAGGTAATGCTGCTGTTTACCTGTTCTGTGTCCAAGACATTGAGCCGATAGTATTTCACGGGTCCAAAGAATGCTTCGATACCATTGACGTATCCACTGCCTCCAACAACAAAATATCCAGCAGTGTCGTCATAGTAGAAGTCTTCCCTGAAACTTGAAAACATGAAAGAGAAATAAGCTGGCTATCAAGAGGTATTATGAAAGAAAGAAAGAAAGAAAAAAATAAACTTAGAATTTCAGTAACCAACAGCCTTAAATTTATTGCCAGTATCTTTTTCTTTTTCCATCTAAAGAAATTTACTCTAAAAATCCACGCTGTTATTTACTGTGAGGATTTCTGGAATAGATTTAACAAACAACTTGTCTATAAAAACCGTAAAGCAGCAGAATGTTTTATTTTGCTGATCTGTAGGACTCTTCTGGAGTTTTATGCGTCATTAAATAACCTCAAAGATTTCAATTCCATCCCTCCCCTGCACTTCTCTAAAACTGGCCTATCAAAATTTAAGTTATTTGTCTCCAAGAGTTACTGTCTTTGAATTTACAGTCTTTGGTTTGTAAACCACAACAGAGGAAGTTCAACTACGAAGCCTTCAATGCAATTTATTTTTATGCAGTTTCCATACTAAAAATCCTGCTATCTGCCTAAGCAAAGCGGATACACTGGTGAAATCCTAGCTGCTTCATGCAATAGCAAAACTTCCTTTGACTTCACTAAGGCCAAGACTTCATTTGAAAGCTGATCCCAATACCACTGATCTTCCCAATCAGTTTTTAGTGGGAGGCTCTGTGATTCTGGGATCAGACTCCAGGACCAGACCATGCAGCACGAGTTCATGGCATTAACCAAATTATACAGATCAGATCATTCTCAGTGTCAGCACAGTAACACATGCTAATTTTGAGAGTACAGACAGTAAAAAACACAAATTTTCAAAATCTGGAATCTCAGTTACAGACTTGTGTTGTCATCCTACCATTTTCCATACCTGAACGTACACACACACACTCTCAGCAAAACAGAAAATGTTGCTTACATAAAAGACTGATGATGTTGTCTTCTCAAATTCTTCCCAACACTGCTTACTTCTATCTAAAAGAACACAAAGTATTAGTTGTAGTAGACTAAATATTACACAATATTAAGCCACTTTAACTCGTAGTTCACAAGATTACAGCTGCAGCATGTTGGATCTCCTCTGTGCTACAGAGGATGGTGTCACGTAGCTGATTTATGTCAGGGAAGCGTAGTGGAAACATGGACAGTTGTCTGTGCTGGCCGATCATGAGAAACAAAAATAGCAGAGATGTTGCCTATGACAGCTATTTCATTCCTGTGTTCAGTTATAAGACATTTATACTTTGCTGAAGCTTTTACTCTTCCAAACTGTTAAAGTTTGTTTGCCTTTTATGTAACGAAGAGAAATCTGATCATCTCAAGTAGCTGTAGCCTACAGGTAAAGAATGGTCAAAAAGTTAACATAACAGGCCATGATTTAAAAAAAAGTCTGGGTTCAACTCCCACAGGAGACTTTCAGTGCCAGAATTTCTAGGATGACTGAAAAAAGGATGACAAGATGAGGTTTTCGTAGACATTGCTATTTTAAAATAAGTTGTCTAAGGACTCACAAAACAACCTTGCAAAATTTTATCAAGTGCCTAGCTATCCTTATGGATTCATCCACATCTTTCAATGCTCTTAAAATCCCACCTAATTTCTCAATGCTTCAATCTCCCAGCATTCCCTAATTTTTATTTTTATATATATTTTTATATTTATTTATTTATAAGATCACATTGGTCTAAGCATATCTCATCAATGGAAGTGAAATAAGTAATTGAATAAGGAGATTCTTGTGCACGTTTGCAGGGTCGTAGCACTTAAAAAATTGCTACAGGAATACCTGTCAATAAGATGTAACTGAACCACGGTTTTATCTGTCCCAAGACTGGCTCTAAGTACTGAAATGTTTTTAAGTTTGGTTCTACTTCCTCTGCCTGCCACAAGAGTGCTCATTAAACTCTTTGCAGCTCTCTTATTTTGTCCAGAAGCGGAAATTAATTAACCACAGGTTTTATCTCATGCCTGAATATACTCACTCTGCTCTCTCATGCAAGAATGCTTTTCCTTAATCTAATTGTACAGGCAATCCTCAAGTTCCCAACAAGGCAAGACTAATATAACCTTTTATCAATATTGACAGTAACTTCTGCATTTGTGCCTCCAAAATTCATACGCTCTTCCACTTCCCATGAGTTTAAATTAGTAACTACAAATTAAACAAGCAGAAGACAGTTCGGAGCACACAAACCCCTTCCTTCACTTCTCCTCTTAACAATATATTTAAAAGCATGTTAATACACATCTCTACCTCATTTTCTTGCAAGCCCATCAGTCACCTCACCATTTACATACTTAAAAAGGTGGGGTACAAAAGGAATAGCAGTAGTTTAGACTGGACATAGCTCTCCCTGCACAGCATTGTTTCAGCTTTATCAGTCACTTACCTCATAACTTAAATCTGCCTCAGCTTTTCTGGCAATTTATTAGTAATTATTTTTACAATTGAGAATTTAATCTATTCAACCATTTTCAAGGAGAAAGAAGCTGAGAAAAACAGACTGATAAGGTTTTTGATTATTTTCACACCCTAATATCTTAATAGCGGGAAGTACAGACAAGGACTTGGGAGTGGAGACTGAATGGTTTTCAGAGCTGCTTTTGGAAGGTTCTTATGAAAAACAATTGTGATTTGTCAAAATGTAAATTATGTATTTTATCTACTACAGAGGGATACTGCAATATTTTTTGTGTTTTTTAATGGCAGTCAATCCTATGCTGCTCTGTTAAATATACAAAATTTGGAAACTACACATGCTTTCTTTTAGCTATGCTGACAATAACATCTAGACAAGAGGCATGCTACTGTACAAAGAAGCCAGACACTTAAATTTTCATATCAGAATAATAAAAATGCATAAGTCTCCGAGTCCAAAGGCCCTGGGGGCTATTCACACCATGTAACTTATCTAGATAAAGTATCTAACCCAGGAGTTCTGGTTCCCCATACAGTCAATAAAGTTGCCAGACAGCAACTGTGCACCAGGATACCCACTGAATACACAGTAATTCTAGGCACTTATCTTAAGCATCTAAGATGATTTCCTGAAGTCAGATAGTCTGTACATCTGTGGCCAATTTCTAGGGTAAGATTTTTCATTCTTTTGCTATGTGAGCATGTGCAGATTACAATATTCCTCCCAGACTTACCTGAGAGGTTTGTTAAGGGATCTGTCAGAGGCATAAACAAATTAGACAAATCTCAGTCTTGATCTGGTAATTCAGTAGCACACGTACCTGTCCACCCTTAAAAGAGAGATCCAGTCGAAACCACTGCTTCAGAGGCAGGCTGAAGCTAGTTTTCACTGCAAGGTCATCTCCTCTAATGAGGTGCATCTGTATATGCACGCAACCTGACAACGCAACAAAGGAGGAAAAAGACAATAAACACCATAGAAATATTAATAATGGATTTTCTCATGTATTATTCACAGTGATTCTGTCCACCAGCAGACATCTGTCATTAACAGACATCTGGGGACTCACCATGCAGCACATCAACTCTAACAGAATCACAGGGAAATGTGTTCTATATCTCAGTTATGCATCTCGGTTGCTAATTCACAGGCTGTCACGTGAAACTGTTGAATCAAAACCAGCTTATCGAAGGGATAAAGACATTAAACCTATCTGTTGATCTCAAAAAACTAGACGTGATCACAGCAAGCAGGGTAACAGGGCACATGAGCATCTTACTCAGTGCTCATATGTTAGCACACGAAAGCATGATGACAAAGTACAGCAAGACACTAAGCCCTATTAGTTGGACCTGCAGAAGCTGGGCTCACAGCCTGAACCTGTAAAAACAGAACAGGCTATTCTGATATCCTAGTCTAACACTGAAAAAAGCAGGCCCCAGAACCTCTCCAAGCAAGTCTCAGACCAAGTTAGTCACTCCCAGGGGAGCTGTTGTTTTTGTTTGTTCTTCTAAGAAACACATCCAGTTTATAAGGGAAATACAATGGATAATGGAGAACACACCACGGTGTTATGCCAACTGTTCTAATGGTTAATTATCTAGATTGGTAACAAGATACAGAAAATAGAAACTGCAAAAATAGTAGAGAGGAAGAGATTAGCAGTGAAACTTGCAAAGAAGGGAAAAAATACATCTTATGAGAAAGCCAGGTGTGTACTTCTAGAACTCTGCAATCTTTTTCCCCTCTGAGCTTGCCAGCCAGTCCCCATCTGCTGAATTTTGTTCGGTTTCAGAGACTGAAGAGCCTTCTTCTGGCAGGAATGTTCTTCGACTGAAAGTATTGCTAGACTAAGTGTTACCTCAACCTTTATTTTCGGATTGGGGAAATAGACTATGCTCTTGAACATCACAACATATGCATGAAATTGAATTATTTGAACTTCTGAGGCTATTCAAAATTTTTAAGAAATCTCATGTAGTAGGCATATAAGAATTGGGAGCAATATTACAATAACACTTCAATTTCAACACTTCAGTTTTCAAACATGACTCTTCAGACATTATAGTCAAAGAGTATTTCATGAGATCAGTTTCACAAAATAGGTCTTATAATATATTTATAACTGTTGTTCCTAGGCACAAATCTATAAAGGTTTTATTAGACCCCTTCTGAAGGCCATTAATAAAATCCCTTACCTTCCTCACTTAGAAATACAGCAGGAGTACCATACATTTCTTTTGGATCAATAAAATACAGGATACCACACAAGTCCTTTTCACAGTGATGCAGTAAATACAGCCAGATTGAAACGGTGAACCTGCATGAGCAAAAATAAACAAAAAAATCCACTCCTGATGAGAAATCTCCCTGCGTAATTTGAAAAATATGCATTTCACTTCAGTTTAGCCAACTGTATTCACACATGTAATCTTCAGAATAGAACCCATCCTGTGCACTAAAAACCCTCAGAGCATCTCTACGTAAGATTGTTGCATCTATGATCTCCTTATAACCGAGCACTTCTGTGGTACTGACATGAGAGGAGAGTTAAGGGAGTGTTATCTGAATCAATTCCAGAACGGTGAATCAGAGCTACTGCCAGATCCCACATCAACAGGGAACTGAAAAAGCAGCTGAGACAACTTGGAGCCACCCTCCTGCTTGCAGACTACAGTACAAAATCCCCAAATGCTCATTCTTGTGATCTCGATTGTAGAAGCCAGTAAAAACTAAGCTCTGTCTACTAAGCTATACTAACCAACAGCTGTGAAAATATGCTTGGGAGGAGCAGGTGAAAATGAAGTGAACGTCTGGGTAGTACAAATAGGCATGAATACTTGTCACAGAGCTGAATCAAAGGACAAATAAAGGTGGAGCATGATCAAACTATGGAGCAGTGCAAAATAAAATAAATAAAAAAAGGAAGACCCAACAATGTTATCTACTGAGCAATTTCTGAACAGAGCTGGAATGGTTTCACTGGCTCTGATGGCATTACAAAGCAGATTTGCTAAGGCACTAAAAGCAGAATTTGTACCACTGGATCTGATTTTAAGGAGTCTGTGCCAGACTAAAACTGCCTCTGTGCTACTGACAGGAACTTGGCCACTTATTTCCGTAACAGCAAAGTCAGCTCAATGCAGAGTGCCTTTGGCAATAATAGCTTCAATGTACAGCCCAGCAAAGCATTACAATGCTTTCTGACAAAGTTCTCAATGACTTCTGGAAGGAGGTATTGTAATTGAGACACAATGCAAATATTTGTTGGGTCAGCTTGCCTTGCATCCCTTGAGCAAAGTTTCTAGGCACACAGTACCTTCTACCTTAACCAAGGTAGGTCTGAAAGTGTAACAGCTGCTCTCATGTTAAAACAAAACAAAACAAAACACAGATAAAATTGACCCTAACATAGACTACACCTTAAATAGCTAGTAACATAATATCCTCCACAGCTGGCACACGGGTGAGGTAGAAGGGTTTGCCAGCCATGCCTGCCCATAAATATCTCATTATGTGCTCTACAGGCAGATGCTGTACTCCCAGCAATACCGCCTGGGCTTGAACATTGCTCTTTCCCTCTTTCATCTCTGGCAATACAGCAAACTTAAATGCTGGACCCTCCATTTACTCCTGGACTGCCAGTCTGAGTACATAACCTATCTGGCCAGATTTCCTGGGATGCAGGTGGGGGCAATGCTGACTCATTTCACCTCCGCCATTGCCGCAGTGCCACGCAGGACGAGCAGTCCCCCACGGTCCCAGCCTGTCCCTGCTGCAGGCTGTGCACTGGAAGCTGCCTCAAAGGACTGTTGCCTACCTCCAGTCCTCTTTCTTTACACTGAAGCTCAACAACCCTGTTAAACAATAAAGGCAAATCTATTCTGGAAAGCTGCTTTAATTAACTAAATCCTTGACTGAAATCAAATGAGTAACTTCAGTTTGATCCATCTGCTCCTGTTTGCCTCTTGGAGCAGGGGGAACCACCACTCACATACAAGCAGCTGAAGGAAAAATCTCTTCCACTTCTTAACAGAGCTACCCAAGGCTGTCACACAACCACAGCACACAGGCAATGCTTTCTGTTAACACTGGAGAGATAATCTCCAGTCAATAAATATTTGGAACTGTGTGGAGCCACTAAGAAGCTGCATGAATTCACGCTGTTTTCTCAACCAGAGCTTCAGTACCAGAAGCAGAGTGCAGCTGCACTGTTGAGCAAAGGGCAGCAGGCTATGTAAACCAGGCTGTCACCCATCCTAAAGAGGCCAGGAGCTAAAAACTGCTCTGTCCTAATGACTTCAGACTTACAGGATGATGGCTAATAATTGCGTGGAACCTGGACTTGTCGACAAGTCTTCAGCACTCCCTGATTACAGGCCTAACACAAAGCTGCAGGCAAATTCAAGTTCCTGCAACCATTTCCCATTTCTGTGATATGGGAAATGTTACCCCAGTTGCTGGGGTAACAGCATCTGGTGGAAGGGAGATTATGGATGTACACGCGTGCACGTGCATGCCAGCGCAAACACTTTTTTGCCTGAAGTTGCAAAATATGACTGAAGAGTTGTGACAGTTTGGGGAAGAGGAAGAAGAGCAGAGAAGGATGATCCTACCAGTGCGATTTCTCTGTAACTGCATGGTGTGCAGAGCTAAGTGGTTTTACCCCATCCGACTAGGACAGTTTAGGCAGGGATGGTGGAAATAAACAGTGTTAAGCTCAAACTTGATGATTCATCAAGGCAGGGGACTCTAATCACTAAGGGCTTGTCTTCTGCAAAATAACTAGTGTGAATTTATATGGAAAAAAGCTGTTTTCACTGCCTGCCCTTGCAAGAAACCACTGCAATTAGTCTGCAAATGGTGTTTGAAATGCAGATCTTTTTGTAATGCAGAAAACCTCAGGCTAGGTAGTCATGAGGCAGCTGTCTGATCATGACAGCAGTATCAGCTAACCTACCCTCCCCTTACTGTACATAACCAGCTCAGTTTCACCTACCACTGGTATCTCTTACAGTACGTCTCAGCACAGGGCTGTGTTAGTATGTCTCTAAGGTTCAGGTTAATTCCCTCCAAAAATAAAAGAACAGAAGGAATCACTAACTAGTTTCCTTTTGAGCTTTTTCTCAAAATAGCAGGCATCATTCCTTTACTTTGTGAATACAGCCCAAGAATTTCAGTACATCCTACAGCCTTCGATGACGAATTGTGGCCCGCTCCAGTTACTTGCCTATACTTACATCGGATAGTCGATCTGATGTTGCCTGACTGTTTCAAGTTCTCTGTTTTCAAATTGTTCAAATCTCTTCACAATCCCCGTCTTCTCCCCACTGGAAGCATATATGAAGTTGAGAATCTGAACGCCATCTGCAAAATACAGTCTTTCTTAATCTGCCAGAAAACAACCATTGATAACTGAGCAATTATTTAGCTCGCACTTGTATAGTCAAATATTTGAGTTATACAACAGATTAAAAATTAACACAGACCTTCAAGAAGTCTTTAAGCACAAGTTAATTCACCGTTCTTAAATGCATTACAGTCTTGAAATGACTAATCCACAGAAAAGTGAAACAGAGTCTATTCCCAGCAGCTGTTAGAAGCAGGGAAGACAGGTATTTACATCTAAATACTTAACTTTGAAGCATAAGTTGCAAGGAGAAAATTTATGTCACTCATCTAAATCTCATTCTATCTTTGGTTATGTCTATGTGAGATTACTCCACAGCTCCTGGGCTTGCTCTCCATTTTCAGGTCTCCACATTTTACTGTTCTTAACTGATATACGTAATCCTACAATAAATCTAACTGATAATGCTGCCCCGATAAGAAACTGGGAAAAGATGTTCAAAGCTTATTCAAGGCATATCAAGAGGTTTCCTAAAAATCAAGTAATTTGTTACAAGCTTCTTTAAAAAAATTAATGAAATGTTATTTCCTCCTTTTTCTTGTTATTCTAAGTGTTCTTACCTATAAAGCAATTAGATAAACCGTAAAAGGTTTCACGCTGTTGTCAGAGTTCACATGCTTGGTCTCTAACAAGTATTTTAGAAAGCCCCTGAAGGCACCAACTCCCTTGCTTCCCTGTTCTTTTCAGTGTATTTACATGCCAACGTGGCAAAACCAAACGATACAAATACTTTTACAAGATTTTCTAGAATAGAACCCTTTAGAAGTGAGTAACCTTTCTGGTTAACAAAATAACAACAAAAACTTAAAATTGTAAAGCTAGAGACAAGTGGACAGGAAAAAAATAATCAAGAAAACTCCAAGAAAATTCAGAAAGCAGAGTTGTGGGTTTCAGAATTTATAAAATAGGCAGGACAAAATAAAGACTTTGTATTTAGATCCATAAATACTAAAACTACAAACATAGCCCCAAATAAAGTACTTCTCTTGCTAGCTAGCCAGCAGGATGTACCTGATATAAATTTTTTTTGTAACTCCTAAAGGTTAGTATTTTGTTATGTTAGCAAATTGTAAATGATACAATTCTTCTTTAGCAGATGGTTATTTTTCCTTGTGATTTGTGTGAATCTATACCTGAATAGAAATCAGAATTCAACCAAAATGGTCAAATACAACATATTTAGTTTTTTAACACTAGCATAAATGTAGAAAAAATAGCATTGCTGAAGAATAAATTTATTAAAAACATATTTTAAATTTTAAAACTATTAATTTTAATAAAAAACAGTTCATGATGGCTTCGGCAAAAAAAAAAAAAAAAAGGAAAAAAATACTGTAATGTTTATTTCACTGCAAAGTCTTAAAAAAATCTGTTTCCAAGCATATGGCACTCATCTTAAGCAGAAAACATGAGATGACCCACATGAGTGTTATGTATGTAAGAACTGCAGGACTGACGCTGAAATAATGCAATATGGGACTGAACAACTCTCTTTGAAGGAATGGTGTCCACTGACCTCAGTGCATTTTAAGTAAGTATTTTGTGAATATATTTAGAAAATAAAAGGCAGTGCTGCAAGAGATCTCCAGGCTGGCTGTGGTTAAACAAGCTGACTGTGAGAGACAAGATGACTTTGGTCATTTGAAGCTCCAACCCTGTAGTTACTAAGCTTACATAGTCAATGTGGGCCAAGTAAATCTGTCCACATAAAGAGTGCATACCTGTAATAAATGTTAACAGCTTACAAAGATGTTATCTGGGTCCTGTTAGTCCCCTCAGAAGAGATTTAAAAAAAAAAAAAAAAAAAAGTGACATTACACGTACCGCTTTCGTGAGGGCACTGGGGTATCTTGTTTGCCTGGAGCATCCACAGATAGTCAGCACCCCACTGAAGACAGACTTTGTGGTCTTTGTATGGGCGTTCAAAAGGCGGAACTGCTTCTAAGAAAGTGTAATTTTTGGCTACTGCCTCCTGGTAGCTTTCATTCTGCTCAACATCATAGCTGCTAACTGGTTTGTGACTAATCCATGCATATAATATCACACTGTGCACCATTATTGAGTTTCTGATGATAAAATCATCCCTGTAAACCATGATGCTTGGGAACTTCAAATGCACTTGTCGAGTTTGACTAATGTAAAGGTTCTTCTCATCCTTCCACCTCCTTCTGTATACTGGTACACCAGTCCTGAACTCTGAAGAAGCTACCGCTTCCAAGCTGACGATGCAAGGCTTAGAACATAAATACTGAACTAAAACCTCAGAATTGTTAAGAACTTTCTTTTCCAAAATGTTTAAATGAATGAAGTCCGCATAATCCACGTTTCGTTCAAATTGTGGCGTAACAGCTGTTGTCCGTAACGTCTCCTTTCCAAAGGATGGCATAAAATTCTGGAAGGAAAAACAAACAGTGAAACCACCCTGTTAACCAGAGAACCTACGTGTACAAGATTACCAATACACTGTCAACATTAATAGGACACTGAAGAAGCAGGAGGTTTATACAGAGTACTCAGACTCCAAAATACCAGGATTCCTTCACACAGCATGTAGGTATGAATTACTAAGGAGATACCATCAAGGTTTTAACAGTAATAACTCACCTAGGTTGACTTCTCAAAGCCACATATGCTTCCCAACAAAATGTACTTATAGGGTGTATCCTTCTGCAAGTGCAATCCGGTCTACTAAGATACTGACTTTCACGTCATGCTATTTACACAAGTTCCCATGATCAAGACTAAAGAATATATACAGAAGTGTGCTGGCATTTATTCATCCTATCGCTGCTGGCTGGCACTGCTGCAGCCTGGTATTCCCCTCTTTCTATAAAGTTAACTAGTTGCGTTACCTCCCGTGCGGGTATCCAAAGAGCAGGAATAACAACTAGAGCAGCTCTCCGTGGTTTCCTGAGAATGAATCCATGTTCTTAAAGCATTTAAGAACATCCATCAGAAACATTCCTATCCACAAAATGGGTTTACAAATCTGGGCAGCGAGACCAGCAGACAGTTTTTGCTCCCTCTAGCTATGCCCATTATATACTTTGTGAGTTCTTGGACACCCACCAGGATTATCCTCCCAGCTGAAGTTCTCGTCTCCAAAGCTTCAATCTGCTTTTTTTCTTTCTGCTCAGCAGTCAGTGACTGGATTGATGTGCTGCCAGGATACCAAGGACTACTCTCTCGGAGGGCCAGCCACTGTCACTGCACTGCTGCCAGATTCCCTGATCTGTCTAAAACATTCCCAATCGCTACTTTGGACTGCCAGGCAAGTGGGTAGTTAGGATTACTCAAAATAAGAGGCTCTTTTTTTTAGAGACTTTTAACTTTGCTAAGCTTAAATAGATTGAATTGAAATGCATCTTGGATATCTACCTCGGACTGATGGCTTTTTTACTGCAATTCTCAAAATATTTAAAAGCTTCAACCATGTGGCATGTACATTTCTAGTTATTAGAAGCATGTGCTGTGAACCTGGAGGACAAGACCTTGCCCATGCTCCAAGCTGGGGATCAGTAAAAATCCCTTATGATAAATCATTTTGCTTTTTACTTCTTACAAATGCATTGACGCTCCTTTAAAGCTACTCTGAAAAAAAAAATCATTTGCAAAACGTGTGAAGCCGTAAACACTAGGAAAAGCTACAACTAAGTTTACCTGTACTGCCTCCTTCTTCCTACAGATAATTTTAGATTTCATTGTATGACCAAATGTTCTCTTTTTCCCCTTTGTTCAAAGCAGAAGTTGGAAGACATAGCTGAGTGAAGGAACTTGTGGATGAGAAAGGTGGCTATCACTGCTAGCAACTGGATAACTCTAGATAACAAGATTTATTTACTTTTATAGGTCTTTTTGAACTTGTCGCTCAAATTACTTCCCACAAGAACAACTGACTGTTCCTTATCTTCTCGTGTCTGACAAGAGACACAGGAAGCCAAATGTGCAGTAATGCTGAGCATTCATAAATACATGTAAGCCCCCAAATGTATATTTTGACCAAATAAAATGCCATAAAAACGAAAAACTCTCCATGATGTCAGGATCTAGGCTTTTTACAGTAGGTAGTCTCTTCAGAGTAACAGCCTCTCCCTCTGTCTTATCTCCCATCCTATAAAATCCTATAAAACCAAGTTAGCATTTCAGTCACTAGTGGCAAAGCGCACTGAAATATTCATTTGACCCTAACAAATCTATCTGCAGGCCCATGTTTAGATGATGTGTTTTATGATGGACCTACTGAAAGGAATAAAAAAGGAGTAGCAGAAAGGGGCTGGTGTCCGTTGGAAGTTACTACCACATCCTGCAATAAAACACCTGCACAAATACACATTAAAAAGCTGATTAGAGAACCTTGATTTTGACTCCAATACCTTTCAGGCAAAGCTACTATTATGATATGCTTCTTATATAAGCCTTTTATGGCTATAGATATCGCTAAAGAACGGACACAACGGCAAACACAAATCATGCCAAACCTCTTCTACTTGATGGATGCCATCAATATCTATCAAATATTTTTTGATCTTGCAATAAACAGTATGTGAAAACAGTTTAATCTGTATGATTTATTATGATCTTCCTTATGGCACGGTCCCCTGATTATAAATGTCATGCCGTTTAGTTATCAGAAAACATTGAAATCTACCAGGTAGACACTACAAATCATCGTGTTACCACTGCATACACTTATTTAAAGCTAAAAATCATCCAGGCAGCTCTCAGTTTTCCCAGGGGTTCCTCCAACACAGAGATACGGGAGTTGGCTCCCAGCAAAGACAGCTTGGGTCTGGCAGGGTTCATTAGCAAAGACGCAGCAGGATGTGAAATGTGGCCATCCGGCTTCCAACGAAAGGCTGACTCTGGCAGAAATTACGCTGGTGTTTTGTTCCCCCCCCCCCCCCCGTGGTGAGGATATCCCAAGGCAGTAAGCACTGCAACTCAAAGCCAGCTCCTTGTAGTACAGACTGCTCCTGGAGCACCTAAGCATGACGAAGCGTGACCACTGATGCATAAGGTCAGCTTCAGCTGCGCTGCCCTCAGTGCCCGCTCTGCAAAATGGCTTGCACAGGCTTACTAAAGAACCTTTCCTTTGTATTCTGTGGTGCCTCACGTATTGAGACACAAGCTGCAAAAAAGCACGAAGCACAGTCGGGTGTGCTGTTGCACCACACCTAATAAATCCTCCAGGATGCCCATCCAGCAAGGAGCACAGTGCAAAGACCTCCGGAGTGATCCCACAACGATGCAGCTGTGCCAGACCACGGACAGCAAACTTTTCTGGACAGTGGCTGAGTGTGTTCCCACCTGGTTACCCCTGTACACTGCTCTCCAATGTGCTGGCAGCACGCCTATTAAATAAGTCTGTCTGTGAGGAACCCTAAACATCACTTCCCTCAGCATTACCTCAGACAACACAGGGTTAATTGCACGTAATCTCTGGCTACAGAGAGCTAGGATGAAAGGATTACACAATGAGTGCGATTATGAGATTTAAAAGTAAAATTTTCCCAGTGTAGTAAACAGGCCAGCTATGGTGGATTAAAAATGGTATCATGAGACAGGCAGGGCTCAGTAAGACAGGCACAGAGGCTTCATTGTGTGGGGCAACTTGATCGTAAAAGCTGTCCAAGTTTTCTTCTTGGATCTTTTTCTTAAACCTGCTGAACCTGAGGGAGTGATCTAGCCCACGCCACCACACCAGTGCTGGAGTAAAATCACTGTGGGAGAAAATCACTACAATTAGTAGGGAAGTGAGCATTTTCAGTGGTGAAATACTACAGAAACGGTGCCTTCACTGGCTGGAGTACGATCTCAGCGGGCAAGAGCTCACCCCTGCAGAAATTCCACAGTCCTTTGGGATCACACCGGGTCGCACCACGCCTGAAGGTAACCCCAGTCCCTCACCTGCGCACACCCGCCACGTCGCGCTGCTTTGGGATGTCTGAAGAGCAGCCCCGCCACAACAGGGTGCCGACCTGCTCCTATGGACCCCCAACCTGTACGCACACGAAGGCTTGGGACAGGAGTTTGCATTTCGCAGCGGCAAAGAGGGGAAAGGAGCTCAGCTCAGCTCAGCAGACACCTTTACAACCCGATTTGCTTCCAGCAGCTGATGCGCCCCGAGGCAGACCGCAGAGGCACCCCCTCTCCCAACCCTCAGGGGTCCAGTTTAACGCGGTTCAAGCTAAAAAGGTCCAGTTTAAAGGGCTTCACCACACACAGCCCCGAGCCCCCCGAGCCCCCCAAGCCCCCCGGGGCCGGTCCCTCAGCCCCGCCACCATTTCACGGCCGCCCGGGGCAGGCGCTCCGCCACTCACCGTGAGGAGGAGGAGGAGGAGGAGGAGCGGGGGGACGCGGCGGGGCAGCCCGGCGGGCTCCATGCTGCCGCGGCGCCTCAGCAGCAGCTGCAGGAGGAGGACGAGGAGGCGCCCATCGGCGTGGCGGCGCTGCCCGCTGCCCGGCCGGCAGGGCTGCGGCGGATCCGGCTTCCCGGAGGAGGAGGAGCCGCCGGCCGGGCTGGGCAGCGGCTCGCCCCGAGCAGCAGCAGCAGCCGCCGCCCTCGCGTCCCCTCCGGCCAGCGGGGAGCCCGCCGTGCCCCGTCCCCCCGTGCCGCACCGGGAGGCGAGGAGCACGGCGGCGGGCGGCCGCCATCAGCCCCGGAACCGGCAGCGGCGGAGCCTCGGTGCAGGAGGAGGAGGAGGAGGAGGAGGAGGAAGAGGAGGGGGCCGCCGCCATCATGGCGGGGCTGAGCCGCACGCTGGGCATCTTCGGCGGCTTCGTGGCCGTGGTGGGGGCTGCCCTGTACCCCATCTACTTCAGGCCGCTGCTGCTGCCGGATGAGTACAGTGAGTGCCGGGGGGCCGCAGGGAGCCGGGGGGAGCTGTGTCCCCATGTCCCCGTGTCCCCACAGGTCGCACGGCGCTGCCACGCGGGGCTCCTGCCGTCTGCCCGGCGAGGCAGCTGGAGGGGGGTTCTAGGAAAAACGACAAAAAATAGGGCGGCAAACTCATTGATCTTCTCCGAGGGACTTTGGCCTCGCGTTGGGAGTGAAGTGAAATGTAGCTGGAAAGCAGCGGGGATTATTTAGGGAGGCGATGTCGGTGAAGGCGGACACTGACCCCAAGGACAGGTGTTCTCCCCTGTGTTCCCATTTAAAAACCCTACTGTTTTTCGCTTACCTTACTCCTTTTTACACGTGGTGTGGTCTCCAAAATTATGATGTGTGATCCTTCCTTGAGGAAGGGAGAGAGCCAGTGGATAATTTCCTCACCTGTGCTTGTGAGTTACATGAGCAAATGTTCCCTGTCAGGAATTTTTTAAACTCTCCATTTAGCACATAAAATGGGCAGTGTACAGTTAGTAAGTACTTACACTTGCTATTTAGAGCCTGATTTTATACTTTATTTATCACATTCTGCTCAAGCTCTCCTTTGGCTGCACCCGTAGTAACTTCCCTTCCACCTCAGGATATTCCCTGTGCTTTTCTTGATGCTCACCAGTTGCATGAGAGCAGCACAAACATTCACCAAACACTTAGAGGAGATCATGGGATTTCATGGTTGTGGTACTGGTGGGAAAATACCTGTGTTAGTGTTTGGGCTGCAGAGGATTTAATTTTCTGAGTACAATCTAGTAAGCTGTATAGCAACAAAACTTCTAGAAGCCTAACACAGCCCCCAATTAACTTGAGCTGTGGGTGAATACTCGTTATCTCTGTGTATTGAGAAGCTGGGTCTGCAGTTGGTCATCTGGGTTTGCATCCCATAGTAATCCTGCAAGAGGCAAGAATGGATTGTAGTTCTCGAGTGCCATTCAACTTTGTAAACATAAAATGCCATAATTTCCTTCTTCCATCTTGTTTTTTTTTTTTTTTTGTGTGTCACCTGAATTCTGCACAAGTGAGGCACAGTATGCTCAGGAGCAAGTCTTTTCCGCGTGATACTCACACATCTTCAGAGGCAATTCCTAGCGGTTTAACAAATAAAGTGGAAGATATTTGGGAAAACAGCAGGCAATCAAATTGCTAATTTGTACCATAAATTGTTCACACAGGGGTTTCTGACTTAATTTCATATAGAAGTGCTATCATTTTATAGCTTTTTAGTACCTCAGCTTGTAGCTTCGATGCTCCTGATATTTTCATGTCTGGGACTAGTTTTAAAATAGACTGTTTCCTCATAATAAACACATAATTTAGTGGCAGCATTGAAACCTTGAGATCTTTCCACCTCTTCCATTTAGATTAATTAACGCAGCTGGTTGACAGAATCTATTTGGGTTGATGCCAGATGGGAATAAGGCATTTTCACAGTAGAATCCATGGTTTTGCTGAATTGTGAGAGTCTGCTCCTGTACCATCCTGTGAGGTGGTTGTCCTACCACTGAGACTGGCTTTTTCTCATTTTTCTTTCTTTGTTTTACCCATTTTCCAAGTTGCTCTCAGGCCCCATCCTAGTCTTCCAATTGGCCATTCTGTGTCTGGTTTCCGTGTTTCTCATCTGTTACAGGCTGTGTCAGTTTCTTTGCCTTACCAGCCATCAGCTCTTTCCGTTCACCCCAAGTGTGTTTCAGACAGACGTCTCAAATTGATTCCAATTTTGATCTCTGCCTCTCCTCTCATTTTAGCATCCATCTCATACTCTTTGGCTGTCCTTCTCCATGTCTAGGAGTAAGTCTGATTCCTTGCCCTAACCGGTTCTGTTTTCTCTGAGTTTTACACCCTATTGTTTGAAAATGGATTGTATGCTAAAGAGTATGGAACAGCAATTCTTATTCTCAGTGGAAAGAACTGAGTGCCTGTGCCCTTGCAACTAGGATCAGTGATACTCCTGCTAGTGTTTCGTAGCCTTAGTCATGTATCTAGACAGCCTGATCACATGCAGTGCTTGTGCATTCTCAGTGTGATAGGATGTGGAAAAATTCTAGTTTTAAGGTAGGCATAGTTCAGAGTTTCCCCTGAGACAGTGCACACAACAATTTTTTTAGAGGCTTAAAAAGTTCAGTGGGATTGACAAAAGGCTAATAATCCAGACAAGCTTTGACTTCCTGCTTCAAAGCACTGCAGTGGCAAAACCCTTGACTGGAGAGGGGGAAAAAAGGGAGGGAAATAGGGAAAATGATACAGTTTTACCTGTTTCTCTTTCTGGAAGTGTTTAGATTTAAAAAAGAAACAAACAAAAACCCTGAGACAGGCCCACTTTGGAAAATATCCCTCTAATGCTCAGTTTCATGAAGTTTGCCAGCAGTAATTTTATAGATGCTGCTGTGAAAACTGTTTGTGATGAAACAAAAGATTTTCCAGGACCTGAAGATGGGGATCACTGATTCTGGAAGTAATAAATCTTTTGAGGAGTTTCACGTTGAGCATGTGAGGGGTAGCTCCTAAAAGTACCAGTCATTGCTTAAGTTATGGCATGACAACAGGTATTGCAGCATTTTTTTAAAAAGTAGTCATTACTTCAAGATGACTATCTTACAGTTTGTTTGCAGTCTCTCAGAACAGACTAGCTGTTAGTTTCTCTGCTACATGTGAAGGCTCCATTTGTGTTGCATGCACAGATAATTCACCAGAATTTTACTGTGTAGGATTCAGAATGAAAGTAATTTTCAGTGTTGTTTTATTAGGAACAGGCAAGGTGTGTGGTATTTTCTTTTTATAAGTAGTGTTCTTTCTGTTTTGTCTTCCAGAGAAAGAACAGTCAATAAACCGAGCTGGTATTGTTCAAGAGGATATTCAGCCTCCAGGTATGCTCGATTCACGTGTCTCCATTGATTGCTTTAAAGGTCTTCCTGAAGTAAGACCCGAATATTTCTATAGATTTAAACAATACAGTGAAGATTACATTGAAAGAACACACATATAACAAACTTACCATTGAAGTGTTTTCTCAGGCTTACAAATTATGGATTTATTAGACCCGTTTTCAGTTGATCTAACTGGCCAAGTAAAGTTTTAGTTACTCAGTAATCTTCAGTCTTTCTTAAACAGTTTCCACACCAGAAAACCAGCTCAGAGTAAAGGAACTGTGAATGATGTGGGCTCTCACTGTAGAAAATACCCTATTGTACCCTTGTTTTGTTGAGTACTGCCTTACAACTCAGCTTAACCACAATCTATGAGGAATTTATCAGTACCTTCCAGCCTCATGGGAGGAGGGTTAAGGTAGAAATCCACAACACAAATGGAGGTTTTGAATGCAACGGTAATAGCTTTTTGATACCTGCTATTCCCCCGTGCTTTTCTACCTCTTGTTGGTAGAAAAGCATGGGGGAACAAACCTGTAGTATGTCAGACCATCCCTGATAGTTTGTTGTCTCTTAGGTAACAGAGTTGGCAATTCACTGTGCAAGGTTGGCATTTCTTGTTTAAAGATACCAGAATGCTTGTCTTGATGAAACAGTTTGTATTTGAATATGTTAAAGGGTAACTTATTCCTATTTTTAGAAAAGCCTGACAGCAGCAGCAGGGGAAAATCCAATAGGATTAATGCCATGTCCTAACTACGCACATCAGTTAATTCGTCAGTGCAGGACTTGCTTTCCAAGAAGGTGGTGAAATGTTGAAGAAGAGCAGGAATTCATTATGAAATAGGAGTCTGTTAAATCTGCCTTTTTATTAAATAGTAAAGAAGATTGGACTGTCTCATTTATCCACGATGCAGGTACTTGATGACTAATCATCCTCAGTATAACTTTTTAATTCAAATTTAGCTGCCAATAAGAATTTATGAAACCCACTAGTTGAAAGCAAAATCCAGCCAAGGTACCGTTCTAGTGTTTTTTTTTTCCAACAATATTGGAACACCTTACACGTGGGTGTAATAGATTTTCCATTATCTGAAGCTTAGGGTCAAGATGAAGTTGACTTTCTAAATATTTTTGCAGTCTTAAGCAGGGTTGAGAGCTCAGTGCAGAAAACGTTAGATTCTTTCAATTTTTGTCCACAAGGCTGGAATAGAAGACAAGTTTGTTTTTTTCTGCAACACTACTTATGAACTGCTGGTCATTTTTGTATTTGGTTCATAGGGTTAAAAGTGTGGTCTGATCCCTTTGGAAGAAAGTAATGTGGCTGGCTGGGTGCATTGCAAGGCAGAACTGAAGATGGACTCTTCAGCTGTTTCTTCTTACACTGAAGTGTGCCTGTGGGTGTCGCTGGAGAAGAATTCTGAATATGCTGTGTGGGCGCATGAGGAGCAACAAATGCTACTGGCTGGAATGCCAAGAGGAAAAAAAAAATGCTGGTTTTGACAAAAGGTGCTTTGGTAACAATGCACAGATTGTTAGAGCACTGAAGGATTAAGTTTAGAAGTGAAATATTTATTTCCTTGAGAAAAGGGAAGAAGAATTATTTTTGTGGTTAATCTGTAAACACTTCTAGAAAAAATTATGAATAGGCTAAATCATGCAGACCACTGCAGTTTCCTCCCTAGTTTGAGAATTACTTTTTGTGGTTTTATGAAAACATGACAGAAATTTATACCGAGAGAGACCACTGCAGATTTGTGCTCTCTTATGCAAAATATAACATGGTGAGTGTGAATTTGTACATTAAAATTTCTTCTTTTCAAACCAACGTGTATTTTTATTTCATTTATTTTGCGAGTAGTGCCAGCCATTCTCTCATTTCTCCTCCTGAATAGGAGGGGGGGAAAAATAGGATCGGGAAACTCATGGGTCTAGATAAAACCAGAGAAAATTAATGTAATTTATTGCCATCGTATTTGGATATGGTGATCATCTGATTTGGATAGTGAGAAGTGAACAACAACAACAAAAATCACATTCCAACATTCCCCTCTCCCCTCCTTTTTCCAGGGTTAATTTCATTCTTTACTCATCTGCCCCAGCCCCCTAGCAGCACATGGGGAGTGCGGTTATAGTGAGTTTGTAGCAGTTCCTATGGTGCTTCCTGCTCCTCACACTTCTCTACTCCAACGTGGTCTCTCCACAGGCTGCAGCTCCTCTCAGGAGAACCTGTTCCAGTGTGGGTTCTTCAGGAGCTGCAGTTCCTTAAGGAAATAATCCAGGTGCTGTGATGTGGGATCTTCCATGGGTTGCAGTGTGGATATCTGCTCTGCAGTGGTCCTCTCCACAGACTACTCCAGTGCCTGAAGTGCCTCATTGCCCTCATTCTTTTCTGATGTTGGTATTCATGTTAGTATTTCTCACTTCTTTTTTCTTACTCTGCTAGTCTGTCTTTTTACCTTAAATACATTTTCATAAAGGTGCCAACCACTTGGCTGCTGGGCTGCGCTTTTAGAAAGCACTTTTATGGTAGGCATACTGATCATCAGAACAGCCTAGTAAAGAATTGCCCCTGCTAAAGATCTTTACCCTAACTGGATGCTTCTCTTAACAATAGGTTCTGAATAAATGATGTTTCCAGATTTCAGAAGAAAGAAGCACTCTATAACCTACAGTTTTTATGGTTTGTATCCTAACAAATATTGTTGTTAAGTATAGGTGTAGCACATAGGTTTATCTTGAATATGCTGTCTTCTTTCCTTGGATTATTCTTAGTATCTGATTGTGGGACAAACATTTTGACCACTGCAAAATCATGTACATTATGTAGAATGTATTTGCAATGAGTGTTATTTATAAAGTTGAGGTGTTAATTTGCTGTTTTTACAGATATCATTTGGCTTTATTAACGACAGAAAAAATACTTGACTTTTATGATGTTCTCTTCCAAAACACCATTCTGTTACTTGCTATTCCTTTTCTACCTTTTGTTGTAATTCCCTTCCCATTCAAACGTGTACTTCCTCTCCTGACATATTTTTTTAAGAATCTCCTATTATCCCAGTAAGCGTTAGATTTTTTTATTTAATTCTACTTTTTATTTTTTAGCTTGCTTGCTGGGAAAATGTGAGCACACTTGATTCTTGTGAGTTCTCAGGTGCTCTCACAGGGTAGATCATGGCTGAAGCCAGAGTTCATCCAACCGCAGGGTTGTTGACACAAGTTTCCCCACGTGGCATAGCACAACTCTGTCACAAAGCTAATTCAGTCTTTGCTAGGAAAAGAAGAATCAAACTGAAGAGCAAAGAGGTTTCTATCACTTAAACATTTCTCCAATGAGAGCATGAAAATGAGGGAGCCTTGCTTTCTTGAGCAAAACTAAATGGTGATGAACCATTTTAGAAGAAACATACAGTTGTTTCATCTAAAATACCTTTCCAATGGAAATGAAGCATTGCTTAAATACAAACAATCTGTAACTGCCTAGTTAGAAAACAAGGAGTTCTAGCAGAAACTGGAAATTGTTCAATATTGTTCAATAATGCTGCTTAGTGACACACAGCATGCATCATGGTAATGCGGAACAGTTATTAAACTGCTCCTTCAGGATAAATGATGTGATAGAGGGTATTAAATTATTTAATTTGGAGTTAGGAGATAAGACAATCTCTGCTACTCTTCTGTGTTGTGAATTTGAATAATTTGCTGAGTCTGGATCTTTCCTAGACAGATATTAGATAGTTTCAGAACAGTGGCTGTGTGCTACCAGGTTCTGAGCCTTTTGCCTTCATTTCACGTAAATGTTGCAAAACACTTGAGTACGTGAACTCAATTATTTAGAATTTTTAAAATCCAACATGTCTGTTGGTCATGATCTCTAGTTCGTTCTGGGGCCAAAATGAGATGACAACACATGCAAATAAGCTTGGTAAGATTTGTATTTTTTTTATATTGGGTTTGCATATTTGTTGCATACTACCAAAGTGCATTGAAACTCTCAAAATGTTATATGTTTTAATGATTGTAACTCTTCATTTGCTGTATTCAACCTGATAAAATGGGTGATTTGCCATGTCTTTAAAGTGTTAGAATACCGAATGCCTTTTTCAAAATATTTTTTATTTTATCTGGATAAAACTAATTACTCTTCTTGCAAACCAATACAAAACAAAACTGTTAAGCCAACAAGGAACATACGGCAATAATTCTCAGTTTACACTGAAATTTTATACTATTGCTCTGGCAGTTGCCAGTTGCCTGGAGACTTACTTGCCCGAGACTCCTGTGGGAAGTCCTGATCCTGCAGTTGGCTTTCTGGGCGTGGTGACAATGCTTTGCCCTGCTCCTGGCCACTGTACACAACCCTTCCCATCTCCTAACTGCTCAGCTGCAGGTGAAGTTGGATAGATAGCAAGTTGTGCTCCCTAAAAGTGTTTCCTTATCTTGCTCTGAAGTTAGGAGATTTTACTACTTTTGTAGCCTGCAGCAACTACTGGTTTTCAGCACAAGCACGCAAAGCTGTTAGATGTTTATAATAATTCATTATTTTATAAAATCGCTAGCACTTGGGAAATCTGTGTCTAATCTGCCCTTCAGAGAGGAATCCATTTTATGGTTTTAGTCTACCTATTCTGATTGTTGGGATAGAAGGTTTGAGACAAAACATTTGATAAAAAAAAAAAAAAAAAAGTTTTCTAGGAATGTCTTTTTTAAAGTTATTTATTCTGTAATATGAATACTTATTTATTCTAGTTGAAATATGAACATCAAATATAACTGCAGTCTTTGGTGGACTTGGATTAAATTTTGAAACACCACTTTGACTTCCTAACAAAAGCAACTGGTTATACTAAATTTGGACCTGCTGCAGTAAGCTGATAAATTTTGAAATTGTTAAAACTTGTGCTATGAAGAATAAGTTTGGCATTTTGGTCTAAATGCAACATGGCTCTGAAACACTGTAGATGCAAAAAAACCTTCAAATGCAAACACGACAGGAGGAGGAAATATGGCAAAGGATACTGGCAAGAAAGAGAAATAGGAATTTTAAATATTTGCTGAAGACTACACTTGATTTATTGAAGTAGTTCTCACTGGTAAGGTGAGAAGGGATTTTTTTTTCTTTTATACTTAAACACATTTAATAGCATCAACTGATCTGCAGAGTTTACTGTATATGTGCTCGCCCACTAGGAAAAATAAGAAACCTGTCCAGAAAAAAAAAGCATTTTTATGATTTGCAGTTTTCCACACCAAAATAAATCTACTTTACTTTCTTGCAGTCTAGCAATAATTAACTACTCATTTTCTCAGAAATGTGTACACTCCTACTGACCTTCTTCATGTTAACATGCAGACACAGCAGTAAATGAAAAGCTGCATTGACTTTTTCTGTGGTGCCACACGGCCCAGATAGAATATTTGCTAGTGGAAGGAAATTATTTTCCAGCTTCTGAGAAAGTGCTGCGAAACATCGTTTTTATGTGGACAATGCATGGCTAGAGGGCAAAAAACAAAGTGCAGGGTACAGCATATTAAAGCTTTCTTTTTCGCATATTAGCTTGGCCAGAAAAAATGGTACAGTGTTTAAGACAGTGTCTTGGAAATTAGGAGTGTGGTGGTCAATTCCCTGTTCCACCACATTTTTTTTTTTTTCTGCCAGCAGGTAAGTAACACAGCCTGTCAGCTTCAGTTCTGTCTGTAAAATAAGAGGAATAGTATTCCTCTTCCTTGCAAGGCAGGATGAAGATAAATACAGGGGTTGTTTGTTTTGATATTATGGAAGCTCACCTGTTTTTCACAATATTGACAGTTTGTTACAAGATCTCCAAATCTGAGTATAAACTTCTATGTGCAAGTTGAAGTGCTACCCATTATGTATGTTACTGCAGTTACACAAAAAGCACAACACTGGTCAGGTTTTGCTAGTGGCCCAGGTGTCTGCTTAAGCAATTTTCAAGTTTTTTGACTTGTTACTTCCCTTGTCTTCTGAACCAGTGGGTCCTACCTTCTCATCTCACTAAAAGTCTTTCAGAGGGTTGCAAATACTGAGCAGGGAAAGTCAAGTGGCAATTAAGGGAGGTGAGGAAGAACTGGAAATGCTGCAGGAGAACAATGGTCTGTAGCCCTGGAGGAACACCTTGGAGGTAGGGTGGTGGGCATGAAGAGGAGCCAGGGTTTACTGGTCAGCTGAATGGACAGGAGCATGAGGGATATAGGACATAAATTCATGGGAAGGCAGCCTTCATCAGCTCTCCTGCTCACAAAGTGGGATACCCCTTTCTCTCCTCTATGTTTATACCCCACCAGATCAGAGGCAAACATTTCTAAAGAAAGTTCCTAGGTAGACAGTGAAGTTATCATTAGAGGAGAGCACCTAAGGAGATTTAATATAACTATCCTTCACTGTAGCCTACCTTGAGAAGTCAGAAATCATAGAATAATTCAGGTTGGAAGGGGCCTCATGTTGAAAAATGTATTTTAGGCCCCAGTTCACAGGGAAAGGTGCCTCATCACTGTCAACTTTATCCTGTAATTCACTACAGTGAATATCAGCAATACCAATCAGGGTAGAGGAGAAAGATACTCCCATTGCTTCAGCAGAAATTCCTGTAGGAGGAGTCCTTCTTCTCAGCCACCCATTCACTCCCAGAACTGGGTGGCTCAGGCACAGTTTAGGAATGTATTTATTCCTTCACCCTGGAAGAAGAGAAACCACTGTGGATAATCAACCAGTTCCTTGGTTGATTATCTGTGACTTTTGGTGTGCCAGTGATTATAGCAGGCCAGCTCTAGATCCAGATCTCCTCCCCACCTACAGATAAGAGGAAGGTTCATACAAGAGCTCTAACTTGTGCCATTACTGACTGAGCAGCACCACTAGGAGTCTTCTGAAACCTGGAAAGGAGGTAATCTCAGTAACAGAATCTTCATTATCTGCTTGTAGCTTCCTCTGAAATAAGCTCTCCATTCCCTTGGTCCTTCCTATAGTCATCCTGTGAGTGGCTAGCACAGAGTTTCTCATGGTTCTGTCAAAAATCCCATTATAAAATCCTCACATTAAGAACTTGGTTCTTGTTACTTTCCCCTGCATTTTCTGTGTGTTTTTAATATGGGTTATGTGATTATGTGGTCTCTGCTACCTACTGCCTGCCTACCAATCTGCCTATGGATCAAAGCAATGATGCCAGCAGTACCAGTAGCTGAAAGAGCCTCTTGGGAGCTGGAGAGGCATTCCCATACATTTAGTCTGGCAATCCTACTAACCTGCCACAGACTTCCTCCTAGTTTTCAGCTGACAAGCTTTTGGTTTGTAGCAAAAACTCTTGTTATTGTTCCCCATTGCACTAGTGCAGTTAATTTTGGTCCCATAGCTATCATTCCAGCTATTTTCAAGTCTTTTGTACTGACATTGCCTCCCAAGTCATTTAATCAGAACATTTCATTAGTGTACTGCTACTTTTTTGTGCCAAACAATTAAATTTGTCCCAGGATAGTTCTTTGAGGAATGCAACTATTAAAATCCCTCCAGGCCAATGACTTCCCTTTTGTCATTTCCGCTTTAGTTCCATACCTGGCTTGCGAGTCTTTTAACTACTAATTGCTTCCCACGTGACATTATTTAAATGCTTTACTAAAGTCCAGATGGAATAAATCCCCTGAATTTCAGACATGTTAACAAGCTGGTTACCTGATTAAGTAGCAAGATTGATATTCTGACATGCTCTGCTATTGACATTTTTATTGTATCCCCATTTTTCAGTATGAGTTTGCCATGATCCTTGCCATGAGAGTTTGCCATGATCCTTCTGTGTTTTTTTTCTGGCAATAATGACAGCTAGGCAGAAGTTTTCCAAAAGAAGTCACAGAAGTACCCAGACACCATCATACTCTTTTTGTCTGCATGCACCATAATGCATATGAAATGAAAGACTGGCACTGTCAGAACTAAACACTGTGGGAGAGTTCTGCCTTTCCAGCCTAAGGAGAGATATTTGCTGGTATTGGTTATTTTCAAAAGCTCAAAATTTTACATCTTTCCTGTCTCTCTGCCATTGATTATTGGTTCCTAAGAACTAGGCCTGACTAATAGAAAGTTGCTGTAAATTTTGTTCAAGAACACAAGGCTAGTTTTATTTAGTCACAAAAACTTTCTCTCATCAAACTCTCAGAAGAGGAAGGGCAGTTAGCAAATCTTATTGACAAAGTGTGATTATTTCAGTTGTCATCTCTGCATTCATTAGCAAGATTATTCAGGGTGATGCAAATTAATTTACATCTGGTTCTGTTTTCCACAGGTCAATGGGTGCGTATTGCTTAGTAAGGCTCTTGACAAGGCAGGCATGACATCCAGATAATGACTGCCTTGAAGAAAATAGGAACTTTCTCTTGGCTTCAATCCTTTGGATTCACAGGAAAGGTACAGATTAAGGCAAAAATGTAATATTTCAGTTGTGCCAATGGTTTTAATGGAAAGACACTGATATGACACTATGATGCATTTGTGAACTGTCACATCCTTTGGGACCTACCTGGAATATGATGTGTGTGGTATACTCTATTGGATCCTAGAAATTCTGAAGATGCCTCACTCCATCCAATTTTATGCAATATTTACAGCAAGTCACTACACCCCACCCTTTTCCAGGAGTCTTCTCACGGTAATGTATTCTATCTAAAGTTCTGTTCAGCTCTAAGTCTTAGAAGAGCAGAAAGTATTTCATTCCTTTTATTTTCTGCCTTCCAAGGAAAAATAAGTTTGCATACTACTCTCTGTTGAGACAAACACAAAATCTTCAAGACCAGGTTCAATTTCCAGACTCTAATCATGATATAGGGTGATTTCTAATCTTCTAGACCATTTTTCCTAAGTTGACAGGCAGACAACTCCAATTCTAGAGTGGCCTTGCTGTGTGTTCTGCCAGTAGTGCACAACTGTTTAGTCACAAACACAGTTTCATTCTGAAGAAGCATTCCATAGGATTTAGGATTAACTTGCTTAGGCAGCTGTCTCTTGTGGGATATAAAGCAGGTATATATATATGTACAGAAGGTATAAGGCTCTTTCCCACTTAATTCTTTCAGGATTAGGCAATTTTGTCCCCTCTGCAAGTTTTGAGATAACTCAAGAGAAACTAATGTATAATTATTGTAGAGGGACTATTCTTTACTCATGGTCTATATCTGTCTATATCCTGGAATAGACCCTGAACTGGATTTTCATGTCTCAACTACCTGAAAATATCTTCTGACAGTTTCAATAAAATGTTCTGAGTGCATAGTCTTCTTTGTGTATTAAACACCTTATGAAATGTTACCTTTATTGCATACAAGCACTATGGTAATATTTATGTCTTCTTTGCTGATACTACCTGAATGGAAATAGAAATTGTACCCTTCAGTCTCATGCGTTACTTAATGTGTTGACTTTTATTGACTATTATTCATGTTATCATTAACTCTAAAATATGGCAGGGGAAACCCCTTAAAACTACCTGCATGTTTTAAGTATAGATGCTTTATGGTCAGCTTATATTTATAAGTATTTCTGAGGTAAATGCTTGCTCTTAGGTTAAAAGTCTTCCTTGTAATTCTAATGGATATACCATTTTGGATATACCATTTTGTATCACCACCGAAAACAACACACTCTTTATAAAGTAATGAAGGAGGAGACATAACCAATTAAATCTGAAGAGTCTGGCTATTAGTAAATATATTTAGTTGCTCCACAGATGTGCTGGGTGGAATTTTTTTGCAGAAGAGTTACGTGTAGGAAAGGACAGAAGACATTCCTTTGGCAGGAACATCCCTGCACCAAGCGAGATGAATGAGCAATGCCACAAGTCTGCTGTGAGTGCTGTTCAGTGTCTTTCTACTTTTTCTCATGCCATTGATCACAAGAATCATCAAGAATTTTTATCAGGATGATGTTATCTCTAGCTGAATGCCTCAATCCAAGATCTGAGGTAAAAGCAGTCTTTCAGTTCACTCAGTTTTAATTGTTCCTTCATAAATGCGCCATCTCAAAAACAGTGATATCACAAAATCAAAGAATCATAGAATATGATTCTGATCCCGAGTTAGAAGGGACCCACAAAGATAACTGAGTCCAACTACTGGACTCCACAGAGCACCACCCAAAAATCAGACCACGTGTCTGAGAGCGTTGTCCAAATGCTTCTTGAACTTTGGCAGGCTCCACCCTCTGGGTGAAGAACCTTTTCCTGACACCCAGCCTGACCCTCCCCTGTCCCAGCTCCATGCCACTGCCTCGGGTCCTGTCACTGTCCCCAGAGAGCAGAGCTCAGCGTCTGCCCCTCCGCTCCCCTCATGAGGGAGCTGCAGGCCGCCATGAGGCCTTCCCTTGGCCTGCTCTGCTCTGGGCTGGACAAACCAAGGGACCTCAGCTGTTCCTCATACACCTTGCCCTCTAGGCCCTTCACCATCTTTGTAGCCCTACTTTGGACACTCTCCAATGGTTTTATGTCCTTCTTATACTGTGGTGACCCAAACTGCATGCAGTGCTCGAGTTGAGGCTGCACCAGCACAGAGCAGAGTGGGACAATCCCTTCCCTCTACCAGCTAGCAATGCTATGCCTGATGCACCCCAGGGTACTGCTGGCCCTTCTGGCTGCCAGGGCACGCTGCTGGCTCATAGTCAACTTGACATTGACCAGAACCCCCAGATTCCATTCTGTGGGGCTGCTCTCCAGTCTCTCATACCCAAGTCAGTACATATATCCAGGACTGCCCTGTCCCAGCTGCAGAATCCAGCACTTGCTCTTGTTGAACTTCATTTGATTGGTGATTGCCCAGCCCTCTAGACTGTCAAGATCTCTCTGCAAGGCCTCACTACCGTTAGGAGAGTCAACAGCTCCTCCAAATTTAGTATCATCTGCAAACTTGCTTAGTATATATTTGAGTCCTGCATCCAGATCATTTATAAAAACATTGAACAGAACTGGCCCCAGAATGGAGCCCAGGGATACCCCACTAGTGACTGATTGCCAGCCTGATGTAACCCCATTTACTATAACCCTTTGAGCCTGACATAATCCAGTTGTTCACCTGTTATATTGTGTGTTTCTCTAGCTGCATGCTGGTCATTTTGACCAGAAGGATACTGTGACAAGAAGTATTGGTGATTTTGCTGAAATCCAGAAAGACTATATCTACTGGCTTCCCTTGGTCAACTAGATGGGAACCTTATCACAAAAAGAAATTAAGTCAGTTAAACAGGACTTTCCCTTCATGAACCCATGTTGGCTGTGACCAACACAGACTAAACACAGACTAAATGCTGCAGTGGGTGAGTGGAGGTGATGGAGGACAATCCCTTGCAGTGCTAACTTCAGAGTCAGATCAAGTTGCAATGGATGTTTGTGGCAGGGTTAAGTGCCGTCCTACAGCTACTTGCTCAAGCTTTGGTAAGTCAGTACAAAACATCATCACCTCTGGGAGCGTGGTAAATCAGTACCTGTTTGTCTGAAATGTATGCAGAAGTATCATTGTGGGTTTTGAGCAAAGCTTATTAGGGACTATAGTATTGATTGTCTCCAGACCTAGCACTCATGCCCTGTACAGAAAATACATATATCCTTGCAGTGCTTAAAGAGTTCAGCAATAACACTTTTCTGTGTATTAGGTGGCATAATCCATGAATGCCAGATTAAATTTCTGTACTCTCTTGAGGGCATCAACACTGGTCAATGACTGGGTAAATCAATATCTTTCCAGGAGGCTCCGTGCAGCCTGCCGAATATTTACAGGTCATTGTGAAGCAGAGGGTCATCGTGATGTCTTTATCTGAATGTGGGTGGGTGTGATGAACACATACCTTTATGTGTCCACCATGTGAAGAAAAGCTAGAGAACTGTGTTTGCCATTCCCACCAAAGATGGGGAAAGCAGAATAACCAGCAGTTACTGCCCAGTGACACTGTGGATAGAATGAGCTTTTGAAGAGGTTTTTGCACTGCCAGAAGAGGTGAGGAGCTGCTTCTGGGTGCGCTGGCCAGCCATGATCCCTTTTGAAGTATCTTTGGTAGAAGTGCTTTGGCAGCTGCAAGCAGCCATGTAGTGGGGCATGCATGATAATCACACCTCTCTCCACCCAGCAAAGGAAGAGCCACAGTCATATTTGTGCAAATTCCAGCAAACAGCAACAAAATATCCAGGACTGCTCACCCTGTTCAGGACAAGAACAGAGCCATCCCTCCGACACACCTCATACAACCATCTATTGATCTGCAGCCTAGGCAGTATTCGCGTTTCTCTAAAGGAGAGATACTAACATTTGGAAGCCCTCTGTGCAAACTCTTTCCAAACACTCATCTCGTTTCCCTTGGGCTGGAAGTCATTTTAGATCTGCCAGCTGGGACTCAGCCCCTGGGCTGATTCCAGCACCTGATCCTAGGTTTATGTCAGAGTGAGCTGGCTGCTCCCGTGGGATATTACGGCATGCCCTGACGCAGGGGTGCTTGGAAAGGTGCTGCCGGACCTCTGGAAGGAGACGGACAGTGGCAGTGTCAAAGCTAAGTGGTGGCAGAGCAGTGATATCCAGCTCCTTCAGATGTTTAGTTCCTGGTGAGTGGTATGTTTAAGAATATTCTTAAGGTTGTGGTGGTAGCAAGAGGTGCTGGGCTAGTTGCTTTTCCTGTTTCTTCTGTTGTGAAATTTAGAATATCTGTGACTAAATATATTATCGTCCCTGCACCCAGAAGAAGCTCCCCAAGCAGAGACGGATCAACTGGATAACTGTCCAGTCCTAAGTGTCTGAATGTAGAATGAAAATTTTGTTTAGTGTTTTCTTTGCTGTTTATTTCCCAGTAAAAATCTGTCAGGAGGGACTAGAGAGTTAAGGAAGTTCGACTCTTGTCTATGGAAGCTGCTTTCAACACGATGCTAATCCATGGCTAGTAAAACTGAACTGGTGTCCTTTTAGCATCTTTCTTCAGCTGGGTAGCTTCTTTCACAACTATCTTCTGTGTCTCCTTTTGAGCAGCTCCCCCAGCACAGCAGCACTGAAGTTTTTTGCTCTGGGGGTAGCTGCTTGGGGAACACAGCGCAGCACATCCTTATAGGAGTGAGGAAGCTTGAGCTTGAGGAAGCTTGAGTGAATGGATTTACTACTGACACAAGTCCAGGCACTGCCGGCTTGTTCTGGCCCCTCTTCTGTCACTCAGGATTTTATAGACTGAAGAATTGAAATACTGGAAGTCATTTCTAATCTCACTGTGGGGAAAGTTGTGCTACTGGTTCCACCCAGCTGAGGAATTCCTGAAGAAGCCAGGTGTGCTTAGATAGAGGACTCACAAGGTGCCTGTCCTTGAAGATGGCAGCTTATACCACAAGTGGTCCTGGGCACTGCCTGTAGTTCAAATCTTTCACTGTGTACCTGGCAGATAGTGCTCAGCACCTCTCTTCAGTGGACTTTCCTTGTAGACACGTCAGGACTCAGACAGTTCTGATCCAGTTACTTGGTAAGTGAGGTGCTAGCTATTATATGCTTAATCTGAGAAATGTCTTGTCTCTTTTTGTGACCTTTCTAGGGTTATCATCTAGAAATGCTGGATTCAAGTGTACACTGCAGTTGTGAGGCTCTGCAAACATTTGCTCTAAGACCCAGACCCCATAGTCCATTGATTTTCATGTGATAGAGTCTTGGACTCTAGAGATTTCAGAGACATTTGACTGTACATTTAAAACAAATAATTCAGACCAAAATATACTCCTGAGAGGCAGCTAAGCAAATCTTTCCGTGATGGTCTTCAGAATAGAGCATGTGCTTGATGAGCTCTTATGTACAACGCAACACTAGGTATACCAGGAAGGATAGATTTACAGTCCATACATCCTTTCCCTGCCTGCTATATTTGGAATTAGTCATAATTATTTCTCAGGTTTATCACCCAAGATGAATAAACCTCAGTGGAGATGTTCCTTCTCCTTTGCGCTCCCTCTCCTGCTGTGGTCAGTTTATTTTCATCAGTTTGCTGGGTAACTGGAGTCATAGCTCCTTAAGATAGGTGGTCACACTTGTGCTTTGCCACCTGTGTTTCCTGAAGATGATACTGGGCTCTGCTTATTGAGAGTGATGGTTCATTATCTTCTGTTGTGGACGTGACAATAACCCCCCTGTGAACTTTCATGCCTGGGCCTAGACAGGCATGCTGATAGTTTAGCCCTGTCTCTGCTTAGACTTTTCAAAATGCAGCAGTCCTTTGGGCAGGAGAGATGTGTACATGTGGGAAGCGTAAATACTTGCACGTTGACTAACTTGAGCAAGCTGTCATAGGTTTGCTCGTGTCATGTCGAGAAAGCATGTCTGTGTGTAGGATCTCGTGGTGATTCGGCTTGCAGGTATATTGGATTACCTTAAAGACTCTTTTTGGTAGGCTTGCAGTTGGCTGCAGCTTCTCTCTAGGCACATCTGATTGGATCTGCAACCAGCATGGGAGGTCATTGAGCAGAGGGATGTTAAAATACGAGTGCAGGTGCTGACCTGAAAGAAGATCAAAGAGAACGAGGCATGTGCTCAGAGTCATCTGACAGGTCTTCCTACCTCAGGAAGGACAGCAGGCCTCTCCAAGTCAACCCAAACCTGATATTTTTGCTCTAGAATCCAGCCTGTCCCCTACAGGAACAGACCTGCTTCAATGGGATGGATGCACTGAATGCAGCGATGGAAAATATAAGGTCAGCAGGCCTCTGGGGAATATTACTTGCTATTTAGTAAATACTTTTTAAAAATTCCCTAAAAAACAGTGTTAACTTTGTGGTGACATTACTGAGATGTAATACATATGGCTGCGTGTGATGGGTGTTCTGCAGGCTGCTGTTTTACAGTATTATGTGATCTTAGCCTAGTTAAGAACAAAGCAAGACATAATTAATTAATTTCTCATGGCAAACAAGTCGGTGTTACCGAGTAGGTTGTCCTATTATTTTCTTTGAAAATAATGCATTTTACTCTTTGGGCTTAAAGAAGTCATTACCCTGTTCCTGCCATGATAAGCAGTCAGCCTGAGACTACAGGTGGGTAAAGCACTTAGGTGTTTTTTCAGATCCTACTGTCAGTGGCATTTAAGCATCTCTTTAAAATTAGAAATGAGAACTTGAGAATTAGGCTGAATTGGGGCCTTGGTAGTGATGCACGTAATTGTAGCATGAAGCCAGCCTTCCCAGTGACCAGTAGATGGGGCAAGCGAGCCTCTTTACAATTGTGACCAAGATTTTTCTGAATGCAAAGTTAAAATGTAGCCCTCGTTGGCTCTTAGTTCAAAAGTCTAGTTTGAACTCTCTTCACCTTTGTACTGTAAGGGTAAATTACGTACTTTGACGCAACTGGATTATTTTCTTTACAAACATGTGTCGTAAACAATTGTTCTCTTCCTTGAAATTCTGAGATTTAAAATGATGTTCCTTTTCGCACAGGGATGGAAACAAATCTTTTGAAGGTTTTGTTGTGAGAAGATATGGGAATGAGCGTTCCCTCCCCAAAACTAGCCAATAGTTAGATGTTTACAACGCTCACGGGGATGCAAAGGATCCAAGTTTTAGTCCCTGGTAGTCTTCCACGTGCCCATAGAGTGTATCCATAACAAGATCACCTTACCTGCCTACTTAGGTCACCTGCTCCAGTTGTCTCCCCCAAAAGCTGTTGTCACTTTTATAAATTTATCCATGCACCAGATTTGTGCAGCCTACCCAGGTGACCACAGCTGCTGGTCGCAGACTATCTTTCTGCCCATGCTTCTGGATCCCACTCATTCTCCATGTGATGTACTTATCCAAAGAGAAGCTGACCCCCAAAATAAGTCAGTCCCCAAATACTGCCTGTCGTAATGATTGAAAGATTTGTCTTAAACATGAGGGAACGTAGAGTCCTTATTTTTTATCTATAGTTTGTGCATGTTCTTCTACACATTAGCTCCCTAACTGCGCTCTGCTCTGTCCTTCATGCTCAGCTTGGCGGTGTGAGTTCAGGAGATGTATTCTTGCAGTCAGTGTGATGCAGCTGCAAGAGCCATTTGCTGCCTTGCACTGAGCCAAAAACTCCAGTGACATTGGCCTTGTGAGAGGTAGGAGGCTCGCCAGGTGCAGAGCCCAGTGACGACAGGGAGCTCCTGCTTGTCTCATAGGCAAGATATTGTTCAATTAGTTGGGCATATCTTGCCCTTGTGGAAGCAGCTCCCACTGTTCAGCCTTGAAAAAAAATAATAGTTATACTGTATTTATCTTGTTTTATTTTAGAGTAGGGCAAGCTTTCTGAGGTATTTGGGTGGAGGGGCAAAGAAACCTGTATCTATATTAAACTGGATAAGCCAGGCAAATACAACATGTTAATATAAAACAGAACATCTTGGCTATCTTTAAAACAAAATAATAATAATAAAAGAAAATCTCTTACTCCTCATATTTTCAAACTCTGAAGCAGGGGTAATAGATGTAAGCCTGCCTTCATCTGCCTATATGTAGGGAAAACTTCAGCTGCTGGGCTTTTACCGACTAGTTTAGCACAGGGGTCTACATGCCACCATCTGTCATTATCCATTTGTGATACCTAAAACTTTTCTCTGGGTGGGAGAGAGCGCTGAGGAATCCCTGGCTGGATCAGTGTGACTTTGTGCTCTTGCCTGAAGCTGCTATCGAGATGGTAATAGTGGGTATGGAGGGGGACAAGGCTGGAGCTGACACAGGCTGAGAGCAGCTCCTTTGCAGGCAGGAGTGAAACCAGGCTCTACAGAGATCTAAGCTGGTAAGACTTTGGCTCATCTTCTCCTACAGTGTACAGAATCTGGGCATTTTTCCAACCTAATCTATGTTTTTGAAGAACCATCTATATTACCTTTTCCTCATATGACTTAAAGGGTGCTCCAGCTTCTTCTTTCTCGGCCGCGTGATGCCCTCAGACTTCAGCCCTAGCACTGCCTCCTTCATGGTGAGCAGCCTGACTCAGACCAGGATCCTCACAATCACGTTCCTACAGCCTGCCACAGTCCTCCTTTCTTTACTTTCCAGTCAGTGGTGGTGATCATACAGGAAAATTTCCTCAGACTTCTGCCATATCTACCTTTGCCTTTGAATGTTTTATTGGATCGCTAAGTTTTGGATGAAATTGCTCTGCGTGTTTTTGGCTAGCACATGCATTGTGTTCATTGTGTGCATCTTGACCACCCGCTTTCCTCTGATTTCACCACTGTCTGCATGGTCTTCTAATTATTTTTCTTTTTGTCCTTCCCTGTTCCTGGAGAAGTGCTCTCCAGTAAGCTGAGCAGTGTTACTATCACTGAACCCCTCCTTTCACATTCCACTCTTCATCTTCCCTCAAGAGCCCCTACTTTTGCTCTCCATTTTCTTCTTTGCTGATGTAAAGAACTGTTTTATAAGAAACACGCTGCTCCCATGGTAGGTATAAAAGCTTGTCTCGGACTGCATGAGCTCCTCAGGAACTCGGGCTGTGACACAAACGCAGCACGAGGCAGCTGGGAACACCTACAGCATGCGATGGTTTACAGTAAGCCAACTGTTCAGTGACATGCTGGCCTCTGAGGAAAGCTATGCGTGCTGTTAGCCAGAGGTATCTCAGGAGGATTGAGAGTCTGTCTGCGATTTGGCTCCTCACAGACAGCAGATGTTCCATCAGAAGGTGAAGCATGCAGTAAATGACCGTATTTACTTGAGGCAAATCAAGACAAGGCAGCAGGCCAGCCAAGCATGTTTACTGCTGCAGGAATGCTTTTGTGCTGATGCAGCATCTTTCACCACAGATCTCAGAACGTTTTGAAAAGCGTTAACAAATGCAAGCTAACTCCAGTGTTTGCAGGCCTGTCTGAGCCAGATGATTGCTACCTGCTTTGGTTACTGCCAGCCAGAGAGCCCACACCGATTTTGGGACTGCTGTGGTTACGTGACCGAGTACTTCCTTAGCTGTGTAGATGGTGTCTGCAGCTGGAGCTGAGCTCATGCTGATGCAGCTATGTTGTTAAGGGGACCTGAGCAAGCTACTGTGCAGCCAGCTCAGGTGAGAGGGTATGAAATGCTGTCACTTCAGCACAGAGGCGCAGTTGTCCAGTTTTTAAGAGGAAAAATAACCTAAGACCTGGACTGAAGGCAAAAGACAAGTCACAAAGATGCATCTCTCTTTTCTTCTGCTTCTTCAGAGGGGGAGGAAATCAGAAAAAGTGAAATACTGAGTTGATTATTGCAATTAAAAGTTGGTTTGTGCCAGGTTGTGCCATATCTATGTCCTGACTGAATATTCAGCAAATGTCTAATGCATAGAAATGTCCAGTGATCCAAAAGGGAGAGAAGTAGTGTCTTCATATGTTTGCAGCTTTAGGCTTAATCCCATATTTTCCTCATGGACCAACAAATATCACTTTGGATGCTTATTCGGAGAACCAGAGGTCACCTGTGAGTCTTCAGTGTCACACAGAAGAGGACCGTCTCTTTAGCCAGCAGCAGAGTGTTAATTCAGGGATTTCAGGTTGTTTTTCTAGTGAAGAATGTGCTGCCAAATAAATGTCACCTGGCTCTGGGTAGGTGCCAGGGGGTGGCAGTGAGGTAGGAGCCAGCAGGACTGCACTTCCTTGAACAGTTTCCAGCAGAGCCCTGCGGACTAACGGCCCTGGGGTGACTCGGGGATGGCTCTTCCTCTCCATGTACTGCCAGATATTTCTGGTAGACGGCTCCTCTGCGGTGATCCAGTGCTCCTCGAGTAAATCCTTCCCACCACATGCAAAAGGTGCAATCTCTGAAAAAAATCATGGGGTAGACAAACAGCTCATGTCTTTCCAACTTGCCTACTTTTTACTGATGACCTCACATTGTTCCCTTCTCCTTCTTTGCCCAGTTCACTATTGGTGGTTTTCTGTGGCCCAAATGACCTTGCTAGAACCAAAGCTAAACAAAAGGGCCTCCCTGCTTTCTGCTCGGAGTTCCTTAACTACGAAATCCTTTCAGTCGTGTATTTTTTCCCTCTGTTCCACACTCTCTGCTCTCTGGCTGCCCACTGTGACAGCCGTATCTGTTTGATTTGAGGGAAGCCTTGCATGTGCTGTGACTGGCTCCTTCTGCTAATAATTTGTTCTCTGGAGCCTGTTGCCACAAAGTATAAATAAATTTCACTGTTTAGTACTTTCCTGTTTTGTTGCTCAGCTGCTGGCAGTGAGTTGACACACCCTGGTTTGTTTTTCAAATTTGTCTTCTTTTTTTTCCCCCTCTGTATAAGAGACAAAATCACAAGATTACATTAACAAAGATGCATTATTGGTGCGTACATTTTTTGGTTGTCTTGTGTTGCACTCAAAGTTCTGCATAAAATGGGAATTAAAATGCAGCTGCCATCCTGGAACAAGATGCAGCCTGGTCCCGAGATAGGGAATAGCCTTTATCCTGCTTCAGAAAGTCTAATGGTACATGCGGGATAGATACTCTCCCTGTATGAAAATTGCTTCTCAGCCACCCTGCCATGTAAACTCAATCTTATCATAAACAGTCTTAATTTAGCCCATTCTGTGTGCATGCTAGATTTACCAGGCTACGTAACACACCAGACCTGGCTGTGCAGGGGTGCGTGTAGGCACTGGAAGTTCTCTCTTCGTGGCAGCGTGCATGCCACTGCAACCTCGAGCTCAGAGAAGGGTAAATATTTAGAGTGGCTGAGCCTAAACTGGGCTCTGTGCTGTTTTAACTAGATTGCTCCTGCCTAATTTAAAGCTGGCTTAGGCATTTCTCCGCCACACCAGAATCACTGCTGAGTGCACGTCCCCCTAATTGGGTATGATGAAAGCCACAGTCATGTTTTTCATGGTTCCAAGCCTGGTGCTTAGAGAACTTGAGGTTGTTTTTACTGTGTGGATGTGACTGCATGTGCGTTTTAATGTAGGGAAAAACAGACCACGATCGACTAATGAAGTCAGTAGGGTGGTTACACTTAACTACTTTCTTGGAAATCTCCATCATCCCCATCTTCCTTGGGATGAATAAAAGGGATCTATCACTCTAGGCAAAAGTCCTTCCCGTGTGTTTTTGATTCTTTTTCTAGAGTAAATAAGCTTTAAATAATGTAATGCATCAAATGTTTTTTGCTTTCTCTTCCACTGATTCCTTCTAAGCAAAGAAGGGCATCTCCGTGCACCTTGTTAAAAAAGATAAAGAGAAACTAGCCCTGTGCCATTTGCATTTTACAAACCAGGTCTTGAAAATAAAAAAAAATGGCTTGGAGGAGGGGAAATTTTTCACCTCAACATTGCAAATGATGTGAAACCAGAATGTCCTCCCACCACAGCATATGTTTGTGGTGGGTGGGCGGGGGAGATGCAGGGAAGAGGTGATGGTATAAAAATACCTTGTAAAAACAAGTGTTTGGCTGAGCGAGAGAGTTTGTCACTTCAGCCAGACTAGAGGGGGGAAACCAGACAGACAGGGGGCGGATGGGGAGCGGGGGGAAGAATTTATGTCACTTCGGCAAGGTAAATAACTTGACAAAGTGTCTCAGAAATAGCAGTCAAATAATTAGCACAAGAAGATCAGATATTGAACAACTAGGTGGCCTAGAAAGTTAAGAGGAGAAAGTAAGAGCTGTTTAAATAGAGCAATGAAGATCGCAAGAAGGAGTTAAATGTGTGGCAAACCCCAAGCAGAAGCACGCAGGTAGAAACCCCTAGGTAAAGCACACGGACTTGTCAGTAGACTTTCTTCCTGAATTTTCATGAACGGAGCAATACGGTGTTCTCAGTTATCCTTAAAATAATTCAGAAGTTCCAGTCCGAGTACAGCCCAGGGGCTCTGCGTGGTAGCACTGCTGCTAAATGCAGCTCTGTCACACTTTGCTAGTAGCATGGGCTTCCCTGCACGGGACACCTTCCTGGCATGCCAGATCCAACATTTAGCACACAGTGCCACATGAATGAGAGCAAACACCAGTGTGGCCACCCATGTTGCCAGCAAGGGTGGAAAATGGCAATTTGCCCTATAATGCTTGGGGGGGAGCTTACGTGCTGCTGTGGGGGACTGGCACCTCCCCATCTGCAAGCCAGGCTCTGTGCTGGGGACCGTGGGAGGGAAGTGCAGCACTGTCCTTTTGCATTTCGGGTTGGCAGTGCCAGCTGTTGACGTTGGGAGGGCAGTCTCCTTCCTCTGTGTGGTATTTATAGTTTTTATTAGATCTTAATTGACTTGCTTCAGCACCCACCCAGCCACCCAGCCCAAGAGTACGTGAGTGTGTGTGGGAGAGACAGAAGAGGTGGGGAGGGAGCAGGCTGGTGAGGTGCCCTTTGTCCAGCAATCTGTTATCCAACATGTATTTTATGGATGGCTTCAGGTGCCGTTTTCCTTTCTACTTTTCCTCATCCCCGTTGCTTTAATCTGAATTTAAATTTGAAAGAGGTTTTAATGGATCTCGCCACGAAGAGAAGCTGCTTTGCTACACCAGAAGGAAGTCAACCTCCCGCTTTCCCACTTCTTTCGCTAGGAATTATGTCATTCTCCCACACTGGTGATGACTTTTGTTGGTTGTCATTGTCCCTCCCCCACAAGGTGGGACCTGCAGAGTAATTCAGCTGGGAGGGGGCAGGCAAGGGGCTGCACCTCCCGAGAGGCCTTACAGCCACCCATCCCCTGTGCTGGCGGGTTGTGAGGGTGGCAAATGCTATGGAAGTTGGTTCATCCCCAGTTTGCAATCTAGGACGGAAGAAGATTTGGCTCTGCACTCCACCTCTGACCTGAAGCATGTTGCTGAGGTCTGTTGCACAGGGTGGGACTTTCCACTGGTAGGTGTTCATACAAATTGGGCTATATCTGGCTATCTTCGTATGTTGCTGCGCAGTCATTTCATACTTGCATTCCACAGAACAGCGATGGGTGTTTTCCCCCTTCACAAATTTTCAAAGAAAATACACTAACAAAACATTGTTAGAGAAATTTTGCACGCTCCAGTCGGCAAACTGAAACCTAGAATACCTTCTGAGACCCTCTCCGAGCAGCTGCGCTGCTGCTTTGTCCGCCAGGGCTGGCTCAGGGTAGCTGTGGGGATTAGCGGTCTGAGTTCCCTGACTTCCATGCATGTAATATTAGTGAAATATTTTGGTGGAAATCTAGCTTTTACATTTCAGATTTGTTTCATTGCACCAGTTGGTGGATCGAAACTGCCATCACAGCAGCTGTCTGAATATCACGTAACGCAACACGCCTTGATGCCTTGTCATATTTCAGCGTTTGCTCACAGCATGAACAGTCCCAAGCATTGTGTTGGTATTTTTGTATTTTTTTTTTATGAAGGTCCAGAGTTAGTGAAATAGAGAGGACCCTTTTTTCCTCCACTTTCTCACAAACCCACAAGTTCTCATGCCTTTTCACTATGCCTTCCACCGATTTTATGATTTACCCTTTACTGTGCAAGAGCTTAGGGGCACTTGCACCACATTAAGAAACGCAATACAGGAGGCCTAGGTAGATGCTTCTGTGTTAATGTCTTACTGAATGCAATGAGTAGGTAATGCCATAACGCTTGAAGAGTGGATGTTTTAGTAGTGAAAGATAAGATATATACAGTTAGCCAAGAACTTCCTTTGCTGGAAGATGTTTTAACTAAAACCTAAAACTTCTCATGGAAATTCCGTACTTGTGATGAAACCTTGGGAGTTTCTTATACATACATGTAACTGCTGATAAAAAAGAGAGAGAGGCTTTCGTTGCAGAGTATTTAAAAACCTGGTAGTTAGGGTGATATCTGAAATGTATGAGGCCAAGGTCTAAGTGTCTTACCTGTTGGGCTTTTGAGTACTTTTTCTCTGGTTTCTTTGTGTGATGACTCTCAAGGTCTTCCTTTAATTCTTATATTCTTCTTTTTTTTTTTTTTTTTTTTTTTTTTGACCTGAGATTGAAAGTTCATGCCTTTGCAACTTTGCAAAATGGAAGTCTTGTTATCTGTTCAGCTAGAGTATTGAAAGTTGTAGGTATGTTGTGAACGTGAGGCAAAGAAGAAAACGTGTTGTTTCACTCGCTCCATGTGAGAGGAAAGGCCGGGCTTGATTTAAAAGTCAAATATAAAGATACTTTTGCTAACTTTGGCTTACAACAGATCAAGATTTAACACATTCTCATTTCTCCTTGGGGGCTTTAAAGGATTCAGCCCAACTTGATCAAAACCTACTATCCTCTTCGACAGACGACCCCAGGCCTTTGTGAGCGTGATGTCTGCCTCACGGCGACTGCCTGTTCTCCACGGCCAGCAAGTGGCAATCGCATTTTAAAGGAAGGATGTCAGAATGTCAGAGAGCAGCTTGGTTTTCTCACTAGTCATCATTATTTGTTTCTGTCCTGGCCAAACCACCAGCAGCAGGTTAGGGATGACACAAATGAGCAACAAATCACGGGGTGGAGGACAGAGCATGTGACAATGCCCTGGCCGTGGTGCAAACATTTGAGCTACGTTTCGAAAGCCTGGGCTTGTGTTCCGCAGGGTTCACGAGTGAAGAATACAAGTCTTTGAGGATAACAAACAACAAGCTCTGTCTCATTAGTGTCTACCCTTCAGAGAAGAGGCTGGAGCGGATCCCATCAAGCTGCGATTTGGTTCAGTGCACCAGGGAAGGTTCCTAGAAGCATTCCCCCAGCTTCTTCACACTGTGCACTGAGGGGAAAAAAACAACATTTGGCAATTTGTTGTCAATATTTGTATAACTCCTGATGCCACTAAAACTGCATATGCAGGCTTTAAACTAACAAAAACAAAGCCATGGCCAAGCTGGAAAGCTGGATTTGTTTCCATGCACAATTAGGTTTATTTGTTTAGGTCTCATTTTATTTGCTTTCAGATGACTCAGATAGGAGTATTGCAATCCTTTCAAAGTGAAGTAGTGTTCTGTGTATTTTGGGCATTGGGCTTAGCCAAATGTGGAAAGAATTGGCTGCTCAATAGTATTTTCCTATCCAGAGGTTTTTCAAACTTTTGAGAGGAACTGAAGGAATGTCCCTTCCATGCCAGGCTTTTTTTTTCTCCCCCTTCGCAGCGTCTCTCCACATCATTGTTAAAGAGCACAGGAATTTTAAAACACTCCTCCGTTGTGCAACTGTTAGCAACTGCCCTTATTAATTGCTTTACCATTGTGCTGCATGCTTAAATTCTCACTGGTGTCATCCATAACGTGCTGCTGTGAGTGCCTTTTAACCCGTTCCAATACGAACAGACGCACGGTGCACGGCTCAGAATCTCCCAGCCTGCTAGACCAGCTCTGGGCTTGCTGAAAATGATTTCCTGCATACACGAAGGGATATTTACATTTTGGCAGGTGGCCGAGTTTTCTGCTGGGAGTCAGTCACTCAGGGCAGATTATTTTCCAGTGGACATACTTGCACGCTATTGGTGTTAGGAGAATTGTGTCAAGTCTCGGTACCGTGGTGTGGTGTGTAATTTTTATTTAATTTACGCCCCCCACCCATCCCTGTAACAAACGAAGGTAAAAATGCAGGGCTTTTTTGCCTCTTCACCACTGTGTTTTGGGGGGAGGATTTTTGCCTTTTTTTAATTATTATTATTTTGCTTCTGGAAATGCCTCCTCTGGTGATGTTTCAGAAAATGTAGACAATACAAATAAATCTGCATTTATTCCTATTTATATGAAACAAAAAGGTTAAAGGATTTCCTGCACTCACCAGAAGTATGCATCTGATTTATGGCTTTCCTTAATGCTCTTCCCACTCACACTCGTAAAAGAAATATACTAACACCAGCTGATAGACAATCTATTTTAAAGTTTGCCCTGATAAAACCAAACTGGAACTTTATTCAGCGTTAAATGTCAATTCTAAAAATCGGAATGTTTTTCTAATCAAGAACAATAAACGTGGAAAGTGTCTCAGTGGAACAGAGCCGCAGCACAGCACGCTGCTGGCCCGGTGCTGCACACTTCAGGGGCAGATGGAGCCGGCACGTCGTGTAGTCCTCCCTCTGCAGCGGCCTGCTCCGTGAGGCTGTTCTGACCCCAGGAGGGATGGGACAACGCTGAGGAAATGTGACTTGCTCTTTTGCTTTGCTTTTAAGAGGATAGGAACCCCAAAACTTCACTATGACAGATTACCAAATTGAGGAGGGTTGTAAATTTTCAAATATGGTAAAGAAGAGAGAAATAACATAAATTTCCAAGCCTGTCTTAAATACTAGAAGAGATAATAAGGTGGGCAAATAGATTGGAAGGTGCCTAGACATCCACTCCAGGCCTATGATCCTTTGCTTTCCTTCCCCTAGATGTGGAGAACTGAGACTGTCAAAATGGATGAAACCCACGTAGTGACCTTACTTAACACGGTGTCACTTTATAACACCTTCAGGGCGTTTCGACTCTGTGCCTGCAAAGTCCTCAGCTTTCACTCTCACAAGTAGGCTGCAGCTCTCCTGCCCTCTCTCTGCATGCACTGTTTTACAGCAAGTAAAGACAAGCCTAATCCAAAACTGAATGAGACTACGGGCTCCACTGGGGGCTGAGAGAGGAGTCTGGGTCAGGACCTGTCAGAGCTCATACTCTATGAGTATGAATATATATATACAGCATAAAATATATAAATATGTAGTATTAAATACCTAATTTGGTTATCAAGCTGTGTTGTTGATCCAGGACACTGGCTTCTGTTGACTAGCAAACAAAATTAGATTTTATACATTGAAAACGTGGAACCATTCTAGATGCATATACTTCAAGTATGTAGGAAATTATAAAGACAGTGCACTTACATTCTAGCTCCCCGTTCACATAAGAGACCTCTTACATTAAGCTGATTTTATTATGGATGGGCTCCCTTAGTTGCCATGTACAGCTAAGTAGTAAGACAGAGGGGTATTTTTTTGTGTCTTATGTGCTCCTTTTGCTTTTTTATTCATACCACAGTGTGAGCTACAACTGGGCAGGTGATGATTTCAGTCTAAGATGGTTATACCCCTTCCTTCCTGCAGATGTGTAGCTTTGTGTAGGCAGATACTCATCGATGCCTGGCAAGTAATTCAGGTATTGAGACTTGTGGGCTTACCGCCACTTCCTGATGTGCATTACAGGTGAGTCTACAAGGTGAAGGAGGCCTAGCAGGAGGTCTGCTAGGCAAAAGAAGAAAACTAGGAGAAAAGGGCTTTAAGGTTGAAAAGCATCATAACCCTGAAGTTACAAGGCATAACATGGAAGGAAGGCAGACTGCACCCTTTTCCCCGTTGCTGAGTGACCTGCAAAAGTTTAGCATGAGCTAAATCTTTCATCAATGCCAAGTTCAGATAAGATGGTGCACACATTAGTCTTCTGTTATCCTGTCCCTCTGTTCATCTTTTCCCTAAGACAGACTAAGATAACTTTATCCAATTGCACGCTCCTGTTCTACTTTAGGGCAAAGTGAAATAACTCACCTTGAGACACGTCTAAAGATGGGTGGTGTGGGTTGGAGGGGTTTAAGTAAATCTCATAGTCCAGATGACAAACACACACTTTTTATCTGTTGTGAAGTATTGTATCTTAGCTGAGGGTGGGGAAAAGGTGGCTACCAGCCACGGAGGAGTAATTTAGGTCACTTGAACAGTGAATGTATCCTAATCAGTAATGACAGTGTCAAATGCTGGGAAACGAAAGGGGAAGAGAGGTGGGGGAAGATGAACTGCCAGTGATGTTCTGAAGACTTCTGAGCTTGGTAGCCAGGATGTCTCTGAGGGTTCAGAGGATACCTTGCCCTGGTATCCTTTTACACTGGATTTTTTTCCATAATCTGAGGCTTGTTGCACATGATATGATTCAGTCTCATAAAGCAGAGAGTAAACTTCAGCCTGTTTTGACCTACAGGTGCTACTGTCAGAAAAAAAAAACAACAACAAAACACGTTTTTCCCCGACCAATACAGATCAAACTGTCATCCAAAAATCACTTATTTTGATAACTCATTTGATTGCTTCTTTGTGATGTTTCATTTCCCACAGATAGTCTTTATTACCTTAATCTGTTCATTTTAAACAGGACCTTTGATCCAGCTATGATTAACAACCGTATTATGGTGATATGTTTACTTCCTCATTGCTGGATTTCATTATGCTAGAGTTGCCATCTTTGAACTTTATACTCTTCAACAAAGTAAAATGTGTCAGACATCTTCATTCCAGCAAATTTTTGTATGTGGGTTTTCTTATTATTATTCACTTCCTTATACCTACGTGTATAGCTATGTGGTTGCTCACCAGCAGATACGAGATCCCTCTGCTTGTGTGCTTGTGCTCTGAGCTGTGACCGTAGTTAGCAGGGTGCAGAGCCCAACTAATAAACCTGCAGCTGTGGCTTAACACTTCTCTAACGTGGGCACACAGCTTCCAGTCAGCCCTCAGTGCCGAAACATCTGTCTGCAACATAGCTTGTAAATAAACCCCGCATGAGTCAATGTAGTGGCTTCCTAGAGGACTCTTGGTGTGCAATTAAGTAGCACATGGAAGAAGCCTGTTTAAGAAGCCTGGAAGAAGCCTGGTTATGCCATGGATGGTGCAAGTTTCGGTTAGAAGTCCAGTAGAGATGGTCATAAATGATGTATGACCTCAGTAAGTCATATATGCAGGTAAAGTGGAAAAGGTTGTGTTAGAAATATTGAAAAACAAAGCACAGATGAAGGTAAACTTGCAGATTGTGAGACCATTGGATTACAACTTGAGACAGACCTTCAGATATAGATGAGGATGAAATGGCACAGTGCTGGAGAGGAAATCCTGTCCTGACCCTTCCTAGCTGATGTGCACAGCAGAACTGCTGGGGAATGCTCTGACTCATGTATTTGCCCTTTCTTCTGTCCATGACTCTGTATCAGAAATGCAGAGGTGGAGGCTGAAACAATGTGAAAGTGAGTGGCACCCATTGTTTTGTGTTATCTGCCACCCATGCAGAGAAAAGCCAATGCACTGAAGAGCAGCATAGGTTTGTGGTACAAAACATGCTGCTCTGAGGGGGCGAATCTGCAGAATATAAAGCTCTATGCCAAGCCACACTTGGCTGAGCTCTCGCTTCCAGGTGAAAGGGGGAAATCCCTGTGCTCATATGTCAAGACAAAAATCCATCCTTTTTGCCCTGCTTTTATTTACCCCTTTCTAACTCTATGACTAAGTTTTTTTCTCTCTATTCTGTCTCCTGCTTCCTCACACTTAGTTTTTTGCTCCCAAACATCCCACTGAGAAGCCATGCAGTGTCTCCAACCTCTGCCAGAACTTGCAATACTCACTGGGAGTGGATGCTGTGGGTGGAGATGGGATAGTGGAGAAAACAGCAGTCCTAAGCTAGCCCAAATTTCTGTCTCTCAGGCCCGCCTGCTCTACAAGCAGCCATCTGTAAACACCATCTAACCCCGTTCCTGACTTAAATGCCTGTGCATTTGCAAAGGGCCCCATTTTCCAGGGGAGCACATCTGACTTCTGTGTTGCTCTTGGGAGTCAGATGTGTGCTTACAGTCACACAGCATGGCAAGGAGACAGCCATACTGAGAGGTGTTATTCCCGAATTAGCCTTTTACTCTTGGATCTCCAGTGGGGTGATGCCTGCTGATCTTGTGCTGGTTCGTGTGCAGCAGCCCATGGCCTCTGGGATGGCCATTTCTGACAAACCAGCTGCTCTGAAATCACTCTTGCCATCCAACCCATTTCTAGCTGAAAGCAAAAGCTCAGCTGGCTGCAATGAAATGTGCCGCTTGCATAGTAATTGCTGCACATAAGGTCATTCACATAAATAAATGAAAGCCACGCTGGTAGCTGTCGACGCTTTAGAGCAGCTCCAAGAGCTGTTCTGCTCAGCTAAAGTGGTGCCAGGATGCTTTTGTTGTCTGACAGCCTGCTGGCAAGGGCCGCCCTTTTGGGGACTTTCGATTGTGGTACTGCTTAATACTGAGGGGATGCGGCGGGGGCTGGCAGGCCCCTGGGGCTGGGATGTGGGGGATCCTCATGGGGCAGCAGGGCATCCCACTGCCCCAGCCAGGAGCAGGGAAGGCCGGGGGGCAATGGGGACAGCCCCCTGGGGATGGGGACAGGCCAAGGCCAAGCTGGGGCATCAGCCCATGGGTAGGCCCAACTCAGCAGGGCCCATGGCCAGGCAACGTTGTGGGGAGAAAAAACCCAGCCCTGCTGAGGTGCTACTGGGGCAGGAGCTGATGTCCCCACAGGTTCTGGGCCATGGACAGGGTGGGGACATCCAGGGAGGGTGTCAGGGACAGTTGGGGCTGGCAGGACCCTGAGGGCTCCACCAGCAGTAGCACACGTGGGCTGCAGACATCCAGATGAACACACCTGCTTGCTCCATGCTGGTCCTGTTCCAAGCAGAGAACTTCCCTGAGTGCCTTCTCCAGTTCATAAACCTGAAACCTAATCAAATACCAAATTTTAATGCTTCTGCCAGAAGAAGGTGACTGCTACAGTCTGGCTTTTTTTTTTTTTTTTTTCTTTCCTGGATAGCTGGAGATGCTTTACAAATGCTGATGTCTCCTGAGTGTAGCCAGACAAAATCATCATCTGGCCAGACAGTAAACAAAACCATTTGTTAAAGGTGAGCACACAACCTAAGCATCAGCTTGGTCTTTTGACCATAAACAAAGTATACGTGCCTATTTGAATGAAATTCTCTCTGCAAACTGGAGTAAGTTTAAAAATCAGCAGAGTACTTTTAAATGGAAAAATCTGTTTCTCAGGAGCATGTAAGGCAGAACCACTGGAAGTGGCTCTTAAAAAGATTGCACGTGATGGTGGCCAGACTAGCTGCAGGACTCGGTGATGGTCACCCCCTGTTCCTGCAGCTGGGTGGTGGCTGTAACACTGCTAGGTGAAATCAAGGAGAATTGCAAGCACTCAGTATCTGATAAGTCAGTCCCTGACTGGCATAACTCACTCCACAGAGAGGTTGACTTCTGTAAATGGGTAAAAGGATCCCAAAGTGAAGGTTAGTTTCTGACAGATAAGTAGGAATTGAAGGTTACCTGTTCCTTAACAGCCATTAATGCAATGATGATGTGATGGGGAAAACTTTGGTCTGACTTTTTTGCCATGCCCATAGCAATATTCTTTCTTTGTGCAGCGTTTTCCACCCAAGCAAGAATGCTGCTGTACAAAAAATTATACAGTTGATGAATTATTTTGTTTTAGCTTTCCAGTCAGAAAAGTGAAAGGATATGCATTTGTCATACTTAAATGATGTCACTTTGGGAAAGGAATAATGTTTTTGGACTACAAGATAATTAACGTCTGCTGACCCTGAGGGTTTGATTAAACTATCAAATACCAAGTGACATCCTTGCCACGTGACACTTCTTTGGAAACCATAAGCACCAGAACAGCATTTCAGTGTATACTTTGGCTAACGTGGAGCCACCGCTCCTCCCCAGGGTTGAATTTGTCATGAGTCCTTGGCGGTGAGGAATCTTTGGTCTCTTGAAAAAGGTTCCTTCCTTTTTTTGGAGAGAAATAAGAAGACACAAGCAAGGGATTAATAAATTTTAGGTAGAATTCCTGAAGCAAGGAACTTAAATGGATATGAAAAAATGGTAGTGCTGAAACCTTTCACAATCATCACAAAGAGAGAAACTATTATTTTTTCTGTAGGTGTTTAAAATGCATAAACTAATGCTGCCACCAATGAAGTTCATTACGTTGAAGGAAAGGCACTGGTAAAGAACAAGGAATACCCATCAGAGACCAAAGGCTTAGGAGATAAGAAAGAAAGACAAAAAGAAGGGAAAAAAAGGGGAAAGGAGATACAGGTGATGAAAGAGGTGACACAAATGTGGGAGAAAAGCAGACAAGGTAATTATTAGAAAATTAATTGGGAGATTATTCCAACACACTGGAAATCTGTCAGTCCCACATGTGAGTGTGACCTACTCTGTCAGATAACACTACTTCAGCTTCCACTACTTCACTTCAAAAAGGTCAAATCTGTCCTCATCCTCATTTGTCTTCTGCCACTGTGTCCAAGTTCTTGCAAGTGCTGTGGTTATCAATAAAAACTCGGGCACGCCAGCTTTGACAGGCCAGTGAATACAGCAGGTGAAAATATAGAAAGCTGTTTAAGTATCAGAATGTTGTTGCTGCAATTTCATCATGGGGCTTAAATTGGAATGAATTTTCATTTAAAAATAAAGGGGGAATGCTTATTTTTATATTCAAACTTTTCCCCTCCTGTAAGAGAGAGTACCACAAAATTGTATAATGTCCAGCTTTCTCTAGATACAAAGATGAGCTTTTTTTCCTGCTCTGTAACTGCATGGCTATTAAAGACACCACAGTCATGATGCTTTGTTGCTCCCTAAGTGTCCCAATTGGAAGGAAGTTTGTGGAGTAAATGAAACAATAGCCATGAAAATAGTAAAGGAAGGAACATCCCCTAAACTCTACTGAACTTGTTACATTCCACAGAAGGGCGAAGAGAGGGAGAAAAACATAAAAAAAAAAAAAAAAAAAAAAATCAAATTGAAATATTTTGCTGGATTTTGTTTTAAAACTTTCTGTGAAAAGATTCAATCTTTTTTTTTTTTTTTCAATCCTCAAACTTGTTTTAGATGAAGTTCAGTTTTTTGGATCCAGGACTTGTTCTGGCAGTAATGTTTGGTTGGTGATAGAAAACTTCTGGCTTGGATTCCTCAGACTGCTCCATTCACCTGTGTTAGCTGAAATGCCAGAGAAATAATTCGGGCATGCAGGGCAGTTTCCCTAGAAGAAGTGTTTAAAATGTTGCCCCATCATTCAGAAACCAAAGATCATAATTTATTTCCTTCTTTTTCACATACCGCACCATAATTTGTCTCCAATTTCAGTGGCCTTGAATGAAAATCATTTTGCTGGCATGATGTGGAAAACAGAAAATATGAAATAAAAGGTGTTCAGTCAAAAGCCAGTTAACTGACTGAGTTTATTACAGGATTGTCCCTAATAAGCTCAACCTTCATTTAAATGTTTTATTAAATAATTATATAATTTGACATCTCTTGGTTTGTTTGTTCTAAAGATTTGTGTGTTTCTTAGTTTGCTAGCCTAGAGCAGGGGATTGGAAAGTACCAAGCAACCTATCATGCTTTGAGGAAGGAAGTGATTTTTTTTTTTCTGGAGTAAATTTCTATGCTTGATAGAAGATCTCTATATATTATTTCCCCAAGTGAACTTACTTGTGTTGAAAAAGAAACATATAAACTCTTATGGCTTGGGCTAGAGAAATGAACTCACACTGTTAGCACAAAGAACAGCAGTGAACAAGAGCCATCTTTCTTCAGCTCTCCCTGTATTTTATGCCCCTGCGCCAGTCACTTTGCCACCATACTGCATATTTCTCTAGAAACCTTTCATAGTTCTTGGAACAGCTCCCCGATGCAGCAATTTACGGCAGCTCCTGGATGACTTCAGGAAAGAGAATAAAGTTCAAAGTTCCACCATTTTCTGGAGGTAAGAGGAGTATAATAATACTTCCTGAGATTTTATTTTTTTTTCACTAAACAAAAGCTAAAACACAAGACCAGTGTTGACAGAAGAAGTTCCTCTTAAAGCTCCTGCAAGAAGGCTGTGATTGACAGAAGTTTGTTTTTGCCTGGAGTGGAGACTCAGCAGCATTAGGAGGAAGTGATGACACTGCTTTGGTGGCAGTGATGCGCTGTGACATTCAAAGAACAAGGAGACACTTGTGGCACTTGTGGGAAGAGAAAACAAAAGCTCTTATGAAGAAGCATGGCTTTTTACTTTCTCTTATGACTGATGCCAGATAGGGCTGAATTGTTATGGGGATTTGAAGGAGGAACTTGGATGTAAGACATCAAAGAGAGCAGGGAGGTGTTTATGTACTGGCATGGTAAGCTAGCCCTATTATTGCTGAGCCAGAACGAGTTATCAGGGCACTTCATAAGGAAAAGAGAGCGATCATTTGTTTTTTGGAGACTGATTGCTGTTCACCACTAAGGAGCAAAGGGGATGGCTATTTCCACCTTTGGGTATCTCGTCACAAGGAGAAACGTGTTGACACACAAAGCTTTGCAGAAGTCTCTGTGATCATCTCCAGGCAGCATGTCTGAGATCAATGAATCATTTAAAACTATTATAATTCTTCAAGTGTGAAGGGATTTTATGGAGTACTGATATTTCACTTTTGTACTTTCCCTATAAAATGTCTGCTTACCTTAGTAAAACTAAGTGTAAGATGTTGTCAATATATTTAAGAGCTCTGAACTTCACCGAGTCAACCAGTTACTTGTTCTACACATACGGCAGATCCGAGGTGTATATATGTGTTTGCTTTTGCACTGTTGAAAACATTCCCAGACTTCACAAACAGAAAGAATCACCTGGTCAATAATAGTCTCAGTGGAGAGCAGACAGTGGGACCTGATGCTGCACAGCCTAGTTGCTATTAACTGTTACTGCTGGCAACGGTGTTTGTGGGATTTATAGGTGAATGGCCTACCCATAACTTTGGGAATTCATTCTTCTCATGCTTTATTAATAAACTGTCTTGCTTTTGCTGAAAGAATTTATAGCAGCATGGATTGTTATTGTTGGTACACTGAAGAGCATGCAGACATTTGAAAAGGACCTGCATCTTTTGCATCTTTTATTAAGTGCCAGAGAAGAGCTGGGGTAGAAGTAAGGCTACAGAGCATACCACATGTGGCTTTTTTTTATTTATTATTATTTTTTGAGGCTTCTTGTGCCCTTTGCCGGAACATTTCCTGCTCAACACTTGAAAGGAAATATTCAGGTCTAAATGGATCTTGTCTCTGAGCAGACTTGGCAATTCCTTTGCTAAATGTTAAGCCATTTTTAGAATATAAAAATAAAGGGGTAGATAGCAGAGTGCTATTAAAACACTATTTGTTTCTTTCCATATACCTTTAAATGTGTGAACCCGAGGATAGAGATATTCACAAAATTCATAGCTTATTTCATTCTGATTGGAAAGGCAAATTACTGAGTCAGTGTTCTCCTGATTTTTTCCTTAGCTGTTGATTATTACTTGATCGTGTTGCTTTTGGAAGCTTTTATTCTTTATTTTACTCTCACAATCTGGAAGTAGCTCTTAGTTTCCAATCTGGTTTCAGACTGCCTTGTTTCTGCTAACTGGTACCTTGCTTTGATTTGTTCCTCAGACTGATGTGTTATGTCGAAGTTCCCCTTGCGTGGCATCTCACCACTGCCCTGGTGTGCCCATATTGTTGGATCAACCACCACACTGGAATATAAGAAATGGTAGAATTGTATTAAGGAAGGACTGAAGGACCTATTCTTTGCTTGTTGAAATACTAAATAATATGCTCCAGAAAGCATTTCAGCTGCTTTTTTAAAGATCTGGGGTTCTAGTCAGCCTTGTTCTTCCAGGACTAGGATCATAAGATATCATAAGACCAGATTTTCTGGGTGATTCGAAGTGGTTCATGTCGGTACTTCATTTCTAATCAGTTCGGTTTAGTCTGTCTTACTTTATTGGTGTGTTGCAACAAAGTATGCTGAGTGTTCATCACAGAGCAACCAGAGACCTGGGACGGGGGGTCAGGAAGAACAGATGTGGCTTTATAGATGCAGGTTAGAAGTTCATTCAAGTGGGAGGGGAAGTAGCTATGTCTGTCTCAATGGGACGCAGCAAAATAGGAACAGGGAAGCGAGTTATACATGTCTGCAGAATGCCTTGCAACTATAGGATGCCGCTTTATCTGAAGAGTGGCTTTTCTGCTCTTCTGAATTTCCAGAAGGCAAAGAAAGCATTAATCTGAAACATGAAACCAGGCCCAAGGTCCTAAGCCACACTAAAATAGCAGCGTTGTTTCATTTTCCAGCTGAGTAATTACTCCTCGGAGCCAGCGAGAAGGAGGGGCTTGGAATGCCACTTGGAAATGACTTCCCCCACACACCTCCACAATTTTTTAAAGAGTTTCCACGCAATGAAGTCAGTGTTTAATTCCAAGGAGCACACAAATGGGGATTAGCGTACAGGATGCAAGAGGAGCATCTCTCCAGAATTGCTGGGGGACTGTTTTGAAGAAAATAGAAGGGAAAGGGGAGATGCCAGTTTAGATTTCACATTGTCAGAAATATGGGCACACATACAAGGTCCACTCCAGCTGTTCTGTATTACCAGAATGGCACAAAAATGTCCCATTCAGTCTGGCCCAGATACACAATCTGATAGTCTTGCATTTTTATTCTTAAAATGGTCCATCTTAAAGAGGACAGGGTACTATCCAATACTAGGAGACTTTAAATTTCATGCTATCCACCACAAAACAGAGCAGTATTTAGGACTCTCAGGTTAGTAACCTACATTCATAAACTTGTGCTTCAAATTCTGTTCTGAACCATCTTCTTCCCACAAGAGTTAAAAAAAATAGCCTTCCCTTTCCTTCAACTTTTCCATTTTTTATCTTCCTCTTTTGGTTCCTGTCATTCTGGCTGCCTAGATTTGTGTTTTTCTTCCTTCCTCCTCAATATTGAGCTTACCTACTATTTATTGTTACAGAGTTTATTACTATTACCTCTTTATGGGATTGGTACCACTGTCCATCACTACGCTGTGCAAACGCTTTCTCAAAAACTGCCCTAAATGCCTATTATATTTCATGTTGTTTCTGGTACATTGCCCATACTCATTCACACAGTGTGGGTAGAGTTCTTTGCAGGGCAGGAAGATATTTGGGGTTTATTGGAGACAAGGGCCGTGATGTGGTGGAAGGCTTTGCTGCATTGGGATTGTGTTGTCCCAGAGGATAAAGCAGCTGCAGAGGCTTGTTGATCAGAATTCATTTTCATTTCTACAGTTTAGTCCATTGAATGCTTGAGAAATTAGGAGCAGATTTTCAAACCAGCTTCCAAAGCTTCTGGAAGGCCATATTCATACAGAAGTCTGAGTCAATGGGAAGAGGACAGAGGAAGTCTGTTATAACCTAAAGGTTGTTTAGCTGTAGAAAATGGGGCTGCCTAAGATGGGATCTGACCAAGGGGTGGGTTGATTGTCACTAAGGAGTGAAGAACAAGCTTTCCAGCAGAGCAGAGGAGGGAAGTGATACTCTCTGGCCATCCACACCTAGCAGGCCATCAGTCAATGCCCTGATGTGCAACATGACAGTGATAGCTCAACTCTGAAGGTTTCTGCTATATTTTCAGGCAGGTAAAACCTTTTCCCAATTCTGATGAACACTGACTCAGTCTTGCCGAAGTTCAGTTTGAACCTTGCTTTATCTAAGCAAGACTTCCTGTAAGTGTTCTGCCTTTTCAATAATAGTAATAGCGCTGTAGCTGTTCACACCAAGCGTCTCTTGCAGTGTTATCAGCAACACCTCTGCCACCCTGGAGTATCCACCAGTGAACCTGAGTAGATATTAGAGAAGATGAAGGATTTATGTGACCCTCCAGGTGAAGGCTTGGACAGAAGATGCAGCCATATATCATCCTGCGTTCTGCTTCAAAGATGATATTGCAGGTACCACAGTGCAGGGTCACCTCTTTCTGTATGCAGCATTTCATGGCTTATTACATCCCTGCATATGGCTGTATGTGGAAGGATCAGGGTTTTCTGTGTGTTAGTGGTAGGCTGAGTGGTGATAAGACAGTCTCTATTACATGTCCTGATGCGAACCCTGACTGCGAGGCCTCCAGAAAGCTGGCAGCTGTATGCTGTTGGCACTTTCTGGTTACTGCTTTTTTTTAATAGTTTTGCCCAGGAATGAAATGGTGATTGCAGAGATCTTCAGGGGATAGTGTTTCCTTCCTTAGGAGTGGAAAAGCTGCTTATTTTCCAAGGAGCTTGGTAGGTGAATCTCTCTAACTGAAGTATTGGTTATTTCCACCTTTGGCAGGCAAACTTGTTCTTCACCATTACCAATACTGAAAGCCATAAAACTGTTTTGTAATTTATGGCTCTATTTTTTCCCCACTTTTTGTGAGCTTTGCCATACATATATGGGATGGAATCATCCAGAAGTGACAAAACAGGTAGTAATATCTGTTGAAAGGTGGAACCTCTTTTCTTGTGCACTTGATGTCACCAGTACCATATAGTGATGATTCTTCACAGATTCTGGGGTAATTTCTGTCTGCTTGATTTATTGGTCTAGAGCCATCTCTGACCCATGATGGACTTCCTATCAGAGTGGGCAGTTTGGCATTCACATGTTGCTGACAACTTCCATCAGGTAGTCGGGCTGCTGGTTAAGGCACTAATGAATGAGTATTTCTGTTCTTATAAGGTGAGCAAACATTCCAGAGAGGACTCTCTTTTTAGAAGTAGACCTGTTTGGTGAGAAAGCTTCGAAGCACTGAGACAGCAGTGGTGAAAGGAGGAACTTGGGCTTGATAATGTCCTGATCAAACCAGAAAAGTGGTATGTTGATTTCAATCCATCGGCCACCCCTAAGCATTCTACCCTCTGCATAAGATCTGTAGGGCACGTACCTTGGTCAGTGCCTTCTCTGTTTGACCACTTTCAGTGCAAATCTTACAGGTATTTTTTTTTCCTATGGGACTCCTGTTGTTAGAAGGTTCTGGTGCCAAGTGGCTATGTACATGCAATCCTGCCATCCTCTGTTTTCTAGTTGTTCATTCTGTGATTTGTTCTCACAGAGAGAGTTCTGTTGACTCAAGAAACACAAGAAATTGTGTCCTAGACAAGGCTGGCTAGTCCTTACTCAACACTCAACCTGCCAACATATCTAAGACAACTGTTAGTGTAATAATAATGAATTCATCCTTGCGCTTCATATGCTACAACTTAGCTTTAGGGTGAGGCGGGGCAGGGTGTGTGTGTGCTTTTTGTGTGTTTGTATATGTTTTTTTTTTTGTTGTTTTTGTTTTTTGGTGTGTGTGTGTTTTGCTTTTTTTATGAGAGCTGTGACTCTAGCTCCAGAATGTCTGAAACTCACTTCTGTTTCTTGTCATTCATAATCAATTCCAGTTTTATCAAATATTTTACAGACTTGTAGCTACACATTTTCTCTTGCATCAGCCAATGGGACTAAAAGATAAATATGCATAATAGGGCCAGAACATCAAGACACATGTGACACTTTGTTATGCCTGAGAATATTGCAATTTACAGCATCTGAAAGTCCTTGTTCTTTTCTCTTATTGTATCCTCAGCTACTGTTCTATTCAAGTTTAGCCAAAACCATGTTGTTCTTGTTATAGTTCCCACTAACAAAGTACATAGCTTTTCATTTTCTTTCTTGTCCTCATTAATGATAATACAAAATTACAAAGCAAATACAATGAAGAACCTTTAGCCGACTGTCAAGTTCCACAGAAGAATATATGCTTCACGAGCCCCACGTAGACAGCTTATCTAACACTCAACCAGTTCTTTTATGACCCGTTTTAATCTGCTTGATAAGGTAGTAATGAGAGGCATTTCCCAAATGATGTGAGAAAAATAATGTTTCATGCACCAAGAATCTCCAAGCACTTGTTACTCAATACCCACAGGTAGATGAGTGTGGCCATGCATCTGCCCCTAAAATATGTGTATCTCAGAAAGGAGTCAAATGGTATTCTGGGTCAGCGAAGGGTTGTGAAGACTCCATAGGTGGTCTTTTTTGAATCTTCCAAAAGAAATTCAAGACAAAGTAATTCTTAAGTGTACATCCTCTCTTCCTTTTCCTTCTTCCACCATCTCCTTGTGTGTGTAAGCACGGAATGCTGATAGCACAGCTGCCAGAGACGTTACTGAAGGAATGCCCAGTCCAAACTAGTTTGCTTACCTCCAATGTAGGCTTGTAGGTGTGGGAAAAAAATATGAAAGGAAAATGCCTTCCTGGCTATTCCACTTGACTTTCATTGTGTTTTGGAATGTTTACGTATGGGCATTTTAAATACATAATTATTGTGAGCAATGGAGTCAGAGAGTTGTTCCTGCTTACAGCATAAATCTCTTTGTCACTACTGTGCATATTATCTTCTAAAACTTGACTTAATCTGTGGCTTGGATTTGTGGGAGCTGCTTTTTTTGGCTTTGTTATGTAACTATGCTTACAACTGTGCCAAATCGCCTGCTTGCTTCAATAGGATGATAATTTGTGAGAGCAGGAGGGAGGAGAGAGAAAGGCTGAAGTGCCACGTCTGCTTGGCTTTGCAAATATGGCACCTTATACCCACAAAGCATTTGCAAATGTAAAGGTATCGGTGTAGGTGGAGGTTTTATAGAACACTTCAGAAATTATTTCGTTTCAAAGACTCAGAAATCTTGTGGGATTAAAATCTTCATCAGCATACTGATGTTTAATAAGTTACCAGCTGTCAGCTGAGATGTGGTAAATCCAGTGTGAATGCTTTTAGCCCACGGAAAATGTCAGGCAATTTGACATAGTTTTGCCTGCAGGGAAAGATGGTTAAACTAAGCCATACTACCACGTGCTTGGCCAAATTAAAAGTGTACAGCCAGGTATTTCCTGGGCCTCGGATTATTTATGACAGTTTGACCTATGACTGTGAGTCCTTCTGCACCTTCATGTGCATCCAAATGATCCTCAGAAACTGAAATCTTGAGGGATGTCTAAATATAGCCAATTTTTAATTTAATTCAACTGCTTTGGCACCAGAAAACCTTTTAGAATTTGCTCTGGCCAGGATGCATGGAAAGATTGTTTCTCTATGTAACATTGATTATTTTATGGATTTCCAGGCTGTGCTCACTTTGATATAGCAAACACACAGGAGGTACTCCCTTCCTCACCCCCCCAGTCTTTCCAGTGATCTTCTGGAGAAAGGTTTTAGAGAATAACTCAAGAAAGAGGATCCATGTGCTTGCTTTTTGCTACCTACCATTGACTTCTCTCAAAAACTTGCAGGGGGGATTCCTGAGTTACAAGTGTACAACTCATCCTACACAGTGCATTACTAAGTACAGTAGTGTCTTGCAGAAAGTAAGGTTTGAATATCACTCCTGTGGCTTGAATATATTATAGTGTGAGTTGAACAGGAATTACCATTTAATCACGTATCAACTAACACTTCCCTTTGAAAATTCAACTTCTACTTGATTGCTGTATTTTTAAGGCTAGAAGGGACATTGTGATCACCTATGCTTGTCCTTCCACATGACAGTTTGCAAAATTTTGCACTTCTCAGTTGAAACAAACCTAGGACCCAAGCAAACTCAACACTAAAAGTTTCTAAAAGACTATTTTTAAGAGGAGTCAGTAGGAAACCTCAGGCTGCAACACACTCTAACTTTAGAGGAAAGTAAATTTGATTTAGATCTGAACTTTGTGCCCTGGCCTTGACTCAATTGTTTCCAAGTAAAATTAGTATCTGGCAAAAATGCCCCAAACCCCTTGCTTATTGGGTAATATAGTTCATTAGTCATTTAAAGAAGTGTAAAAAGATATACTTGGGAGGCTGCGTTGCTTTGGAAGGATGCAGAGCACCTCAAAGACACAACAGCCCCTGCCACGGTAAGAAGCGGAGCAGTATTATTTTGAAAAAGCAACTGATTACAAAAAGTTCTGATGAAAACCAAGATACAAATAATCCTGACCTAGTCGATCTTTGCTCAGGCAATGACCCACTTGGAAAAAAAAAAAAAAAGTTTGGATTTAACTTCTATTTTTTATTTAATGACTAAGTGTAGACACTAAAGAAGGGAATTGCCTGTTTTTACTAGCTGATTCCCTTTCCTTCCTCCTTGGCTCATGTGTCTCTCTGGTGAGTAATGGGGAGGTTGCTTCTCTGGAACACAAGGGGAAAGTTTCAGTAAATTGCAAAAGCATGTTTGTTACTTGGAAGTCTTTTGGCACATTTTTGAGTAAAGTTCATGGAAACCTTAAAACTATTCTGTAGAGAGACTTAGAGGCTACATTATCAAAAAATAAGCACCTACGCACAGGGACCTGCTTAGGGAGAGTTCATTGCAAGACCAAGACTCTAAGCTGTTGTGCAGTCAAACAGGTGTGCATAAAATACACGGCTGCATCTGCAGATGAGGCAGTTCCCTAACATGGAAACACACAGCTCTTGAATTTGCATGGATGTCTCTATAATTTATAAGGGCGAATTAAGTACCCAGTTTTATCTGGGAATTAAATTCTTTCCTTTCTTCTTTCCCTGACCCTTATGCTTCCCTTGTGCATGAGCTGTAAGTTCTCCCTGCAGAGCAATTTAACACTTCCAAAAGGCTTTGCTCTCAGAGACAGCACAATGTGAAGCAAGATTAGGAACACAGTCATGTTGGAGACTGGTATGTTCATACAGAACTCTGATCTCAATAGGACTTCTAGATCCTGCCACCAACAACTTGTATTTTATTTTCTTATTTCATTATAAACATTAGAACTTAGGGATTTGTAGGGAAAACAAACAAATCTGCAAGATGGCAAAGGGGATTTTGAAAGGGAGCACAGGAGAAGATGGATGTTCTCTGGCAGGGTTTGAGATCTAGAAGAATATGCTCACACTAGTCTTTTGGCTGCCTGGATGACATCTGCAGCTGCTCATGTGCTGTTTTATATGTCTGCTTGCTGACTTTAGTAGTCATATTAAAAAAAAAAAAAGAAGGATTTTTCATTCCTTAAAATAATCTTTAAAAATGCCCTTCTGAAAGGTGCTAAATAGGCATGCTGAGACACCTGAGATATACATAGTTAAGAAAGCTTTTTTGTGTTTCACTACTGTCTTTCCAACTCAGTCTGAAGAAAATAAATCTAATAGGAAAAGGAAGCTTCGTTTTCCATAGTCCTTTCGGTCTTGGCTTCCCCAACAAGGAAGTCATATTAACATCTTCTCTGATGATGGTGTATGTGATGCAAATGGACCTGTGCTGAGAATGGAACTGGAACAGCACCTTAATTTCATACAACTCATAAAAATAGACATGGGTTATCACTGGCAAAGTTTTAACTGGAAAAGTAGTTCATATGTCAGTACCATTTTCCCAAACTCCTCATAGTTCTTTGAACTTGCTCATTTTTACCTGTCCTGTACACATCTTAGAGAAGTTTGCAGTGTATCCAACCAGCATGTGTCTGCAAATTTACAGTTGACTTAGAAATATCTTGCAAGTATGGCTGTTGTCAGCAGTTTGCTCTACCTGCCTTTGTCCTTTCCTTGCACACTCACATAACCTGCAACATTCTGGGAAGATTTGGAGGTGTGATTTAAATGTCCTTGTTGGGAGTGAATAGGAACAAAAACCACAATCCAGCAAAACAATAAATTACATTAGCAAATGAGAGCCAGAGTGAGAGCTGACATAAGCAATCTATCTGCCTAACATGTGAAACATCAATTTGCTAGAAGTGCCCCATACGTGCTGACTATAACTGCCTAACCCTAAAAACATTCATACACATGATTTTAAACAACGATTCATAAGAGTAACAACTCTGACACTGGGTGTTGCCTGAGAATTAATGACCGTCCACGATTAATGGCCCTCAACTGCGTTTGAGCCATCAGCTCCTCCCAGCTAGTCATTAATCCCTACAAGCAGTTCACAAACTCCTGTTATCCATTTGGTATCGGACAAGCTGAAAATACATTGTCTTCAAACAGTGAAAAGCTTGCAGTAATATAAACATTCAGTAACTCTACTTGCTGCAGGCTTGTGCTGGGGAAATCTTGACGCTGAGTTTGGTCCTACATTATGTCTTTTACATACCTTTTGATTCCCACAATTAATCACTGCACAGCACCATAGGGAAGGAGGCCTTCCATATGCTGCAGTAATGAGAAGCCTCTAAGAAATGTGACTAATAGAGGAAATGTGCAGCTTAAGCTGTGAATTAATAATTTATGTGAATTGCAAGCAGGACTTTGCATATGGTGCATGTATGATTACAGCTGAAGCTGTACATGCAAATAAAAGGCTCTGCAAAGAGTTGCACAGCTTGGGATCCAAATCCATTCAAGACCAGGTAATAACTCTTATGACATGGAAAATGAAGGGCTTGCTCTTGCACAATATATAGTTAATCTGGGGCTGTGACTTTGGTTTTAGAGTGTTATTCTGATCTGAAGAGAGACACCTGCAAAAAATTGCATTCTGATTTCATGAAATCTTCTTCCCAGCTCTGTACTCAGAATCGTACTTGATAAGACAACCTAATCATACCTTGGAGACACAGATCCTGAGCTGAAAGACAGTAATAATGTAGGGTGTGGCAAGACTGGCAATGAAGGTGGGAGTGGGATGGAAGGAGTCAGACAAACACTTCCTTGCTTTAGGACAAGAATGAGTTAAAAGACAGGATTTCCATGTAATGGAAAATATTGTCACTTCACAAATTGCTCTCCTTCAGAATGAAAACAGTCTGAAACTTCCCATGGAATGGAAATTCTGTTGAAATATTCTGTAAAAAATGTGTCACGGTACAAACAGAAGAGCTTCCAATCCATAAAATAAGAGTTTCTGCCTTCACTAGCACACAGCTGTCTATATATAAAATAAAATATGAGAATCAGATAATATAATATAGGAGGCATTGTAAGTCATTACACATCCTGTGAGACAGTACTGCAACACAACTGCATGAGATGTCAGTACTTTTAAAATGAGATGTCAATATTTTTTTAAATTCCCCCAAATAAATGTCTTTTCACAACAGATTTCATTTTAAGATGCTCGTAGGCTGTCTGTTTTTGGTTTCAGGACAAGTTGAAATCTTGTCAAAATCAAGTTATTTTGGCTTTATTTATTTATCTTGTTTAAAGTAAAAAAAAGAAAAACAACAACAATAAAAACTTTAAAAATCTCTTTAAGACCAGTGCTTTGAAAAGATAAATCCATGTCAGTCTAGCTTGGAGTTGCAGTGCTAGTACCTCATCTGCAGCAGGGCACCCATGCTACTGAGCAGAGTGCTGTGTGTCTGTTTTGAATTGGCTCCCGTCGTGGTGTCCATCATGGTGGTGTCTGCAAGTCTGAGAATGTAAAGCTACTTGCTCTGCGGCCAACCTCTAACTACTAATAAGGGTTAGAGAGAAAGTTTCCTTGGAGGCAGTTCATCCCCTAATTGCTTGCACAGATTTTCTAAGGCTTTTCTCAGATGAAGCTGGCATTAAGTTCTCTCAAAAACAAAGGTTTAGACTACAAGGACAGCAGCAGCTCCTCTGCTTCCACAGCAGTGTCTGTCGATGCCCTGGGGGCACACATTCACGAGCTGGGGGGCACTGGCCAGGGACAGAGCTGTCTGTGGAGGTGTGCTTTAGGAGGGGCTGGCTGCTGGCGAAGGCAAAGCAGAGCATTAGCAGCAGCAGCAGCAAATGTGTGGAGGCAGCAGAAAGGCTCTGCAGCCTGCCCAGGCTGTCGGAGGTCCTGCACCTGGGCTTGCCACCATGCTCCTGGGCCTCGGTGGGCCTGAGGGCAGGACAGGTGGGCTTGGGGCCTCTCCCAAGGGCAGGGTGGGGAGCGAGGGCTCTTCCCTCACTCTCCGTCCTTCCTCTGCCCTTTGCCCTCCCTTCCTATGGCAGAAATAGCCTGACCTCTCCTCCCCAGGGAGGAAAATGCAGTTTTGCCTGCTCTGCTGAGAATCCGTGTCCCTTCCTACGCAGTAATCCGTAATGCCCCTTCCTAAATAATGAGGCTCTGGGAACATGAGTTTCTGAACAGAGGTAGATACGGGCCTAGTACCTGTGAGAGGGAAAATTATTTCAGTGTGAGATTTAACAGCAACCACACCTGTCTGGATTTGGGGAATGGACTGGATATGGCCCAGTATATTGGTTGGCCTGGAGAATGGGCAATGGGCTCTTGTGTTCCAGAGGCCAACTACACCAACAAGGCACAAGCAGAGCAGATCTTTGGGACAGCTAAACAAAAGCCCTGGGCGTGCTAGGTGGCAAGCCTGCTTTAGACTTGTTTCTAATCTTTTACCACACCTATGGTCTGGGGATTTTTTCTTTCTGTGTCACCGGGCTGTTTAGAGTTGGACCTTCTGATCTCGTAGATTCTAGATAAGAAACAATCAAACAAACGAGGCTCCTAACTTTACTCTGGGTTTTGCTACTGTCTTTCATCCCAGAGGGTCAAGGCTTTTCACAAACATTACAAAGAAGTCCTGCAAAGTTGTCATTGCCTGTTTCACAAATGAAGAAACTGAAGGACATGAACATTTGAAGACAAGCCCAAGATAGCAGAGTGGGCATAAGTGTGAGAATACAGAAATTTAGCTCTGGGGTTAGAGTCCTAACCAATGGGCCATAGCGAAATGCTGTAACCACTTCAAGCTGTGATATTAATTAATTGATGTTTGCATATCAGAAATGTTACCATCGTGATACACACTGGAACTAGTATTAGTATTGTAATAGTAACAGTAGCATTATACTTAATTAATAAAAAGGCAGAGCTGTTGAAGTCTGAATGGCAGCCTTTGTACACATTTTGGTAATAGGGTGGTGGCAGTGGTTCAGAGTTGGCAATGTCAGGCCAAGAAAGTGACAAGGAGCTTTCACAAAGATGAGCGCCTGAACTGGCAATGAGAGTACATAAGATAAACAAGAAGAAATCCCTTCGCAGTGAGGGAATGTAATGATTCCCATAAGATCTTTTTAAATACTCACTGAGAGCATAGTTAAATGAAGTATCTGGCAGCAACAATCAGCACGAAGTCATCCACTGTTTATTAACAACAGTGCTAATTAATCTAAAGTCAGATGAATCTAAACAACAACAACAAAAAAAAAAAAACTTGCAATCAATCTTCTGAAGTATTTTGGAGCATCTGGTAGGCTCTCGCTCCTGCAGTATTATCAGTCAGTCTGATCACCAGGCCACAAGTAGTTGTGAGCTCCCCAGCAAGACCAATGTTCTCTATAACAACACATCGATGCTTACAAGGTGACATGTTCGACATGTGATCAATAAATCAAGGCAAATGTGGAACAGGTGCAAAAAGGGTGAAATGGGCTCTTTAAGTCACTGTGTATGGGAAGGAGAGTGGAGGAGGTGTTGGTGGACTGGGATCGCGGCATGAGCCGGGGGCACGACGCCATCCTGACGTAGGCTGTCCATATGACTGAGTCAGAAGTAACTAGAAGCACTAGTGCTGGAAGCTATTTTATTCAGGTTCAACTGGCCTATGCATGGCTCTGCAATAAGGAAGCTGTCTCCATGGCTGGAGAATTTCAGCCTGCAGACTGATTCCCAGTAGAGAAAGGCAGCTCTTAGCTAGGTATTGTAAAAGTGGTGGGGTGGAAAAACTTGGACCTGAAACTACCCAACACTTATGTAGTGTCCATACACATTCCTGGCAGGCCAGTTTTAACCTTCAGTTTTATAAACCTTAAGTGAATGAGATTTTACATTTTTCCCGGGAGCTTATCACAGTCTCTCACATCTCTAACTGAAACCTCTGCTTAGTAGCTTAGAGCCAAATGTACAAATACGGAGGAGCCACTTTGGAGATCTGAGATTTGAAGGTGCAGCAGGCACACAGCACAGGATGCCCACACAGGCGGGCAAATCTGGGACCTTCCTCTGCTGCTGCATGAAATGCTGGTGCTTCGTATGAAAACAAAGTCAATTTGCCAAATTAGTTTCCTAAAATCTTTGAAAGTTCAGAAAAACTGACTTTATCACAGTGAAGTTCACTCAGCCCTGAAATAAGCTCGCTTTGCCTATACAAAAGATCTGAGTGTGTGGAGCTGGAAGGCAAGAGACAGTGTTGTATGTTATACAAAGTTATGACAGATTCTTAGACAAGACTGGTATTGGCCAATGCTTCTTTCTTGGAAAGTAAGAAATAAATACAGTCCTTCATCAACTTGGCCCATTGCAAGAAGAGATTTATTGTAAAATCTCTACTGGCAGGAGTCCAGCAAAGGGCCATGAAGATGATCAAGGGACTGGAACATATGTGGAAAAGCTGAGAGTGCTGGGGCTGTTTAGCATGGAGAAGAGAGGGTGCAGAGGAGATCTTCCCAATGCATATAAGTAGCTGAAGGGAGGGTGCAAAGAAGATGGAGCCAGGCTCTTTTCAGTGGTGTGCAGTATCAGGACAAGAGGCAATGAGTACATGTACACAGACACAGGAGGTTCCTCTGAACATCAGCAAACATTTTCTCACTGTGAGAGTGACTGCGCATGGATTGCCCAGAGAGGCTGTGGAGTTTCTCTCTTTGGAGATTTTCAAAAGCCACCTGGATGTGGTCCTGGATGATGTGTTCTGGGTGAGAGGGGATTGGACCAGATAGCCTCCAGAGGTTCCCTCCCAGTCTCAATTCTTCTGTGATTCTCTGAAAATATTTTTTGTTTGTTTGATGTGCTGTCTTATAGTTGTTTATTCAGGCCTTCATTTACCTTAGTAATTGATCGTGCATACGATAAAAACCTCAAATCCCATTGTCATACAACGACACATGCCTTTATATCGCCCTTCAGTTTAAATCAAAACAAAAACAGTGGTCCAAAGGTATTTCAGTAAGCACACTAAGAAGGCTGTTCCAGCAGGGGACATGGGTAGGCAATGTGCTTCTATTGTAAGGAGCAGTACACAAAATGTTACTACAGCTCTGTGACAAGCAGATGCTTGTCCAGATGGAGGGGAAAAGGAGAAAAAAAAATAAAAAAGAAAGAAGCTATGCAAGCAGAAAAGACATCTCTCGTGTGGTTATTCAGAACTGAATCAGTCTCTGCTACATGTGGGACTGTAGCCCTGGGGAAACTGTAGAGAGGGGCTAGCGTGAAGTGACATAAGGACTTCTTGGCCTGTTTTGAGATGGATCACTTTGAGGATCTCCTTTGTTTTCATTCTGTCATTTTACTGTCACCTAAAGCATTTTGTCAAGTCCAAAGAGTAGCCGTGATTGTTGTAGTTCCATGTCTACTTCCCCTCCCTTTAAATAACTGGTTAGAAGGAGACCTTTAGCAAAGTTACTGCTTCTAGTTGCGTGGCTTTCTCTGTTGCTTCTTTGGCACTGAAAAATCTCTCAGCCTGCCTAAGTGAAATACTTTTATCATGTAGAAAGTGGAAACTCATTTTACCAGAATACTGTTATTCCTGACAGTGACATGTCTAGACCCATGATGCATAAGCCTACACATTTCTTTTTACTATGAACGAGAATGAGTCTTTTCCCTTTTTTTTCTGTATTTTCATTTTCTACAGAATCTACATTTTCTGTCACTGTACATCACTAGAGATGTTACTTCATCAGTTAGACAATAATCTACATAGAGTATTGGATTTGGAAGCTCCTTCTTACTTAGAACAGAGAGGAGCATGAAAATTAAGGACACTGGTGTCACTGATGTATTTTTCCTTCTGTATGCATGCTTCTTTTAAATACGTTGTATAGAAAGCTTACTGCCCTGAAAACCAACAAAAATGGTCCAGAGTCTATTTTTTCAGTGCTATTTTAAACATGTGGTTATGGCTGTCAGAGACAGTTTCACCATGCACACCCTTCTCCTTTTCCCAGCTTCCTCAAACTGTTCCTCAGTGCTTGAGCAGATTCACTCCACGTGGAGCAATTGTGCAATCTTGCATCATCCTTCAATCTTCGCCTCCATATTTCTCTTACCCTCCATGAAGAGTTGCTCCAATATATTCAAGACCCAACCAGAGACTTGTTTTATAATCATATGCCCTTCAGTAGGCATTGCTATGATCTATTTGCATGTTTTCTACGTATCAAATTAACTCCAGTTTCATTTCTAACGTATGAATTTCACATTGGAAAAATGTTCAACAATGCTTTTACCACTGGCAAAAATTGTTGCAGGAAACAAAATTTTGTTGTATTCTTTCATCCCATGATTTATAATTAAGCATAAAATAAAAACTAAAAAAAATCCCATTGAAGTGTTGACATAGGTCTGCAGAATTGTAGGCTGAAGTTAGGAATAAATTACGGGTATGAATACAGAGACCTTTCACTGTTAATTTTAATTCATACTAACATTTGTCTACGTGCCATTTTATATTGTTTGTGTCACAACTGTACCTGCTCATTAATACATTTGTTTTAATACACATTCCTGTGGCACAAGGAAATAACTCTATTTAATGGATGAGGAGTTGAGAAACAGAGATTAAGCAATTTATACAAAGTCACACAGGAAACGTGTGGCTAAACCTACATCTCCTAAATGCCAGTGCGGTGGTGCAATTACAGCAGTAGCTCTCTGCCAGAAAAATTAGTTGTGCTAAAGTCCTATATTTGATATTGTAAAAAAAAACTCAAGATGATTATTAATTTTAAACATTCAGAATGATGGAATGCATAGCCCTATATCTAGTAATTATTAATCCAAGTTTATTTAAGTACTTCCAGTCACATTACTACAAATTGCTGCTGCTCAGAGTGCAGGGCTTTGGAGCAAGGTCTACAACTGTTGACATACCATTATGGCAAGAAGTGAACAAATACTACTTATTTTACTTTTCCCCTACTATATGTAATAAAGATATTTCCCTCCTACTAAAGTAAAGTGCAATCCTATAGGAAACTGCTTAATTAAGAAGTTTAATAAGACAGCCTCTCCTAACTCTAGTCACCAGCTATGGTTAATGTATGCTTTGCAGCTACCCACTTACATGCAGAGTTGAGATTACCTTACCCACAATATCTCCTATTTCTGTAACACTGTTGAATGTTTCAGAAATATGCTGGTAGAACATAGAAGATGACTGCTGTTAAAAGTTTATTTTTATTCCTTATTTATTCTTTAGGGACAGAATGTGTTGATAAATTTAGCTGTGAATATGTATAGCTGCTCACACAACTTCTCAGATGTAGTGTTTTTCTTTAATACTATGTAAAAGTGTTCATGTAATAAGGACACAGGCTTCTGTGCAATTCTTGTGGGTCCCTTGACTCATGTCCTCTCTGTGGCAACTGGAAGACCATGAGGCACAAGTGCACTGAGTTCACCACATGGCAGTCTCTCTTATGGTTCCTCCAAAACTTCTTGTTCAAGTATTGGTTTCAGCTGTTCCCTTGCTATTTTGCTTATTTGCCCTACCCAAGACCCAGGAGATTGTAGGAGACCCCCCCATCAGTTTCCCCTCTCACAGGCTCAGGAGGAGATACCTGATGGGGATCCCAGGAACAGGAGCCCAGGCTCACTCTCTCATCTGTCATGTCTTTCAGCAGATGCTGCACAGCATCTACCAGCTCCTTGGACCCTTAGAAGGGTTTTCTTTGTGGTGTCTCCTTCCATATTCAAATAGTGTTCTTCATTTCTAACCTGTGACCATGAACTTTATTTTTTTTCTCTCATTTGTAGCCCCCCATCACCCTTTTCTCCCCAGTTTCTGTTTCTTTTGCTCACACACTTTGCCAGGAGACTGTGGGAGAAGGGTGTTCAGCTTTCTTAGAGGCTGGCTAAGGCTCATAACTTCTGGAGGAAAATCCACTAGGAAGAGTGACCAACTCCAGGCGCTCTGGGAAGAGTATTAGAACAGGGCATGCGACCAGCAGTATTTCCCAGATTGCTTTCATGTCTGCCCACTGATGTGTAGCCTTTCTGAGATAGGTTTGGTCCATGTTCCCCTTTGAATTGGATGAATTTACTTTATACTACTTTCAGGTAAAGACCATTTTGAAGATATTTAGTGGGATATGGATTTGGGTATGGGTAATATTTGCAAACCTGATTCTGGACAAAAGCATCAGAAAATCTCCTGGAGGGAACCTTTCTAATAGGAAACGATCACAACAATTTTTCAGAAGTTCTGGCTGTGTTAATAATCACTCAGCTGATATTCTGCATAGTCGGGTGATGGTCCACAAAAATTAGGTTTGAGGTACTTGCACAAACATCCTGGATTAGCTTTCATGCCCAAGGTGAATATTCATACACTTTTTAAAACTTCATTAGTCACTCCAAATAATTTCACATCTAGGAAAAAACACTGAGGAACTCAGCAGTGAGGCATGCAGCATGAGTGACAGTAAGTGGACAGTTTCTTCCTCTGATTCATTAGCTATTTGCTTACAGGATTCTTACTGTGGATACCTGAATATATAGGAAAAAGGGATCAGTGAAAAAAAAAAAAAAAAAAGAATAAGTGCATAGAAACTTGGGAGGCTTCAAAAGTAAGGCTACAAGCGAAGAGACCTTGTAAGAGAGGTAGTCTGGAAGTATGTGGAACAAATACCAAATGAGCAAGTAATAGTCAGTGCCTGAAGGTTTAACAGCATAATTGCATGGATGTCCAGTGCACTGGACAAGGATGGGGAAAGAGTTTTGGTCCCAGAGCAACTTTTTCATGCTGTGTCGTTGCTCAGAGGCAGTGCTGGGGGAGTCCCTGAGCCTTCCAAGCTCTGACAGAGAGCTGACTAATAAAGTGTTTGCTACACTAGCACAAGGGAAACGAAACTAGAACTTGCAAACTATAAGATTTGCATTGGAAGCTTTGGTAATAAGAAAAAAAGTGAACAATATCTCCCCGCCGCAACCTATATACTTAAGGAGGTTCTAGAAAAACATGTTGGTAAGATATGATTCAACACTGGGTAATCTGTGAGGGTGTTCCTATCAGTTGTTGATAATTAGCATCAGAAATATGTTCTTATCAGCTATCCAGAAATCCCATCTTCTCTTCCTCCTCATTTGGGTGTGTGTTCATGAGGTTTGACTAACCTTGGTAAATAATGCAAGGTAAAATCATAGTGCTTGATTTCATGACAAGAGGAGGGGAAAAGTTGTGGTTTAGCTTAGTCAGTTTGAAATAAAGTATTACCACAGCTGAAACAGTTTTCAGATGAGGTAAGTAGCCAAGCAAAGGCTGATTAGCTCTGTGTGGAGCAAAGTTCTTTCGTCTCCGATCAGCCTACCTCTGCTTGTACAGCAATGTTCGTCTTTCTGTTGTCATGTTGGCAGTCCAGAGTTTTTCTTCTGAGCAGCCCCATGATATCTTTTGCCTGCAAGATTTCTCCTAAGTACCTAATTTCTTATGATGCTTGGGTACTTCCTTCATTTCTTAGACATCTCTGTTGACTCAAAGAGAAGAGAGGTTGAAGCTTGAGTTGCCTTGATGAGAGAGGACCTGACTCTGGAGTAAAACACTTCAGCTGGATTCTGTTAGTGGCCTTGTATATACAGATGCTGAAAGAGGAGTGAATTTCTGCTAACATCACAGGGTATATACAGATGCTGAAAGAGGAGTGAATTTCTGCTAACATCACAGGGTAGATTTCAGAGCTTCTTCTCCAGTGCAAGTCACTATATTAATGGCAGGGGGCTGGAGACCTGGGCGCTGTCTCTCCAAAAAGTTCTTCTCTTGATAGTCACCTAAGGCGTAAGATAGATAGAAAACAATCCTGTAGAAATGATCCTGTAGACTAAGTATGAATACTATTAGTACTATTAAAGTGGTTGGATCCATATGAAATCCCTGACTTTTCCACTAAAAATGGAAATTAGGTCAAAGCACAACCCTAGCGATTACTGAAGGACTTACAGTCTGTCTTCTCAGAGTGGCTGGGTCAAACAGATTTTATATTTCATAACAGCAGCAGGACAGGACCTAATCTGGATCTGACCCATAACATTTTTAAATGTTTGCTCTAGAAGTACTGCAAGCAAGGCTGATTAACAGGGCCTATTAGTGGATGAATGTACAAAATGATAAGTGAAGCTGAATTGTATTTACATTTTCCGCTCTAAAAAGTGAGAAAGAAAAAAAAAATAGGGTGGTGGTTGTGGAAAACAATTCAGTATTTATAGAAATTAGCCTTGTGAACAAAAGATGCAGCTATTATTTCAATTGCGGGGGTACATTATTATATTCCTCATTTCCAAATTACTTAGCTTATTCAAACAAATATTTCCAAAATATATCAATTAGATTTGCTCAGTGCATCAATCAGCAGCATTCGAGATGTGCTGACTTCAGTTTTTGTGGTGTCTTCTTTGCAGTATTTTTGCTCTTATAAAAATTGTTTCTGTGGTCCTTTCAGATTTCCAAAGTCGGCTGCATCCAAATTTTTTCTAGCAGTGGACATTTTGGGTAGTTAGGGATAACTATTTCCAAAACCACATTTAATTTATTTATTACCTCATCCCAGAACTTATTTTACCCTAGGGCACAACCAAAACATATGTAACTAATTATCTGGAGAATGTCCACAGCTCCAGTAAGTATGATCCTTTCCCCCCCCCCCCCTTTTTTTTTTTTAATTCTGCTATTTTTCATTCTTTTTGGTGTCCGTTATGTCCTACAGAAAAAATTCTGTTGGATGAATTCAGCTTTGAGTTCATTTATGTTTCAGAATATTCTGTTTCATCTTCTGCTGTTCAGATAATAACCTAGATCTTGAACCACAAACTTTCTGTCAAGCAACTCAGGGATATGAAAAAAAAAAAAAGTCACAAAATGAAGACACCAAGAAGACACCAAGGCCCAGACTTAGACCGTTTAAATTCCATTTGAGTCTCCATGCCTGGTGATTCCTCTTGGCTACAGGCAGCTAAAGGTGCAGGGCCAGCTGGGAGGAAACATTAGGCAAGAAGAAAAAAGTGGAATTTAGCCAATATAAATCACATCTTGGGTCTCTGATTTTGATTAAAAAACAAACCACAAAACCTCTGAATTCTCCAGGAAAGAAAGCTGTCTTGTGAGCCTGAAGTTTGTTTAAATGCAACTATTTTCACTGTCCTCCTTCCAAAAGAGGGAAAGAATAAATACAAAATACTTATTGAACTTCAGTGAAATCACAGGAGGAAAAAAGCCAGACCGTTCTGATCAGAAATCGTTTTGTTTGAATTTGTGATATTCGGGCAATGAAGTGAGTCCTGATTCTAGGACTGTGGTAAGAAATTTATTTATTTTTAAATAACATAATAAATTTTTCAGAGATATTCAAGCAGATGGATGCTAACTTTCTCAGATACACAGATTTTCTGTTCTTCATTGCTCTAGAACAGACTCCTCTACCTTGCTCATGGGAGTCAGGAGGGTTGCACATTTAAAGTATGCTGGCCCCACTTCAATGCAGAATAAAGAACCAAACCTGTTCAGTCTAAAAATTAGAAGCAGCTTAATTCTCATGAAGAGGAGTTCCAGATATGCTAATTTATCTTATCAAGGAAGGCTGGTAAATTAGCCTGAAGCGGCCCTCACCAGCCTAAAACTCAGATGTGCATACTGTAGAGAAAGTACTAAGCACTTACAGGTCTCATTTACATTCGTGAAGACCCGGGAGCTCAACACATTTCATATTCAGGCTCTTGACTAAAGGTAAAATTCTAGCATCAGAGAAATCAATGGCAAAGCTCTCCTGAACTTCAGTAGGGCAAGATTAGGCCTGATTAGGCTAATAAAGGACAGGACAAATATTTCTTCAACACAGGAGCAGTTTCACTCCAGCATTCAGCGTACCTGACAACGGAATATGATTCTACACCTGAAACCTATAAACCTATGTAGATCCTGGTAGCATTGCCACATGGGAGCAAGTTCTCATTGGAAGTGTTTGTTTTTAATGAGGGAATTTAATATCTGCCACTCTACATTTATAAACTCCCCTCATAATTTTTCCATGAGTATGAAAAGGAATAATTTACATTCCTGTTTTTATTTCTTATTTTATTTTATTTTATTTTGATTAGTCAAATGGCAACATGATGTTTGGTTCCATAAAAGATTTGTGAGTCAGTATGCCCCCAGAAATATTAATCTCCCAGGCACACATTAAAAGCAGGTTTAGTGGAAGACATAGAATAAGGATCTGCTCCAGATTTTTAGCCAACTTTCAGGCTCTGTTTCCTATGCTTTGTTACTGTGTTTGTTGGACTTTTTGGGGACAACTGTCTTTGGGAATGTGAACTACACTTGAGAAATTTTATACAGAAACTTAGCCCGCATGCTTTTCCTCTGTGTGTGCGTGTCATTTGTTTTACTTGTTGTCCACTGAAGCTAATGAGCCTATCCACAAGAGTAAACATAAGATAATAAAAATTTCCCCGTTCAGACCCTATTCACTTCTCAAGATGTGTGACCAAATGTCGGACATTCCATTCAGAAGTCCAGATGAGCTCATCTAAGATAACTCACTGTGTTTCCATCTGTTTCAGATTTGAAGAAAACTATTTGGTTGGAAGAAGAAAAATACATTTTGTATCATTTTAATGCTGAACAGATTTAGTGACATACTTGCTTATTTAATCTACAGTATTGGAGAGTCTAATGAACTGAGTAAGATACATATCTTGGCTCCAGTTCTGTTCTAAGATACACCAGAGAAGCTCCATTTGACTTAAATGGAATAGCATCTTTGTTAGAGTGCAAAATGTATTCTGGTGAAAAAAGTGTACAAGAATGGTATGAGCATAAACATCTCAAACCATTGGAAATTACTTAACAGTTCATCTGCGTTTACATCTTGTGTGTGTGTTTTTTTAGAGGAACAATACTATTTTAGTCAATAAAATAGTCTGTTTTTCTCAAGCGAGGAGTTGAAGCCTGTAACTCCCACTCACAATAGCTGGAGAAATAATAGGTACGCGAATCTTCTCAGCTCCGATTGGGAGAGTGGAATCCAGCGTTGTGCTGCAGATCACACACTGCCGTTGTGTGTGCCAGACAGGTTACCTTTGACATAACACAGCCCGGGCCTGTGGGATGCCAAGCACCTCTTACGGAGTTCACGGCCATCTGCTACATTTCAGGAAGATGGGTTTTCTCAGGATGGTCCCAATATGCTTTATTTCTGTTGTACTGAAAGCACAGAGGGATAATTGACATAAAAAATAGGTCTCCCCATAGCCCAACTCTTCTAGAGAAATGTGCAGCTTCTGGTGACCTTGACTGGATAAACTACCAGGTTTCTCACTCCTTTCCCAGTTCATCCCCATCCTTTATTCCTGTCACATGTGACTGGGAGGCCTCCCAGAGAACAATATCGAGGATCAAATCCAGCTAAAGCTATCTTGTGGTTTGTCTGTAGGGGAAAGGACCATATAGACAAGGCACAAAGGTGGGAAAGAGAAGCGTTAACTTCACCAGGGGTAAGATCCAAATTTTTAGTGGCAATCCCATTTTACCTGGTTTAAAGTAGGTCCAAGTGCACTTGAGGGCATGTTTTCAGCTGTCAGAAGTGGTCAGGCTACTTTGCCAGTTCAGCGACAATAAGACCTCATTTTATCATCTCTGGCTCAAGGTCTGTCTGTAGCTCAGTTGTTTGAATTTTTATTTTTTTTTCATGCTAAGTAATGCATATGAGACCCTGCAAGTAGTGCTGCAGAAAAATACAAGAGTTCAGAAAAAAAGTTAGTCTAATTTTCATTTATGTGTTCCTTTTATCATACAGTTCTGGTTTCTTAAATCTTGTGCTTCCACGTAGTTTTCCTCCAGTTTTGTCTACAAAGTTGTGGGATAAAAGACTTGGTTCTTAAGCGCTGAGACTGGAGTGCTGTCTTCAGTGAGACTGATGAGAGACAAAAATTTGAGGGCTGCTTCTTCTCAAAAAAATTACACAATGTTGAATTGTGCACAGAACGTTATTTAGGCACTCTAAAACATTGGGAGTCTTTCAACTCAGAAAGGGTCATTTTATTGTAGCAATCAAACCTTGAAGCGTCAGTTCACCAAAACTTGACAAAATAACTTCTCAAGATGAAGAATGGAAGGAAAGAGGGATCAAGCTAAGAGAAGAGCCTTGGCTTTCTCCCAGGTGTGGGAAACCAACTTTCAAGCCCACTGCGATTACTGGAAGCTCTGTACAGCCTGTCTCAACATTTCCTTGGGAAGGAGAGAAAGATTTTCTTTTCTTTCTTTCTAAAGAAAGAAAAACAGAGCTGAAAGCCTTATCAGCCACTCTGAGACCTGGCAATTTCACACTAGTGTTGGGCTGTCAAAGCCAGTGCTCATTTATCTTTCTGGTTGCCGGCTTGCAGCAGTGTTGCAAAAGAAAGTCTAGGACAGCACTAACTAAACAAATGGCAGAAATAGAGAAAGATAAACTAAACTGGAGAAAGAAGAAAAGATACAAGAGAGGCTGAGAACAGGAACCTGAGCCTCACATGCTGGATATCAATCTGAAGTCAACAGAAGCTGGTAGAAATGGGGTTATCTTTTGTATCCTTCCCATTGACTGTCTGCCCATGTCATCTATTAGGATTAGGAGAACTAAAGTCCTGCAGTGTCATAAAGGATCCTCAAGTACCAGCAGTCTCACACAGCGCTTCATTCAGCAAGCCTGTTTTCTCTGAACATCTTTAGTCTTCTTGTCTATAAACTTTCTTGACTTTATGTAGTCTTCTAGATAACAGGCAGAGGGAACATTTGCTATCTGGACAGCGATGTGTCTTTGCAGTACATCTTGTATTGAATTAGTTGCGTCGGTCCAGTGACTAGCCATAATTAGTTTCCTTTAAAAAAAAAAAAAAAGTTATTATTATTTTACAAAGATTTCTTCATCATCTTTTACAAAATCTGATATTATCTACCATCAGAGAGGGGCACTGAATGTTGATATGCCAGCAATCTTAGGGCTTCTGGTATAGTGGATGGCAAGTTTCTAAAGGTGTATTCTCTCACAGATGTGCCTTGCAAATTAGCTTGAGATCATCTGATAGATATCACTGTGGAAGTGTTACTCTGCTGTGTGCCTGTCTCCATAAAGATTCATAATAATCAGAAGTAATTTAAGGATATATTCCCACAACAGTCTCAGCACGATCAGTTATAAGATGCTCTCCAGTGTTCAAAGAAGTGCTCATGAGGTAGCACTGGGTTCAGCCTGGGCACTGGGAACCTCCTGGGACCTTTGCTAAAAGTCTGCAACTGGCTCCTCAGCCTTCATTTGCTGCCTGGCTAAAAGCAAGCATGGGTGCACCAACTCTTGTAGCAAACACTTCTTCCTACTGCCATCAACAAATGGAATAAGAGGCAAGAACATTATGCAAAGAACACTGCAGGGAACACTAAGCAAAAATTGTTCTTCGGTTAGAAAAATGTCATCATCAGATTTCCTCTTTTCGCTTCTGTAAATTGCAACGCTAGCAGAAGGAGGAATGGAGAAGGAGGGAAGCAGGCTTACGGCCAAATTTTCATTAGCCATTACGTGGTAGGCAGAACATAGACTAGAAAGTCTTTTGTTCAGAAGTGATACTTGTCAAAGTTGACTCAAGGTCTTCAAAATTTAATGCTGTGTTTTATTACACTCACCCACTTACACTCTGAAATGGAAATAGCCACCCTCTAATGTGTATGACCTCTTCGTGGTGCAAAGGATCACCCTGTGGCAAATGGCACTTCATTATGAAAGGCAGAAAACCAGTGTTTTGTAAGCCACAGTTTTTTTTTTTATATATAAATTCATCTGGTATTCCTTGTAGTTGATGGAAAAACTACCATAAACAGTGTTCTAAAGAAAGACAAAATAAGGAGATGGATGGAAAAGCCAGTAGTCTTTCACATTTAGTTTTACATACTAGAACTTTGAGTGTTTGTGGTCCTGTGACTCTGAGTCATGTCTGTGTTCTCCGAAATATGTTGGCTTCCCTTCTAGCTCCACTTCTCTGCAACATCCTCTGGTGCAGTTACTCATCTGAAATCACATTTCAAAAATTGTCTCCTCTTTTACTGAGTGCTGCAATGCGTACCATGATGAGTGTGGCTGCAGTGCCATGAGGGGGGGCCTGTGGCTGGAGCTGGAGTGTCTGTGGGGCAGCAGGCTGGTCGGGGCAGGGTGCAGGGTGAGGAGGTGCTGTGCACCATGCTGAAGAGGGCTGGTGAGCCCAAGGCTCCCCTACGCACGCAGCTCTATTTGAAAGAGGAATTAGTGTCTACCTTTTAGAGACTGCCGCGTCTTTTTATGCAACTGGCTGGGATGTCTATTTGGTAGCACTAAGAAGAAACAAAAAATCATCTTGCGTGCCTTCAGATTGCTTTTTCTGGGTATCTAATGCAGAACTCTGTTAAAAGAAATTCTAAAAATAAGAACCAACTTTTAATACAGAAAGTCTTGCACCCACAAGAGGATGACTTAAAATAGGAGCTCCACCTAACAGAGGAAGAGTGCTCTATGATTTTGTTACCTTATGCAGTCAGAAGAAGGCATGAAAAAATGATTAAAGAAAAACAATGAGCCAATTCTCTAAAGCCAAAAGCAGTTCGAGGCATAGTTAATTAGGAACAGAAATTTAACATGAGAATTGTTAATTTAAATTGGGAACTATTCAAGGATCTACTGCTGCTTTTTCCATGTACAGCATAAAGGAAAAGTAAATGGAAACAAGACTAAGTTCCAAGTCAATGTGTAGAGGTGATGAAGGGAAGTGAAAAGAATAGATGGACTGTCACTGCAAGGTACCTTCCTGCCCGTGTATCTCACTGGCTCGATCGCTCACTGCCATAATTCAGCCAGGTGAACTTGTGCCTGCATCGTTTTGCCACCCACTTCTTGTTTTAACCCAATACTGGCACAAGCCAGGGGAACGGCAAACTGGTGCAGTGAGGAAAGGACCCCTGTTTGAGGGGAGAGATCTCTTAAATTAGGTTAACTGCTGATCTTCCCCCACAGTCCCCCCCATTCAGTTTAACCTAACTGAACTAACTGAACAGTAACTAACTATGGTTCAGATAACTCGATAGTAAGAGGCTGCTCATTCACGTACAGATGGGGTAGGTGTTAGCAAGTGAGAAGTGAGAGGTTGTCACCCTGGGTGATAGAAAAAGAAACAGGCCACTAAGAACTGGTGACAAAAGCGGAGTCAGGAAGTAGTGGGGCAGGAGGAAGAACAGGTCAAAAGACCTTTTAGGTGCATCATTTTGGTAAACATTTGACAAGTGCTGAAAAAATGGGAAATTTCCAGAGTGTGATGGGATAGCTAGTGTCATCCACAATGTCAAAAGCTTAAAGCAGGTGACCCAAGGGAGTTTGCTGTTCATTTGAAATAGATTTGAGATGAATTCTTGATAAAGATAATTCAAATTTCCATCAATTAAAAATGTAAGGATAAAGTTATATTTACTTCTAGTTGATGTAGTTTTGTAGTTTCCTTTTAAAAAATGAATTTTCTACTGTGGGTTTTCTTGCAGGATTACATGTGTGCTAGATTGTTGTGTTACAATGTGCTTTCCAATCTGATATCTGTACTGAGGGTAGAATAAGTTTGCAAACAGAGCTAAAAAAATGACACCTGAATGGTTTGGAACTCTTCTCAACAATTTAAGTATCTTGAGGACTCTCATGAAATACAGAATGAAATGAAGTTGTTTCCCACAGTTAATTTGGATTTTTCAAAGACTCATTATTCAACAGTTTTCCAGAGTTGTCTTTTAGAAACCATACCTCAATAAAATTGATTTTATTTGAACGTTTATGTAAAGACTTGGGAATATTAGTGAAGGGAATGTGGCCAAAGGCTGTCCTGCCTAGGGCTCTCCTCTGGTAGGACTCAGACACAGGAATTTGTCTCATCTGAAACTACCAAGCCCAGCAGACAGAGAAGGAGACCTTGGAGTTTGTTGTCCAAGGAAAACTTAAACCAAGTCAGAGCATAAGGCTGAGGGGTTGTTAACTAGCAATTTGTTGATCAGACTCTTGACAGTGAAGTCATATTCAGTGCCACATCAGTAGTCATGAATGCAGACAGTGGCCAGAACTGACTGGTATTATACATGAAGAATTATTTTTCCAGTAGGAAGATGTACATCTTTTGGAAAAAGAAATAATCGTTCTTTAGATTTTCTTTTTAAAAGTGAAAAATGTGTTCTTCCTTTCTGTTCTTTCACCAGTGAAGGTGAAATGGAAGGAGAACACAGGAAAAGAAAACAAACCAGGAAAACGGAACCCAAAAACTAAGGCAGAAGGGACATTATTTTGACATGTTTTCTAAGAAAATATTAACATTTTTTTCCCTGGCTTCAGTGAGTGCACGAAACAGACTTGCTATATTCTGGTGCTTTCTACACCATTCAGATGGCAGCCAAGCGGATGTATGGGTGGGGTGCTTTTTTTTTTTTTTTTTTGCTTGTGGCTTTTTGACAGGATTGTTCGGTCTTCATCTTCTTACTTCCATTAGAACTTAACATAAAGCAAACCTTAGCACTTCCGAGCATTTCCTTAGTAACTAACACTTAAAATAGAAAAATCTCAACATTGGCCTCACTGCTTGCTCTCTGCCCTTCAAAACTCTCCATGATATGGAGGATGCTAAGAAAAGGAAGTGGGATGTGCAGGCACGGTCCAAGTGAGGGATTAGCTCTGTAAAGACCTGAATCCAGGAAAGAGGCTGAGTCAAAGGAAGGTCCAGCAGAGAAGCTGTCTGTCAGCTGCTGCTGTATCCGTGCTGTTGCGAGCACAACTTTTGCTCTTGTCACAACAAAGCTCTAATAACAGTAATATCTAACTTCCACTTTTTGTGTTTTCTTTGGAGAGAAATACTGCCAAAAGGAAATTCTTTTGCCTATGGCCAACTAGTGTTGTTCAAAATTCCTGTGTTGGAAGGGGGTTGCTAAAATCCCATTGGAATCTCCCTTGTGCAATGTTTCTGCACAAACACGGCATGGCACTATGTTAAATCACCACAGCTGAATGATATCTGCTATCCTTGACATAAAGAAAATACATTGATCATATGGCTCGAATCACAACGGATACAAAAGACTAATAGAGGATATATCTTCTTTAATTGGGAAATCTTTCTGTCCCAGGTACTCAAAAAGTGAAGCTAATTGATGTAAGCGTTTTACATCTGGGCAGACTTAAAAATGCATCAGCACAGAATATTCTGAAGTTGCAGCTTCCTAGGGGAAATTCAATAATTTTTTAGGGCCAAACACTGAAGCCAATAGGATTTTCTTCTGTAGAATCAGAATAAAACAAAACAGCCCCCAACTCTCCCCTTGACTATTGACGACAGGCACCAGAGCTCTGCAAAGGAGAACAGAAAAGGAACACTAATGAATTTTGAAGTGATGTTGCCAAGTTACAATACTGTCTTAATTTAAGTCTCTTCTAAGAATTTTTCCAAGGTATTCACAGGAAATAAATAGCTTATGAAAACAGCAATATAATTTCAGTGGAACCATTGACATACCCAAGAGCCCGAGTCAAAGCTTTTTCATGTAAGCGAAAGACTCCACGGCCATCGTCAGAACAACACGCAGTTTAGCAGTTTGGGGCCAGTTTGGCAAACAGATGTGGGTACAGTTGCTTTTTGTGTCCCTTTATGTGAAGAGGGCTGCCCCATTATAGCCGCTGGGTCCCAGTTCTTTGGGTGTACAATGAGAGCAGTGATAACCTCCTCATGCCTTGCATGTAAAGGGGAAAATGTTAGAAGACAGAAAAGCACGTGGGTGTTTCTTGTAAAGGATACTAGGCCTGCCTACCACCTCAGGACTGCATTTCTGACAACTTTGTGAATTATGTCAAGTGGCCATGTGATTTCATAATTTTATCCATAGTCCTGCTTTTATCCTCTCTTCCTCCTCTCAGTCGCATCCATGTCTGGACAGTGCAGCAGTCCAGAGGAGTGGCACGGAAGGGGAGAGACAGTTATCTAGCTGATGCTGGAGCTGTGTGAGTAACAGAAGACTTCAAAAGCAGCAGAAAGCTGGCTGGGTCAGAGGCTTTTCCCTTTTCTGCTGCTGCCATAGCAGAATGTGTGATGGGAGGCACCCTATGTCAGGATCTACCCCGAAACTTAAATGATTCTCCCTTGACCACTGAAGTTTCTATCAGTAGTTCACACTGGCAAAGCCCCCTAAGTGCTCATACAAGATGGAAGGATGCTGTTGAGTCACCTGTTCAATTAGAAGTTAGGATAGGCATAATAACTGTTTTTGTATATAAACAAAGAAATATACTGTCCTGCTAGGCAAGGAGAAAAAAAATCTTTCTGAGATTGTCAAAAGTGCAGGCAAAACTCCTCTCTGTATTCCCTCTCCCCTTTTGTGGGTAGGATGTCTCACACATGGTATATGTTCCACATGACTCATTTTCCTTCTCTTACTAAGATCACTTTTAAAGCAAAATTTGAGCACTAAAAGCAAATCTCTGGCATTTTGTATTTAGTAAAAGTAAGTGACTTCTCTAAAATCTGTCTGAATTCCTCTGCAGTGGGTTTGTGAAGGTTATATCACAGATCTGACAGTCATAGTGAAAGAGGAATATAACCTGCTCCATATTCGAACCAGGAAGTCTGCTCTTTTACATAGAGTTAGTGAATTTCAGATGAAAGATCTGAAAAACTTCCCTTTTCCACTTCAAGCTAAAAACAACACAGCCCAACCAAGAACCCTCTCTACTTGGGAGTTACAGAGGGATGGGGATAAAGTCATAAGACCGTCAGTCCCGGGGCTCAGGAGGTCGAAGCACTGCATGAACATCACATGCTGACACTGTACACTGGGCAAAATGAATGTCTTGCAAGTGCTTATTGTACTATTTAAATGTACTCTTAAACCTTCTGCGCTGTTACTCTGTCTTACTTTGTATTGTCTTTTTTTTTTGTATTGCTTTTATTCATTGTATTAGCTCTTTTTTTTTGTATTCCTTTTCCAGAAAGGAGGACTTAATGGAAAACCTGAATTATTAATTAAATTATCTGTGCCTGTTGCTATAAAAAGGCATAACAATGTCAGTTTTCATGCAAGGCTGAAAACTGACATGGTTACATTTTGCCTGCCCTTCATGCCTAGCTTTGAAAGACCTCATATTGGAAGATGAGACTTCTGAATCCGTATTTCAAGCTATTTTCTCCCTGAGAGCCATACGGCTAGTTTTAAGCCTTTGAGTGAAGTCTGAATGTCTCTCTGGACATACTTAAATTGTAGGGCATGTACGTGCTGTGGTTGTCTGATTTAAGCACCTGGCTGAGGTGTGTGCTGGCTCCTCCCTGCCCATGAGTCCATCCCCAGAGCTGGTAGGGAGGGAGCAGGCATCTGAATCTGACTGAACTGGGACCTGGGATGTGGCTGCACGGGCTGATGGAGCTTTTGCACAGCTGGGGGACGGATGTATCATACTTGCTGGCTTTTGATAAGGGTCTCAAAGATTGCTGATAAGCTCATTGATTACTCTCTGCCTCCTAGCAGGAGGGCAGAGCTAAGTGGTGGAGTCAGCACACACAACATCAACGTGAGGAGACAAGCCAGTGAGATGGCCAAGAGCTGCTGCACTGGGCTGTTGCTTCAACAGCTTCTAGAATACCACAGGTCTTGTTTTTTGCCATTCAAGAGTGATTTAAATAAAAAATGGAGAGTACCCAATGATGATCCACAACAATGGTTAAAGAACAGGAGAATGTACAGAGGCAGAATGAAAGAGCTCAAGCTATGAATTAGAGGGATGATAAATTTTGGGAAGAGTCTGCAAGTCATGCTCTTTGAAGAAGAGAAAAAATGTTGATGAGAAATGGCTTTCCAATCTAATGAAAAAAATGTACAACACCGAGTAAATGAGACCAGTGGCCTCCCTTGAAAGCCTAACAGAAAATAAAGTCTTTCCCCACAAAGTCCAGCAGCTCCACTTGGTCCAACTGAGATGGTAGAGGAGGGAGCTGTTGTAATGGCTGTATCATTGACAGGCTGCCTGGGAGTTGTCAAGAGCTTCTCAAGAAGTGTGGATTGATTTTGGTATTACTGGTAAAGCAGCCTTTTTAACATACATTAAGATTGAGCAAAGAAGGGCAAAAGAAATGAGGACCAAAAAGGGAAACAAATCTCTTTTTGGCCCTTGGAGAAAGAACTTTTTAAAAGTTTGGGGGGATTCAAATGATTGAATATGACAACCTAGGGTTGTAGGCAGAGACACTGAAATTCCATTATACGGCTTGCTCCCACAGATGTCTAACAAATTCTGGCAATAAGGAAATTATTTCTGCTCTCATTGTAATTCAGAATCAGCATTTGAGGTAAAAGAGGATTAGAGCGCTTCAGATCTCTATCCAAACTTACTGTAAAATGCTAAGTATTTTCTGTCACATACTACTTCAAACTGATGACAGATCCTGCCATCAGAAGTAGAATTGATCAGAACTTAGCCATCAGACTGCTAAACTGCGTGTTGTTCTGCAATGTCCCAATGACTGTAGAAGTGCTGGGCTTACAAAAGTGGCAGAATTCTTTCTTGTAAAGGAAAGGAAAAAGGCCACCTAACTTTTAGAAGATTTTTTTTCTCCTTTTCTGGAAATTATTAGATTTGGTGATGAAAAACTTATACTGAACTGAGTCTAAACTGGAAAGGTTTTCTGGAATAATGAAGGAATGGAGAATGGAAAAAGCCATCACAACATCTTCAAAGAAACTCTACTGTGGGCACTAGTAAGCCTGTGAGCAGCCCTGTTCATAAATCATTGTATACTTCTTGTGTTAATGGAGGGTAAAGCAGGCTTTCAAACTTATATTCTCCATATCAAGGAAAACTAAGCAAAACCAATTGCAGAATCTTTACTGCCATCTGTCTCTCTCTTTTTTTTTTTTTTTTTTTTTTTTTTTTCCAGCAGAGTAATATTTAACAGGCCAAATTCCAATGCATAATTCCACCTGAATTCCAGCATTTGTCTAAACTGACATACACTATCAAATTGTTTCATACTCTAGAGCTACCTGTGTAACTTTATTGAATAGAATAATTGCAATGTACAGCTGGAATATTTTTTGTAAAGTAGTTTTGAACTCTTTAAGGAAAAAGTTGCTCAATTAAAATTACAAAGGCAGCTACCCATACAGTACACAAATTCTTTCTGAAAGGAGATGAATACCATCCTCTGGGTCAAACAACAAGAATTCCTGTTGTAAAGTGGCCTTCCTCATCAGGGCACAACAAAAAAAGTGGAAGAGGCTCTTGTGAGGCAGAGGAACAAAGTAACCCAAATGCAAAAAGGGATAAGTAATTTCAGAATGAATTGGGTGAAGGAGTTTATTTATTTATTTTTAATAGGAAATACTAATGTTATTCACCAAAACTATTGGTAAGATGTTATGTGAAAACTTGTTCAGTCATTTTCAAGAATTCAGACTTAAACATGGGTTATCCAGCAGGCTCCTGGATGAGATGTGAAAACCTCTTCCAGAGCAGGCATGAAGGAGCTTGTCTTGTTTATCACAGCAAAAGAAAGGCTGGGATGTAGTGAGATTGCTTTCTGGAAACACATCACAGGGCTAAGCATCATGAAAGGAGAAAGATGGGTGAACTAGAATGTATACAGGAGATGGAAGAGATTGGTTGGATGGATGGATGGATGGATGGATGGATGGATGGATAGATAGATAGATAGATAGATAGATAGATAGATAGATAGATAAAGTAGAGGGCCACTATCAAGTTTACACTGATCATTAGGGAGTCATTTAAAATCACCAGAGGTGGTTTTCATGAGGAAGACCTGGGGGAAGGAGAAAAGCATGAGAGATTATGTTAATGCCAATACCAATATAATTGGTACCTTTGCAGGACTGTTTTGTCTGGCTCTGGAGTTCAGCCAGCTCAACCTTCAGCCAGCATGCTGAAAAACAGAGAATACCAAGAGAGGAACCATCAACATCAGCTCAGAGGACAGACATTTTAATTCAAAGTGACTCTTTCCTGTAGCAGCCATATCATGGGCTGAAATGGTTGGAAGCTGAAATGAGAGAAATTCAAATCAAAACAAGATGAAAATTTTAATTCTGAAGGTAATTGTAGCAATTTGTCAGTTTGAGTTTCCTCTCAATGGAAACTTTGAAATCAAAATGGCACATTTTCCCTCAAAGATATATTTTTGTTCATTCATAGCACTGGCCTTGAATCAGGAACTGATTCATGGAAACCACGTGGCTTGTATTTTGCTGTGTGTCAGCTAGGTTATTCCCATAGTGCCTAAAATCTTGTTGCTATCATTCTACTTATTTACTTCCAAGCTCCTTTTAAATTGCATAGTGTAATTTAAGAATGGTGTAAATCAGACTTAATGGAAATGAGAATGGTGCCCTATGGTTTAGTACTTCTGTGAAACAAAAATACATTGTTTTATGATATGTCTTTAATCTTTCTTCTTTAATTGTTTTACTTCACACATGGTGATAGCTCACAATAATAGACTATATTTTTGTGCAGCTTCCTTTGCTGAGGAGGCCAGCCTCTAGGTTAACTTCTGGAAGTAACTTTGGAAACTAATTTTCAGGCAGTATTCCAAGAAAAAGAGGCACATGTTAAGGAACTGACATAACTTTTTAACACCACAACCAGCATATTTCTTCAGGCAAACACAGCCAAAACAAGTTGCCAAAACCAATATTGATCTAGTCCTTCATCCAATCAACAAATGCCATTGTTTATAAGATATAACTTTTCTTAGTAAAAGTTCAAAGCTAAACGCCAAGGATTTTAAAAACTATTAAAATGAGAGGATTTAGGTTTCCAGAAACTCTGGCTTGTTTTCAGCCTCAGCGGGTATTCTAAGCCATTAGAAAACCATCCAAAAAAACTCCTTTATTTTTACATAGAACTTAATGGTGAAATGACAGCAAAGGGAATGTGGGTGCAGGCACACAGGTACGTATGTATGATATATGTGTACATAAAAAAGTACTTTACAAATCTTGTATCCAAAAATGGCACTTCAGACTTTCTGAATCACTGAAATTCAGTTTGAAACTAGGAAAAGGGAATTATGCAGTATGATCAAATGAAATTTGCAGGATCTCTTGTGTGTTGATAAAACGTCTGCTCTTCTAATCCAGCAAAATAAAAACTGTGTTGTGTTCAAAATTCCATGAGCTTGGGTTTTATAATCATAAATCCATTGTATCACTGCATAGGCATGAGATTTGGTTAACCTTTTCCTTCTTCTGTAACAGAATCAGTCAAATGTTCCTGAATTTTCCATGGTAGTAATGCCATGCAAGCCCAGAAGAAGCAATGCAAATGTTTATCTCCCCTAGATAGAGATTCTCACAATTCCAGTCAAGGATGAGTCTGGGCTTTGTTTAGGAAAGGCACTATAGGAGCTTTAAATAACATGTATTCAGGTAGGCTGTATGGCAAAAAGCCAAGTTTTCAACTTATCTTCAGAAACCTCAATAAATGGGAGCTTTACTTTTAAAAGGGTTGAGCAGTAATCTCAAGTTCCAAGTAGCATCATCAGGGTGTTCTTGAAATATTAGAATTGCTTCTAGCTTTGGCAGGACATTTAGGTAATGATGAAGCCTCCTGTTTACACATTGAATGGTAACATTGGGTTTATTTTCATAGCCTTTAAATTCCTGGAGCCAGAGTGTGGCTATCTGATGGTCAAAAGGCTTATATGGTACTCTGAGGCTCCTTTTTCCTGAGATTTAGGATTTTTGCTTTCCTAGCTTGAGGTTAAAGTGGTTGGACACAATTATGAATTTCAATGTTAGCTCCTAAGATAACTCCCTACATGCCTATTTGCTAAGAATCCTGTTTATTTATTGCACTGAGCAGTGTTAATAGTTCCTTCTCCTCACTTTTACTAGCTCAGTAGCCCACAACAGCCTCCCAAGAGTAGTAGCACATCCTCTTTGTGCCTCTGCATGCACAGGACTTAAAGCTCCTGCCCTGTGACACAACAGACAGCAGTGGTTTGAATTCTCCCCTACTGAGTGTGTTACATGGTAGTCCTGGATACAACAGCAGACTGTGCCATTTTTTTTTTGTTGATGTCTTCTTAAAACTCAGGGGTATTTTTCCGTAAACAGGGATGCCTCCAATTATGGCAAGACAAGTGCAAATTGTTTTAGGTTAACTTAGCTTTTAGAAGTCTTCTCCCTCAAAAATGTGACAGATTATGGAGTCCAGTACCTGATCAGGCTGAATATCAGAAAAGGTTCTGCACCCAGAGGGTGGTCGGGCACTGGGACAGGCTCCCCAGGGCAGTGGTCACAGCATGAGCCTGCCAGAGTTCAAGAAACATTTGTACAATGCCCTCAGAAACATGGTCTGATTTTTGGGTGGTCCTTTGGGGACCCAGGAGGTAGAGTCAATGATCCTTGTTGTTCCCTTCCACATCAGGATATTCTATGGGTCAGTGATTCTATGATCATGAGAATGTAAAATGAAAAACCTAGCATATGGCAGGGTGGGAACTTGGTACAAAAATAGGTATTATTTTGCAGCAGTTCATGGGATTCTTGACTGGACTGGTTGCTGGGGGAGGGTGGGGTGGGGGGACACACAACCTGGTCTTCTGCTAGGGTGAACTATGCCACCATTTAGATGGAGTCGTTTGTGTTGTGGTGAGCTCTCCTCGGAATTTGACATCACCTGGTCTGGGTTTTCCCTACCTGTTCTCATTTGATTCAGGATTTTTTAAAGGGCTCTTGCATAACTGCTTCACTGTGATGAACAATGACTTGAAGATTACATAGGGTTTGGTTATTTGGCATTTTAGGACCAACTGCATCTCTACAGCAAGACCTGAAAAACACACCCTCTTCAGTCTTTGAAAATCTTCCTGGATCTTACTCAAAAGTAGGTGTTCATTTTTTTCTCCTCTCAGATACAAAAAGCCATTCTGGAGTGGACATTCAATGACATATTTTGTTTTCAGGGAGATGTTTAAAAATATTTGAAATCTATTGCCAGTAAATATTCATAATATTCCCTGTGGAAAATCTTGTTCCCAGAAATTGCCATAGGTGACATGGAAGTTCAGGAATGATAAATGTTTCTTTTTGCTGACGATTTCACATTTTCTTCTCGCTGCTGACATTTAGACAAAGTTTTCTGCTGACATTAGAAAAAAAGTTATTTTCCCTGTCCAGACGTTCCTGGCCAAAGCATCACTTTTGTGCTTGCTTTTACATTCTTAAGTTCCCAGTTGTCCTAAACGAATTCTTTTTTATTGATCTAATGATTACTAGGTTCAAATTCTCCCTGATTATTCTTTCATTTTATGCCTTATTTCTGTAGCTGCAGTAAGAAAGCTCAGCTGTTTCATTTGAACGCTTTCAGTAATCTTCCCTTGTGTTGAGCCACACAACAACTTTCACTTGACTTTAGGTTAGTTAATGACAGGTGGCTACACAGGTTCAAACAGAATTTTTCCCATCTGGTTTGCAATCCGAATTAGTGATACTTTCATTCACACACATTCTTGAAAGTGCACCTACACCGTGTGTTTGCACCTTTGTTTATGTGTTGTTTTACAGGAATATGGTTGTGATTTCTTCAGCGATCTTACATTAACAGGCTCCTCTGCTTCTCTGATCCCATCTAGCCTTGTCTGTTCTCTTGAGTTATGGTCCTGGTTTCTCTCTTAACGTCACACATAATTTTCCTTAGCTCTGTACACAGTCAACTCAGGTCAAAACTTAATGCCAATATTGCAGTGGCCACAAATTAATATCTTTTGAAATGCCCTTTCTTTTTAGAACTAACATGCAGTGCAAGCTTGATTAGTTCCAGACATGGAGATTTTTAAATGCTGCTAATTCAAAACTTTTGAATTTACTTTTGTAACACTCAGACAATTAAAAGCAGGCTGGAAAACAATGAAGAAATCTGGGACTTGTTATGACACCATTGTTGTTATAATGGTTCCGGTTGTTTGTATTTTAAAGTGAGAAAATTGAAAGTGATTCTGAACAAAACCAATGCTTGTGAATGCTAGGCTTTAAAACTTAGTTTCAATGCCTTTTTCTACCATGAAAAAAAAAATCCTAAAGAAAAAAAAAAAGGCAAAAATAAGTTCTTGAGTATCATTATCTGGCTGCCCATCAATAAGTATGCAAGAAGGGCACAAGTCTGCAATAACACAGGAAAGGGAAAGCCAGACACACAGGCCAAATCCTAGCAGATCTGAAAACTTAAACCAGTCTTGTTGCAAAAGCCAAAACACTGGGGAGAGGCAATGAAAACGACCTGCAGAGAAGCCTACTGCACCTTTGTAAGTGGGAAAGATTTGTTCCATCTATCGGTGCCAAGGGAGAGGGAAGAGATGACAGACAGGGTTTTGCAAGAAATGTTTGTACAGGGCCTTTCGATGCTCTTCTTGTTGTGTATTACTTAAAATGATAGGAACCTGTATATGACTGTTGACAGAAGCTAACCTCTTATGGTGGTAAGAGCAAGAAAAATACTTTGCTTGGGGTTAGGACCTTTATTCCTTAAAGAAAAGCCCCCACACAGACACCTGCTGGTTAGTGATCTGCAGGGTTTTGGATCCTTGGATCAGCACCTGTAACACAGCACTTTGCCCGTGGTGCCAGGTCCCCATTTCCATGCTTCCACTTTTAGAAATTCAGTTGCAGCGTGTAGCAGAGGACTAACTTTGCAGTAAGAGGACCACATTATATTTCCTGTCCTGTTGCTACAAACACTCCCTAATAGCCCTTAGGCTATGATAGAAGCCTAAGGGTGTATAGAAGGTGTAATACGTAAAGAGAGCACACTTGCTAAGAAAATTAAATATTAAAGATGCAGGGAAAATAACAGTCTCCTAATTTTTAGCCACACAGTCTCACAGTGCCACATACCATTCTGTTATAACACACTCTTCTGTTCTACCTTAACACATGCAAAAGAAATCATATTCTACTCCATCTTGTTTGTAGCCTTGAAACTTCAAATATCTGCAGGGTTCAAGACCCTGTTCATGTTGGAGGCTTAGTTGGAGGCAAACTAGAGCTGAAAGCATATACAGGATGTTGTGGGTATATTACAGAAAGAGACTCTTTTCACCACTCACAAAATTCCTTTTAATATAAAAATAATGAGAACTTCTAGCTGAAAAGTAGTCATCCAGACACTTCCTCATTTTGCTTTTCTGTTCATGCCACTCCCAGCGGTGCCCATAAGAATGAAGCAGTGAAAATTAGAGCTGGCTCAGCTTCATGGAAGTACAAAACTTGATGCACTGCATTTCAGTTATAAACTTGACACCTTGCATTAGGTGACAGAGAGGACTATATAAATAACAGGAAGTTTCCTGGTAAAGCAAGAAGCTGTTTTTATTTATTTATTTTTCAGAATCACCACACGGAGCTATGGTAGTTACAGAGCAGTGATGCTTTGCTCTTTTTCTTCTACTCATCTGACCCAGCACAACGGCCACACAGGCTTCCTGGTTTCAAAACACTAGTACCCAAGAATCTAAGCTTCTAAAAATACGTCTATTTTAGTTGCAGAAGGCAGATAAAAGGATGCAGTAATGTGTACTACATGTTCAGGCAAATGGCAGCGTTGGAGCCTTCTAAAACTGCACTTAGGCACATCCTTAAGTGACAGCGTAATCCCAAAGTCAGACAGGTACCACTGGGAATGTGCTTTCCTTCTCAACACAATTCTATATTGTTCAGCTGCAGGAGCACAGGAAGTTTAAGAATTAGGAGGCCATGGACTTTTCCTTATGCATCAGCAGTAACTTTTTTTCACAAGCAATTAGGCACTTGTCTGACAGCCTTAAAAGGAGATATTTTACAAAACAACCTGCAAAGAAGAGCATTAAAAATTACAGCTCCTGCCTTCCCAACGTTATTGATGATTCTAAGCTGGGCAGAGACATTACCAGAGTTGCAGAGAGAGCAAAAATGACTTCTGTGAATTTCCACATCTCGTTTCAGCACTATCCAGTGTCTTTGTTCAGCTTAAAGAAAATGGGGGGAAAAAGTGGAACCTGGCTACAATCCCTTCATGGGATGAACCTTCTCAAATTTTAGTGTAAAGAAGATGGATAGTGTTAGCAGAGCTCTATCATTTCATCTCCTAGGGTAACCCTGTGCAATCTGCTCCATTCTGGGAGAGTCTCTCCATTTGAAACTATTATATTTTTATTGGAATTTAAACATGAACATGTAGACTGGAAGTGGCCATACCCCAGAATATCTGAAGCGATGAAATTTTGGCATTTTGAAACTGGTTTATGTGCAAATTAGAGTGTGTGGGGAAAGTCTGTGAAATTTCCTGCTAAGCAGGCAAAGTGGAAAAAAAAATTGGAAATCCAAGTATACAAATTTCCTAACTGAAAGGTGCTCTGCAAGGATCAGAGCAGCACTTTTGAGAAAGTCACTGCCAGTCGGGGGTAAGCGGTAGTTCAGTCAACAGGAATCACACCAGCATCTGCCATGGCTTCTAGACTCCAGGCAGACTTGGGGAGCCCGGTGAGCCAGCTGGACGGGGAGCTGGAAACCCTGGGACCCTCGGCCCACGTCAGCCTGAATCAGCAGTGATCCTCCGCAGCCTCCTCCGTGGCAGGACGCCTGGCAAGCAGGCAGGTTTTGGCTTCAGCTGGGGTTGCAAGCTGACTGCTGTAGAGATGGAGGCCAAAACAAAGTCAAAGCCAGGGCTTCCAAGGCTTCCTTGCTTCTGGCTCTAGTAGGATCCCAAAAAACCCCCAGCCCCAGGACTGCTCATGTAGGAGGGCTGCTCTGGAGCTGTGGGCTCTCGGACAGAAACCTTACAGCAACGTGGCTGCAGTCCATTGGGACCGGGAGGGAGTACTTCAGGTTTGACAAATGTGTAGAAAAAAAATATTTATTTGTTTATTTGGAAATAAATACTAACTGACTAGCTGACCTCTGAACCAATGTTTCCATCCTGGCTGCAGGGATGTGAAGTATAAGAGGAAAGTAGAAATGACTCAGACAGAACAAAGATTGTATCGAAATTTCACAGAGTTGGTAAACTCCATAATATCCTAAGAGACATTTGTTTTCATGCCATCGATCCAATTTCTTTTAACTCTACAAAATATTTTTTTTTCTTTTCGTCTTGATTATCTCACTGAGGCCAAGACTGGGATTTTCTTTCTAAGAACTGGGTCAGAGCTAACTATGCATCCTGTGTCACCTGGAAGTGAACTAGTGGAAGGACAAGAGAGTAAGAACTTGCCAGTAACAGAAATGTCCCTGGGTCATTTTGCCACTGATGCAACTACCACTATAATTCATTTTTTCAATGTCATTGTTTGAAGGATGCAATGACAGCAGGTCTGCACTTTGACCTGGGAAGGGAATATAACCCGCAGTATGATTGTACTCCTGAACCTAAACTGCAGAGTAAGGTGGCACACCACACACCTTTATCCTTACCTGCAAAGGGTAAAACTGTATATCAAAAACATTAAGAAATATCACATTGAAATAAAGTGATTCCGTGATTTAAGACCCGGATCAATAAATCCGTATAAATAGAAAACAGGTGCCAAAACTGCATTCTTGTGGGGCTTGGCTGAAGGCTAACCCAATACTCTTAAGCAACCAGTATCAGTTTCTCTGAAGATACTATACTTGGGAACTTCCAATTTTGTACTTCTGTAAGAGGGAGAAATGTCTTCAGCAAACTGTTTGATCAGCCTGTGAAGCAGGAGTGATGCTTCTGGAAGCTCTCCCTAGTTGGTTGTGTAGCAGTGGAGGCAGATGCAAAGAAATTCCTGAATGTGGCCTCCATACGTTTATTGACTCATCTTCATTCCTTTTGTTCTGCACATGAACAAATATGAAACACTGCCCTTACTGCTTAGCAGAACAACTAACTGGTAGGCAAGAGGAAGTTCACATGCCTTCATAGTTCCTTTTTTGTTCCCTTTCCACAAGATGCATCATTTAAACACAGACCGAGCTCACTGTTTGATGCAGTGCTCTTTGACATGAACAGCACACTCTCTCCCTGTCTCCCCATGTGCCTACAAAACACAGTTGGTGAGAAAAATACTGTGGCTGCTTCTTACTGATTGCTGTACATTTTTGTGATAAAGTGGTTTGAGAGAGTATCACGATGAACTCCAGCTGACTGCTTTCAACCCAGCAATGTTCCACACAGCCAGGCACTAACCCTTGAAGCATTTCCTTCTTTCCTTCAGCTCTGCAGTGGGGAACGCTGACTGGTTATCTGTACATCCTGAGTGCTTCTCTGTACTTCTTTAAAGCAAGACAAAGAGGCATTCAATAGGAATTCACTTGCATTATATAGTTTCTACTCCTGTTTTTGCCATTATCACATATCAGCTCTGGTTTTGTTCCCCAGCCAAGTTCTTCTCATATTTTCCAGATCATTCAAGTGCCTGCATCCAGTGCCCTGACAAGGTTTAATGAACAAGTCACTATTACTCTGTAAGCAAGCAATTATTTTTGATTCATCTCCTTTCAGGTCTGTAAGGGAAACAGTGAATTAAAGAAACTAATGGAAACAAGTTTTTGCTGCCACTGCCACGTGCTGGCTGTGATCCAAACTGTGCCTAACATCTGCAGGAGTCATGAGCATGAAATGAAGGTGGGCGAAGGCTTTTCTGTAAAATGATTAACTGTGTTGGTCCACTTTTACTCTGCTCATGGAAAGAAGTCAGACAGTTCTTGCAGAAGAGCTAAACTCAAAAATATTCCTACTCAGCCCGCAACAGGGAACCAGGATTTCCTCAGCCACAGTTAACTCATCCAACGTTTCCCTCCTTCTCCCAAACATAAGAAGTTCACTGACAAGGGTGTGTTTGGGAGTCTGGCACAGATAATTGTTGCCATCTGAAGTAGCTCACATCAGGATTAGGTCTTGATGAAGACTGGGGCACCTAAGTCTATTTATTTCAAGGCTATCTTCTTTTACACTTTCATTGGCCTGGAGTACCTCCAGATATGAAATTGCTGCGTGCCAATGTCCTATCCCTGTCAACCTTCAGGAGAAAACGTCTTTGTCCTTTTGGCAAGAAAAAAAAAACAAACAGCAGAAACTGGTAGTTTCCCAACAAGTTCCGACTGAATAACATCTTTTCTTTTTTCTTTTTTTGGTTCCCTTCTCAGATAAAGCTTTTGTCATCTCTCTGACATCTCAGCCTACAAGCATTGCTTTGTTTTCCCTGTATCAACAGCTCTTGGTCTTGCACTGGTGTATTGAAGCACGTGATCTAACAGCCAGTATCTCCGAAATGAAATACCCAGTTGCCTCGGAGAGCAGAGGGAAGTAACATGCACTGTAACCTGTAGGCAGCTCCAGTGTCTAATAGGTGCTCTTTGGTCTTCTCTTATCTCGGGATGACAGAGTAGAACTAGGATCCCAAGTCTCCTGAGTGTGTCTGAGTTAAATGCCAAAAGCAAATAGCATGATATCTTCCTCCATGTCAACAGCTTCTGAGAAGACTAAGATTGTTTGTTTTCTTCTTCTCTTCTGGTTAGAAAATTGCCTTAAAATAACTAGTCTTTTCAAAAGGGGCCTTTTTTGTTTGTTTGTTTTGTTTTCATGTCAGTAAAATATCTGTACTTGATGGGAGTGAGTAGAATTTAACAGAAACCCTGCAGTGCCCCTGTCTTTAATGGTTTTATAACTGAAAGTGGAATAAAAGTCACTTTTTTACATTCTTACGATGCCAGGAGATAATCCTTGTGTTTTGGATCTGGAATCCAACACCATAACAGAACATGAAGTGAATTTATCACTGTCCTGCTTCTACAGTATTACAACCACCACTTCTGCAGCATTACAACCACCATCCCTGTGCTCCTGATGACTAAGATGTCAAAAGAAATGCTGATGCATCTTCTCATACGGTATTCCTGTTAGAGCTCCTTGTCACTGTGATTACTTGCGTTTGAGTTTCTTTTCCTTCTCTTTTTTTTTTCTCTCTCTTTTTTTTTTTTTTTAAATTTCCTCTCTAGCTGATGCTAACACAAATGTCTAATATTTATGCTGATGGTGAAGTTTAAATCTGATTTTTGCTTATGTCGCATTTCTTCAGGCAAGTTTTTATTAGAAAATGAGTCAGCATTTTCAAAAATTACAGTCTTGATCCTCAAATGCTTAACTTTATGGGAATAGTTTTATACCTAAAGCCAAAGACTTCTGAAGCTTGAGCCTGGATTAGCAGGGATTAGAGCACCTGAGATACTGATGTGAGTTTGCAACTTTGATTTCACCCTAACAAAGTCTCCTGTATTGTCTGTACATGTGAATGAGCTGATAACAGACGGGCTGATACAACACAAATTTAAACACGTTTCTGTTGTCTGACACAATTTGAGTTGGACTTTCATTAAAACTGAATTAGTATATTCTCTCTAATATTTTAATTTCAGAAGAGTACAGTGAGGGCTGGCTGAGCTGGGCAAGGAAATGTTCCCTCTGCTACAGGCAAATATGAAATGCAGGCAGCTGGATTCTGAGTCCTCCAGCATGCGTCTTTTCTAGCCCTCTGCAGAGCCTGACCTGAAGATGAGAAACAAGCCTAAGTCCTAAGCTTTATCGCATTCTTCCTTCTTATTTTGGCATTCATTTCTATTTGCATTACAAGTCTGTGATTTCATTATCATTAAGAGGCCTTTATCGCACAGAACTGTGATCACAGCTCCAAGCAGCATTGCTTGTGTTGAGCTTGTATAAACCACCATATCTTACCGCACCTCTTGGCAAGCTGTGCCTTCCACTTTCTGCCTGGAAGTACCTCACGGTATCGCCTGCTTCAGGTCTGAGGGCAGGAGTCAGTGCAAGTATTCCTCTGCACTGACTGTAATGGAGGAAAAATAACAGTGCAGCGACTTTCTAGGAAGGGTTTTGTGTTGTTTTTTGTATTTTTGTTTTTTAAATGAAAACAGAGCCTATTGACTGGAAATGATCCGATTGTGATTCTAGACATTGCCAGGTCTCTTGGCAGTGTCAGCTGCCAGCTTTCCTTTCCTGTTTCTTTTTTTTTTTTTTTTTTTTTTTTCCCCCCCTCTGATAACCTATGTAAACAATCAGTAGTACACATCAGAAGGTTTTTCTTAGGCTTACGTAGGACCTGCAGCATAAAGCACACACACGAGACGGGATGGCGAAATCTATTCCATCAAGAGATATGGCTTGTTCTGTCATAGGGTAAATTCACATTTGTATGATGGTAAAACAGCATGATGGTAATGGAATGATTTGCAGTTCGGGGAAAGAGATGCTGAGGCCAGGGTCAGATTACAGCAAGCCTCTGCCCAAGGCACAGCGTGACATGAAGCTTGCGTGGTTCTGGCTTTTCACGGCCATCCTACAGTTCATTCCCATTTCCCATCACAGGCTGACGGAGGCAAAGAGGCCTTAGCAATTACTCCAAAAGCCAAGGTTTTAGTGGGTTTAGTTTAACAGGGTCTTCACATTTTTCTTGTCTTGGCACAGTCACTTCATAAGGTTGTCAGTGAGCCCTGAGTTTCTGAACATCTCTCTTTGAACCTCATGATGCCGATCAGCGTTACTCACAGCTATTGTTCTGGACTGCACACTCAGGCACCTGTATGGGCATAAATATTTCTTCAGGGGGACTTATTTTGAAATGAAAACTGAGACCATGATAAAATCAAATAATCTTCAGGATGTCTTGGTCCAAAACTATTCAAAGAACTGATACATATACTGCCAGGTAGCTCTTTTCACCTTCTCATCTTAAATCCTCCATCACTTTCTACACACACTCCTAACTTGGTTGTAGTACTTTGAAGTCTTTGTGCTTGCCAGACTATCTATTTGGAGCAGGGAAGAAATGTGATGTGAAAAGACGGAATTGACTGCAGAACCTAATGGTGAAAAACAGAAAATAAAAAGAAAAAAAGGTAAAAATACAGGCAAGAGGAGACTCCAAATCCTTTCCTTCTAAAATGAAATCTCAGGAGTCAGAGGACAGTGAAACTTAGGGCCACGAGCTGGCTATTTAGGCCTTCCACACTGGAAGCTCTGGTCTGACGGGGTCCATGACAATCCTGGAACTTTCTGGGTTTGATCACTGAAGGATGTCACTGACTTTGGAGAGTGTGAAAAAACAACACATTGTATTGCATTTTTTGTTTTCTCATCCAATGTCCATAACTTAATTATGTCTATCAGAGTAATTTGTTTAATTACCATTCTTTCTGTCTTTGGAAGAGGTACCTTTAGCATGCTTAGACAGTGAGTGGAGCATGTGCCAGCTGTGGAGCACGAACCTCGGCACAATAACACACGAACCAGGCGCAGGCACTGAGCTCTGCTCTCTGGGGACAGCGACAGGACCCAAGGGAACGGCATGGAGCTGGGACAGGGGAGGGTCAGGCTGGGTGTGAGGGAAAGGTTCTGCACCCAGAGGGTGGTCGGGCACTGGGACAGGCTCCCCAGGGCAGTTGTCATGGCACCAAGCCAGTCAAAGTTAAAAGGACACTTGGAGAACATTCTTAGAAATACTGTCTGATTTTTGAGTGGTCCTGTGTGGAGCCAGGAGTTGGACTTGATGATCCTCGTGGGTCCCTTCCAACTCAGGATATTCTGATTCACATCAAAAATAAAAAGGTCATAAATGTAACTGGTTTCTTAGAGACACTGACCTGGTGAATATCCTTGATATTAAAGGAATTACAAATGATACTCTCAAATGAACCCCTGGCTCAAGCAGCTAATCCTTCATTATCTTGGGCATTATTTACACAGAAGTGAACAATAGCATTTTGACTTAGACGGAAGTTCATTAGTATCCAGATAATTCTCACTTGCTGAGTTATTAAGCAGAAAAATAGGTTGCATTACTGAATGTCATTTTCCAGCATATTTGACACCGTGAGGTCAGTCAGACTGCAAGGTGAGGAAATGGCAAAGTGATAAGTCACAAGACACAGACAAAATGTACTTTCCCTAAACTGAGAAAGCAGTGTGTAAGTCCTCCACTACTTCATCCTCCCTACAGCTCAGTATTGTAGGCTGGAAAGCAGAGGCATAAAGAAAAGGCTTGAGAACCTAAAAGCACCTAAAAGGTGTTCTTCTGTCTGAGGAGCTTTGGAAACACTTCACCCACTAGCTGCAGAGCACACCTACTTTGCATCTGACAGTAGGCAGCAGGTCCCCATGTAAAGGTTTTGCCCACACAGCCATGCTGCCCCATATTGAAGTCCACCTTTTCCTGTCCACTCTATCTTTGTAGGGAATTGTAAAGCCAAATTATCCATGTGTACACCTTCACTCCTATTTTAAAACCTAGCAAGTGGTAAGACTTGTACTGTTTGTTCTCAATGGCCTGCTCTGCTCGATAAGGTAAGCACAAGGAAAAGTCACTAAAAGCTGGGCTGTTTTCATTTCATTTCTTCAGACTGACTCATACTCTCCAATCCCTTGTCCTCAGGGAAGATACAAGGAAATGATGTAATTCTTTTTTTTTTTTCTTCTTCTTTTTTTCATGCTTTGGACTTTTTCTTTTGGCATCAACTGCACTGGGCCTGTTTTCTAATGAATCTGTATGGATTATGCTACAGTAAAAGCCTGCCCGTCCGTCTCTATGTACTCACCTGCAGTAGGGTGCATAATGCTTGAGGATAAGAAGCACTGATTTCAATGACTTATCAGGGCACCCATTAACAATTGCTCAGGGTTTCTGCAAGCTTTCTTTAGAGATAAAATTTAGAACGACTGACATTTCTTTGAGACATGGAGTTGTTGCTAAGTCCTGCAACACCAAATGCATTGCAGACCAGACATGGAAGGGAAGATATTTTACATTTTTGTGCTACATTGAGAGAAGAAAATCCTAGGGGATGTTCAAAATCTGGATGCAGTTTTTATGAACAGGTCATGATCTTTCATCAGACTAAACTGAGATCTTCTATCTGGACACTCCTGTGGACCACTTCCAGTACAGATTAAAAACTAAATCTGTATTGTCTGACTATGAGGAAAGTTCTGGTTGGTAAAAAATGAGGTGGCATGCTTTACAACAATGTCTTCTGATCAGGAAACAAATTCACTTTTGTTGTTCTAGGACTAGAACAACAAAGAGAGAGGAGGTGTGCTGAGGTAGAGAAAGTTCAGGAGGTGGAAAATGTGGCGTTGAGTCCTCTCAGGCTCAGAAAGGAGCCGAGTATGGGTGTCTCTGTAAGTTTCCTAAACGAGAATGACATTTCGAGGCAGAAGTGCAAAACGACATTCCAGAAGCAGGATTTAATTAGCGTGTGGCCTGCCAGGAGTTTGGAGCCACAACTGCCTGACAACATCTTAGCTCCCCAGGAAGCAGCATCTCAGAGCTCTCTGGGCAAATTTCGCCTCTGGTCTGGGGATAGGAAAATTCCAGTTTGGGACACTATTCTCCAAACTTTATTGGCAGGAAAATGGACCAAATTGGACATTTCACAAAAATGGATGGCAGCAATTCCTACTTCTATCTTTTACAAGGAAAAAATCTCTCCTGCTGCTGTCACTTGTATGAAAATTGGCCCTTCTGGCAGCCCAGGTGTGGTTGCACTGAAGCTGGTGTTATCAGCTGGGCCTCGATGGCAGTGAGCAGCAGGTTAACAAATGCAGCTCTGAACATGTGCAAATGCAAACCCATGGGTTCCAAAAGAGCGTCTGGGTTAAAATAACATAGCTGTTATTGAGCTCAGGCACCTCCATGGCAGCTGAGCATTTTTGCCTGGATTTACCACAGTGCCCATGGTTTTACGAGCCATCATTCCCTTTTGCAGCCAGCAAAGCGACCTTGAAGGCAGGAAGGCAGGCTGGGAGTATAATCAGCAGTGTAAATGTGGGTGCCCTCTACTAATAGAAGCTGAGGTGGAGCTCTAACAACACCTCCTTTGAACATTAGGGCAGAATTGCTATTTTAAGTGACCAAATCCCTTTATGGATCAGACCCCAGTGAAAGAAATTCAAGAGTATTACAGCTGAGCCAATAGAGCACAACACTTGAGGAATTCTCTTTTTTAGCAGTCAAGTGCTTTTACACCATTCACTTTCTATTGGCTTTCCGGAAATGTACTCCTGAAAATGTGCCTGATCATTACTTGAGAGCAAATGCAAAAATCATATACACAATAATTAAGAGAAACTAGATTTTATGCTTGTAAAAGCAGCCATGCTAGAAATTTGCCTGAGTTACGGCAATCCAAAAAGGGAACAGAAATTACACAGATGAATGTGGTTGCTCAAAATCAAAACATTCAGTGCAAAAAGACAGCAGTAGTAAACAAAATTTGCATCAACGTTTTAAGAGTAAAGTAATAAGGATTCCTTTAAATAAGATAGAATTTGAAAAGGTAAATTAATGTGTTAATCACTTGCTTGTGCTTTTTGAAGCATTAATATTCCTTTTCTTGGGTGGGAAACCTAGAATAGTAACAACCTGAGAGACATGAAAATCATTGACAAAGTCAGAAGAGAGACATGAAAATCATTGACAAAGACAGAATTAGCATTTGGGAGTTCTGACTTCCGATCTCATGAGTAATATGTTGATGTAGTAGATCGTGTCTGCATTTCTAATGTTTCTTTTAATAAACCCTGGTAGAGAGCAATAAGAACAAATGAAAGTTGATTACTTTTTTTTTAGACCAGATCTGATACAATCAAGATTTTGACTGATACCTGGGGATAACTTTTTCCTTGACAAGTTTAGAAAGAGAAGACTTTGCCTTTCATGGAGCTCTAAAATGCAGAGCTTGCTTTTCAAGATTAAGTATCAAACCAAGTGAGTTGGAATGCAAATGCTCTGTTTTGTTGAGACCCTGACATATATTTATGTGCTGTACTCATTGCTCAAAATATAAGCAAAAACAGAAGTTCATGATAAAAGCAAAGATGAATCAGAAAGGTTGATCTTGGCAGAAAAATCAAACTTAACGTTGGTGAGTTTTAAATACCAGGTACTTAACTGTCCCAAGTACCACATTTTAAGTTACTAAATCTGTGTCCTTTTCCACACAGTCTGCCTGAACTACAGTAACAGGGAAAGCTGGTTAGCTAGGGGAAGTGATCAGTATTATTGTCTTTTTTTTTTTTTTTTTTTTTTTTTTTTTTTTTTTTTTTCCAGAAGAGAAGGGATTTACTCACTTATTTTAATATCCAGTATTTGAGTGAATGAATTTTCAAGCACATTGCCCTAAATGAAACTTACATGATTCTAGGCTTTTTTTTTTTTTTCACCCTTTCTGCATTCTCATGAAGTTCTGCATGGAGCAGTGCTGCCTTTGATCACAGACAGTAAGTCTCTTTTCCTGGTTTGGCAAAAACATCACTTTCTCTTTTTTGGAGGTTTGGAGTAATGCTTCCTCAATTTACATTGCAGTTATTTCATCACACAGCTTGGAAAACAGTTTTTCATTTTGCTTATGTGGGGACCACAGTTATTACCACTTGATAAAATAAAATCTACTCTTCTGAGTTGCATGTAAAGTATATATGTAAGAATTTATCCACTTGCAGAGTGATTCAGTGTAGTTGGCTTTTGTCTTGCACCATTAAACATAGAGAACTTACTTACTAGAGGTTGCTGGCTAGAAACATATACAAGGAGGTATACCAGCATTATCATGCAAAATTATTGGGTTTATGTACAACAGAAAAATATGCAGTATCTTCCCCAAACCACACATATATACATAGTTTTATGTACATTCGCATTTGGGTTCAGAGTAGTAGTGCAGTTTTGACAGAAATCCCTCATCACCCCCATTTTTTGCTCACTGGTTCAATTCACAGAGCAGCTCAGGCTCCCTTCAGAGGCAGCCAACCCTGCAGCTCTGCCTGGTGCATGGGAAATGTACCCCAAACTCCAGTGGGGATGTAAGAGCCCAAACCAGCCAGTGGGCCTTTGGACAGCTTTAAACCACTTGTATGGTGAGAACAGCCAGCCCAAGGGATCGAGTCAAAGGTGGCCTGAAGTTCAAACCCTCAAGGTGCTAGTAACAAACATGCTGATTCTTGGCACTAACTACATCAGTATGGTGATCTGCTATGATGAATTACTCATTGATATAGACAAAGCCATGAGACATAATCAAAAAAGAAAATAAATCCTGAGAATCATAACATAGGTTTTTGCACAATAATTTAAGACTTCTTTCTGTATGTTTGTTTTTCTGCAGCCCTTGCTATCACCTCTTCCTACATCATAAAAGGTACAGCTAAAGTTTTACAGCTGAAGCAAGATACCTTTACTTTAAATAAACTTACAGTTCAGATGGGAAACTCCTGAAATGCTAAATTCAAAACTATGATATTAATTTTGTTCTATTACACATAACCTGAGCAGATGACATAACAAAGTAAACACTATCCCACTCTTAAGCTAATACCCAATGCAGCATTTCTGATGATGGACACATGGTGATGGTCTAATTTGACAACTGCTAAAGCATCTGAAAGTTCTTTCAAAATTATGACACACCAACTTGCTAGCAAAAATTGCATAGGAAAAAAAAAAAAAAAAAAAAAAAAGTCAGTTTCATTCCCAAGCAATATTCTCTTTTGCATGTCTACCAAGTTATTCCTAACTTCTTGCAGATACTTAGAGTGGAACTGTTGGTGCTGAAGACCCTGTGTTCACTCTCGTTTGTGTTTCATGGATTTTACTTTAAAGCAGCTAGAGCTGGACCCATGGACTGAAAGGCCATGACCAATGTGGGGACATCCTGGGAGATCCTTCCAGTTTAGTTGCTTCGTAACAAAATTCAGTTCTTGTGCTCTCAGCCTATTCTTCCTTCTATACAAGCACAGCAAATAGGGTCAGCTGGGAGATTACCAAAACACTACTGCACATGCTTCCTCTGAGCTCCTGGGTGCCCCTCTTATGTGTCCCATGACACAGCCAGGCACAGCGTGATAAAAATCCAGCCACACAGCTTTGATTTGAGCTACTAGTGGCACCCCGATTTTTACACTGCCATATATTCTCTCTGCAGATTTAATGAAGTACAAAGGAAAGGAGAAATGGCTTTGTTTTGGGTAGCTTTGTTTTCTCCCCCAGTTATTCTGAGCAACAGAAAGACACGCCAGCCTCCTGACTTGCAGAGCTCCTACCTACTTCTCTCTGAAACTAAGGATGAGGATGTGAACCCCTGTTTGCAGTGCCTCTATAAGTCTGTTAGGGGACCTGACGCCTTCCAGCTTGTCTGTATTTCACAGCAACATTTGTGAAAATGGGGGACTAAAATAACCCTGTCTCTGTGTCACAGGGGCGGTGAGATCAACATTAGTAAAGTAATAATTAGTTTTCTCAATTCTTGCCATCTCAGATATATATTCTTTGATAAAGCATGTTAAGTGTCAAATGTGACAATTATGATCTATTTTTGCCACCACTTTCGCAGATTAGCATATTTTTCTTTTGATTTTCTCCCCCCTCCCTTTAGCTTGCTCCCCCATTCCCATTTAATTCTCCCTCCTCCTTCTCTTTCCCCCCTTTCTTGTTTTGTCTCTCCCAGGTTCTTTCATTGTCACATTGTGCCCCTTCAAATGCAGCACACATTTTGTCAATGGAGCCTCTGTAGTGGCTGGAAACCGAGAAGACCCTGTCCTGCAGACTGCCAGGCAGCAGGGGACCAGAGTTTTCTCAGTTTCCAGCTGCTTTTGAAGCAGCACTGATTGGTTTCCCTCGCTGCTGCAGAAAAGGCTGGCACACGGGAGCAACAAATTCAGCATGTCCTTCTGGCCTATTTTCAACAGATCCGCCAGTGCCAGAACAGAGACTGGGAGCAATTTGATGCTGCCTGCTCAGCTATCCCTCTCTCCTTACCGAAGCAACAGCCTCTCCCTTTGCCTTTCTACCCCCTTTTCTCATTTTTTTTTCTTCCTCTCCATCTACAGTTTCGCTCTGCCACATCTCTCTGCAGCTCACTTCTCCAGCTACAGTTTCTCTAGGACCTTACAGATGATGTTTTTCTCTTGTGCTGCTCCTGCAGCAGCATTTAGGCAGCTGATGAACCGGCCGGGTTGTGCAGCTCTGTGAGGTCGTGCGCAGCCATTAACACAGCCGCAGTGGCTTAAAAGGTGCAAGTGAAATGGAGTAATGTCAGCTTCTTTTGTAATCAGCATAAAGGACAAAACAAAAGTTTACTAAGTTGATTAAAGCAAGACAACCCTTTCAATAGTCCTTTTCAGAGGATTTCTATAACTACGAAAAGTAAAACTATAAACAATGGGGGGAAATATATTTAAATATTAAAAGCCTTGAATATATTTTTCTCCCTCCTGAAGTTTTAAGAATCCCCGATATGCTGGGGAACTCCCTGTATTATAAGCTTTGGAAATACTGCTGCAAAGACTTATTCAATCCGTCAAATTCAAGAGGCTAAAATACAATGCTCTAAGTGGGGAGAGCAAGCAGTGAGAAGGGATGGAGGACAAAAGCACCAGAAGTCCACAGTAATTGTATGTATGCCCTAGGCCTGCTGCAAATCACTAAAATATTGCTTCGTAAAGCTGCGTAATTATATTTCGTGAATCCATTATTTCCTAATGGTCATTTATCCAGCCATTAGGCATTGGAAGTTTCTTGCAGACAGTAATGCAGAGGCAATTCAGGGACAAGATTTGGAAGAAGATAGGTTAGCAGATTTGTAAGTGAGTTCAAGGCAGATATATAAGAAACACTATCTAAGTGGGTTGGGAGCAAAAATCAGGCCAAGGCTCCACCAGGCAGTAAATCCAAAGTTACAGGAGTTAATCCCAGATCAAAAATGTCAGCATCTCTTGGTGCAATGCACTTAACTGGTACAGCTTGCAGCACTGGATTAAATTTGTTCAAAAAGGTAAAAAGTTGCCCCTGTGCACTTCAGGTTTGATTAAGCATCGCCTTTTCTCCCATAGCTCTCACTGAGGCTGCATAACGTATAAAGGTGGCATAAACACTGCATTATGTGCCCTGGCTAACTCAGCAGGCACCTCTTTGTGCCTGATCTGGATTGAGTTTACACTGCCCTGCGCTCTGGCAACTCACAGAACTGGTCTTTATAAAAACACTACCTGCAGCCTCGAAGATAAAGGATTACGTTGGTGAAATAAAGAGGCAACATAAAATAAAAAAAATGTTATTTTGGCCTAGATATTCCCAATGGCTTGTTTCCTAGTTAGCTACCTAAACAAAAAGTTTGCAAGCTCTGGATGCTACATGGTTTCAGCATTTGACACCTAAGCTGTAGCACCTAACTGTGTTCCCACCAGATCAGGCCCTATATAAATTAATTTCATCTAGGCAATTAAGAATAAACTGAACCTTCTTGTTCACACAATGACAGTTTTACGAAATAGAAGTTGAAAATATGGCTCATGCAGGGCACCGTGTCTTTTTCATATGCCACAGTATGGTGGAGGAGGAAGGAGTATTTCACCAGCTTCCTCATCAAAGAGCACAGTTTAGCAGGAACGTGCCATAAATAAGAGCACCAATGTGATCGTTCAATTGTTTGTTTGGTGAAAGCTTTATTTTTTTATATTAAAAGTTATTTCATTAGGTCAGAGGGTATCCATTCTTGTGGTTTCTCAATCTCAGTGCTGTGATTTAAAAAACCCTTCTTTTTGTTCTGATCCCACCCCGAGGACTGCCTTGCTGCAGTGCGAACTAGCGCGGTTCAGCTCAGTGCTGAAGAGCTCGGGGTAAGTGCCCTCAAATTACAAACACACAGCCGAGCCCCGTGGCGTTTTCCAAGGGAACAGAGCGAACGCTGCACCACGTTCCCCCGCGGGCTCCAGAACCAGCTCTGCTGCTCTGGCAGCGGGGTGTCCTGGTGCCAGGGAGGCCGAGGAGGTGGGGTTGGAAGGCGTGTGGGTGCAGCTACCTGGAGGTCCCCGGCCCCGCGTTATGTTTCAGGCAGGGTGAGTGCATCCAAGAGTGCTTTCAAATGTGACACGCACCCAAGAGGCTTAATGAAATAATGCCCAGAGTGGAGCTTAGTAAAATATGAAAACAACTGAGGAGAGGACCTAACGAGATCGGGTTTGCTTGTGCCAAAACCACTAATTATCAGATGAAATGTCAAAGATTATGTATGTGGTAGCGCTGTGACAGATACTGCAGCTATGTGAGGCAGAGTACAGCAGTCCTTAGCGAATTCTCGCTCATACAGCATGGTTTCTAGTTATTTGGCAGTAAGCCTCACTTAACAAATACTCTGGGTCTAGCTCCACCTGCCCTCTTCACAGCTTTCCAGGGCTGCTGCTGCCCATGCCTCTTACCCTATGCTGGCACTGTTGCCTGCTTTAATACTACTGACGCTGAGACCAAAATGGCTGAATACTGCTGAGTTTGTCACAAGCAATGCAGGCATCTTAGCTCCAAGCTCCATTGCTCCACCGCTTCCATTTTGATCCAGTGCAGGGACATCGGACTCAGCCCTGCAGCAAACCAGCCCAGGCTGAGGAGAGGAGCTGGGCTTTACTTCTGGGCCTCTGCACTGAGTCTCAGCATGCAGCAAGGAGCCCCACGTCCCCTCCCAGGAGCCACAGGCTCAGGAAAACACTGAGAGAGGGGCCGGCAGGATCCTACAGTTCCAGTTGGTGTGTGACACTGGTATTACCGGAGCAGCCCTTTTTAGCAGAAGAAATGAGTTACTCACTAGCTGTTGCTCGGGCTGAAGAGATGCTAAAACTCCTCGTTTGGTTTCAGCATCAGAGTGTAGCGGCCCTGTTTCGAGGAGCTGCCTGGTTTACCCCAGCTCAGGGCTCTCTGCACCTTGCCCCAGCACGTGGCATAACCCCGGTGAAAGATGTGGGCAGAGGCAAGTTGGGGAAGGTGGGGGCGATCATCCGGCCGCTGTTACAGAATAATATATCCAAGTGCTTAACGTTTACTGTCAAAGCCTTCCCCATTCAGCTATCTTTTACACAGGACTTTGTAAAAAGGGAAAGGGGAAATGTGGAGAGCCAGGCACCCTTTTAGAGCTGCTACGTCAATTACAGACACAATGATCCCCAGGTCTGAGCTTATTGGTGACAGTTTTTCTTCACTTCAATTTGTGTTACGGCCTGAAATCACAAAGCTGTGATCCCCGAGAACCGCCTTTGTAATGCAGAGCAACTTTCGTTGTGCCCCTTTGTTCCGAATGTGACGGAGCATTGTGGTGCCTGTGTCCGGGGAGCAGGTTCGCTTTATTGTTCTTGTAAATATGTACTGCTGGGCGCAGCGCCGGGGAAGGCATTGAGTTTGTGCATGACTGACGCCGACCCGGACAACTGCTCTGACCCCCAGCAGATGGTGGTGCAGGGACTGCAATGATCTGGAAGTAATAGCATGTGCCAGTTCTTTTTGTTCGGAACAGACAGCCAGACCCTGCGTTTCCCTCCCCTGTGCAGCAACAGCTGTATATACAGTACAAGCTGGCAAAACCCTAACTGTCGCTGGGGTGTTCCTCCCCTGCCATTAATCGTAAAACCTTGGGCGCTGGGGCTCCATCAAGATTAAGCGCTGCAGGAGCACCACATGGCTCTCCCCAACGTTCATAACATCGTGCGCATCGGGGCATAATTCAGCGGCTATCCTAGGGAGAAAAAAAAAAAAAAAAAAAAAAGGAATAATAGTTAAAAACATCCACCACCCCCAGTATTGGACTTGGTAGTGGTGGATTTCCTGTTTTTTTAACCTCTACCCGGAAAAAGCCAGGGGACAGGAGTCAATATGCACTGAGATTTTTAACTTTCAGACTACAATGCTATAGCTTTATTCAGTTTTCATTGTTGTTTTTATTTATCAGGAATCAAAATAAGTGTTTGTTTTGAAAAAAAAAAAAAAGGTATAAAATGGGTGAAAGTCCACAAGTGATGTTTTTTTCCAAGGCCAGGGGAGATTTATTGCCTCAGAATGATAGCAGGGCAGTTGGCATTTGTTTTTCTAAGTGAGAGGCCAGATTTTTTATAATTTATTGTATGTGGGACATCTCACCAGAGGTCAAAAATGACAAGTAAGAATAACAGCTTGTTCAAAATGGGAGTTAATAATCACTCACTGTATGTTTGGTCTGTTGTTCCGATGGCCATAAAATTGTCCCGACAATCCGGTAGGGAATTTCCTTGGGGTAGAAAGCAGAGAGAGAATAACTGCTCCCTGCCACTCCTCTCTCAGACCAAGCCAAGACGGCTATCAGAGAAAGGGTCTGGAACACAGCTGCTCTCTAAATATTGTATTTCTGGCTGCGCTAATGCTTCTGCGAGGCTTTCAGCAGGCAGGTCACAGACAGGCAGACTCGCAGTGCTTGAAATGAGGTACAAAAGTACAACAGAAGTACTGGGAAAGAAATGGATTTCTTTTTCCAGAAAACGTCCTCACAGTCTATTCCCCGTACTGTAGCAAAATAAACATCTCTGGAAGGTTTCACACAAAAAAACATAAGCCTACGAGCCTGTGTTCTAGCTGTCAGGCCAGTCCTCTGAGATAACAGACATTTTATGCTGTTTAATTCAAGGCAATCTCCCTCATTCTGTGTGAGCAAAACCTCTTCTGGGTTCTCCTGGTTTGCAGCATCGTGACATAGCTGTCAGGTTACACTCAGCCTCTGCTGCTGGGCTCTTGGCCGGGATGTCTATTTCCCATTGCCTCTCAGTAGAAATTTCATCCTAGATTCGAGGAAAGACCTGGTAAAGTTTGCTGAAACCAGCCTCGGTTTGGACAAAACACCCTTTTCTGAAGAGAAACCAATGGTAGAAAATTCCCGTTCACCTCCAGTGCAAAACCTCCTGTGCATAAATTGATGAATTGTGCTGCGTCTGGCAAAATAAGAATAAAAAAACTTTTTCGCAGGTCAAAACTGGGAAAGGAGAATACATAGCTGAAAGGCATACAAGGTAAAGGAAATTCAGAAGTGAAAACTTTTCTGTGTGAATCTGTAGCTCTGATCTTGAAGGCTAAGTACCTGGAAAGCTGCTTGAGAACAACAGCATCTCTTGTTCATCACCTATTGGGCTTGGGTTAAGGAAAAATTGTTTGAATTTCTCTTTACGCGACTTTTAAGGAAAAATATTGTTTGGTCTGAATTTCTTCCAGTTTCCTGATCTTGTTCCTAGTCAAACTGCCCCAAATGACAAACACTTAGGCAGAAGTAGCTTTACTTTCTTGACTAATCCCATTAGCTTTAATGAGTCTAATCGCGTGAGTAAAATTATGCATGTGCATAGCTCTTGGCAAGGTCAGTGCCAGTAATGAGCAGAAAAACAAACTGATAATGAAGCCATGAGTAATAAGAACGGCCGTCTAGCTGGATTTCTAGAAACTTATGTAGCTACAACAGTAAGAACAAAATACCCTTGGTTATGATCAAAGAAGTGATAGCGACTTCTGAACCAAGACTGCCAATAAATAGCATTCAGAAATTCTTTAAATAGCATCAATGGCATGGCTGCAGTTACCTCCTAGCAGCCGTAAGCTCATTACCTTGCTTCTGACTTATCTGTTCATCCATTCAGTTATACAAAGCTCATCAATATGATATCCAAGCACTAATGAACTTTAGCATTAAAAGGTCACTTTTAATCCACTAAAAGGAAAAAAAAGAAATGAAAAGGTTATCTTATTCACAAGTGTCAGCCACCCTGGATCTGCGCAATGAAATGTTCTCAGGCAATTTGTACGGAGTTTATTTTCATCACTTACTCCCAGAAACAGGCTGGGGAGGAGAGGGGATTACAGAGAAAGGGCTACAGCACAGCAGAGGATCAGACTGGTGTTCTGGGGGAGACTGGCATGGAAGTTAGACTATGTTCACAACAGCTAAAATTTGTGTGACTGTTCTTGACAAAAGAAATCATCTAAATGGATCCAAGATAGCAGTACAACAAGAGAATTATTTTTTTAGGATTACATGTTCTTTGACCACATGTTTAGAATACTTTAAAAATCTTCTCCTTCAGGAATGTATAACGTCCTCAATGTTTTAAATAAAGAAATAGACCAAAACCAAGTATTATCTTCATAGCCCAAGGCATTCTCCATAAGCCACCAAACATGCGAAATGAATTTAGCTTCTTCATACGGGACTAGCATAAGACTTAGCTGCTGCTAAATTCTCAAAATAGCATGTATGCGGTACCTAGCTTTGCACTCTGTAAAGCAATTCATTTCCTAACTCTTTTCTCTAGCCATCGCAAGGAAAATTCCTGCGTGCACATGTTTGTATGAAGGATTACAGGTTAAGGATTTCTGCCTAAATTTCCTCCCGTTCTACATAGCATGTGGTTATGACTGGGACCCAGACTTCCCTAGTACATAGTAAAAAAGGCTGGATTATAATGTTAAATAGGTTTCCAGTAGTAGTTTTATCAAGGCGTTACGTGCAGTTTGTGGTTTTATTTCAGAGTAGGCTGCTGAGCTCTTATTTTAATACCATTTTATGGTCAGTCTGAAATTCCCATAAGCACTAAATACAGGAGAAAAACGTGTGTAATCAAGAGTCTGGGTTTCTTTCGTGTTTTGTCAAATTAATGAGTTTTCACTCTTTAGGGGCTTTTCCACAAACACAGTTTACTTGCAGGTAAAGGTGAGGCATGTCAGGATACATTTTCTTAGAGATCCTCATGAACAGGAGAGGGGACTATCTGAAAAAATCCTCTCGCAGTCACTGAACTGCAGGCTTGGGTGTGAGCGTGCCCCTGTCAGCGTAGCCAGTACACTAAAATATACATCACGAAAACATCAGAACTGAGACAGTGCCTCTGGTTAAGTACTTCTGCGCAGACATCTGTTTCCACATCGGTTCAGACCCGTAGCATTGCAAACTCGATTTGTATTTATATATGAACAAAATCGATAAAACATCTGGAGCTGTGTCATAACCTTTAAATCTTCCTTTTTGTTTTGTTTGTAATAATTCATGGTCTAACTGACTAGTTCAGGCTTTCCTGTCCTCTTGATTTCAGAGGGATGCAATTAATTTACCTTTGTCGCACTCCCCTAGAACGCCAAAGGGCCGTACACAAAAGGAACAAGATGTTCCTCGGCGTGTTTTGGAAGTGCGGAAGAGCCTTTTGCTGTGGTTTATCCTGCCGTGCTCCTTTGCAGCAACCACTTGGTAATCCTGTGTGCCACGGCTGAATCCCAGAACTGGCTGGGTGGGTGGGTGTGCTTACCCGAGGCACCAGCTCGCAGCAGCACAAAGGTGGGGCCCTACGGATCTCACCTTGGCCAGCGCCTGTGGTCGTGAACACCTAAGTGTGAGAGCCGAAGGCAGATGGGAATGCTGCCGGGCAGCGGGCAGGTACTGGCAGGATGCCCTCGCATTCACAGACTCACCTGCAGCAGGTATCTGCAGGGCAGCCCGAAGAGCAGGAGGCTGAGGGCACCACAGCAGGAGCTGTGGCCCAGGGTGATAACCGGGTGCCACAAAATCTGTTGGACGGGCACCCTGCATGTGTGGAGAGGAGAGCTGCTCAGAGATGGGCAGCTGTTGCTCTGAAAGGAGGCACACAGATATGCAGGGTGGTTTACAGGCAATTGGAGTAAAACTTCACCCAATGGAAAGTAACTGGAGGTACTTTTCTACGGTGGGGTGAGGCACGAAATTTAATTCAATACAAAACGTGTCTTCAGAGGGTGTTGTAGAAAAAATACTTTAAAATAAAAGGTTTCAGAAGCCAGTCATCAAACCCTTCACACTGTTAACCTACATAACCACATGATGTTATTACTGTTAACCTCATCTTCCCTCCCCCTCTTCCTTCCTATTGTTTGTTATACTCACTTTTTGCATCTCGCCTTTAGATTCTAGAAGTGCTCGGTGGAGGGACTGTACTTGCTTGCAAGGCACTCTCGAGAGGCACAAGCCCGACTGTAGCTTTCAGGAGCTACTGTGCCAAGGCACACTTATGCCCTAGCTGGCATTAAGATGCAGATCACGATTTTTCCTTGTGCTGCTGAGGTTATGACACACAAGCGAGAACTATTTAACAATGCTCCCGTTTAAGATCACTAACTGCCCTCCTCTTTATCCTTATCACCCTCAGGACAGTGTTGCAAATCCTCAGTGCTACGCTGAACAATAGCTCCCGTTTCGAACAGCAGAGGCACTTCTGCCATCCAGTTGTCCAGCTAGCGGTTAGGGCGATCACTTTAGCTGGCACATGCACAGAAGTTCAGATGTAAGATATGCTCTGTGGGCAACTGCCTGTTTATTTTCTTTCCTAGACACGCGGTTAAACCACACTGTACATCCTGTGCTTATAAAATTCCAGAAGGGTTATATCATAGCATGTACTACTCGAATGTGTGATTTACATTACCAGATACAAACTGCAGCATCTAGAGATAAACCTGTTACTTACAATGAACTGCAGATTCAGATAGCTGCGTGAATCTACTACCTGTGATGTTTTTAAGGTCAGTATGCTTTATAAATAGCGAGGATTTTACAGGATATGCTATGAGTTATTTCTTCTGAGAAGCGAGGCTCGGCTGGGAAGGGGACTCAGTGCTGAGCACGTAACAGATACGGGGTGCTTCTGCAGAAATGGGGGCAGTCCCTAAGAGATCTGCAGTCCCCTGAACTGTCTCCAGGCCAGCTAGATGTGGGGCAGTGGCCGAGCAGGAGGGCAGGCAGCAGTGCTAGCTAGTGCCGTGCCTAAAGGAAAGAGCTCCAGGGCAGCACCGAGCCAGGGTTGAGACGGAGAAAGTTTGCTCCGGACCGGTCGAGCAGGCTGTTGAAATCTTGAGGCCTCTTAGTACAGCTTGCACCCAGCGCTCCCCGATCCCGCCTGCCCTCCGCTCCAGAGCTGGGCTGTTTGTGCAAGGTGACTCCTTAAATGCCACCTGACAGGCAAAACGAAATGCAAAAAGACCACCGAGAGGGGCTGATCCCTGTCTTTTCTTTCCACCCTGAGTCCTGAGGGGATGAGGGGACTGTATGAATCCCCAGATGAAGCTGTAGGTGCCTGCACAGAGCTCAGACCTGGGACAGAGCACTGACAGCCCTATGGACCCGGCCCTGTCCACACCTCTACATGCCAGTGAACCAAAAAAAGGATGAGGTGGCCCTGTCCCAGGGTTTACAAAACAAGAGTAACAGCCATTTCCTTCTTTAACCTTCCCTTTCCAAAGGCAGCTAACAACAGCGGGTACCCACAGGGCAAAGCCGCCTCCTGGAAAGAGAGCCCCCGTGTCCATGGCACCTCCGAGCTGGGTGTCCCCACATCCTTGTGGAAGCCAGGGGCTCCATTCAGAGCTGTGCCACTGAATTCAGCACGGCTTGAATCACTTTCTGTTGGAAAGGCCGACTGCTGATTTGCATAGCAAATAAATACAAAAATGTAAATAGTGCAAACTTTGTAGTTAGATTTGTTCCCCTGCCTCAGCTCTGGAGGTGTTTACCTTCATTACAGAACAGAAAGGAGGGCCTGGCTCACTGAGGTATGAGATGCTTTCAGTTTCCACTAAAGGCCACTGAAATTGCACACACTCTACCACGTGAAATAAGAACCTTTAGCAGTGAGGATAAAATTCAATGCATGCACAATAGTAAAAAACAAACAACAAACAAACAAAAAAACACCTCTGTGGCTTTATTGTCTTTCCTTCCACCTCAAGATATTCACATAATTTCAGGCTATTGTTTTTGATGTGAACCGTATTCCTGGCCTTTTGCACTACATATTGTTTATAACTGAAAAGGAAAAAAAATAATGTTTGTTTGTTTTATAATCACTCTGTCAGTGATGGAAAGGACTACAATCATTTCTGTAACTATTCTTCGAAATAATATACCTGCTCCAGTATCCAATTAATTTGATTATTATTCTTTGTCAAATATTAAGAGTCTAGACATGGCATATTATCGTGTGCTGTATTTTTAGATCTTCCAGTTCAATTCAAAACACAGCAAAAGAGGGGCCCCAGAAAATGACCATCTAGAGACAGGCCATGGCAAATATCCAGGAACCATTCTTAACGGAACGGAGCTAGCATGAGCTGAGATCATTCTTTAGCCTTGGAGGGAAAAAAAAAAAAAAGAGAGAAGATGTTTTTAGGAAGAGATTTCCAAAGGGATTATGAGTTGCTCTTCACAAACAATACAGAGGATTTCCAGTATGCATCGTGCTTTTGACAAGAGCTGCGCCTTCTCGGCTCCTTCATGGAGCCAATCAACGTCATTTTGTAACTCCTTTCAGAAGGGGAAATAACGATGGGGAAAAGTGCTTTTGATAATAGCAAACAATAGCTGTTTGTGCAGTGAGCAGGATTACAGTAAACCTGGTGGCCAAATGATCTCTTAGAGCATGCCTTTATACATCTGACGCATCCCTTGAATTAGTACGAGTGTACTTAGGGAAGACATCATACTAATGGTGTTACCGAGGATGTTCTCGCTTTTCCTACCTTGGGAAACAGCAGAGGTATGGAGGTGAAGTAATGAAAATGATGCACTTTTTGGAGTCTCGGGGGATCTTTAAATCTATGTTGAATATGTATGTGAAGTTAAATTGGTATGCTAAAGGTACGAAGAGGTTGAATGGGTAGGATAGAATCCAGGACAGAAAGGGATTAATTTTCAGACAGTCCTCTAATGGACTTGAAATGGTCACGTTGTTAAATGGATCCAAGATTAGGCTCCTCTCATTATGTCAATGTGCTGGAGCACAGCCAGGTCCTTTCTTTTTGTGGATACCTTCTTGTTACAGCATCCACACCGAGACTTCTGAGAGTACAAGAGTTGCTTTATCGGTCTGGGTCTTAGCAGACCCCAAACTTACCTGCTAAACAAATAAACCTTGCCCGGAGGGGTTGTGGATGCCCCATCCCTGGAGGTGTTGGAGGCCAGGCTGGGTGAGACCCTGAGCAACCCGACCTAGTGGGAGCTGTCCCTGCCCATGGCAGGGGGCTGCGGCTGGATCGTTGAGGTCCCTTCCAACCCAGGCCATTTTATGATTCTATTTTCTTATGATTTTCGGTTGGAGAAGACACCAGAATTAAGAAAGCAAGGTTTTCATTACATTTTATTATTCAAAAATGTGATTTTATGTAAGAAATGGGATCGGTCCTTGGCGCACCCACCCCTCTGAACCCCGACCTCCAACCCCTCGTTTGTGAAAGATTTTATTTTCTGGCTGGTTTCTGGGCTCTGCGTGAGGCGATTTTTAAACTGAGCAGAAGGGAACGAAGGCACATGCGGTATGCGCTCCCAGATGGAGCTTTGTAAGGCGATTTTACGGACTTTGAGGCGGCAGTGGGCAGCCCGCACCGCTGAGGTGCCGGCCCCGGGGCCCCCCCGGCCGCCCCCAGCCCCTCAGCGCCCCCAGGGCCGGCCGAGCCCCAACATGGCGCCGGGACCCCGCTGGGCCCTGCCGCGGGCTCGAGGCGCGGCGCGCGCCGCCCGCCCGCACCCGGCACACGGCGGGCGGGCCCACAGCGCCTCCCGCGGGAGGGGGGGGATCGGGGTATGGGGGTGGTGAGGAGGAGGCGGCCGCCAGCCCCCTCCCCCCCCGCCTGCCGCCGCTAATGGTCAGCTCTGCCAGGCGTGCTGGCAGCGCCCCCCCCTCCTGCTGCCCCGCGTGGTTTGCTCCCCGGGGACGGGCAGTGCCGCTGTCGTGTGTCCCCCCCCCGCTGTCCCCGCGTTGGTTCGTTCCGCCGGGCAGCCAGACGCACGAGCGGGCAGTGAGGGAATCCCCCAGCGGCCAAGTCTCGCGAGACTCCCCTCTCTCCCCTCTCCCCAGCGCCGCGCGCTCTCGCGAGACCTCGCCGGTTCCCACGCCGGGGCTGTTGTGTCTGAGGGGAGAGCCCGGGCGCTGTGCGTGTGTCTCCCGCGCTCTGCGCATGCGCGACGCCGTCCCGGGGAGGGGAGGCGCGAGGGGAGCGGGAGGAGGAGGAGGAGGAGGAGGAGGAGGAGGAGGAGGAGGAGGAGAGGGAGGGGGGTGTGTGGAGGCAGCTCTCGCGAGAGTAGGAGTTTTGGCGAGAGTTTGTGGAAGATGGCGCCTGTTGTGACAGGGTAAGTGCGGGGGGACGGCGGCGCCGCGCCGGGAGCGCCGCGCTCCGGGGGATCCCCGCCCGCCGCCCGCCCGGGCCCCGGCCCCGCCGCCGCCTCGGGGAGCCCGGGGGCGACCTCCGGGGGCGGTGCGGGCGGGTCCCGGCCAGCCGAGCCCCCGCCGGCGGGGTCCCCCCCGGCTGGGCGCAGCGCTCTGAGGGGCGCGGGGCGCGGGGCAGGGCCCGCGGGGCTCCCCCCGGGCTCCCTGAGGCGGCCCGGCCCTGCCCCCCCCCCTCCCGGCTCCGCCGCCTGAGGGGCTCCGGGCTCGGGGCTCGTCCCCGCGGGGTCGCCTGGGCCCGGCCGTGCCCCCCGGGGTGCGGGCAGGCTGCGGGTGCTGCCGGCCGGGCAGCCCCTGTGTGGGGGCACGGGGCCGAGCCGCCCCTCCTCGCCTCCCCTCCGCCGCTCCCCGGGCTCTGCTGGGCGCCCTCAGCTCCTAACCCCGCACGGCCAAGGGCAGCGGGCTCCCCGCCCCGCTCCGCCGCCGTGTGTCGCGACAGGCGATAGCTGCCGACACTTGTAGCCATGCTCTGGGGGAGCTGATCGCGGCTGCCCCGCTGCTCCGTGTGTCCCTGTAACCAGCGGCCCCCCCGGAGCCTCCTGCAGCCCGTGGGTAGCAGCAGGCACACGGCTGGCACGCAGCGTCCCATCGCCCCTGCGGGGTTACGCGGAGTGTTGCTGCCCTTGCCACATCTTGGGCTCTCCTGCCTGCCGTAAGGGCCGTGCCCTGAATTTTGGAGCACGCTGGATGCGTGTAACCTCCTATCTGCCAAGGGAAGGGACAGCAGGAGAAGAGCGGGCCCTGCCTGCGCTCCACCTGGTTGTTCCGAGTGACATTGTGAGCGGTGAAAGCACTGCCGAGCCTGTCCAAAAAGTGGACCTTATTTTGTGGCTTCATACTGCGCTTGTGACCTTCTGTCTTCCCCGTGGGATTACATTGTCTCCAGCATGGGCTGTGTGGTTAGGGAGCGCAACAGCCTGCTTGGGGGTGGGGTGGAGTTGGTGGTGGATGCTTTTGTTCTCGTGGAGAAGGTAGCATTATGGTATTTTGTTGTTTTGGTTGGCGGCAGCAGTGTTTCCAATTCCTCGCTCTTGTCTGTCAAAAACTATATCGAAGCTCGTGTCTGATTTCTCTCCTGATAAAGGCATCTTGCGGCTCGTACACATTTTCCCAATTAAATGTTCTTTGGTGAAGCTGGTCGTATTTGTTATGGTTCCTGCAGTGTGCTATTTTAGAGGTTACAGTTGAAAGAAGAAATGCTTTTAAAGTTTGCTGCAAGTGGTACTCTGTGTCCTAGTTAGCAACTAAGCTTTTCCACGTTTCTGTTAGTTTACTCATCTGAATATTTGGGCTCCATTTCCTTCTGTTTATTGATTATTACAGGTTGGTCAGAAATGTTCTCGTGTCTGTGACGTTACAGTCAGCCTTCGTGGAAATACGTTAAAATGCCGAGAATGACAAACTCTGTATTCTTTTTTTTTTTTTTTTTTTAATGGGCGATCAAATTAAAAAAGCATTTTAACAAGAATACAAAACACTATGTATAGTTTTGGGTTTTAACCCTGGAGTTACTGCTCAAAACTTCTAAGTTGAGTAATTCTCTGAAAAAGTTGTCTCATTTTCTTATTGTTCATTACTTTCTACATTGATAAAAAGAAGCATGTTAAGATTGGCTAATGTTGTAGCTAGATTGTATTGAGGAGCTTGGGGTCTTTACGTAGGAACAGTTTTTGGGCTACAGCTGTGGTGCTGCGCTGTTTGTGTACGTTAGCACACTCGATGCGACTTGATGATACTCCAGTAACTGACTTTTTTTTTTTTTTCCCAAACAGTCAGTAAAAATGGTTTTTCTTTCTCGGCTGTTCTGCAAAAGCTGGGTAGTGAACAGGGGAAAAAAATGCTTGAAATTAAAAAGCTGTAAGTGGAGTCTGTAGTGCCCAAACACTGCCTGGTGTTTGAGTGGCGTGCCTTTCTTACGGGTGCTCAAGCTTTTGAGATAAAGCATATGTTTTTTCCGTAGCCAGTGTAGGCTGTGTGTGAAAACACAGCTTTTCCTGTGAAAGCTGCACGCCTAAGCCTAAGTTATGGTTTGTGCAGTGCTGGGTGGAATAGTAAGAACTTACTGGAGTAATTGTGGGGGGGAGTCAGGGTACGATACCAGTTTATTACCTGCAGCACGTTGCATGCTTTGTGCATCGCGAGGAACGGTTCGATCCAAACAGCTGGTGTGTACGGGATGGCTGAAAGCCCACGGTATCAGACCTGGGTCTAGTAAGGTACGCAGAAACAGTGGGGCAGTTACTGAAAATGAACTATTTGGAAGGCGATTTTAACTGAAGCAGATCATTTATGGCTGCAATAATAGGATAGTGCTTGGGGGTTTTGTGGAGCGTTTTTGGCTTGTGAGCAGTTCCAGGAAACTCATTGTTTTAACGTGGCAAAATTAAGGAAAATGTTAACTAGAGTTGCCCGTTTTGGGTGCAAAGCACTTCTTTTATAGTATCAGTAGCTATTTAAACATATCTTTAGGCCTTGATTAGCTTGAAAATGGCTGTGGTAAGCCTAATGCAACAGTGTGACAATCTCTGCTCTTCAGAACTTATTTTAAAGTCATTTTAAATTGACTTAAAAAGTGGAGTGGTGTCTTCTGTGGCTCACTATGTAATCTGGGACAACCCACTCTGTAAAATGCTAAAAAAATAAAGCAAGAAGCCATCGCCAAAAACCTTTGCAAAGATTTCTGTACTGGCAAGCAAGTAATAAATTTAGAAATGGTAGATAAAAACGGTAAATGCTAGCCATAAGTACTTGATTACAAGTGAAAGCCTTTGTAATAGCAGTAAGCAAGACAGTGCTTGGGTTATTTTTCAAGCAGCTTTCAGATAAACCCTGAAAAAAAGACAATAACAACGGCACAGGCTTCTCCTGGGGACAGCGTTTTGCAGAGGCTCCATAGACAATTGTTTTAGTAACACACTTCTAAATAGCAGGCTGTTAGGTGCCTGAATTAGTCACCTCGAAGTTGGGTGGTGAAGAGGTGTTTCCTGAACACTGAACGACCGAAGGGTGAGGGAAGACGCCGCAGATCTGTGGTGGCACAGGAGAATGCTCAGCACCAGGTGGAAACGTGTCAGGGTGCTCGCTGAAAGCTGCCCCCTCTGCGTCCCGATCAGTGGTGTGAGGAGGGGACTGAGCAGCACGGGTCTGGAAGCAGAGGGTGAAGCGGGTGCTGCTGGGGACGTGGGAGGGGAGGAGGACTCGAGCGACCTGATGTTGGTCTGAAAAAGCAATCTGGAGAGGAAGGTTCAGAGTAAATAAAGCAGGGTCAGCTCTGCGTTTTGGAAGATGAAGAAGGCTGCTTTGGTAGCTGGGATGTGAGCTGGTGTGGTCACAGGATAAAATTTAACCTACTGAAGGCATATCTTAGCGACGTGGGTCTCAAAACCTATAGGTCTGAGGATGTATAGAGAGCCATGGTTTGAGGGCTGATGCTTTAGGAGTCCCAAAAGGCAGCGACTTGCAGCGGTGGAAAGGAGGCTGGAGCAGTGGCATGGCCCGTACGGCCGTGTTTTGTCTGGGCTGGGGCTGAGCTGATAGTGAGGCATCTGGATGGACAGGCTGGAGGCGCCAGGCGAGACGTTAGCTCGGGCAAACATCGCAGATACGGCGTAGAAAGTGTGTTTGTGATTTGTTAGCAGGCAGCGGCTTCGTGTGGTACTGGGTGAGGTGGAGGGGACTGGGAAGGGATGCGAGACAGAGGGCTGCTGCGGAGCTCATAAACCACCAGAGGTGAATGGGGATGCTCCTCCAGAAGGATGTGCTGAAAGGGAAAAAGAGTATGATAAGGGCTGAGTCACGAGAGGAACCACGCCAAGGGAATCAGGGAGAATATTTCCGGCGAAGAAGTGCTGCCGATAGTCCGGGTGATTGGCAGGGCTGGCGAGATAAGAGCTGCACCTGGATCCGGAGCGGTGGCCGCGGGAGGTGTTCCTGAGAGCAGCGTCCGTGGAGCTCCAGGGCTGGAGGATGGATTGTGTGGACTGCAGGAGTAGGATCCGAGGAATGGGATCTTCGGGCTACAGTTTTTACTGTTGCTGGAGGTTTAAGCATAGTGCTTATTAAGATTTGAGTAATAGCATAACCGTGGCTATTGTGCTGTGTGCGCGCACATGATGAGGGCTGAAGGTTGTTGGGAGAAACTCGTTTACAATCAAATGAGGGGATGGTTTTGTGTGACTAACATTTAAATCACGATCAAGGGGCATGTCAGCGTCTTCATTCTGGCTATTGGGAAATCTCTGTGAGCACTGTGTTCCTGAGAGAGTCTTCTGAGATGCCAACAAATGCTCTTCTAACCATTTGTAGGCTTGGTAGGAGCGATTTTATGACGTTAAGCTCTCGATTAGGATTTTGCTCCCATTGTTTATTAGTTCTTTTAAGTAGCTCTTAGTCATTTCGGACTTGCTGTAGTTGATGTATCAAGGAAGCTTTGAAAATCATCTTTGTAGAGCTTGATTTCTCTAGAAATAGGCTGTAGTCTGTCTTAATAGGCGTAACATGTTTTGGCTTTTTAAATCGGTACTTAAAAGGCGGAATCCTTTACCAGTATCTCTGTGCAGAGAGAGCTCTGATTCTCTACTATGAATTACACAAACGATTTGTGAGTGGGAGAGAACACTCTTTCTTTCCTCTGACTTGCTACATTCTACTTTGCAGCAGTAATTCATTCTAGTTTTTTATCGTTATTAGGACCTCAAACGATTTCTACATTTAAAAAGAGCGCACAAAGAAGCCGAAGTAGCCTGCAGCAGCAAGGGCTTGTGAAAGCTTTCTGAAAGACCTGCTGCACCTTCATGTGCACGGGCTTGGAAAAAAGCTTTTAGGAACTCATTATTGGAGTTACTTAAAAGAGTACAGTTACGGTATAAAGAGTATAGTTAAGGTGGGTGCACTACATAGCTATTCTGTGGGGTTTTCTTTGGTAAAATTGAGCAGAGAAAGTGTAGTTTTAGATGTGTGAAGTACACGCTTAACACAAACAAGCATGGGATCTTATGCAATACATGTGAACGTCTGTGGGGAATGGAGGACGTAGTTGATGCCACATATGAGCTTCACATGTGGAGAGCAAATCGTGTCAGCAGAATTCTCAAGTTTGGGGCCATCCTTTCTCTGCTGATCACCCTGAGTGCTTTGGCTGTTAATTGCAAGCACGTTATTAGCTGACCTGCATGGCACTGCGATGTGCTGAATCACTGCCTCCCAAGAGCATTTCCCAGGGAGGGCGTACTTCTAAGTGCTTTTTGTTTTATTTTTAGTTTACATTATTGTGCTATTAAAAGAAGAAAAAAAGCAACTGAAGCATCTGCCTGCATTTAAAGGGTTGCTTATTTTTTCCTGAGTGCTTAGATAAAGAGGGGGAAAAGGTAAACATCACTAGCTGGATTGTGGGATGAAATTAATTCTGTGTGCACAACTGGGAATGCCTTTTAAGTCTGTTATTTCAAGGCAAATTTACAATTATAGATGCAAAATGGTGCTTCTGAACTTACTGAGGTTTCATTTTCATGTAAAATGCTTATGATCTAATATCGTACATCTGTCATGTTTGTCTTGAACATAATTGCAGAAAGAACTAAGTAAGATCATGTGAGGCAAGGAAGTAATACGGTGTTACGGTCATTCCTTTCCAGCATACAAGCTCAGAAGAGGAAACAGCTGATAAATTTCAAGAGAAAATTATTAATAGAAAGTAGCAATTTCCATATCATTATATCCTTACTGAGTCGTGGAAAAGTAAACGCGAGGCACGGAGTTTGACATTATCTCATTTCCTGGGGTTCTGCTTGTGTTGTGGTGCTTTTTACTCATAAATCGCGCACGCGAGAGTGTGTGTGTGTGTGTTTTGTGGTTGCTACCTTTTTTTTTTTAACATGTGAAGTACCCTTCCCAACCTGAAGAAACTTTCTTCGCCTGTCTGTGTGTGACATCACAGGCCACTTTTCGGGGCCAGGATATAGTAAGCAATTTAAAATGATCTCGTTTGCTGAAAAAATGCTCCGTACTCTTCTGCTGCGGTGGTTAACCAGCCAGCGATACACATCTTCGTGCCTGTAAACGCGTAAACTACGTGTTGGTGGCGGTAAACTCTGTTACCAAGAAGGGAGAGGAGATAGGGGTTTCAGTATGCACCATGTGAGAAATCTCTTGATTAAGACTGAGTTTCTCCATCTTTACAACACGCGGAGGCTGTAGCTTTGCAAGTATAAGCGTTTTCATTTCCAGTTTCATTTTTTTTCTATTTTTTGAAAAGTTTGATTTATCTATAACACTTTACCACTAGTTATATCGGTGTTTTACGGTTCCAGTAACTCAGGTGGTTCAGTGACTGACATGATGCTACAACATGATTTATTCTTTCTAAAGTGATCTGAAAATTTCGGTCTGCAGCATGTATCTACAGTAAGCTTGTCGAGCTCTTTTTTTGAATGCGTCTTTGTACGCAAGTCCTTGAAAACTTTCCTGTTGAATTTAAGTATGCATTTCTGTAATGAACACTTTAAAGTTATTGCTGCTTTACTTGGAAAACATGAAGGAATCAAGGTTGTTGTATGGAAGTATAGCTTTCCTCCTTTTCGTTGCAAATGTACGACTGACTTGCATGAAGGGGCATTTAATCAGCGTGTCCAAAATCCAGAGCACGTGTGGTGAAAGGCAACGAGCTGCGTTGGCAAGTGATCCTTTCTGACTGCTCCATGTGAGATCACACCTGTTACTTCATTTAATTGTTCTACTCCTGGTAGCGAGGTTCAAGAGTACATATTGCAACGGGTCAGCGTTAATCTAATTATTTATAGTTACTTGAGTAGCAACACAAATATTTAATTCTATTTAATTTTCCATTATGAGCACAGAAAAACGTGGGCATCTTTCAGTATGTGCCAGACAACAGTCTTTCTGCTGCTGTTCTTGATAAGATTGCTCGGTCTGTAGAACATTTCATCTGTGCTTTTTTATAACTTGTACTTGTGGCGTATTTCCAGTGTGTGGTGCTTTGGGAGATTACCAGGAAGCCTGGTATCAGAAGGAAACTTGATCAGGCAGCCATGAAATTCAGAATTCTCTAAGCTTGACAGAGGGAATCGAATTGTGTAAATTAGTGGTCCCTAATTTTTGCTGGGCCATAGTAACAGCGCAGAGTAAAAAATACTCTCTAGGCAATATCCTGCTTTCCTTTCCCTGGCAGCTCTTATTTTAACTCTGTAATTCAATTTTGGCTGGGAGCAGTGGCAGAGGATCTTGCAGGCAGCGTTGCTTTCGCAAGCTGTAGATTAGGAACTGCCTGTGTAGAAAATAAGGTTAAACTTGTTTGCTCAGCAGAACAATTTGTGAAACGAAGCTTTTATCAGGTTTTGGTACAGTAGGGGGAGTCTCTGCGATGGGCTGCTGCCGTCCCTGCTGTTTTGGTACGAGGGGACCTTCACACAGGAGGTCTGGGCAATCCGAGGTGCTTGTGCTTGTTCTCAGCTCGTGCTGTTGAAGAAGGGATCTAGGGCCTGGCATAAGAGAATAAATAATAATTTAAATTGGTTATCTTATTGTTGTTGTTCCAGCCGTCTGTGGAAAAACCCGTCGTGTCCTGAACACGACAAAACACGTGCAAAAAGCCAGTGACTTGCCAAGGTCAGACGCAGGGTCGGTGGAGAGCTGGAAGCTCAGTCAGTGTCTCCCGGCCCCCTTCTCCTTGCCCTGGGGGGCTGTGCCCTGATGGGTTCGCTGCGTTTCAGCAGGTGGCATCGTGTCTTCCTCCCTCCTGGGTCACAGAGCGAAAGACATCGCACTTCTTAGGCATTCAACCTGCCTGACAAACGGATGTGGTAATGAAGATGAAGTGTGGCCGTGGCTGTAATCAATGTGTCTTGGTAAGGGTGGGGGATGCTGGAACAGAAAGGTGCTGCTCTGACATAGCTGGGCCATATGGGGCACGACCAGTGGGTGAAAGCAAAGAAAGAGTGGTGCTCTGGTGGGCTGGAGCCATGCCTTCAAGCTCCAGAAGAAATTATTCTCTATAGGTATTTATTTTTAAAATTCGAAGTCCTTTCCTGCTTTCCAACTCAGCCAGCCAATGCTGGCTTCAGTAGCGAGTGTAAGAATTCAGCAAAGAAAAAGTTGTATTGAAAGCCTGGTATTATGCTGCGTGTGTGTGTGTTTCTTTTCATGCTCTTTTAGTTTTGTAGTAGATATACAGTGATGACTAGTAAAATCCTTAATAATGTAATATCTTCCAGAAGTGAAGGGGATATAGCAAAACTATTCTGGATGTGTCTTTTGTGTCCAAGTATTTTTCTGGCCAACCTTTTTTCTTTTGCTGTTCAGTGCTCCTTTGCCAGCACTGAGTCCTGGGGTGTTTTTATTTTCCTTTTTGCATTCCAATTTACTTTTTTTTAAAGATTGCCGAGTTGGTGTTGGTTTTGTTTTGTTTACATGTGCATTACAAACCTTCCGTCAATAAACTGTGCTGAGCAGTCAGTCAAACGAAGCATTTGGGATCAGGCTTCCTCTTTGGAAGAGGCTGGTGGCACATGGCACGTTGTGACAAGCTGTGTCAGTCAGCACAGATGATGCTAAATGAATCCTCCTGGTGATGTAAAAGCGAGGTTTTGAGAGATGGTTGGATAAGCACTGAACTTACACGGGTGGCTGTTAGTTCCAGTATTAAACGTTTTGCTGCTGGGTGTGGAGGTGAACGTGATGGTTTATTGGTAAGTGTGATAGATGAATACTGTATAGATGAAGAAAAGAGAGAGCTCTCCAGCTATGGAATGTATTTTGATTGTAAAGCTCATCAGAAATAGGAGAATTAAAGCATAAAGACTTATTTTCCTATGTTTTAATTATACCAGTGTTGGCCAAGTTAGTGTTCAGTTTTGATAACACGGTAAATAAAACCTGTGTTTGCAGTGCTTATGTTTTGGTAGTAACGCTCTCAAAATACTGAGAACTGCGTTAAAAGAAACACGAGAACTGCGCTAAAACAAACGTCACAACTTTCCGTATTTTTATTTGCAATGGGCAAAATACCTGTGTTTCACAATAGCTCACAGACAAAACAAAGGAATGGTTACGAAACGATGCCTTAAAAAAGGGCTCGTTGGGAAGTTTTGCTGACAGCAAACTTGCTGAAGTGGTAAGTCATGCTTCGGATGGCAGCAAAGGAAAAATGGATCAGGAGCTCACAGCCACGTCCAAGTGCTACAGGCTGCTAGAGAGCAGAAGACAACTCTTTTTGTTGGATCCCTTGAGCTGGAAGGAAAATTGTTCTTCCTTCTGACTGGCTGCTGCATTGACATGGAGCTTTTGAGACAGCAGGAGACAAAAGCTGACCTCAGAAGATGTGCTGAAGGTGCCTGGTGAGATGGAGTTTGAAGCCAATGTGAGTGTTCATTGAATCTAGGCTGAATCTTCACATGGGAATAAAATGTACAAGAAGACTCTCCAGACATACCCTGAGGATTTCCTGTGTTCATTTGGATACTTTTTGGATGAATTATTTTTTTAATACCACTCAGTACTGTACAAACAAAAAAAATGTTTCTCTGCTGTTTCACCTTACTGCTGTACGGCACTTCAAGTTAGCAGGAGACTGGTTTGACTCATCAGTTTGCACAGTCCTGAAGGTCATGTTGCATCAGTTCACATTTGGAAGTTTATCTTTTTCAGTTAGAACAGTTCTCAAAAAAAAGAAGAAAAAAAAAAAAAAAAAAAGAAAAAAAAAAAAACACAACAGACCAAAATTTTCCAGAAGTTATTAGGCAGCGATGAGTATTACATCTGGAGAGATAAGAGACTTCTTCACTTACTAGAAGTCTTCCTATGTGCTTCTGATACGCAGGGTTCAAGTTGTGGACGTGGTTGTTTCATGTACTTTCTTAATACAGATTTTACTGCTTACACCTGTGATACCATTTCTGTTTTTGGTATTTTCCTGTGTATTGTCCTGATTTCAGGTGTTTTCCTTCAGTAACGACAGTGTTTTCCCTAAGATGAGAGTTACTATCCTAGCAGCGTCCCACTTGCTGTCCCAGCTAGTACTTTCTCCTGTTTGTTTTGAAATTAGTTGAAGAATATTTATAGGCACTGCTTGGCATTCCTTTCCTCGAATTTGAATTCAGACTCAGTCAATGTTTCCTCTTGTTTTATATATGAAGTATTGAGATTTTTTTAAATTATTTTTACCTAGTTACTTTCAGACTTGTTCTTCCCTGAGTTTTGTGACCAGATCTCAACTAATTTTGCTCCTACATATCCCTTTTTATGGATCATCGCACCATAATATTTTTTATCTCCCCATTTGTTTCTGTGAAGTTTCTGTATAAGCCCTGTTCTCTCTGCTCCTGGGCAGTTTACGTCCAGTTGCCTTTGTTCAGAGCAGAACTTCCAGAGGATTTCTAACTGTGCTGTTCCCTGCTCTGGATCCATCCCAGTCTTTATTTCCCCCCAGCTTCTGTTATTACTGGCCCTGTAAGACAGTGGGGAAGTCACTTACTGCTTAACCAGTATGATATGCTAACAACTGCCTGCTTTAAGTCAAGTCCAAACCCTGTTCCTTGCTTTTGGGAACGGGGAGCTTGGCCAGATTGGTGTCCTCCATCGTGAAAAAAGGCGTCTCTAATGAGTGCTGGTACGCTGCTCGTCTCCGAGATGAAGTGCCCATTCACAGAACCTGGGAGAATCAGGGACAAAACAGATTCAAGAGCCTGAAATACCTTATGTAGCAAGAGACAAAATATGGATACGGAGCAATGAGGAGAATTAAGCTGTAAAGGAAAAGCAACAAAAGCTAATGATGTGAAGGCGGGGAGTAGAAGTAGTGGAGGATCGCTTTATTTCAGAGTTATTTATTTTCACTACCCTCCTGTCTTTTGGCATATTGCAGTCCTCTTCCCCATGTTCAAAGTGTTTAGGAAGCTGTTACTGCTTTGTTCTCCTGCTCCTCCAAGGATGGATAAAATATAATTGAATGACTGGAGAGTTGCTGCAATCAGTTTCTAGTGGCATTGTAGGACATGCATTGAAAGGTGGGAAGGAATGGGACACCTTGTTCTTACTAATATGATGTATTTCTAAAGCCACAGAGCTGGGAGAAAGGACTGCTTCTGAAATGCTGAAAGTAAACAAAGTAAAACTGAGATCAGGTTTGGAAAGCTAAATTCTGTAGCTAAGCAGTGCCCAAAATGCGGGTGCGTGCATGCGGATAAGCTTCAGTTCAGGTCGTTTGTTATACAGCTTTGTTACAGAACTCGAGTTAATATTTACTGTACACAACATCTCTCCTAATTTAGGATGGCTTAAAAGAGTATGTGTAATTTTCTCAATAAAATTGCATCTTTCTTTTTGCCTGGTTCGCTGGTTCAGTACATTAGTTTTGCTTTTCCTAATACCTTTTCAGAACCTTACAGAAACTGTATTCATGCAGAGTGTTTTAACACAGGTTAAAAACCAACAGTTCAATTGAAATATTTATCTTCAACATTTGTTCGGATCAGAGGAGGAATCTTCAGTAGCTTGTAGATTTTGTGGTGCACGTGTCACGAACTTGCCTACTGCTGCTCCGTCACAAAATCCACTCATTTTTGAGGCTAACATCACAATGTCACTGTGGGTGGGGTGCAGCAATGGGCCCTGACTTCTCAGCATTGAGCCTTCTGCCTGTTTACTCTCTGGCTAAGCAGCTCATGTAGCCCTTTGGCTTAAAGCAATCCTCCCCCCCCCCCCGTTTATGTGGCAAGAGAATTCAAATAGGGATGTCCTGCGGACAGCAGAAGGGAATAGTGGTTCTGACCAGCGAGCCTCGATGTGTGCAACCTTTCTCCTTCGCTAAAAGGAACCTTTGAAAATTCCGTCTTGCAACACTGGATCCTAATTGCAGAAACAGGAAGCAAGCGCTTAAGCTTTGTCCCAGATCTCCATCGCTCCTTGTGACTGTGGCCTCTTCCTTTTTTCAGCTGCCTTCTTAATTTCTGCCTTGGAAGCCAAAAGTAACTTCACGCTGCTCTCCGAAGAGTTGAGTCATTTATCAGTTTCTCCTTTGCCAAATATCTGTAATGGAATCCACTAAACTTTCTTGGGCCTGAGGCCATTCGGTGCATTGTCCACTTGCTGTTTGCCTTTCCGTCTCATTCCTCTCGGATCTGTGCTGTACGGCGCCTGCAGTTAGTGGTAGCTGTTAGAAACATCCTGAGGACGCGGAGATCAAAGTGCCCCTGCTCTTGGCATGGTCTCGTTCCTGTAAGGAGCCTGTACTCATCTCTAGCATCTGCACACTTCATCTGGAGGGTGGTGTACGGGTTCGGCACACGCGTAGCAGTGGCCCTAGTTTATCTGAAATGCTGGGCTGTGTTCACTTTTCAGCCCCAAAACAACTGGGGTGACTGCAGCTCACAGGCCCTATCTGTTCCTTCTGGTGCGAAGGCAAATGTCTTACTGAGTTCCCAAAGCTTAGAAACACCTGGGGCTGTGCTGCATGGGACCAAAGCACAACTGCTGGCACCCTCAGAAGCTCTTTCTTTATTTAAATCAGTTTTCTGAAAAGCAGCGACGTGGCCAGCGGAGCTTCCTTGTGCTTTCCCTTTTGGTTGCAGAAGGGCTCGTGTTATCACGCGGCACTGGACGGCTGGCTGAGCCCAGGGAGTATCTGTGGCTTCCGAGCCGTGCGGTTTGCAGGCTTTTAAAGTGTCGCTCTACTCTGACACTGCCTTTCCTGGTGTGTCAGAACTGCCTTTTAGAGCTGGGGTAGGGTGACCTTTCAGGGCTGGTCATGCTGATAACGCCCCGGTGCCTCGGGATTCTCCTGCGCATCCCGCGTAGCCCTGTGTTATAGCAGAAATCTCCCTCGGTCTCTTCTCTGCCCCACTGGCCTCCAAACACATCCTTTGCTGTCTACAGCGTGCTTGGACCATGTGAGGCGACAGTTATTAATAAAGGCTGCGTTCATTCCTGGCATCAGCATTGGGTCCAGAAATCCCCCGAACTGAAAATAGTCATAGACAGGGAGGACGTTTCGGGGTGAGTACAGTCAGGCTTGTCTGCTTCTTGCCTTCCTCCAGCTGTCCATGAAGCCTGCTGCTGGAGACCAGCACGTGGCTTGCTGGACCCTGGGCTGTACCAAAGCAGTGTAACCCATACATCCCCCAGCAGTGGGAGCAGAAGGCTCTCAATGTCAGTGTCAGCTCTGCCCTTCTTCCTCCTCACTCTCCTGCTTTGCAGCAGCAAAAAGGGGACCGAGGGAAGCAGAGGGACAGTGCTCAGGGCTGGGGAAGGGGCTGAGCTGTGCAAGGACGAGGTGGGTGGTGATGCACATGTGTCTGCGGGGGCTTTCTGCTTTTCTTTTCACTCCTGCTTCTCTTGAATTCCCTACTGCTTCCCACATGGGTTGTCTGAAGACATTCTGGAGGTGGGAAAATCAGACTTTGCTATCTCAGTTTTTGCCTCGCTCTTTTTTATTAAGGTATGGAAACACTGAAGCCTTGCGACTTGACTGTTTTACATATGTTCTTGGGTTTAGCTGTAGGGAAGTTGGTCTTTCTCCTCCCCCCCCAAGGGAGTTTCCTGTGTGTATGGAAAAAATACAAAACAGAAGTGAAAGATACCTCAGACTTCCAAACCTGCAGCTCGCATTTCACTTCTCCCACTGCCCTCCTCGTCACAGAAACAGTCCTGCAGTTCTTCCTCTGTCTCCACAGCAGCACCGTCTATTTAAAGAGTCGGGCACCGTCCTAGCTGACATGGTGGGTAACTGGGCACGCAGTTGCAACAACCTGTGAACCACTGGGGAAATAAAAAGTTTAAATTAACACTGAAATACTTCTCTGGTGTTTATCTTCAAATTGCCAGGATTTCAGCTTTCTTCAGGCTAGTAAACATAACAATTTCATACCTGTTCCAAGAGGTTTATGGTCATAAATTTAATATTCAACTCATGGTTCTTGTTTAAAAGTCTACTTAGGGCAGCGTCCCTAAAATTGTGTGCAACTCAGCAGTTAAGTTACATTTCATGATTTATTGCTGCTGTTAGCATTTGGGAGACCCTCTTATAATATGACTTTACAACTAACTGTTGCTTTCATATTTCTTATGCCTGACTGAGCAGTGTGTAGATAACAAATTTAAGACTTCCACGATGAAACACCGATAGAGCATTCTGCATGCACGAATGCTGTGCTGACAATATTCAGAGTTTCCCATATCTCTGTAAGATAATTCAAGCACTTCAGAATTGATGTTTCAGTGTTCTCCATTTGTTTTGACTACATTTGCATACGCTATTGTCAAGGAACAGGGTGGGGTTTTTTGTCCTCAAGTTGTTCTGCAAACAGCAGGACTAATGAACTTACGCTTCCTCTTGTATGGCGAGGAAAGCTTACAGGGCGACACCATCACCTCCTTCATCCCTCGTGGGCAGAGCGTGGCTTGTGGCATGGCGATGTGTTTGTGCTCTGACCAGCTGGGAAGCAGTTCGTGATTTCCAAGCTCTGGGCGTCTTTTCCAATGACATCATTAGTTTGGAAACATCTCTTCAGCCTCCAGTTCTCATCAAACTCAGAGCAACTCAGTTCTTCTCCACTCTTTAAACTTGGTCGGACATGAATTAGGCCTTCCGAAGTTACTGCGAGGATGGATAATCAGATTCATACATGAGGTTCGTTTTTTTTAGTAAGCTGGAAAATATGCAAGGCTATTAGCAGTTAGTAGGCTAATAAGCCTGCTCTGTGGACATGTTAGCATGGCCCTGTTTTCCAGCATGCATTAATGGCTTGGAAGAAGGCACAGTGTTGTCATACTGCTGGATTCTGAGCCCTAACTTCCTATATAGGTCATCTCATGATTTTGCTTAGAAGGAGACATTTCTGTTCATTTATCCTGGCTGCACAAGCGTCCGCATACCCGAATTCAGGAATTTGGCTTCTCTATCTGATTTCTGACCTTTAATTATTGCATTTGTCTGTGATTAGCATTTTTCTTGGCGAGCCCGGGCGGCCCCGTTTGAGGCAGCAGTAGGCAGAGTTGCCGAGAGGAAACCTCGCCGCGGATGAGCGCGGTCCACGCTCCGCACGCTTGGCAATCCCTTGTTGGCTACCATCGTTAAACCAGGCAAGGTACAAGCGAGACAGCAGTAGCCTCTAACTAAAATGTCTCCTTAAACCGGGTTGTTTAGCACTTGCCTGCAGTTTTGACAATTTACTTTCCCTTCTGGCCTCACCACACTTGAAAGGATGAGACAATGTTTTGAAAAGAGGTTGGGTTCGGAGCTCAGCAGTTGGGAGCCTTCGCAGCGCTGCTTAGGCACGCTTATCGTGCAGTCTGATCCTCGCACACAAATTTGTGCCAGCACAAGCATTATTCTGGGAAACCAGGCTTGGAGCAGGCTTGGGATCGGGCAGAATCCAAGTGCTGCTGGGTACAGCTTCCTCCTGCCCTCTGAGTCCTTGAACTGCTTAGAGTACCTAGCTCGAGTAAAATCGGCGTCAAAAATGCTCTTGTTTTCGAGTTGGCTTCATAGTTTATAATGTACCTCATTAAGATGCAGGGAGAAGTTTTAGCAGTAATTTGCATCTGTGTGGAGTTTAAACTTGACAAACCTGAAAGGCAAGCCTGCCTGAATTAAGTATGATTCACACAATTTCCATTTAAAAAAATGGACAATAATAACTGCTTTGCATTTTGTGCTCTGCAGATTCTTTTTCTTATGAAAAATACCCCGTGAAAGCTACTTTGGCACAAGAGAAACACGGATCATTGTGTACGAGAACTGCAATGCTATAAGACCAGAAGGAAGGATAATAAGGTGTTAGCCCGCTGACATCCCGGCCACACAACCTAAACTTTTCAGATGATTCTTGTAAATGGACTGCGATAGGGAGTAAAACCATAGTTCTGGAGTGTCAGCTTAATTGTCCTCTTCAGGGATCACTGATCCGTTTGCAGTAACAGTTATAAAAAGTATTATTGGGGTCGATGATAAGGCATTGCAGAGATCATATTTCTCAAGCTTGGTTAAAAAATCCATTATGAAATTAATAATAGCAGTAACTGAAAGGCATTTCTAGCTTACATTATTGAAACAAATAACATTTTTTGTTATACGTGCCCTATTTTCTCTTTTTTCTTTCAAAAGTCAACTATTTGTTAAATGGGAATCTGAATTTGTGTCTTTTCTTTGTGGGAATGCTTAATTAGTAGCTGAAGTATAAATGAAGGACTAGTTACGTGGCTTTAAAGGGGTAAGGACACCCTGCTTGTATAAAACGCTCCCCGCTTGTAGAGCGCTAGCGCAGCCACAGGGAGAGCTTGCTGCTGAAGAACGGCCTCCAAGTGATTTAGCTGTCCTCGAAAGTGAAAAAGAGCCTCTAATTCTCCCTCTTCTCTGGGATGTGTTTATTGCTGCTGCTTTTATATTCATGGGGTGATGTATTCACAAGCTTAATTACAAAACAATATACTTGAGATCGATTAATTCTAGGATAGTGACAGCTCCTTGTGCAACTGCAGCCGGCTGATGTTGATGTAACCACATAATTCCTGGGTGATGCAACAAGAAAACGTCTGAAATCTAGGAAAACCTGTAATTTTGTAAAACAGGTTGGTGCCAAATAGAGTTTTGTTAAAAAGTGTGCATATTCCCAGGTTTTGTGTCATCGCTTGCATCTACTGAGGAGGCTGAGTTTATTTGACCATTTGGAGAACGCTGCGTGCAGGAAAACCTGCTTCTGAGCTGATACCTGTGCTCTGATTAAAGGCTGACAATTGTTTTACAGATCTAGAAGCAGGGGATGAGACACAGTTGCAGAGAAGTAAGCTTACATAAGTGTAGTAATTTTCTTTTAATTAATAGGAGGAGCTGCTTCCATGGCGCTTTTTGAAGGATTGCTGCGGTGGGGAAGTTGGAGGGGGGAAGGGAGTGAAGGGAGAGGACACAAAAAGTAAGAATAGTGTTTAAAAGAAATAAAAGATTTTAAAATATAAGAAGTTGACTCAACTGATAGAGCTGCTGGAGGAAGGAGATGCTAGGGTATGGTCCCTGTTTCCCCCAGGTGTTGTTTAGAAGTATGAAAATACAGTAAAGATTTTTTAAAGGGCTCTTGAAACTTATCCTTTGGTGGGCTGAGCGTTGCGTATTTTATCACAGTCAGCTTATAGATCCTGAAACAAGATAAATTCAGTAAATGGAACGTGTAAATCATTTTTATTACATAATGTAAAGCACAATACAACTGGGTCAGAAGGGAAGATGGATGCACCAGCTTTCTGACAGCACACAGTTGACCTCTCAGCGCTCACATTGGCCGCATGGTGGTTGGCACTGCCGCGGTACAATTTGCTTTCCTGATGCTTCTCCGTCTCCCTCCTGCCCGGAGGTGTTTGGGCTGGGTCATTGGTTTTAGCCAGCTTGTGGGGCGTTGTGACTGGCACCAGGTTGGGCGAGGAAGCCCCAGGGTTGTGTGGTGGCAGCAGGGCCATCGGCTGCCGTGAAGCCACAGCCCACGTGGCTGGGACACGGCTCCGTATCCGCTCACCCTGACCTGGCACCGAGGTGGGAGAGGCCTTCTGGTGTCAGTGACTGGCGCTGTCACAGCCAGGCTTTGTCAGAGTTGGCCCTCTTAAACCTTAGAGATAGTTGCAGCACATTGAGCTGGCATTTTGTTCCGACTGCAGCTGGGCCAACAGTCCGCTGCTATTCTAAGGTAAACTCTACTGAGAGTGTTGGCCTACCAACAGGGGCTCTGAAGTATAATTAAGACATTTTTCGAGTAATTTTCCTTATGCAAGAGGATTAATTTTCTTTCCTGATTTTTTAACGAGTGATTTGAGTCACTAAATATATATATAGATAGCATATATATTTTTTTAACTTTATAAGTAACAGAATTCTCTTGTGCTTTTTCTTCCATACAATTCTTTTCTCTGAGAGTTACAGGCTTGCTAGAAGGAAAAACAGATTCAAGGGAAAAAAAAAATCAAGCATAGCTGCTGCTTCTGTGTAATCTCTTTTGGTTTCTGTTGGCTTGTGGAGGTGGCTGACCAGCTGTCTGCAGCCAAAAGGCGCTGCGTCCCTGGCTCTCTCCTGCTTAGACTGGGCTGAACTGGCGCTCAGAGAGGCTCTGGGAGCTGCAGGTGGTGCGGCTGGGGAGGCTGCAGTGGGGCTGCCCCTGGAGACACAGCCCCTGGGAGCCAGCTAGGTGTGTTCTTGTTGTTGTGCCTAGGAAGCAGCCGCTGAAATAACAAAGCTCCTTTGCTTGTTGTGGCTGTAGGGTAAGGAAAGGCACACCGGAGAATTATCGCCTGTTACCCTCATAGAACAGCAGTCACGAATTTGGGGCTGACCAGTGACTGTCCCTGTCAGGAACCTGTTGTGTCCTTAAAAGCTGTTCAGAAGAAGTACGGATTTGCCTTTATGGTTAGTGAGGTTAGGCTGGCTTTTTGAGGATCTTCCTCCTTTGTAAGTTCAATATGGCTCTTTACCACTTCCTTGCAAATCATTCACAATTTCTGCTTCTACCGTGTATTTTTGGCATTACAGCGAACGGTGGCGATTCAGAGAAAACCAGGAACCTTTAGGTTTTGTGCTTTTTTCACTATTCTTTTTTGCAAGCTGCCCTGTGCACAGATGAATGCTCATCTCCCAGCTAAGGATGGAAGGTCTGAAGAGGGGAAACCGTTCTCTGAACACTGCAGGCGTTCAGACATTGAAACCCAGGTCGTGCAAAGCCTCAGGTACTGTAGTGTAGAGGAGGGCTCCTATACTGACAGAAACAGAGCCTAAAAAGTGTCGTGACCTTTGTCAAGTAATGAGGCATCAGAAGCAACATTTAGTAACATTGATTCCTTATGCATGTAATGAAAAAAACTTGCTTTAGACTAAATCTTAATTGCAGTTATGGGAAGGTAGTGGTCATAAAAAGCTTTGCTTTATTACTCAATAGCTGTGTTTTCACAATATTTAGAAAGTTAATGTCATAAAAGGCAATGGAGCCACTTGTTTTGTTGTTTGTTTTTTTTTTAAAGGCCAGGTGATAACTTGAATTACAGTTTAGTAGGGGAGATAAAATCACTTTCCTAAGAAATAAAAACCAAGTTCATTGGTGAAATATCTATTCACAGGTGATGCGCAAGGTGAAGTCCAGGGGGAAATTTATGGGGCTAGAGGGAGACGAAGCATCCTAGGAAGCGTACACTCAGCAAGGGAGCTGTCACTGAAAGCTGTGAATGTGGGACCTTGCATGTGGAACCACGCTTCAGACTATTTTCATGCCTTAGCAGTTTACCATTATTTTAGTGGCTAATTTTGTGAACTATGTGCATTTATTTTCCTTTTTCTTATCAGTCGCTTTTTTTGAGTGGATGAAGATAACATTAACGAGTCTTATATTGCTCATTCCCCATGCGCTTACAATAGCTGAGCCAAGTTATATTGTGTTTTAGGGATGGAGATTCTGGCATGCTGATTTTTTGAGCTGATAACCCTTCCAGCTGCTAAGGTGTGTGCTAATCTGCAGTTTCCAGTGAATTTCTGAGCCAATATTTTTATGGATTCAGTCAAAAAGAATTAGTAGCCTGTGAATTTAAAGGAATCTTTATAAATATAGTCATTTTTGATGATGATTCTTACATTCTGCACCATCCTACCATTTCATTGGCGTGTTTTAAGTTGATTATTATCAGTTACCGCTTTGAGGAGTTATTTGGTGTACTTGAGATTTTTGAGTTATTGTAGCTTCTTGCAAACAGGTACCTAAAGCAAAAATCAAAGCAGGGAAAATACATCTACAGAAAAAGTTTCAGTCACTTTCTTGTCCTAAAATAGGCTGACATTACTGATCTGCTTGCCAGATTGTTGTGGCACAGCTGTGTGGGTCCTGTCTGCAGTAAACTGATGTCCATTTCGGACCAAACCTTACATTTTTAGAATCATGCGAACCAACACTGATTTACTGGATGGAGTTCTTTCTCCAAGTGTGTATGACCAGTATAAACCAGTGACTTCGTTTACTTCTGTAGGCTGTTTGAAAGTCAGCCTGTTTGCTGATAGCAGTGTGAGCTGTCGACTGCAGTTGTGGTGCTCTGATTTCCTTTATCTGGGGAATGGAAAAGAGAGAGGACAATAACGAAAGCAATGTGGGAGGATGAAAGCAGGTCAGAAAAGGGAGAGGGAGTTCCTAATTGAACCAGGGACTTCCAGTGAGAGGGCGTGACTAACCGAACCGGAGCCTTTTCTATTGTATTTATGTCAGCATTATTTGAGATGGTGCCAGAAGTGTACGTAGCGCTGTACAGTAGGAGGCTTGCTTCAAACACAGAACATGTTCCCGGGGCTGGAGGGCTCTGCGAGCACAGGCCGGAGCAGTGCAGGATCATGCAGTACAGAGAAGTGATCATGCGTGGCTGCTGGCATTCGCCCTGGAGCAGGTGGGTCTTTTTTTTTTTCTTTTCCTTGAAGAGAGGGAACACTTTGTGTGTTGATCAACAGAGCGTCCTGGTTTTGTGACTTCAGGGCTGCTCCCTACTGCCAAAGGGCCAGAGTGCAGTTGGACTGCCCATCGTCCGCTCGTTCCAGTGAGGAAAGGACTTCAGGAGCAGCAGGAATGCATTGTTCACATCCCTTAAATGTCCTCAGTTGGTGGGGCTTTAATTTCATCTCCTTTTGCAGGATGGATAGGAAAGAGAGGGTACGTTGGGTCAGTAGTATTTCAAAGCAGGTTATCTGAGGTTGGCTGTTTGTATGTTATGTGTGGATGTGAAAGCCATGGTTTCTTTTACAAGTAGGTTAAACTCCTAATCTTCAGGACAAAGTCTTTATGGCAACGTTTGTTATGGCAGACGGCTGATCAGGATCAGGGCCTAAGTGCTGTGGGCAGGCAAAACCGAGAGTGAGCCGAGGGCCGGGTGCGATTCTGCAGCTGCGTGTGCTGCTCTTCATTCGCACAAGGAGGGAGACAGATGTCACTTCAGCAGCTGCCATACCTCACGTGTGTGATGCTGTCGAAGGAGTAAGAGCTCCTGACACGCATCATTTATCTGTGGCTTAGTTAGATGTGTCTTACTACATGAATCCAAGTACGTTCATTGCAAGAAAGAGCACTTAAGATGCACACACAGCTGTGAAGTAATGGATCTGTATAACCTTCGGTGTCTGATGCACCTTTCACAGACCTGAACACCAGCCATGGCAGTATTTTTCCCGAGGAAGTAGCACAGCAACAACATCTGTGGTTCTGCGAAGTCAGAGGAGATATTAGAAGACCATAAAATGTTTAGGGTGTGAGTAGCCTGAGGATTTGTGAACTCCTTTCTCGGCGATGCTGCACAGATAAAGAAGCCACAGGAGTTAGGAACGCTCCCAGTGCGGGTTGGGTCGTATTCGGCTGCATGGCTTTCAGTTGTGGCAAACTGCAGAGATCAGGGGAGGGCAAAGAAAAGACACGTGTGGGATGTTGGGGTGGCTGAGCCTGGGGAAAGGAACTCTGCTCCGAATTTGTGAATGGTTCAGGATGCGTGGAGTCATGGGCTGAAGAGGGGCTGCGAGAAGAATTTTCATCATTTCTCTTTTGACAATATAATTTTATTTGTTTTGGTTCTTTCTTGCTAGTTTTTGCTTCTAATGTGGTGTTTGTTTAGCACTGGGTGCTACTGGGAGTACAACCTTCTCCTTTTCCCTTAGTGATCTCACCTGTGCATAGTGAGCCCATTTTTGTCTTAAAGAAGATAAAATTTTCCTTCCGGGGACCTTTGTTTAGCCATTTGTATTTTCATTCATTCACTACCTTAATCCATGTGAAAGTTAAGTGTGAAATGTTCTATTTGAGCACAAATGTGTGTGTGAACCCTCCAGAGCATTATTTTTTGAGTTGTATTTGCCACTGGCGATTTGTAACAATACCGTATTTCCAGCCTCATTACAAATAGTCAGAGGAGGATGAGGTGGACTTAGAAAATCAAATACATAGGCAAACATATTAAAAATGGTGTGAATCAACAGATATTATTAGTCTGTGAAACACATACTAAATATAGAAGAAACTACTGTGTGAAGTTGGGTAGTCAAGCTCGTGCAGGATCACAGATGGCCGTTTTGTTTCCTAGTGGGAAATGGGATATTGTTTCCTAGTGGGAGATGAGCTTTTCTCTTGGGAGTTGTGTTCCAACACGCTTGTGAGAAAATATGGTTGTGTAGGTGAACGTGCAGAAATATTGGCAGTATTTGCATTTTGCCTTCAGAGAAGTATGTGCACCAGAAAATACATTTACATGAAGAAAAAAATCCTGTGCTTTAAAACCTCTGTGTGCTGGTTTTCTTATAATGTAGGTGCAATTTATGTTATTGGAAGTAGAAAATGTAGGAATCTGCAAATGTGGAAATACGTAAAAACAAGATGAGGCTGATCTAGAGTAGGTGTCTTACCGTGTAGATTGCAGTGTACTGCTTAACACGTATGAAGTGTTTTTAACTGACAGGCAACGAAGGGATGGCTCCTGAGGTCTTTTAAGTACGTCCTAGATGTTGATGCTGTTGTATATAGATGCTAAGATAATTTTAAGCAAGTTTGAAGGCTGAGTATGAACTTTCCTCTATGCTTCTTCAATACCTCCCTAATTTCTCTGTGATAAGCACATGGAAGCAAATGGGAAGAAATTCTTCTATAGGGAAGAAATTCTCTACCTTGAGAGTGGTGAGGCCCTGGCACAGGCTGCCCAGAGAAGCTGTGGATGCCCCAGCCCTGGACGTGCTCAAGGCCAGGCTGGACGGGGCTTTGGGCAGCCTGGGCTGGTGGGAGGTGTCCCTGCCCATGGCAGGGGTAGGAACTGGGTGGCCTTCGAGGTCCCTCCCAACCCAAACAGTTTGAGGATTCTCTGAAGTCAGAAAGGGTTAGCAGCTGAAAGGGGGGGTTAAAAAAAAAATAAACTAATGTTTCAGTTAACTGCTGAAAATTGATACTTCTATATTAATCTTCCATACAGACTTTAAACATAAAACTGACTGAAAGCCTAGCATTTCACTTCCCCAGCTCTAAGGTAACCTCAGCGAGCTCAGTAAGCCTCGAAATAGCACTGTGCTGTGAACGATCCTGGCGAACCTGTACACAGCTTTTAATAGGCTTGCGATAACTGACCACACAGCCACTTGAAATTAATTCGGTGAAGATTATTTTTGTTTGTTGGGGGAGAAGCAGTAGGCCCCGTTACGACTAGCCGCCCTGTGCTGAAGACTAAACTTACATTTCAAAGATTTTCTGCCTTTCCAGATACGTTGGAGTTGTTGATTTTGAGGGAAAACTGTAAAAAATGCCTGCAAATTACTTGTCTTATTTCTTCTTTCTTTCTTTAAAAGGCTTTTGTCTCGTTGTGCAGCCCCAGACTCCTCACGTCCCTTCACAGATGTACGTGGCTGTGCTGCTGGAGCTGGTTGCATCTGAGAGCAGCCTGCTTTCAGAACGGGGATCAAGGGAAGGACAGAAGTTTTCGTTTAGCACACTCCCAACCACAGCGTACCTGTAGTGGCTGAAATGTTAGTATTTCTTCACTCCCCACCCTGTCACAATGAATGGCTTTCGGGATACCACCTATTCCCCAGAAATCAGGGGTGTAGAGCTGTTGGCACGTAATTTCAGCTTCTCATCAGGCTTCATTGTCACTTCATGTCGTTGGAGAGCAGAGGTTGGAATTTGTTCTTTCTTTCTGACTGGGGCAGTGTATTCTGAAACGTCTCCGGAGATGCTATAAAAATCTGAAGATCTTTTCATTAGATTCCTCCTATTTCAAGCATTGTTTCCCGCAGACCTCCTCTGAGGAAGTAAAGCTTTCTGTAGTTGCTCTATTCTGTATTTAATTTAGTGTTCTTAATCATCTCTATCCCCTAATAAGTACACCGTGCGTGTCTCAAAGCCCCTTCGTCTGACAGCTTTGTTTAAGGCAAGTGGGACTTGCCACTTCATCAGGCTGCGGGCCTTGTGCTATCCTGGATCAGTGACTGCCATATTTTATGGCTGACAACATCGGGAGGTTTCTGCTTCAGGAGAAGGAGCCGGAACTCTTGCATTAAACAGCCATGGGATAACTTTTTTCCAGGAACGTTTCCTTCTGAGCAGTATTCTTGCCCTGCAGAAAGCACACGCTTTCCCTTCAGTGACCCTGTTTACTGGGTCTGGCTGGGGTGGGGTTAACGTGCTTCCTAGCAGCTGGTTTGGTGCTGTGTTTGGGGTTTGTGACCAAAGCACTGCTGCTAACACTCCCCCGTGCTTTAGGTGTTGCTGACCAGGGTTTGCCCAGCATTGAGGCCTTTCTGCCTCGCAGTGAGTGCACTGGGGTCTCGTGAGAGGCCAGGAGGGAGCACGAGCAGGCAGATGACCTGGACTAACCCAAGAGATGTTCCTTACCATAAACGGTTGTCCTCAGCAGTAAATAGGAGAGGGCTTAGGGAGGTTGGCAGTCTTTTTTGGGGGAACTGCCTGGGCATTAATCCACCCGTGGGAGGTGGCGAGTGATTGCCTCGCATTGCTTGTTTTCCTTCTGTCTTCTTCCACTTCTTCATTTATTAAACTTTTTTTTTAATCCAGAGCCAGAAGTTTTCTTGCTTTTTATTCTTCCTTTCCTCTTCCCCCATCCCACTGGGAGTGGGGGGAAGTGAGCCAGCAGCTGTGTGGTGCTTAGCTGCCTGCTGGGGCTAACCCACAACACCAAGAACATCCCTTCCTGCTTGTGTAAGGCAAAAAGAGCTGCTTACACAGATACCAACACGTAGATATCTGCTGTACACTTTGGGATTCTTCAGGCTAAGTCAAGTACTTCGCTTTTACTTTTAATCAAGCTTTTCTGGTGCCTCACTTCCCATCATGTGCTTCTCCAGCCCATTCTTCTCAGCTAGCCAGTTCTAGTCTGCCCCTCATGTCTTCCAACTCCTGCTCTTCCTGATACTCCCCGTGTGCTGGCCTCACCAGCATACTCTTTGCACTCAGCTGTTACTCCTACTGTCTTCAAATTCGACAGCTCCCCTTTGCTTTGTGCCTCTCAGGAGACCCCTATTTACAGTCAGACCCATGATACTCATGCTACACGCCAAAAGGCCAAGGGAAGACAGAATTGGGAAGGCAAATTGCTGAAGTTTGCCTCTACTGGATGGTTGCGGAAATATTTTTTTAAGGCTAACGAGCTCAGTAAATAAAGGTGAATGGGCTTTCTCGGGGACTGTGAAAGGGTTGTTCCTGGCTAAAGGCCAGTGCCGGAAGAATGTGAAGTTCATATTCCAGGCATGAGGATGCTACAGCAGTTCAGCGACCACCAAGTTTCAGTCGAAGTTGCGGATGGGACAGCCTGGGATTTCTTTTTTATAGTTCTTGCAAATGCAAAACTGCCTTGGTTTTAATTTATTTTTTCCTTCCAAAGTTGACTTGAAACACAGAGTCATTGGGGAAAAAAATATTCAGCCAGAACACTTAAGTTTAGCAACAGAAAGTAAGATTGTGTAGCAGAAACAAGTTGGGTACTGCTAGTAGATGCTTACAGTAACTGATAAATTTTTGTTGTGCTCTTATGTAGATGCTGGCAAGGATGGAACTTCCCACTCTCACAGTGGTAGGAAACTGTGGTATAATGTGTATGGTATCTGAGTGAGGCATTCCTGATAGGGTTTGGCATTCAGATGTTTTCTGAAAACATTTAAGAATTACCACTGGTGTTGTGTCATGTTTACCTAACCTGAGAATATTAAAAAATTGAGCAGGAGCAGTTAGTGTTCTTACAAGGTTTGTGTTAGCACAGTGTTCATTTCCAGGGTTACTTGAGAGGCAGGTACAGCGTGCAAAGAGCTAGAAGGAATATGTCTTCTTCCCATTCCATGAACAGAGAAAAAGAAGTTTGAATAAAAATCTGAATGGCAAACTGGGGCTTGCTAAATGGAAAGGATGGATTTGAAAAGAAGAGTGATTTGGGACACGATGTGCGAGCAGAGTTATTTCTACAGTGCGGAACGTGCAAGTGAAATTAATTTATGCAAAGTATCAGAGGACAAGTAAAATACGTCAAGTAATAGGATACAAAGTGGTGGTTGGAGAAAACACAGGACTGGGAAAAGAATTATTGGAACCGGCACAACTGTCTGCAGCAGCAAGTGGTCCTGGTGAGCCTAGCGCTCGCGCTGCTGTTTGCAGTGCAGTGTGTTAGTGAAACACAGTTTGCACTGAATCAGTTTTGTGAATTGAAATGTACACCTGAAGCAGTGCTTAGTCTTGGAGAGTTGTAAAAAAATAAGGAAATGAGAGGGCATGCAGATATAATTATATACAACTTCTTATTAGGACTTCAAATTATATATATTTAGCTTATTTTATAACCACTAGAGGAAATGGTCTGTGATACATTTTGTTTCCTGTACATTTTTTAATGCATCAATCTGCATATTTTCAAGATGTATACAAAGAGGAGTAAGAGAAATGCTGAATACAGAAAGAAATCTCAGAGCAGAGAAATCCAGGAAAAGCCTACGTGAGAGAAATATTGCAAGCTCTGTCAGGTAATGCTGACAAAACTGAACTGGCTTATATTTCAACATGACAAATAGCTTGAAATTACTGCAATCATAGCTTATACACTGTTTGTCATTTAGCACAAAACTGTAAATGTTTCTTGCATTTCCAGAGTGTCAGTCTTGGCATCACAAACATTAAGCAGCCTTGTACACGGCAGTTACTGGTGGTCCTTGTACGTCGCCTTGCGTTGCTGATACAGGTATTGACAGCAAATTGAAAACATATGGAAAGAGCAAACCAAATGAACCATTAAATGCAATACATGTGCTACTTCTAGTTTTCCTGTCTTTTTTGTGTATCTTGAGGTTTGCAGTGCAACTGAAAATTTGGTGCCCTGGGTGCAACAGCTGCTGTGGAATAGTCGGGCTCCCAGGGGCACAGACACTGGGCCGTGCCTGCTGGCCGTCAGCAGCAGATGACCAAGGAAAGAATCAAAGACAGCTCCAAATGCTGACTGATTTTTATTGCTGGTAGATCACGGTTTAGGGTTTCCTGAGAACAAGGTTGTGAAAAAAATAGGTCATTAGGTTTAATAGAAACTAACAGGGTTCTATACCAGACTTTCATATAAGCTTTTAAGTCCTTTTTTCAGCCTCCACAGCATCCTCTAGCAGTATGTGTCACAGCTTAGTCTAAAAAATCAAATGTTGGTAGAGCAACGAAAAATCTTTTTTTTTGAATGAAATTTGGAGATGACAGATGCATTTCCTAATTCCTGTTTGTGAGAAATAGAGGATAACCATCTTCTTTTCACGTCCTGCATACCTTTTCTTGAAGGTGGTTGCATCCGTTTGTCACTGTTCTCTCGGGGTTTCTCTCTCACTAAAGCCTGAGGAGTTTGAGCCTATTGAGAACTATCGTTTGTAGGTCAGGGCTTAGGAGTTGTAAGCTCTCAAGAACATTCATGGGATTCTAGAAAAGATGCTGAGGTGGTGCCGGGAGGTGCTGATCACTGACAGCAAGGATGAGGTGTGCAAACACCGGTCTTTGGTCAAGTTCTCTGCTCTCTGGGGACAGCAACAGGACCCGAGGGAATGACGTGGAGCTGGGACAGGGGAGGGTCAGGCTGGGTGTGAGGGAAAGGTGCTGCACCCAGAGGGTGCTCGGGCGCTGGGACAGGCTGCCCAGGGCAATGGTCATGGCACTGAGCCTGCTTGAGCTCAAAAACGTTTGGACAATGCTGTCAGACACATGGGCTGATTTTGGGGTGGTCCTGTATAGAGCCAGGAGTTGGACTCCATGATCCTTCTGGGTCCCTTCCAACTCAGGAGATTCTGTGATTCTGTAAGATGACGTTACTGGAGAAGCAATAGCTGTATTTAATTAGCGTGTCAAAAATTGGACTTAGTAAATGTGAGTCTGTAACTTCCTCCTGTTTTACTTTGCCTTGCGTGTAACATCATCTCTGCAGAAGGCTCGTGTTGCTACAGGTCGCATTTGTGTGTGTTCCCAAGTGGATTCCAGCGAAGCCGTGAGCTTTCTTGTGGATGGCAGGGGCTGGGGAAGGCTGCCAGGAGGTGCAGGGAGGTGCTGCGCCCAGCGTCAAGTGACCTGAGTTCAATTTCTGACTCCGTCAGGGGCTCTGTGAGGGGACGCTGCGCATCTCCAGAATGACTCCAAGCTTTCACGAGGCCTGTGAAGCTTCCACTCTGCCTTGGACCCCAGCCAAGGGGATGGGTTTTGTTTCCTTGAGTCATTTCACCTGTTTCATGCCTTGCTCGTGCAGCTTTACCTGCTGCGCCCAGAGGTAGCACCAGCAGATGCTGCCTTGGAGAAGAGGCGGGTTGGGCTGGGAGTGCTGTGGGCTGCGTGGTTTCTGCTGTGCTCGTGGCCTCCTCTTGGGCTGCATCTGTTGGCCAAGCAGGTGTCGTGCGTGTAACGCCTCCTGTCCTCCAAGTGGGCACCTCTTCATTCTTCTCTTCGTAAATTAAAAGGTGCGGAGGGGGTGAAACAAAGAATGCGAATGACCCGAGCTGCGCATTTACGCTTTGCACATCTGGAGCGGTACCGAAATGAAATCGAAACGCGGCGAGTAATTCCCCAAGCTGAGCAGCCCCGGGCAGCCTGGCTGCACAAATGGTTCGGTGATGCCACCAGGAATTCCCCCGGCGGGTCCTCGTTGTCCTGGGGAGCCTCCACGGCTGCTGTAGGGAAATATTTGGGGCGGGTTTCTCCTTCATCTGGGAAGCGTGAAGGGAAAGATATGCCCGCTTAGCGAGGGGCTTGGCAAGGCGCAGCGATAGTTATGAGCACTGACAGCAGCAGCGCTCTCTCTTGTGCCTCGGTTTATTTTTAGATAGAAAAGTGTTAAGCTAAGCCTGTTAGATGTTTGTCTTCGAGCTGATAAGTGCCTTTTTTTTCCCCTTTTTCTTTGTCCTCATTTTATTTTGCGGTTGTACTTCCGTACCAGGTTGAGCAGATGTACATCGCTGTGTACAGCCGTCCTTTTTTGCTCAGGTCTTCTACTTGACGATTTTGGTTTAATCTGAGGCTGATTTTTATTACTAAAAGTGTTACTGCCTTGTGTAAACTCATTTTCTTACGTTAGTTAAGGCTCGTGTAAGGGGCGTACAGTCTCTCAAGAGCAAGCGAAAGCACTGGAGGAAATGCAGCTGTCTCAAAACACTTTGACTAAACAACATTCGGTGTATACCAGGCTATTTCTGGCTCGTGCTTCGCTACAATTCACAAGAGATTTCTCCTATAATTCTGTACCAGCACTATGAAGTATGTTGTCATCCTTTTTGTGCCGTAAAGAGAAACAGATTTTTGAGAAATTATCCCAGTGGGGAGAAGTCGCTGTGATTTGTTAGCGCAGAGCTAAGTCTCTTAATTTCTGGGGGTAATAACTGCTTTTTCTTGGCACTTCTGGGCAATGCAGAGAGCTTCTGGTTATCTACGTAGTTGTGATACCATAAATTTTCAAAAGTAATTTGGGGAAAAAGTAGACGTGGCTCTGACAGAAAAGACTATGAAAAGGAGTGAGTCGCTGGAGGCATTTTTTAAAAGTGTCAAGTAAATGAAAGACTTGTTTACTGTTAAAATAACTAGTGTAAATGAAATACTTTGTAGATATTCAGCAAAGAAAGCTATCTAGTCTTCTAAATAACAAATGTCTCTGCTATTGTGGGAGGAGCTGTTGCAAGATGAATGGCATTGTAATAGGAATCAAGCTAGGAAATGCAAAGACAGTATCCCATCTTCCAGTACATGTGATTTTCAGAAACTGTAAAATTGGGGTAGTATTTAATTTTGGATTATGACTAGACATTTTTGTTTTAAATTAACAACTTCTTCTTTTTTCAGGAAATTTGGAGAGCGACCTCAACCGAAACGGCTTACCAGGTAAGCATTAAAGAAATTCTATTTTGGGGGGAATATTCAGAAGTTTCCTATTCCATCCCCAGAAGGATTTCCACATTTAAAAAGTGTGAATTGCTAATCCTTGAATTTTAAACATCAAAGTTTTTTTTTAAAATGTGATTATTGTATGCATTTAGCAGTCAGAAGAAACTGAACAGCCAGTGGCTTGTTTGTTTTTAGTAAGCTATTCAAAATGCCTTTTTATAAATCCCACTGACTTCAGATGTCCATTATTGTAGGTTATTCAGTAGGGTGTGAATCTGCTTAGTTTTAGATAACCACAGGTAAGCCAGATGTCTTTTATTTTAAAAGTGACTTGTGAAGTCATAAAACAGCATTCTTTCCTAGCAAAATGTGGTTGCTCTGTTAGTGCTGTTAGTGCTGTCACGCTGCAGGTAAGAGCAGAATTCACGTGGTGCTGTCAAGGAACGGTCTTACCCAATTTTTGGTGAAGCCTAAGCAGTCAGCGATGACATGAAATAGCACCATCGAGGCAATTCGTTCTGGAAAGTGTTTCATGTGACTGTGGAGTACTCTGCCTCAACTGCTTCTGGGCTCTCTAGGAAAGAATTTATGCTAGAAGCTGTCAACATTTTTCAAACTAGTAACACAGTCAGTGCAAATATTTATTTTTCTCTGCCCCCATCAAAAGCCTCTACTGTGTTAAAATCCTCTGAAGTATACAAGATCTGCAATTTTTCACAGTTTTGTGTGATGTTCTTGCTGTATAAAGACATGGAAACCCAGCATTACTCTGGCCTACTTCTATTTTGAATGAAACTGTGTAAAGCATGGAGGGAAAAGTGTCTGCATTTTGTGTTGGGGATATCAGTCTTGTTGCATTTCTGGTAAGGTTCAGGTTAGTTTGTCTTTAACTTCATTTCAATGCAAAATTGATCAAATTGGTCTATACTGACTTAAAAGTTGTATTTGAACAAACGTTGCTGTTCCCTGTTGACCTACCTATTTTTAGGGATATTTAAAGGTACTGTTTGAAGTCATGAACTGCTCTTCATCTTGAGCAGTAACACGTGTTAGTATCAGCCTAAAGTTAGTGCTAGAGTTTACCTTCCGTGACTTAAAACCAACAAATTTAATGACTATTTAGTCATGTCTTTTAACTATGATATCACTTAAATATAGTGACTCTAAATTTCATGTGCAGGATTTCAGCTATTAGATGTGTCAGGTGCTTTTTACTGTGATTATAGAGTAGGCATCTGGGAACTGCTAGCCATCCTCCATGGCAAGAGCTTGGAAACCTCAGCTATATGAGGGGCTAGAAGGAAGCAACCAAACTGCTTTTCTCTGAAGAGAGAGGGAGGGGAAGTCTCACATTTTTAGGAGTATAAATTGTTTATGTAATGCTTTAAAAAAAAAAAGTTAAGGGCATTTAATTTGGTTTTGGTAAAATTAATTCTGCTTTTTTTGTACAGTCCTGTTTGCCTCATAATCTATTCATCCTCATGCAAGTGTAACAAGATTTTTTTTTCAGATGTGCTTCTTAGGAAATGCTGAAACTTCTTTTTTCTTTGCTCTGCAAGTTCCTTGACAATGAAAATACTTACTGCTTTGTTCATCCTGTGCTAGTTGTTCTTGTAATAAGGTGTAAACTTCAATAGTATTACCTTTGTGGAGAGGTTTGAGATTTAGTAATGAATAATGCCATGTAAGGATTGCAGTGCTTACACGTTTTCTGTATCAGTAGGAGGAGTTGTAGGGGAACATTCCTCGTTCTCCTAGGAGCTCAGGTCATATACGTCTGCTGTAGCAACTGACCAGTTGAAAAAGTAGAATTTCTTCCTGACACAAAGCTACACAAACATTAGGTAGCACTTAGCATTTTAGTGACTGAGTTGCTGGGTTTTGGGGTGTTTTTTTTTAATGGTAGTCAAGCCAGAAGTTTTTGAATATATCAGATGCTCTAAATTTAGTATGTCAGTACTTTTGATAAAATATTTCAAATTGTCAGATAAAGTTTTTAACCCACTTAAATGCAGCTGGTCTATTATAACGTGTAAGAATATTTGCTCAGTGAAATGTGTCTTGTGGCTTAAGATATATTTGTAAACAACGATTACAAATAAAGTGTTTATGCAGTTTGAGACAGTTCTGACAATTTGTATTGTCATGGATAAGCATCAGTTTTACCAGTGTCGAAAGTAAATAGATCAAGTTAATTCAGCTAAAACAATAATTTGACTTGTCTCTGCTCTTACATGCTGCTGTCTTACACAGGCATGGCAAATGCATGAATTTAAAACACGTCATTAGCAAAGCTGGATTATTGTCATTTTCCCCTGCCTCCACCCCATCGACTTGCTTTCCTTTATGAAACTGTATGTGGGGGATTTCTTTTGGAAAAGGTGTCGCCGACAAAATTTTGCTTTTGTCTTCCGTATTTTTTCACTGGAAATGTTTTTACAGAGAAGCCAAGATGTCAGTTTATTTTGGTGTCACAGGTCTGTCTAAAGGGAGTTCAACAGTTCAGTGCAGTTCATAAAAAATTCCTCTTCTGTAAGGTTTCATCTCTTTATATAACTTCCTGTTAAATTCATAATTTGTTTGTATGGTCGATGACTTTGAAGATGAGTGCATTGGTGGGCATTCAACCTGCAAAAGCTCCTCCAGGGACTTAAAAATGTTCTGTCAGCACTTTGACACAGCTAAACCCTAGGGTGTTGAATTTGGCATGCTGCTTAATGAGCAGTTAGATTATTATACAGAGGAATGATAGGGTGTATTGTTCTCTTATTTCTCTCAAGGAATGGCTGTTGGTGTGTCTGAGGTAATTACAGCTTTTATGACTTCTGTCATTACAGTGATGATGAATGATAGAAAAATCTATTTTTTTTTTTTTGGCCTGATTGTATGCAGGAAATAAAGATTTCTCTAGAAAACTAGATCAAACAATAAAGATTTTTTTTTTCTTATCTTCATAACCAAAAGAAAACTAACAGAAACATGACAAAAGTATTGATTCAGTTAATAGCTTAAATGAAATTTCAGAACAATTTGTTGCTATCATGAGAAACTGTACTGGTTAAAGAGACAATATTGAATTGGGTTCTAATTGAATATTTGGATTGAATTTTACAAAGTCAGATTTTGAATGTGTTACAGTGATAGGCATTGAGATGGTTTCATATCGCAAACATCCTTTTTTGTGGACAATGCAGTAGTAGCTGTAAATGACCACAAACCACTGATGCACTGCTAGCTTGATACCAAATAGTTTGTTGTTTTTGCTGTGCAGTTGTCATAGCAAACAAAACAAGTTATCTTCACCCTATCAATGTACTAACGGTTGTTGTTTTCAATTTCATTTGTATTTTTTTGTCCTAAAGCGGCCTTTGGATTATTGTAACTATAAGCAAAACCAAAAGAACTTTCAAAACTTATTCTGTCTTTTAATTTTTAGGGAAGCAATGCGAAATTACCTAAAGGAGCGAGGTGATCAAACAGTGCTAATACTCCATGCAAAAGTTGCCCAGAAATCATACGGAAATGAAAAAAGGTAAGTCTCTTTTCCTTGCTGACTTCCTTCCACAGCTTCCAGCTAGGGACACTGTAGTGTGTGGTCTGGTGTGTAATACATTGCAGAATCCCTTAGATTGTGCTATAGCCTGGAGAAGCTTAAATAAATTCAAAGGTGTCCATATAAAACATACAAATGTGCAAACCTGTGGCATTTGACATAGTGATGCCTGTTCTTGCCAACAGGTTCTCTCTCTGTGGGTGAATTTTTTCTTCCATTGGACTGAAATGGCTTCATTGATAACGTGATGTTCGAGGAGGTTCTTCTTTGTTCGTCTTGCTATCCAAAAGGGAGAACCAAAGACTGGGTGAAAGGCTGGATGCTTTGCTTTACATCCTGTCCCATCCTATCCCAGCATAATGCAGCTGCTTCTCTAGTCTTCTGCTAGTTGGATTTCTTAGTTATGGGTACTGCCTTGAAGAGCAGAAAGAACACATCATAATAATCAGAGGCGTAATACAACCTTTTTTTTTTTTTCAGATCAGCTTAATGATGACCTCAGTTTATTGACTAACTTTCAATCAAATATGTAAAAAAAAAAAAAAAAAAAAAAAAAAGTCTAGATGTTTTCACCATTATTAATAGTTTTTAGTAAATTAGTAAATAGTTTATAGTAAATTAAAACATCTAATATGCGTAACTGTAAACTTGGCATTTTAAGCCTGGAGTAAAGAAGGTGATTATTGGTGACTATTTGTGGAGAAGTTTTGTCCCGAGTAATTTCAAATTGGTATGAGAGAAATTGCTAGCCTCGTGGTTGTGATAAACATTCTCTTACAAAAATCAATACAGTACAATTAATTTTCAGTAATAGGTAGGGGACAGACCCTACAGGAAGATGTGAGGATGAATGCTTTTTATGCAAAGGTGAATTTCCTGTAGTCTTCTCTGTATGATGCTTTTTTTTTTTTGCATGAGTGGTAGAAGCAAGTAGGGTGATTCTTGATATATAGATTCTAGTCCTCTTAGGATGAAATAGAGTCATCTTTAATTATAAATGTTACTTTCCTACCTTGAATTTCACTAAAATAAATAGTGCTGTGTTCAATTAGGAATTTTCAGATCCTTTGGATTTGTAATGTTTCTTCACCACAGAAGAGCACGTTCTGCAAGTTAATGGGTTTGAAGTTTCAACCTTTTTCCCCCATGGTTGTAGAATCCATCATTGCTTTTTACGGCTTTCTGAGATTGGAGATTTTAACTCGTTTTCCTAGGCAAATGTTAATAAACAGGAATATAGATATACAGTAGAATTAAGCCTATGAAGTACTCTGTTCAATACTACCAATCTAAAACATGTTCCCTGATGTTTGTGGGTCATGGAGGTGCAAACTGTTCTTTAGTATTCTGTGCCTGGGTAATTCTCCTCCAAGATGTGTCCTCTTCCCTGACAGTCAGTGTCTCAAATCTTTTCTTTAGGGCAGTTCTGCAGTTTTTGGTTCAGCAGCTCCACTTGCTTACTTACTCTGAGTGCTTTTTAGATCTTTCTGAGGTTCTTGATGAGAATCAAATGGGCACTCAGGGCAGGAGGAAGGGCACAGAAGCAGGCAAGTGTGCTGTGGCTCTACCGTGCATTTATCTATACAGCCCTCTGCTGCTCACTGCCCTGCAAAAGAGCTGTAATGCAAGGCCTTACCAGCAGTAAATAACCCTTTGCAGCAAATCTAACAGCCAAAGATTAACCATGGCAATATAGATACCTCAGTTTGTTTTCCTCCCAGATTTTGTTGTCATTCAAGAGTTGCATAGTGGAGGCTCATTGCAGAGGAATTAAGCGCGTTAGTCCCAGAGAAATGAGGTGCGTGCCAGCAGATATGAAAGAAAATCTCGAAACAGCTCGGTTGTAACTTCAGTCGGTTTCTTCTCCTGGGGCCAGAGCAGTTCTCGTGAAAGCAGGAACATTCTGCAAACCTGCCCTGTGTCTCATTAGGTTGGAGAACAAATTGCATCAGAAGGAGGGAGAAAATAAGAAGATAATGTACGTTGTTTTAATTATTGAATGTTCCAGTACTGTCTGGAAAACTTAAGTGTTATGAAGAACACAGGGCAGAGCTTTGGATTATCTGCTAACAGTTTCTGGGAGCTCCAACGTGCTTTTCATAGCGTTGCTGTAAATTCCTGTTGCCTTGAATATGTGCATATGCCTCGTTTGGTGCTGTGAAAGTCACTTTGGCACATACATTGCCTAAACTCTCGAGTACTGGTAGCACTCTGTAAATTAGTAATTCGTTTCTCACTGCTTGAAATGATTGCAAAGTAGCATTAGGCATTCGTCTACCACCTGGATTTTGTGGGGTGCAGTGTAGTTGCCTAACTCAGCACTGCCATAGCTGTTCCTGAAAGGTATCTCAGTTTCCCTGCTTAAAAATGGGAGCGTGTCAGTGGTGTGCAGGATTTCGGAGCTCTGCAAAAGAAGGCTGGGAATTAAAAGAGTTGGATGCTTGTTATAAAATAATATGATGGTGACAGGAAGAGAGGGAATGGGCTAAAGTTGCGCCAGAAGTGTTTTAGGTTGGATGTTAGGAAGAACTTCTTTACTGAAAGGGTTGTTAGACACTGGAACACGCTGCCCAGGGAAGTGGTGGAGTCACCATCCCTGGAGGTCTTTAAAAGACGTTTAGATGTAGAGCTTAGGGATATGGTTTAGTGGAGGATGTGTTAGTGTTAGGTCAGAGGTTGGACTCGGTGATCTTGGAGGTCTCTTCCAACCTAGACGATTCTGTGATCTGATTGCCACTCTGGTACAGGGATGGAATAGGTGTTTGGAATACATGCCAATGATTCATTTTTCAGTTAAAACCCCTTTTATGTTACTAACCCACTTTTTAGACTATTTCTGGTACTGTTCTGCTACCTCCCAGGCTGTGAGCACCAGCAATGATGTCCTGTTGTTATCTGGATTGTCAGCATAACCAAAAATTCTAGTTATTAAATCCTTGTATCCTTGTGTGCCCCCAAGGTACTTTGTGCAACAGAATGATTAATTAGCTTCTTTATTTTATTTTATTGAGTTTTTAAATTGCTTCTGGTTTGTTCCTAGCAAAAAGTGCCCTTTTTGTCTTTTGTATTGTTGGACTGAGGAGAAATTAGTGACATTTTAAGGCTACTTTATGCAACTAGTTAATCAAGTTTTCATCCTTTTTAATAGTAAATACCATTTCTAAAGAGAGTTGTTTTCTGTACATCATTATAGACCTATCTCAGACCTGTTTTTACTGACAAATGCCATATGTTCCACAGGACTTCAGTATGGCATGGCTATAACTGGTTAGGTTTTGATCCATAAAGATTAAGGTATATTGCAGTGTTTGGGAAAAAAAAAAAAAGGAAGATATTTATCATTACTAAACTTTGCATGGCATAATTAAAAGTCCAGTGGAATAACTGCCTTTTTCTGTTTTGATGAGGTTTAGTAGGTGGTGAAATGCTCTGTTGAAAGCAGGTCTCTCATGATGTGGTCTGGTTTTAGTGTCCTCACAGAAGGACAACTCCAGGTTGCTTCCACATAGGTGGAGACTTTCTGCATTAGTTTGAGTGTTCCTGATACTCGTCCCGAAATAATGGTGTGCTAATGAAGGGAGGCTTCTTTCTTTGAGTGGACGTTTTTTATTAGCCTTGCTCTTTCTGGAATTCCTGTTGTTCAGTTTAACGAAGAAGTCGGGAGGTTATAAGCCTGGTGCTGGCCTTGAGCTGAATTACTTTCTGCCTGATGTTTCCTGCTGGTTGGCCATCGTCTTTCAAAGGCATTCAGCTGACAGAGGTTCAGGTGATGCTGAGTCGTAGTGAGTGTGGGTGTACAGCTTGTGCTTGTCGTGTCGTTTCCCTCCTGCCCATGCTTGCTATTCACTGAGCTTTCTCTCTTCAGAGGCCGGTCCTTCTTAGCACAAGGGCCGCAGTTTGAACAGTGTGACCATTCAACACTTGCAAGGACTTGAGTGTTTTGGATACCAAGATGATGTTTGTCAGCGGCTGAGGGCCAGGCTGGTGCCTGTGGGCTACACGCTGTCCCAGTTTCAACACTATCACTGCTGATTAGCCTGCGAATGTTCGAGCTGCATCTTGTTGTACCGCTGTTGGTGAAGGACCTCCTGTAATTCCTGCTCAAATACTGCGCTGTGTTTATTGCTGAGAGCATAGCCTTTTCTAGGGCTTACCTCATGGCTCCACTTCTTTATCCTCAGCACTCTAGCACCTCATTGTTTTGCATTCATTTCGTGTTGTGTTGTGGATGTTGTCAGGCCATCCAGCTCCTAAGGAGAGAAGGCTGCCGGGTGTTTGCATGCTCAGAGCAGTGTGGGCAATTGCCAGCCTCCTGCCCTGACCCAACTGACCAGCTGGTACAAAGGAAAAACTTCCCTGCTAGTGGCACCCCGGAGTTAAACAAAATGTGGTAGACACCTCTAAATCCTCCTTAAGGCACTGACTTCCAAAAGATGAGCAGAGGGATGGATGACTTGGATATATGAAAAAGCAAACCTTAGGGAACAGAGCCCTGTGGTTTTGAAAGAGCACCGAGTGCATCACAGCTAGGTAGCAATGTCATAACCTGCTCTGATTTTACTTTCTGCCCCTTCCCCTCTTGGCAGGTTCAGTAAGGGTAGCTTCTCTACTCGAAGTACCATATTTCTCTGCATTGCTTGGCTTTAGTTGGCTGAAGGGGCGGAGGGAATATTGCCCTCTCCTTGGGTGACTGTGATTAAAAACAATATTGCAGGTTCTGCCAAAGACTCCTCCTATTCCTCTTTCGATTGTTGCAGTCAAGACTCAGAAACCACTGGAAATTATCTTGTTCTTCCCTTGAAGTCGTCTGGAATAAAGGGGAGCTCCCTCAGACACCTCAGCTTGGTGCTCTTGCCGTGAAAAAACATTCGGTTTCCAGTCTGGTGGGCTGGATGTGTCTGAAGCAATGAGTAACAGCTTGCTTCTGTTTCCTGTACTGCGTTTCTAAGCTCATAGCCTTAATGTAGTTGGTAGTGCTACGTCCTTCCCTTCCCTTGGTTGAAATGAAATTATACTGAAAGAAGGCAAATAGTGGAGGCCTTCTGATTTTTGCAGATTGATCCTCTCTCTGATCTTTCCTGGCTAACATCAGTCCCAATGTTAGCTTAGTCTAAAAGTGCCTTTTTGGCTACACCAGTCACAAATCCTTGGAAGATGTATGAGGGGACATCAGAGAGAAGGCAGCCTCTGCTTGAGAAACCAGGTGTCCGCAAGGAATCTGTTCTCAACTGCATCTTGTGGGGATAGGTTGCTGAAAGTACTTTGTGTATTTAACCTGGTATCCCAAAATATTGTCCTGGTTTAGCCAGTCACCCTGCCTTAAATCAACAAATAGGAGGTACTGAATCTGCACCTTGCCATGAGGCTTTAACAGGCGTGGAGTGGGTTTTGTCCGATGAAGCTGTTCCTGGCTGCTACACTTCCAGTAAAGAACGAGCCTAAAGAGCTGATCAGATCTCATGTGGTTTCCAGATCAAGTTGTTAGGTGTTAACCTCGTGGAGGAATGCCCTTTTTTGTTTTACTGTGCATGCAACAAAGAATTACCAGTCCATCCGTGGCACAGAGAAGAGGTATTAAGAGAACATGTCATAAATTCAGAGAGGAAATCGTGTCCTCTGTGGTTTTCCACTGTTACTTCTGTACTGAAAATCCTGACCAAGCTCAGAAGAACCAGAGGCAGCTGCCTTTTCCCCCAGCACCTCTCATTTTCTTTTTGCTATAGGTCAGATTAATACTTCAGAATAATTTTTGCCTCCCACTCAGTCTTACTTTAGCTTGTGGTTAAAGAAAAAAGAGGTCGGCCCTGTAAGTCAAAGGTTGATGAAGGAGGAGCAGTTTCATTTGTTCCACCAAGCATTGTCCTGCCGTTTTCCCCATCAGTAACACTGGAAATTACCTAAATTAACTAATTCTGGGGAGGCGATTTGCTTTCTCGTTTTTTTTTCCATTTCACAGTTACATGAAAGCCAGCCTCTCATAAATGTTTACATTCCTATTTACATGGGGCATGGTTTGTTAAGGAAAGATGCTTCCTAGCACTTAGTTTAGACGTATCAGACACATTCTTTAATACTCTGCGAAAATTAGAAATAGGAGGATACTTGTGCCTTTTATTCACACTTCTGCATAGAAAATTGGTAGTTAACCTTTTCTATATGTGGGTTCCTGGGGTTTTAAAGCAGAAGTGAAAAGCCCCTGTGCTGTCCTTGTCTGTATCTGAGGGCTGACACATAAGAAACCCCACTGAAATCATGGTCACCCACTCTTTCCTCTCGTTTTGTAGGTTTAACCTAACTTAAAATGGTCTAAGTTAAAGGTTTATTTCTTTGTTCAGTAATCCAAAGTTTTCCAGTGTTCTTCTCAGTTTCAATTCAGAAAGAGCTGTAATTGTTGTGGCTTGTTTTCTCTTCATCAGTGGGTTAAAGCTTCTTTCTTACAGGTCTTTATTGCCACCTAGCGGCCGTAGTCATGTAAAGGACTTGGGTTAGAATAAAGCTGAAATGTGAATAGATAGGAAAAAAGTTTGGGATTTTTTTCAGGTGTTTTGACCAGTAATACAAACAAAAAGACTACACGAGGAAGAAAAGCAAACGTGTGATGCTTTCTTCATGGTGTTATACCTGTTTGTAATACAGAGCTTGGGACTTCTCCTCCTCCTTTCCTTCCCACCCACATACATGTCTGTGTGTATGGATACATTTCTTTAAATATAATCCTAAATGTCTGCAGACAGAATTTTCTCGGTGTAATGTTAAAGGTGTTATATCTTGCTTTATTTTTTGGGTGATCCTCAGAATAGATTTTTAACAACAGCTATTGTATTTGCATCTAGAGCTGGGAATATAAGGAGTATAAATTAGGTTGTTCTGCAGAAAGCAAACGCCTTGCACTTCAATACTTTTCTGTGACTTTAACCATTATCATTGAACATGGTTGACGTAATGACATACTGACATATTTGTCATTACAAACATAAGGTATTTTAAGGTCATCTCTCCTTTAAGGTAGAGAAGCAATTGAGGGAAATGAGGTCACGTAATCTGCGCTGATCTGATTTTTGAAATAAATGCAATTGAAAAGTAGGAAATGTATTACTGGTTTTGAGGAGAAAACTTTGCAGTAGGAAGGGAAGGGGATTAGTGTCTGAGATACTCATGGTGATCTTAAATACTCCCTGCTGCATCATTCAGCATCTTCACAAAGAAAGCTGGAACAGATGTCAGGTAGCAAAAGATAGTAAGCAAAAGGCATATAATAAGCCAAAAGGTGGTATATATGGTGTGTGCTGTCACAGAAGAGTTATTTATTACTGCTTGCTCTTTCTATTTGAAGCCAAATTCTTCAAAATTCAGAACTTCTCTGCTTAGAGCAGTAAAGTTTGACTAATGCATTCTAATGTCAGATAACTATAAATTTCAGCTTTTTCATTGAAGGCTGGGCTAGTGGAAGTATTCTCTTGTGTCACTATTATGAAGCTGTTAAATAGTTTTGAGGCAGTTTATTGCATAGTTTTTCAAGTTGACGATTCATCAGGAAACATCTGCTTTGCAAATTGGCAAGTTTCTACCTGTTGTGTTAATGTTCTGAATGTTTGACTGGAAGAAAAAAAAAAATCCTTGTCTTCATCTGACCCATAATTACCCTCCAAAATGAAATGTGCATAGTTAATACTGATGCAATAAGCATAAGGAAAAATGTTCATTGTTAACTTTGAACACTTCACTTCTACGAGTGGCTTTCCATTAGCTCCCAATTCCATATTCATCAAGATTTCTGTCCTTCAAAACAGTGAAGGCAATAAAAGGAGCAAAAAACCATTATGCTATGTCTCTGCTGAAGTGGATTATCATAATGGAGGGAATAGATCATTTAGTTCTGTTGGTTTTGAATCAAAAAAGCAAACTGTATGAGCAGGTCCACAAATAAGTTTCATGGGTGTTTCAAACATGCAAATATTTTGGCCTCCTATATGAATATACCTTTTACAAATTGCCTTTTGTAGGCAGTCCTTTTTTTTAAAGCAGAGTGTGTGTTGTGCTTTGAAAGATTTTCCTAGATATTTGAGCTGTATGGTGTATTGGTATATCACCAGTTTTGATGTGTTTGCAAAAGAGCGAGACGTTTAAGTGAGAATTTGTGACTATGAATTCATTTGGCAAGATAAGCTTTTAAAAGCTGGCTTTTTATGCGTATTTTTTGTTGTTGTTGTTTGTTTCTCTAATAAGGAATGTAAGTTAATTGTGTGCCTTAACTGAAATAGTTACAAATCTTTACGTTTAGTTGTATGGGTTCTTACTATTTACATTTTTATTATATTATTAGTAATGAAGGATTTTGGTTTCTTCTATTTAGAAGTCTATTACTTAAAATAATTTTATTGCCATTAATAGTGCTGAATAGTTGAAGTGATGAAGTATATTAAGCTTGATTTCATACTAAAGCTGACTTGCACTAATTAAGGTTAGCATAGTAGTTAAGAAAAATTGTCCATGAACTTGGTTGTTCCAGGCCACATTTTCAAAAAATTGTACCTACCTACAGGAATAAAGTAGGAGTCCTCTTTGGATTTCAAAAGTGCCAAATTAAGTACTATATTCCAATTTGAATTAGAATAATTAGAAACTTTCTCAGTCATCCTTTCCCTTCATGCCTCTTTAGCCTCCTCCATAGCTAGCATATACTAGTAGTTCTGCTGCTTTTTCAACTTTGATCTTAACTAAGTGATGATAAAAACACTGCAGCTGTTGGCTAAATTCAACCCAAAAGCAAATAGGATTTGCCTTTTAAAATTTTGCAGAAACTTCAAGCCTAATACATGGTATTGTAACAGTGCAATTATTTTTCAACTTAATGCTTTAAATAGCATTTAGACTGACATAGCATTTAGTCAGTGCTGCTAAAGAGTAAATCTTGTTTTTTATGATTACTGATGAAGATGTAAAATCACCTAAAAGAGATTCATGCTTGGATAAAATAAACTCCCTCCTTTGCTAATGATGAAACCCAAGATGTTTAGGAATTGTAATCACCAATTGTTCATTAAATTAATTTCTGGAACAGTCCTGTGTGTCTTAATAATGTTAATCATCTACAAAGCAAAACACTGTCATCACTTTTAAGGCCTTTCCTCTTTCTTTAAGAGTGTTTCCCCTTTGTAAAGGTTAAAAGTGTTTTCATTTTATAGAGATACTATTAGCTGTCATTGAACTGAAAATATGCTTGGTGACAGTACATCTAATGCTAATTTTCCTTGCTTTTTCTCTTTTTTTGATTTGCATTTTAGGAAATCTTAAATGCAAATGAAGGGCATGTGTGTATAAACTGTAATGCAAAGCGTAAATTGATTGAGAAAGCTTTGGGCCTATGTCAGTTTGTGTCTCAATGTTTGTTGTTTGTTTTTTTCTTAAAAAGTGGGTGTAATGTTATAATTCATTTTTCATTTTCAGGTTCTTTTGTCCCCCTCCATGCGTGTATCTTATGGGCAGTGGATGGAAGAAAAAAAAAGAGCAAATGGAACGGGATGGTTGTACTGAGCAAGAGTCACAACCCTGCGCCTTCATTGGGATAGGAAACAGCGACCAAGAAATGCAGCAGCTGAACTTGGAAGGAAAGGTAGAAGTGTCATAAAACATTCAGATTACCACAAAGGATGTTAACTCCATGGTGCATCTTTCAAGGAATGCAGTGGTTTATTGTAACTCTCATTACACTGCAGCAGATATTGCATAAGTGGTTTAAAAAACACCTCAAAAATATAGGACAGCTCAGTCAGTGGACTTGGTTCATGGGATCATAGCAAGGTACTAACTTTACATTTTTAGGTTGTTGATTCAGGATGAGGGAACTGCTACTCTTTATTTTGCTGCCATGGAAGCCAGTGAATAGGTGACCACAATTAGATGGATGATTTGGGTCTGAACAGATTCTTTAAACTGGTCTGAAATCTGGCTGGTTGCTTCCACGAGCAGTTACTAACTCAAGGAGGTTTTGCAAAATACGTACCATGTGTACATTGTAGCTTAAAGACATGATTTCACAGAATTCCACTGAAGATGTTGCAGCTTTAAAGTTTGTAGTATAATTTCTCAGAAATGTGTTTGTTATGCCAAGATAGACACTGTTTTGTGTGGTTTCTGAGTACTCAGTTCTTAAAATGAAGGATAACAAAAGTTCTTCTTGAGATTTTTCAGCTCCTGCTGTCACCTAGTTCAGGCGTGTAGTTATTAGTAACTTTCCATTTGCTTCAAAACCCAATCCTCTCTGATCTTTTCAAGAAAAGCTTGTTTCAATGCATTTTTTTTTTGCCCAAGCAGCTTCTTGTGCATGTCTGCTGTACTGCCTTTATAGCTCTACCTGAATGTAATTTTTAGTAGTGCTCTCACCCACTCAGATGTGGCTGTGATACAGCTATAGGCTCTAATCATCTGCTTTCTAGCCTTAGTAAAGGTATTTAGAAAGAAATTAAAGTACTGAAGTCAGGTGCTAAACTTCACAAAGCTAAACAGTAGTTCTTAAAAAATGTCCATATGGAAGTGTTCCATATGAATTAGGAAAAAAAATCAAGCGTTGTCAGTAGGGGGAAGAGATGGAGAAAGCAATTTCTGATCTGCTTTAGAAAATAATATGTCGGTTTCCAGTTTTGTTCACAGTGATGTATATAGCTTCTTGAACTGGGCTAATCTGAAAAAAGAAACAACAGTATGTTTTTACCTACAGAATTATTGCACTGCCAAAACGTTATACATATCAGATTCAGACAAGAGAAAGCACTTCATGTTATCCGTAAAAATGTTCTATGGCAATAGCGATGACATCGGTGTGTTCCTCAGTAAACGAATCAAAGTCATCTCCAAGCCTTCTAAAAAGAAACAGTCACTGAAAAATGCAGACTGTAAGTATTCCACAGTTCTTTTCTTTATGTAGCAATTCATTTTGCCTCCTACTCATTTTTTGTGTGTTCTGAGATTTTGACTACAACGTAAAATACAACAAAATTTTGAATGTTTTTTCTAATTTACTTTAGAACTGTACATGAATATATTTTGAAGTGTTCCAATATAGATTATAGTGTTGGGTTTTATGCAGTCACAATTGCTTAGTAAATATTAAAGGTCCACCCAAAAACTTTATTCTGAGGAGGAAATCCTTGTAAGCAAATGCATAAAGAATGCTCTATCTCAGCTTCCTAAGCTGTTGAATCCCTTAAGCTGCCTTGATCTGGTGCTTAGGATATTTTGACCAGTAGCAAAGAGGTAACTTTCATATCATGGTAGAGTGACACACATTACCCACACTGCGCCTCTTCACGTCACAGCCACCTTCTTCCTGTCTCATGCCATTTCATATTGTTTTTACTTCTAATATATTTTGCATGATCACTTTTAAGTAATTGGTTAAGAAATCTGTATGGTGATATTTCACCCAGATTTACTTGCTTACCATGATTTTTAACTAAAGATATCTCTGGTGCTAATGTACAATTGGGAGCATTTTTACTTTTTCTCCAAAGTTTTTTGCCTGCATTCCACTGGAGCACCTCAAGAGATGCCGTGTTGTTTTTTTTTGTTTTTTTTTTTTTTTTTTCTCTCTCTCTTCACTAGTGCTTTAAAAGGCTCTTCCATCTGTGTTGGGCTGGAACCCATTCACCTATGGAATGTGGATCTCGGGGCGCTAGCTTGCCACATGACTAAAGGCGGTCTGGTGCTGTGCAGTTCACGCCCGTGGGCTCAGAGTATGCACTGTTGACTTTGTATTCAGACAGATAGTGTTGATGGACAGTGAATATGAACCAAGCATCCTTCAGTAGTAAATATGAACCAAGTAAAAGAAATGTGCCTGTTTTCACGACAAAATGATAGTTGCTGAATTTTTTTAGGGGAGCAGACTTTGCCTTTCTCCCTATTGAGTGATAAGTAAGTTCAGATCTGAGAATTTCAGGTTGCATGGTTACAATTTTATACACTTGTATCTGTCTTCCTTTTAATTGATTGTCATTTGTAAGAATAGATTTTTTTATACTTCAAATGTGATGATCACTGAAAGTAATTTAAGTACTTCTCAAGGGTAAGCTAGAGCTTCTGCTCAATTAATCAATTGTTTGAAAGCTGTGAACAGAAGAAAAAAAATCATCTGGCAAGCACTGGCCAATTTGGCCAAGTGGCATGATTCTGTGAACTAGCATGCCTTTGGAGAACAGCCCCTGTGTGTTTCCCACTTGTAATTTTGTGACCGGTTTTGGTCTGTCACAAATATTTTGTAATCTAACTACTACGTGAGAATTATTTCTTGATTTCCACTATTTATTAGTTATTTATTGTATTTGTGACTTTTTCTTACTTTTCTTTGTACTAGCAAAGTAATTTTATAATCTGAAGTCTGTATGTATTCCTTGCAGTATGTATTGCATCAGGGACAAAAGTGGCACTATTTAATAGACTTCGATCCCAAACAGTTAGCACCCGATATTTGCACGTAGAAGGCGGTAATTTCCATGCCAGTTCACAACAGTGGGGAGCATTTTACATTCACCTCTGTAAGTAAAAATAAAGGAATATGTATTTTTAACTTCCCTCCCTCCATCCCCACAAAAAAAGTCCTGCATTTTTCTTCCTTATTAATTGCCCAAGCTCAGATTTGTTTTGTTACTGAGTGTGTATTTGATGTAATAGTGTGATATTAAATTTTCCTCTTATCAAGAAAAACATTTATTAAAACAAATAATGTGGAACTTCCTGTTTCGTGCAGTGGATGATGATGAATCAGAAGGAGAAGAATTCACAGTGAGAGACGGCTACATTCATTATGGGCAGACTGTCAAACTTGTATGCTCAGTTACTGGCATGGCACTCCCAAGACTGGTACAGTTTAATTTCTCCAGTGCTATAATTAATTTGTAGATGGTTAGTTAGTGTAATTGCATAGTTGGTTTTGCATTGTTTACAATTCTGGCTTTATATCTTTCCTTTTAGTAATATGTGCTTTATATGGAAAATGGCATTCATTTTAATAAAAGCATATTTTATCTTTATATCTGTGTATTAATTCTATAAGTAAAGAACAGCTTGTAAATTAAGCGCAGGGAATTTGAATTCAAAATTCAAACCTACTGAAGTAGGTTAATCTGCAAGCTGTCCTTAAGAAAATACAAGCCTATTTTAAAAACAGTAATGTAGGTCACAGTCTAGGAAAATACTTTCAATATCGAATAGATGAGTAAAAACTTTATAACCTGTAGGATGATGCATTTGTTGAGTTCAGCGCAGATTTTAAAATATTCTACTGATTAGAAACTAAAAGCAAACCAAAACCAAGTATGTACTTCTAAGGCTACATCATTATACCAGCATCTTGCAAAAACATTTTGGTCATTTACTAATGCTGTATTAAATATGTAACATTGGAACTACAACTAGAATGATTAAAAGAAATGAGAAACTTTCAACCATTTGTCACAGATAGAAAATTAGTTCTAAGAACTTAAGATTTGAGAACCAAGAAATCTTTTATTGATGGATACGTTGTTTATAAATAAATTTATAAATAATATATATATAAATAATATATAAATAAAATAATATATATAATATATAATATAAAAATAATATATATATATATATTAAAAATATATAAATAATAAATAAAAGTAATGTTGTTTATAAATAAATTTAAATAGAATTGCATTTTTTTCTCCTATTTCCTGCACCTAATGCCATCCCAAGTGGAATTTTTGACTAATACTAACCATGCTTCCTATGAGATCTTCTGTGAAGTTGTGGTTTGTCAGAGAGTTATGAATTTCATACAAGATTTTGCTAATTCCACTTTTAATTAGAAATGTTTTTTTTTTAAATATTCCAATATAAAACTAACCTTCTCTGCAGGTGTTTTTTTTACCCCCCTTCCCAGTGGTATCTTACTCTGATATTAGGACAAAATTTCTCATTATAGTCAAACTCAGCTAAAAAATAAGACTGCTTGTATTAAGTGCTATAAAATTATAATATAAATATATCTCAAAAAACAAAACAAAACAAACAACAAACAAACAAACAAAAAAACCACATCATGTTATTTGACACAAAAATCCAGACTTGTTTACTACTGGTCTGGTTCAGCACGTGAAAGTCAGTAAGAGGGATCTCATTTTATTTGTGGGCATCCTGTTAATGTTTTCTTCCTGCCTAAAATAGATGCCATCATTTATGAATCCAAAAACCTTATTTGTAGGTAGAAATAGATTTGCAGATTAAAACAAATCAGGCTGAAGGTTTCTGTTATGTTTGCTATTGAAAGCATTACAATTGTTGTCTTACCAGAGTCATTTGAAGGTGATGCAATTTCAAGGTAACTTGCAGACATTGCGTAAGTGGATGTGAGGAACCTTGAAGAAACAAGTTAACCTTGAAAATTATGTTGCTAATAATGCCATTTATTACCATTAGAAATCCCAGAGGACATGGCTGGCTTTCTAATTGTTGGTTTAGAAATTTCCAAGCACTATGGCTGCTGCTTCTGCTGATGTTGCATGACATGAAGTATTAGACTTTTTTTCTAGAAGTTGAGTTAAAATTCTGAGCTATACGTTTTCACTGTCTGTAAGGGAATAACTTAATTTTTATAAATGTAACAGATCTCAATTAAATTAGCATGTATTTTTGCACAGACCTGCCAGCTTGTAAGGAATGATTGTTTTTTGCAGTTTCCTTTCAGTGATATTTAATGACCAGCTGTTAAGATATACTATGATAGTTGTGTTTCCAAAACTGTACTTAAGGACATCTCAATACTTTTAAAGTAAATCCTTATTTTGAGCTGTTTTGGTTCATTAGCCAGTCTTCCATAATGTTCTTGATGCTATTGATGGTGGAAGCATGTGCTTCTGCAGACTGTTAATACCTGACCTATTGTTCTTTTGTATCAAGAAATGGAACAAAAGTAGATGTTGCTCAAGCCTGCACTTGTTTTTTGCTGTAAGAGTGGGGAAAAATGTAAAATATTTATGCATGCAACACATTGAAGCAGTAGTACTGAGTGTCACTTCAATACTGTATCCTGCAAAAGCATTAGGAATTATGAATCTGATGTTGGTATTAAAACAGGCAGCATGGAAACTTGAAAAATACAACCTTTCACTTCTTTTACTAATAGTACATATGTAATTGTCAAAGTAATGAAGTAAAGAGATTGTCCTAAACATATATGTACAATTTCATTCACAGATAATTCGAAAAGTAGATAAACAAACAGCGTTATTGGATGCAGATGATCCAGTATCGCAGCTCCATAAGTGTGCGTTTTACCTTAAAGACACTGAGAGAATGTATTTGTGCCTTTCCCAGGAGAGAATAATCCAGTTTCAAGTGAGTTTTTTAAACCTGTTTGAATAGATGAGAAGCATGGTTGCAGACTTTTCCCAAATATTCCCCAAATATGTATGAATGCCAGTTTCACAGTTGGTTTTGAATGAATCTAGTATTTTGTTTTGAAAAGACAGAGGATGGAAAGCACCACATTTTATCTTTCTCTTTCCAAAATGTTTTTTTTCTTTCCCTGTAACCTCTTCCATGCCTGTCTAGACAATGAATTTCTGTTTTTCTTCAGTGGAAGAAATGGAAACATAGTTAGAATACTGTGACTTAACAAGTTGACGTGCTAGTGGAGTTGCACCATTTATTTGTCTGCCCGCTTCTAGCTTACAGCAAATAGGACATAATAGAGTTCATCACAGTCATATCTCATGATATACTTAGCAGTGTTGCACTGTCTTGCTCTTGGCTAAGAGCATAAACACACAGACAGTTAAGGCAGTTGATCGTGGTAATTTGTAAAGCCATAGAAATTTGATTTGTCCCTAAGGAATGTAGCCATCTCTGTCTTCAATAATGTTTCTCCAGCAGGTGGAAAAAATATATACCTAATGAGCTACTTTAACAGGAACAAACCCCAAGGAATAGCTGTAAAAAGAAAAAAAAAAAAAAAGTGTGCAATTGTTCTGACAGCTCGCATAATATGCTAACAAACTGGGTTTAGTCTCGTGTATGTTAGCATGGTTTTAGCAGACTTTCAGCGTGGCAATTCCCATGAGAATAACAAGACTGCCATCATGCCATCAAGTTTAAGCCCATCTGAGTATTGCAACATACTCTTTAAAAATCCAGGGCAGCTCAAATAGCAAAGGGAGGAGTAAAGAGATAATGTTGTGCCTCAGGAAGATCGCCACAAGACTCAGGAATTTCTTAGGAGAAGAGCTCTGGCATCCAGAGTAAGAAAGGTAGAAGCAGGAAAGTGGAAAGTGAACTTTTTAAAGATTTCCCTTAATTTAAGGGAAGGGACCAGAAAGATTGGTAAAGGCTCAATTGAATTCTATCCTATGTGACCAGTGGAAAGAATATGAGGTGCTTTGTTCATATTTTCAGGAAACATTCACAAGTGGCCACATCTGTTGGTTCTTCCCCCAGTGGATAGCAGAGATAATATATCTATTAAAGTACTTTCTCATAAAGCAGAGTGGGTCTTTGTCAGGAAGAAGAGAAAGCAACGAAACAGGAATTGCAGTGACTTGGAATCAGCCTTGCTGTTTGATCTTTCTCAAACTACCCTGAGGGAAGGGCTGAATGAAGAAGCAACAACAGCTTCTGTGACAGCTGCCTCACTTCAATATCCTGGAAATGCCCAGGGGACTGCGGGGACATCCTAACACTCTACAGTTTATGCAACACTTGCAGAGCCCAGTCTGATAAGAGTTCTAAATTTTCCATGAGAGTAGAGCTGAGGTAAAAGGACAACCCACTCTTGCGATTTTTTTAGAGGAGTAGGTACCTGCTTTTTTTATTTGTTTAATAACATCTGTTAACTTGCACATCAGGCTGTTACCACTCTTTGGTAACTGAAATCAAGACAGAAGATAAACTCTTTCTGCCAGTGGCAGGAGAGACTACTTTATCCTGTTTTACCTCTTTCTTCCTTTGGACCAGAAGACCAAGATCAGTGAAAAAGGCATGTGTGGCATCTTTCACCTGCTGAGTATTGACTGCTGAATACAGTTCCTATAGCAAGAGTCTAGCCAGTCTGTGGTCACTGTGGGGAAAAAAACAAACACGCTTTAGGGTGACAGCTGTCATCAGTATAGAGAAACTAAAGGCTTAAAGCAGAAGGGCTATAGAAAGCTAGCAGTTCAGCATGAACCTACAAAAAAAAAAGGATTAAGGGCTACATCCCTGACTCTGCCTTTCAGAATCATTTTGTGGATGTTTAGTCCATCTCTTTGATTCCTTTTGACTTGTGTTTACCAGTCCTTGGAGAATTCTCTCCTTTATTAATGTTGCACAGTTCTTTGTTTCCCATCCTGTCTCCATGTGAACCCAGACAATTTGTGAGATACTAAGCATAGCTTTGAAGCATTTAAACCTTCTGGTGCCACCTGTTGAAAAAGTTAGGAAAGTTTAGGAGATGAAAGTTTAGGAAAGGAAAGTTTAGGGGAAAACACACACAAAAAGAGCCTGAGGGTTCAAATTGCCATACTTGAAAATGACAAAGACAAATGTTTCTCTTGTAGAGTAGTCTTCTGAGGATTTCTGTGACAGGAGGAGTAACATGTTCCTGAAATGATTCTTCAACATAGCAGGGTTCTCACAACAAATTCCGTGGCATTTTTCTCCCGTTTTTGAGTCAGGTCTGAAGGGACAAGTCAAGGATGCTGTACAGGCTCATTCATTTTTGATATCCTTGTTTTATTTGTTATGGGTTGAAGCATGTTAGTCCATTCTTGCCTATGGGAGTTGTAGTCTACCTGCATGGAAAATGGCTTGTCAAAACAGTATAATAGTTTCTCTTTCGAAGTTGGGCTAGTAATTTAGAAACATCATATATTTCTGATAAAAAAATCATTTGAGTCTTGAGCTGGGAAAGTTCTGTATTTCTACCCTCGCTGCAGGCTTTTCTTGAAAGCTATTTTCAGTGTTTTTTAGCCTGATCGTATCAGAATGAAGAGTCCACCCAAACTCAGCTTTGATCTCGACTTCCGTTCATCTGAACTGGGCAATTTGTGCTAGTTTATCTAATCTGTGGCGCTTATCTATGTTCTGAAGAGTAAAGTTGATGGTTATATACCTAGATGCACTTAAAGCTTTATGGAAGCGAACGGAATTTAGGTATTAAACTTAAAATTTCTCAGTCCATCTTTTTTTCTGTGTTAAACCTATGCACTATTGGTTGCTAGATAATGGCATTGTTTGGAGAGGCTGCTGCTGCCATAACAAAGTAGCATGACATAACCATTTGCAAGGTTGTCATTGCAGCTTCTCCCACGTCTCTGCACAAACACTGAAATACAAGCTTATTTTTTCCTTCATTTTGTGGGTGAACAACTTAAAATAAAAAATAAAAATTAAAAAAAAGTCTTGGCAATTGGCCAGGTAACATTCATGAAATGAAAAGTATTCCACGTCAGTCTGGCTGTTTTGGTCATTTTGTCATTAACACAAGGTCCTACTAAAATACACACTTTATTTGTTGTAGGTTTTGTTAATGGCTATTGAATAATGTTAAAACTTGAGAAGCTGAACTAAAATGAAACCTATTAAATAAATCCAACTCAAGAAGGTTGGAGATGTGGCTATATTATAGGTGAGAATTAAAATGTTCTCAGAAGTTTGCTTTTCTGCTAGGTTTGTTGAACTGTATGTGACGATTTCCCTAGTGCGTTTTGTTAGAGGAAAAACAGGAAAACGTGTTATTGAACTGATGGACACTGTTACCGACTGAGATACTTTTTAGCTCTATGATTGTCAAACAATTTTACAGATCAGTTTTCAAACTTTCTTTCTAAGGCCACTCCATGCCCAAAAGAACCAAATAAAGAAATGATTAATGACGGAGCTTCTTGGACAATCATTAGCACAGATAAAGCAGAGTACACATTTTATGAGGGGATGGGACCGGTCCATGCTCCAGTGACACCTGTGCCTGTTGTAGAAAGTCTTCAAGTAAGTGATTTATGTATTTACTTATTTTTATAAGCTCTTTCATGTGAGATTATTTCTGTCATGCTGATTTCACCTTCATAGCACCTTTGGAGGCTACTGTAGGAAAATATTCATGCTAGCTTTATAAGTTGTAAAATTGTTTTGTGTTGCAATAATTTTTCTCAGTTACATTTCAGAATACGTGAGCATATCCATCACAGGAATAATATTAATACTGTTCTGTACATTAAGGATTTTAGTTTTTAAAATACTATGATGGTGATATCCTTAGGTCTTTTGTTTATTTAGAAATTGATTTTGACTCTTAACACAGTTATTTATGCATCAAATGGAGGCAGACTGAAACCTTATTAAGAAATGAGCCACCCACTGTTGAAAAACGTGGTTTCCTAGCATGTTCTCAGAAAGATTCTTTTTTCTTTGTTTTCAAAGCCTTTTTCACTTTTTTATTTTAAGTGGTCATTATCCCTTCAGGATATCAAATTATTTGGCAGTATCTCTTTAGATGAGTTTACTTTACAATTCAGTTGTGTAGGTCTGTTTATTTCAGTTTCATCCAGCTAATAGAAACAGGATTGTTTGTAGTTCTTGTATATAATGTGAATTTGTTTTTTTGAGGGTCTTCTTGTCTTTGTTAATGTTTTTTGTGGGCTTTTTCTTTTCTGCTCACCCCCAATCCAGTTGAACGGTGGCGGGGATGTAGCAATGTTGGAACTTACAGGACAGAACTTCACTCCAAATTTACGTGTCTGGTTTGGGGATGTGGAAGCTGAAACCATGTACAGGTACTGTATTTCCTGCTGCTTTTGCAGTGCCTACATTTTACTGGATGCTTTCCATCGTGTATACTCATTAAGTGTTGGTATACCCACTTGACTCTCCTGTTTTTCAGATGTGCAGAGAGCATGCTATGCGTTGTTCCAGATATTTCTGCATTTCGAGAGGGATGGAGGTGGGTCCGTCAACCAGTCCAAGTTCCAGTAACTTTGGTCCGTAACGATGGCATAATTTACTCCACCAGCCTTACCTTCACATACACACCGGAACCAGGGCCACGACCGCACTGCAGTGCTGCTGGAGCAATCCTCAGAGCCAACTCTAGCCTCATGGCTTCCAGTGAAACAACTGCAAACAGCGAGGGAAGTTACACGAATGTCAGCACAAATCCAACCAACGTCACATCATCTACGGCAACTGTAGTTTCCTAACTACCGTTGTTTGTTTGGACTTTAACTGACTTTTAAGTGCTACATTCAAGAGAACTGAACAATTTTTGTGGTTTCATGGGAAAACACCTTTCCATTTTAGGTGATATTATTTTGAACCTTGTTACCTGCAAGTGCTGATCTTAATATAGAAGCCACAATAAAAAAAAATAGATCCGAAACATAAGAACTTTATTGAAAATCTATTTTTCAGCTGTTTTTTTTTAATGGGCAAGAAAAAAAAATGTGGCTGGGATACATGTTGAGCAAACTAGAAAACATGAACACAACATAGTTTTTATGGACCAAGGAACTTGTATAAGCTTTAGTATAAAAGGTACATTTTCACCATACCTTTTTTGTATCACAACATATAGTACACTTTTGTTACCAAATAGTTTATATTTTTTTTCCTCTGAGCTTTTGCTCTGAAGTATATTCAGGTTCCAAGCCTGACCATGCTTGTATAATCTAATTACCATACTCTTCCAGTTTTAAAAAAATATATATATTTTTGGTCTGTGGCTGGAACTGTTCCTTTTTTTAAACTGAAGTCTTGTGACTTTTTATGAACTGAAATTGTTTTTATTTCAGCAAGTAGAACCTTGTAAAGGCCAGCATATTTTTTTTAAGATTATATGAAGTCTGTGCAAAAGCTTTAAAAAATGCCTCTGCCTTGCCTGCAATACATGCAATGTATGTTAACTTTAGTGCTCTGTTTTCAGTCATTGTTAATAGTTATTTCTGTTTTCCTTTTTTAAAATATGTATTTATAGTGATAATTCTTGAGGTTCTAACATTACGTGAGTTTTTTTAGTGGCATCTGAAGCAGTCATGTTAATGATTGTTCGTGTCACAGGCATACGTTGGTGTTTTTGAAGGGTTGTTACTGGGTTACTCCCCCTCTCCTTTCACAGTCATTGCATCCGAAAATGTTTCAGGATCTGTTCAGGTTTTTCTAATCTTGTACATAATTTGTATTAAGTGTAAGTTAAATGTTTTATTTCAAAAGTGGAATGTTCCCGATAACTTCATTTGGCAGCATGTCTTCTGTCTTGTTGGCATGTAACTAAAATATCATGAGAAGTGTGTACTGCAAATGGGATTGGTAGGTGATGCCCTTCATCGCTGAGAATCGCAAAAAGCATGTTTTTCATCATACTGTTCCGTAAATTAGGCCAGACTTCAGTGTACCACTTGTATCAAGAACGTGCTTTCATTGTGAAGTGATCATCCCATAATAACTAGAAGTAAATTTTATTACTTGGAAATGGGCAAATAGAAAATCGCAAAAGCACTATGAAGATGTCAACTCCTCCCATCTTTGTTTCCTGTGGGTTTCTCTTTCCCTGCCAACAGCTTGTGCAACGTTCAAGTCTTCTCTCCATCATAAATCTAAGGCTCATTTGCACTTTGACTTTGTTGGTTGTTGTGTTTGTTTTTCATTTTGACTTTGCCATGTTTTATCCCTCCTTGTAGACCTGCCTGTTTCATTTGTATTTGAAAATATATTCCAGTAGTTCATTTGTAGTCACAGAACTAGGCATAGACTCATAGGGCAAGTTTTGATAGTGTGATCTTCCTCTTTAAAGCCAAAATACAAATGTTATGGTGTGTTCAGCCTTTTCTGTACCCTGAAGCATGAGCCACAACTACTGTGTAAATGTGAACCTGTGGCTTCCTACAGTGCATTGCTTTCAAGCTTACCTGTTGACCATTTTCACAGAGTTTTTATGTCTGACCACTTACTCCAGTTCCAACACCCACACCATTTTAAAGCATTGTCTGCACCATGTGTGTGTACTCTGACGCTCCATTCTACTCGTTTGCTTCAGTGCTCTGTTGTACATGTGAAAATGATGTGGTTAAAGGAAGAAATCTGTTGTAAAACGTATTTAGCTAAATAGTTTAAATCAGTGCCACTGTCCTTTTAAAACGTGCTTGTATTCTACCACAGGCCTTCATATTTGCTCTTCTGTGTTACGAAACTTATTCCCATGACATAGTCACAATGCTGGTTCTTAGCACTAGTGAATACTGCCTCACCTCATCTCTGTTCAGTGACCAAGGGCAGAATTCATTGTGGCCTTATCTCTGTTTTAAACTGTTTACTGGCATTTACTTGCAAATCTGTTTACTTGTGTATGTGCTATAAAACTTCATGTTAATCGTTTTGTGACAGGAATCATTTCAGCGTTTTTGTTCAAAGCACATAAGTATCTTACAGTACTGCTTAAATCAAGAGCCACAGATTTTCATCATTAATCAGAATGAAAATACATGATACATGTATCGGATTTAGGAGGCTATTCAAGAACAAACCATGATATACACACAGTAGGCAAACCATAACAAGCCTTTTAACCTTCAGAGAATATTTTAGATAGCTTTTCAGAACTTGACACCTGCTTTTATACTCATTATTTAAAAATTTTTACATATAAATGCAATACTTTTTTATATTCAGTTTCTTTATTTGCAATAATTTCGCCCAATAGATATATTATAATACTCCTTGACTTGTAAAGAACCTGATGTCTTAGCCTAATTTCTGCTGTTCTACACACTACAGCCTCGTGGGTGAAAAACAGATTATTGAGTTGTGCTTACAAGACTATTTTATACCCCATTTTTCCCTCGGGCTTGTGGCTCCGTTGTTGCCAGTAGTTATTTTGTAGTACAGAAATGGTCTTCCAAGTCCTTACTGTTGTTCAGATGTCCAGTTGTTCAGATATGTTATCTTCCTGAACCTTTTCCTGTGGGGTGTTATTGTTACATTTATTGGCCTTGTGAGCTGTTAACCAATTTTCATGATATTAACAATATCTCAGCATTTTGATAAAACTACTTTTAGAGTGTTTCGATATGAAACAGTTATAACTGTTCAAGTCTAGCTGTTAAGTCTGCTGTTAATTCTGTATACATAGAAATTGAGTCTGTGTTCAGAACGTTGTTATAGTTCCAACCGTAGGATGCAAAAGCAAATTAAGTGCTCAAATTTAGCTCTGCCTTTTCTTGTTTTCTTTTGTTTGGAACTGCATTTCAGAATTCAACACTAGCATAGTCTTTAATAACCTGCTGCTGATGTTTTTCCCTAATTATGTGCCCTGAGGGCATCCCACAACTGTGTTAATAATGATATTCTGTACTTCTTTTCATTGCACAGACTTGTAAGATCAGAATGGTTACCTGAAAAGACGTGAACTCCTGGCATAAATCTGTGAATTCCCCATAGACAAAATATTAATGCCAAGTGAAACAAAAGTCTATTGAAAGTAAGCTACCCACTTGTAGATTAAAAGTCTCCATAGAGGTGTCCATCTTGAAACTAGATGCTCTTCAATTATTAACCATATTATTTACTTTCTTTCAAAAGCAGCTGTGTTTATGAGTACTGAACAAATGTGTATACTTTCCTGTGCCAGACTTTTGACTTTGTTTTCAAGCACTGTACTGTGGGATTGAGTGGCAGCTTTGTTAGAAAAGAAGTATCTTAGGGTTTCTACTTAACCCTTTTAGGACTGAACAATTTCTTCCCCTTAGAAGCTGTAAGATAAACGAACAGTTCTGACCTTGTAAGCATTCTGTCTGTGTTCAACACTGCATTTGCCCCATACAGAGGTGCTATGCTAATCTCTTTTTTTAAAAATCCTGTAGCATGTGTATACATTCAGTCTTAAAAGGGTTATTTTTACAAACTGTGCACCTGTAAAGTTTCTTAGCAATAAGGTAGGAAAATGAGCAAGTTTATACCATAATTTTGTAGAATTAATTGCTCAGTTCCATATTTCATCAAGAAAAACCCTGCAATATGGGCAGTTTTGAGGATTAAATAAAAGTGAAATGTAAACCACATAAAAGTGTTTTTTTGTCAAGTGTACTGTGTGTGTGTATATGTGCATATAATATCAGGCTTCATTTTTTTTCTACAAGGCTAAAGATAAAATGCCATGTTACTGTTGATGTGACAAACATAACATCTGTACGATGATATATCATAAAAGTAGTTATGACTTGATCAGGTGTTGAACCTTGCCACGTTTTTGTGGGCTCTTTTCAATGTTAACCAAGGAATATGTTTGTTTCGGATGTTGGTTTTTTTTTTTGGTTGGTTGTTTTCTTTGCGCATGAACAGTGAGGTCATCTGTGGAACCAGAACAACACAAAAGAAGACCAAGCCCAGGAGTGGAAAAGTCATCACTAGTTGTGAGGCCATGCACGCTGGACTCCACTTACACGGGATATGGAATGTGCACCCAAAAAGCTGGTTTTCCAAACTAAATCTGTTTCATTATGGCTTGTACAATTGCTGGAGTTAGATAAGAAACTGTTTTTTTTTTTTTTCCAATAATGTAACAAAAAAGGTTCACTTTTTGATATTATTTATTAAATAAGAAAAAAATGAACTGTGTTTGTTTAACTTCAGCAGCTTTATTATTGCATCTAGTGTTCACCTGATCTGTTTTCATCCTTTTCTTACTTGCAGACTGCCCGATACTTATTTGTTAATGTGTGGAAATGCAGCAAGCTGGTTTGGTTTTTGTTTTGAGAAGATACTCTAGAAGGGTTACAAGGAATAACTAGAAAATACATTTTCCTTTAGCTTCCAAGCACATGATGGTTTAACAAAGCTTCTGAGACTTAGAAGGGAAGTGGGCACAACAGTGAGGGAACTTGGAATGGCAGAAACTTTCTGTTGTACTACCACTGGTTTTGTATTAGACTAGTAGAAAAACTACTAGTTAAATTGCTAGACTGCAAAGGGGCCATACGTGATTGTTAAGATGAGGAGAGAACAAGAAAAATGGATTTGAGAACATAAGTAGATCCTTTTGACTATAAAGAAACATTATGGATGCTTTTCTGAAACATCTGCGCAGGTAAATGCAATTCTTTAAGGCACAAAATGGGCAGAAATCTGGTCTGTTTGAAATAGGGACAGTATGGGCAGATTACCTTTCAAAATTATTTTAAAACCCTTGCAGTTCAGTGCTGGAATGATAAACTGACTTTTCTGGAAGACAAGAAATTAGATCTCTTCTGAGGTTTTGGTGAAGAGGACAATAGCTTGCTAAACTTCAACATTGGCATAATTGGAAGAAATGGTGTGGGATGGTGCTCGTTTTAGATTAATAAGTACAGATTTAAAAATGTGTTCATCTGAACCTTGGCGATTAGCTATGTAGGTAGTGTCAGTAGTACATCTTGTTAAAATCCAGGTTCGAGGTTTAAAAGGAGAATACCATGAAATTATTTGGCTAGAGGCAAGGATTCACGTGGAGGTTTATCTGGAATACGGCATTTCAAAGTTACAGGCCTGGGACAGGTAGGATTACCAAGCTGGGATGGGTAGTGTACCTCTCACAGTGCCCTGTTTAGATTGGTGGTGTGCCTTTCTGAGGAAGGTTAAAAGACAAACCAAAAAACCTTTATATGCTCAATTAGTTTGCCGATAAAGAATATTTCTTTCTGCTATCCAGTAGTGCGTGCTTAGCATGAGGCCAGAAGCTTGAGAAGGTACACATTATTTACTGTAAAATATTTTTGGTTTTAATATTAATTATGATAAAATCGGTTGAAGCCTTGCTTCTGTGTAGAAGAAAAATCGTGAGCTGCCTTCACACTCTGAAACAGAGGCGATGGTGTTCTGAGTTTGATGTCTTTCAGCTTCAGCATCTCTTGTTCTATGTGGAAAAGGATGGTTAAAAATTTGCTGTATTCTTCTCCGTTCACTATTGCCTTTGTATTTTAGTCTCACTTCTGTTGTTTTTCCAGATCCTTAATTAGTTTGCAGTTCTTCTCAGAAGGTGCAACTTTTGCTGCATAATTTAGGAGAAATGAGTCAGTGATGAAAGTGAGGTGAACTGTGGCTTTGGAGGTTGTCTGCCATCTCTCTGCTCTTTCTACTGCTGTGCTACAAGGAGGAAGAAATGTTAATTTGTTTTTTAAGCTGCTTGTAGGTATATTGAATAGAAATGAGATGTGCCCTTAATGATCTGCAGGATCTGAAGGTGATGCATGATTTGGATCCGTATAAGGGTGCTGCCTGTGAATCTTCCCTTGAATTTAGAAGTTCTTTGCTTATCATTCTCCATCTTTTAATTGTGTTTGCTGTCATAGTGCCCTCTCATCTATGTTCATTAAAACCTTACGTTTTCTCTCCTTTTAACTAAAATATTTCTGTTCCATTGGGTGGTTTGTCCACTGGGAAATTGCCGATTTCTGCCTCTACGAATCCCCCCTGCTGTGTTCCGCAGGAATGGTGGGACCTTGTGTCATTCCAGCTCCTTCCCCACCTTCCTCCCTCACTTGCTTTCTAGTGTAGCTTCTCATGAGTCACTTGGCGTGAGGCCTTCATCATATAAACGATGGCAGCTGCATTCATTCGTGTGTTGCTGTGTCGATGCATTAAAACTTCTACAATAAGCTGCAATCGATCCACTGGCCACCCTTAAAGAAGGAGGGGCTTTGTTAAACCCAGCCGTGCAGACCCTGTCATCAGGGTCTCAAGAACTTCATAGTTCTACTTGAATAATTTCAACACCTGTATTAGGGATGGAAGCACAGACCTACACCTACTGTGCTTTCTGCCAGGGGGTTGTCTGCTTTAACAGCCAGCTGGCCACAAAGATAGGGTTGGATCTATTGGATCTTGAAATCTGTGTTTAATTCTGTTTGGAGCCCAGTGACTTTTCGCTTTAGTGGGTTGATGCGTTTGAGAGTTTCTTCTTAATTTTGATATAATTGTATGTGATCTGTTCAGAGCCAATCCAGCCGAGGTAGCTGTGCCCTGGAATGGCAAGTGCTAAAAAGATCCTGGCATCCTCATTGGTGTGCTCACGGCACATGGCAAATACAACAGAAGTGGCTTCAACTTTTTTTTTGTTTGTTTGTTTGCTTTCCAAATAACTTTTCATGATACTTTGGTGTGTGTGTAGTTGCAGAGTTCAGTTCAGCATGAACTCTATTTCTTTACCTGCATAAATGTGTCCTGTGCCACACATAAAAATCCCCCAAAACATAAATGGTTCATTTGTTAGCATGTTAGCGGCCTCTGTCACCTATCATCCCCAGTATTTTGTTACTATAACATCTTAAATGCTGTCTTTTTCCTATAGTTGTACTTTTTCTGTTTGTTCTCAACTAGGCGTGCTTCAAATCCCATTTTGGCTCTCTCACTGCCAGCACTTTGTCTTTGTAGAGCCTGGGAGAGGGTGGGTAGACGATTCATGGTGACTGAATTTGTTGCCTCAAAGAACATAATTGGGGGATGTCAAAAATGTGTGAGTGAGACTCAGGAACATTATTGTGTTTGTTTTTTTTATTATTAGGGTAGGAAGTTGATTTTTTTTTTTTTATTAATGTGTTCATCTTGCTTCTAACAAGTTGTTTCTATCTTTTGCTTTTGAAAGCAAGTATTTTCAAGAAGGATTTGTAACATATTAACCGTCCTGTTGAATTTTTTTTGCGAGATTGAAAAAATGCATTGTGATTAAGTACAGGTGCTACAGTCTGGCAGCCTGCCTTAGTACAAAGCAGAATGCCATACGAAACCATTTTTTAACAAATCCTGAAAAAATATTAAATCTTGTTTTGACAAAGGAGGCAACTTGATCGAGTAGGACTTTGGTTTATCCTTTTTCCAAACGAATGCCTTCTTTCTGTGCCGTGCAGCTGAGTGGTAACACATTTCCGAGTAGTGTTCCAGGCTGATTAAATAATTTCTGAGGGGCCTGACATGGGCTAACCTCCGTGTGGCCGTGTATCTGCTCCGACCATCATCCCTTTGCCATTCATACTGCTTTCACTGCGTGCCTGGCTTCAAGGAGCCATCTGGAGTTCGGGCTCTGCCTGAAGTGATGAGCTCAGTGCGTGAGGCTGGTGTTGGGGTCGACTTGCCAATTTTGCACATTCAGAAGTTTCAGACACTTAAACCAATTTTTGTCAAGCAGTTCTACCTTAGAGGGGTAATAGATTTGTAAATCAAACAGCATGGTCTGAAAAAATGATTTATTCTTTATTTAACATACAGGTAAGGGTGATAAGGACAATCTGTTTCCTTATTTTGAGAGGAAAAATCCAATAGGTGAGTGTTTAAGCTTTCAAATACATATGCACTTCCTGACAACTGGCTCAGTTCTCAAGTTAAGAACAATTTTGTGCTATTCAGAGCAAAAATGTGGTGGGACTTTTAGTGTTGTTTTGCATTTCTGTCTTCAGATACCTTGATCTTCATCCGAGCTGTCCTAAAGAAAATGGGTTCAATCTTAAAAGTTATGATCCGGGTGTCTTTATGTCCTGGACTTCTTTGAAATATTGAGCTTGTGATGACAAATTTGGATAAAATTATGCTTTTCTACAACTTTTCACTGTCAGCTTATAGGTAAACTGATAGAAAACAACAACTACCAATAGAAATGTGTTAAATTAGAAAACAAAACAAAAATATCCTTTTCTTAGTTAGAATGGCAAAGCAGGAGGTTAGACTGGCTTAGTACCTGTATGTGATTATTTTCACAGTAAGAATATAGTTTAAGCATTTCAGCAGTCATAGCTTTTAAAAATTGTATGTCAATATTATCTCTTTGCAGCTGGTTCCTCCAGGTTTCCTCTTGAGGGAAGTTAGGAAATAAGGGTAGCATTGTGCCTTTCATCTGCTGGGATCTGAGAAAAGTTTATGAATCTGTTCCACCTTATGTTACAATCTAACTTCTCTTTCACTTGCCCTTTCAACCTGTTTTATCAAGCAATTTCTTTGCAGCTAGTCGTATTCAAGCGAACAGCAACAACATCAATGTTTATCCTGTTTTTCAATTAATACATCATTTATGTATCTACAAAAGTGTTCCTCTTTTTAAAATGTCTAACTGCTGGTCAGCTTGTGAAATGTGCTCTGTAAAAGTATGACGAGTTCAGTCCAAATCATTTTCCATGAGCCTGGTGCAGAAAATTCAGAGTCCCAATGCAATTATTGTCGTCCTGACGCAAAGGACTTAAGGACATTTGGCCAGGCCCCACGTGTGGGCTGAAGCAATGAGTTTAGACCTCAGTGAAACGTAAGTGGTGGCGAGTTATTACGTAAGAAGGAAGGAGAGAGGTAGCAGCAGATGGGAACACAAGTTTTTAAGCCAGATTGCTGGAAATTTCAGGGCTGATAGGAGTTATATGAGTCATAAGGGACCGAGTGTAGTGGATGCAGCCATTAAAATCTGAGAGTTACCTCTCATACAGGCAAGGACAGTACTTTGGCTTTTTTTTCCCCCTCCACTGGCCAGCAATGATGTTGGTTCAAACAGATGAGTGATGACAAATGAAACCCCTCTGCCAGTATCAGCTAAGGTGTCAGCTTGACACTCAGAGTTTACAAAACACTTTATTTTAAAGCCAAATAGTGAAAAATATGGGAAAATAAAATAATTTATCAGATAGTGATAATAATTGGTAATAACAATGTAATAAGCTGTTGGACACTAGCAGGATTAACAAACCATTGTTCTCTAGCAGTTCATTAATTGTCATGTGTAAAGAGTAAAGAAGCTCAGGTATAAAATATCAAATGATGTACCAGGTGGGTACTGGGAAAACTCAGGCATGTGCCATCCAAGTTGAGATCATCTTCAGTTTACCTAATCTTAACCAATTTGATGTGCTTTACTGTGCCCCATACAGCAAGTAAAAATATGTGGAATTGGGTTGAAAAAGAATCAGGTCTGCTTGACATACTTTGTATGAGAAGTTGGGATGCAAGTCCAGCTCTTGTATCCCACTGAAGTACAATAATTGTTGCTGTGGGGATTTATCATCCAAAACAAAACAAAACAAAAAACAAACAAGCAAACAAACAAAAACCATCTATTCCTGCTTTTTTCAATTTAATAACAGTTCGTAGTCATTGATTAAAACCTTGGACCAGCAAGGTTGTAAAGTCTGTGTTCCAGGTTCCATCTCTGGAACAGAGCAAATTGAGTTTTAAGTCCTTTTTCTAAAGCGGGATCAGGAATAACCTGATTCTCTCTCCTTTTAAACCACAAATTCTGTTTTGGACTGGAGAAGCTTTTTCCCTTGGGGGAAAATCTCCATCAAAAATTTTTTGATTAGGTGGTTAAATAGGAAACTTCCCAATGAACTCTCATTTCACCTAACTTCCCAGCTGAAGTTGGCTTGTAAAGTGCTCCAGTGCAGGAGCACTTTACAAGCCAACTTCAAACTGTATCTGCTGCCCAGAAGAACCCCCCTGGCTGCTGTTTGATCAAGAATATGTCGATAGCATGCTGGTTTTCTACCTGCTATCTTTGTAAGACCAGCTGAGATGGTCTTACTTGAATGGAGAGATGCAGGATTCTCAGCTTGGAGGCAGAGCTAAAATTTAAATGAATTAAGGAACCAAGGGAAGAAATGTTTTCTTGTAGATAATACAAACCCTCCAGCACCTTACTGCAACACTAAAGCTGTTCTATCTGCTGTAAATAACCTGGAAAAATAGAGCCCTGCATCTCTCCATTCAAAGCTCAGCTCAAGGCTGAGGCCACTCTCTACTTTGGTGGCCTCCCGCTCCTTTCATCGATGGGTGTTTGGGGTCAGAATTAGAAGTCCCACGGGACATGCCTGAGCAGGGCTCTGGACTGATGCATTTCTGACCAGTGGGAACAAACACTTGGAAGTTAATACGCAATCTCCTGTCAGACACCCAGAGAGGAGACAAAATTTGCTTTATCGTGACGTCCTTACCCAGACCAAGCTCTTGCTGACAACAACAGAACCTGCAGATGTCAGCCCCAGATGGTTTGTAGCAGCTGCTGTTTGGGCACATGCAGGACTGGATGGGACTGATCCCAGGCAGGACTTGAAGCAGACCTAGCTCTTGAAGCATGCAAGGTTTCCAAGTCAACAGCACCACCTCAAGTATACTGCACTTCTACTTAGAACATTTCTTGCAAGATTTATCCATTTCTGAAGATTTCTGTTGCAGGTACAAACTCTCTCATCTACTCACCCAGGCCAAAGGACAGTTAAATGTCTGCATTTTCAACTAATTCCCTCATATTTAAGTGCAGATACAATTTATTTACTAGTTCAGTGGTCTGAAAGTGCTGCTTCTACTACATCAGATGCCAAAAATTTTAATCCAGTCTTGCTCTGCTGGCTACAAACCTCTGCCTCCCTTTCGTATATTAATATATATGCTATCATATATATCAAATGTGCTATCAAATGTGTTGTGGTGGGTGGAAGTAAATCTGTCTCCCCTTATTCGTAGTGCTGTTGGTAGGTGACTGCAGGAGAGGTAGATGAGTTGCCACGTGTCACTTCACACCATGGAGAGACCTGAAGGGCCAAAATGCCAGGAAACAAATGTGCAAAATGTTCCAATGTTTTAGAAAGGTAGCTTGTCAGAAAGGGCATGGAAATCCTGAAATGTTAGTAAAATGGGCCTTAGAGTTTGATGAGGTTCACCAAAATGCATCAGGAGCTTTAATTTTCTGGAAATATCCAGGAAAAAATTGCTGAGAGCAGTTTTGTGAGAGAGCTGTGGGTGAGAGCATTAGATCTGATGCACTGCACATGGGAAAAAAAAAATAAAAAAATCCAAAACCAGAGGTTGGTTATAAGAGGGCAAAGAGTTCATGTTAAAGATGTGAAACAAAGCCAAGGGACCTCAAGCCAGATATGAAACTTTGCAGTTAAAAAAAAAAAAAAAAAAATGTTTCTAAATAAGCCAAAATGTATCCTTTACAGGTCCGGTTCCTTTTTCAAAGCCCTTCTGCCTGCTATCTAAGATAGCTGATCACACAGGTGGAGAGATCCCACAGACACAGGAAAGCACTCAAAAGCACTTGCACAAATATGTTCCTCCGGAGAGGACCAAGGACAAATGTAAGTAAATAATAATTCTTGGCTCTGCAGCAGAGTCTGAAGTTGCACAGATGGCTGCCTTTGAGCCCAGAGGCATATGGAAATAATATCAAAGTCCCTCAGTTTGTTTTATGTAGTAGTAGATTAGAAAACATTATTCAAACTAAATTTGGAGGAAGTGCAGACGCAACATGAATCAGTTATAAAATTGCATTTTGGTAAGTTTATATTAATTTAAAAACATGCTGCTCTTGGTGGAGTTAGCAGAGTAATTGAATGTACACGGCACTGTAGTCTAAGCAAACAAGTGGATTTGGAAATTATTATCTAGCGAAGCCAACTGGTAGCAAGGAGACGTACAACAGACTGTCAGTCGGCAGCACAGGGACACGGCAGCACCGCGGAGAAAGGGAACTTCAGGAAAAAGCTGGAGGTCGGGCAGGAGGAGGAACACCTATCCCCTCCTCGCTGAGAGTGCCTTCTTTTTAAGCTCACTTACAGGGTGCCAGTGACCAGGCTGCTTCAGTTACTGCTGGCCAATAAATGTGAGCACCACAGGGTTCTTCTGGCTGTTTCTTTGGTGGTTTTTCTATTTTATTTTATTTTATTTTATTTTATTTTATTTTATTTTATTTTATTTTATTTTATTTTAATTTTATTTTATTTTTTGGTGGGTTTTCTTTTTTGGTAGCAGGAGTGAGGTCCATGTGAGATGGGAGATGCACTATGAATGCACGGTGTTTGAGCTCTAGGTATTAGGGACAGAGTAACACGGCACTTTATTTTCTAAGACCATCAGCTAGGCTAGAACACAGCAACACTGAGACAATATCACTTAAATTCCTTAAAGGAGATGTGCCTGACTGGCACAGTAGCAATAAGGCACGCTGTGCTTGCTGGTGGTGCTGCACCTGGCCCCCGGCCTGGGGCATCTGGCTTGCTGGCTCCCTCCTTCTGTCAGCCAGTTGCTGTCTTCTCAAATCTCCCTTTTTATCATTGCTGCAGATGAGTGCTTTCGGCTCCGGCACGCACGTTGTAGCCCCTGGGGTTGGAGCCTCGTGTATCTCAGTTCCAGCACACAGCAGAAAAAGTCTGCCCAGGTTTCAATAAATATTTGACAAACCAGTGCAGCAGAGAAGTTATGGGGCATGTCAGCAAACACTGGGTGTCTCGTGAAGAACCCTGCCTTTCAGTAAATGGTCTCTGAATTTCCACCTGCTTTTACTGTCCACTGCTTGCAAAAAGCAAATAAATACATACAAAAGGGGAAAAGAAATGCTTGAAAAATACCAGGGAATACAGAGTTCTGCCTGACAGTCTCCCCTGGCCTGTATTGTTTTGCTTCAGCTGGTTGACACTATTTAAACAGGTTTCTTTTCTGAGTAAACACAAGGGCACTGAGTCTGTTTTCTGGATCCTTTTCCTAGATCTGCAACCCCAGTAAGGACTGTGATACTAGACGAGCTTTCTTCTTGCTAAAAACCCAGTGTGAAAACCCCTTTTAATAGCTGAAAATTTGCTACTGATTTTCCTGCAGATTCCTTCCAGCCCTGACCCTCTCTGCGAGCCCAGAGCCCTGTCTCTGGTGGCGGTGGGTTTCTCAGCTCCCTTGGTGCCCCCTTGGATCAGTGGTGCATTACAACAGACCTAGCACACATGAAGGCTGAAAGGGAAAGGGGGGAAGGCTGCTGTCCTTGTGCCCTGTCATAACGACATTAAGTCAGTCGTGGTAAACATGAACACAGGGCTGTGGGCTGAATTTTGAGCCAGGTTCAGAGAAAGGAAGCAGCTCAGGTTGCTCCCCACCTACCTTCAGCTTAGCAGTGCCACGCTGAAGAGGTCAGGTGTGGGAAGTCCCACGGCAGGTTTGTGGGCTCCTAAGAAGGCTAACAGTATTTTTGGCTGCATTAGGCAAAATATTGCCAGCAGGTCAGGAGAGGTGATCCTGCCGCTCTACTCAGCACTGCTGAGACCGCACCTGGAGTGCTGGGTCCAGCTCTGGGCCCCAGCACAAAAGGGACGTGGAAAGCATCCAGCAGAGGGCCACCGAGTTGATCAAGGGACCTGAGCACCTCTCCTGTGAGGAGAGGCTGAGAGAGCTGGGACTGCTGAGCCTGGAGAAGAGGAAGCTCAGCGGGGATCTCATATACTGATATATATCATATACTGATATATATCATGTACTGATATACCTGAAGGGAGGGTGCAAAGAGGACAGAGCCAGCCTCTTTTCAGTGGTGCCCAGTGCCAGGACAAGAGGCAATGGGCACAAGCTGTCAGACAGGAGGCTCCCTCTGAGCACCAGGCAGCACTTCTGTGCTGTGCGGGTGACGGAGCCCTGGCACAGGCTGCCCAGAGGCTGTGGAGCCTCCTTCCTGGAGACCTTCAGAGGTCGCCTGGACGTGGGCCTGGGCAGCCTGCGCTGGGTGGCCCTGCGTGAGCAGGGGTTGGGGCAGGTGGACCCAGAGGCCCTGCCAGCCCCAACCATGCTGCAAGTCCACCTTTCTGTACGAGCAAACACAGTGTTTCCAGCTGGCAGAGTTCTGCCCTGGGTATTGTCATCACCTGGGGTGACGTTCATTGCAGTGTCCCTGTGGTGTCAGCTCAGTGTGTCATCCTTTGCTTGGCAGTGAGCTAGGCCTCTCAGCAGTCACTGAATAGTCTCAGAACAAGGACTGGAGACACCGTGCATTTTTTCAAACATTCTGGCTCTGTAAACAAGCTAGTAACATGAGCAGCCCCTCACCTTTCCTATGGTTCGGGGTTCCTGGCTGCCCATCACGCTTTTTTCGTAACCCCAATATTTGGAGGATGTGCACAGGAGCTATGCAGGGCTCCATTCACCATTTCAAATCAAACTCAGCATAAGTGGCATTTCTTCATTCTTGCAGGAGATTTTTAAAAACAATTAATAACTGCCAAAATAGCAGGAAAACAATTAAATAGTGTTTGCCCTGTAGGTGATGATTCCTACTTGATGTTTGCTACCTGCTGATGATAATGAAGATGATTTCTTCTCATCTCTCAGTACAGCAGGCAACTGGCACCTCACCAGCTCGAAATTGGTGCTTTTCTTACACAACAGGGGGCATGAGACAAAGAAAACTTTTTGTGCCATAATTATCTCTAGAGATAAATAACTCCAAGCAGGGATGATTTGCCATTAGGAAAGCAAAGTAGGAACTTTACAATTCAAGAACATTTCCTTCACATTTTTCTTCTTTGGTAGGTACCTAAGGTAGCCTAACAAGCACTGCAGGAGGAAAAATAAAAATGTAGTGCTAGAAATGGGCCTTTTAATAAACCACTTTAAGGCACAGGCTACTATGACATGGAAGCTGCTGGGGATGTGGAGGGGCCAGGGAAGGATTGTGCATAAAAAGCTGGAGCTGTTTAACAGAAATGAATAACACATACAGAAAAACTGAGAGGAAGACCATGGTCAGAGGGTAAGCAAATTGCTGATGTATAGGTCAGCAATGTGACATAAGGAGTTACGCTGCTGACACATTAGGAGAGTGTGATTTCATTGGTCTGTGTCATATTTTAAATGAGAGAGATTTTTTTAAAAGGTAGTAACTTCTTAATACTCTTACTTCTTAATACTACCATCCTGTCTGTGATGCTGAAATCAAAAGGTGCTGTAACTAAAAGGCTCTCTTTTCATATAATCCTTACTCAAAGCCATTCATTTTGATCTTTCTGTCTCCTCTAGAGAACAGGCATGTTTTGCCATCAGGAACCATAAGTTTAGCTCACCACCCATTCAATTTAGACAGAGGAAAAAAAAAAATAAATAAATAAAAGCCATATTTACCGAAGTCCTGAGAAGTAGAAGAGGAAGTAAGTCTAGTTCTGAAGTCTGCAGACACTCTTTGTGCACCTTGATTTGTACAAGAAAGTATCAGTTGTGGAAAAACAGGTATCTGAGAAAATAAAGGGGATGAGTAGCTATTAAAATTCTCTCAGCACCTGAACAAATATTTGCAAGAGGAATGCTTCATGAAGAAAAGCATTAAAAACTGCATTCACCATAGCAGTCATGAGGTTGCAAGAGGGCCTGATCATAGTCAGCAGATGTCTGCCACATTCTTCTCTGCATACACACAGTGAGGGTACATTTGATGGCACAGCAGCTTACATTCAGACCACTGGCACACAGTGGTTCATCTACATCTTCCTGGTATCCTCTAACCATGAGGTCCCATGAAAGGCAGCAATCTGCAGGTCTGCCTTCTGGCCAAGTGCATGTGTGAGTGTGAGTTGTGCAAGCTCCTGCTTTTAAGGGAAATAGTGTCAAATGCTGCTAGAATCCATATGAATATCTGTCTATTTGCCTGGTCCTGCCTGAAATAACCTATTCCAAGCTGCAAAACGGCTGTGATAAGCTGTGGTGCATGACTATGGGCTGTGCTCTTGCAGGCTCTGGGGCAGCAGGGATGGAGAAGCAGGTGGCACCACGATTCCCAAAAGCATTGGAAGAGGGGCCACAACTGGTGTGACAGGGATGTAAGTCTCCAGTGGCTGCACCTTGATACCTGTATGTTGGTTTTAATTCAGAGCATATGGGACCTTTATTTGACCTGGGCAACAGTGAAATATACTCATAATTTTCCCCCCACTAAGTGCTGTATTTTTAGGCACCTGCATTTTTATATCCACATTATTACAGAGGTTGCAAGAATAATGACAGAAGTAGCAAAGGAGGATTTGGACGTTATTTTAGTGTCACATTTTTGTTTATGAACTAGGATGTGCTGCTGTGGGAGCATGCAGGGAGCTGGCATTCAAGAGAGACAACGTGGGAGCACACATAGGGTGTGGGAAGTGGCTGCAGGACGGCTGCACAGGGACTCCGCAGTTGTGGGAGGGAGAAGTGCTCAGCACGATGTGCTTCGGGAGTCAGTCAGCCTGAGGCGAGGGGAGAAATGAAGCCGAGAGTGCTTTCTGGGAAAATAAATCTGGGGGAAATAAACCTGTCAAAGCAGTTGGTGGGGGAAAGTAACCTCAAGACTGTGAAAGGTACAGAAAAAAAAATATATATATAAAAAAAAAGGTGACATGCAACTGGAAGAGATGACAGAAAGACAAAAGAATGAGAAAAACAGGGAGAAAGGGGAAGAAGAGAAAGGCTTAAGAGATTTGTGGGCATTCTACATGTGAAATATATTGTTTGAATCTTTGCTTTCCAATTTGTGTGCCACATCTGGGTAGGAGCTTGCCTTTTGATGCCTTTGCTGCCAATTGTCAAAGTAAGGTGTTAGGATAGGATTTTTCCCTCCAAACTCTAGAAACTAATGATACAAAAAAAAAGGAGACTCCATGGTTTCTTTTAGTTTGCCACCTATCTATTCCATTTATACTTTCTGTTGAATTATCTGAATTAAAGAAACTGGGAGGACTCCATGATTCTCCAGCAAAGAAATGACACCTTTCAGAGCCAGGGAAAATGCCACAAAGATGCACGCACATTGCAAAAGGGCTGAAGTCTCTTCTGTCATGAGACCAGGCAGATGACAAAATGGCTGGATTGCAATATTTTAGTTAGAAACTTGATTCCTGCTCCTTGCTAGAATCTGGCTTTGGGAGCTAGGTCAAAGAGCTAATACAAAAAAAAGTGCACAGGGGGCAACTGAGGGGAAGGACAATAAGTGCACAGAGCCAGCCTTGTGCAAAAGGAAACGTGTCCTTTCTGGCAAGCTTCTGACCCTTCCCTGGCTGCCTTCTGACCGTCACTCCATCGGGACCTTCTTCTCCTACCTGCCTCTGTCATCACCTCCAAATTGTGTTCCCTGACAGTGACGAGTGGGGCATCCATCAGGGAGCCTGCTCCTCTCAGCCCCAGGTGCTGGAGGCTGCAGGGGACCCATGGTCTGATTAAGGCATTGCCAAAAATGGCTTTTGCCTCTCATCCGAAACCACTGTCTTCGGACTGAGTCAGTGGGAGTGGGTGAGTGGTGAGTGGTGCACGTACTGCTCAACAGGCTCTAAAGGTACTGGGAAAATTACTCCTGCAAAAAAGAAACTGCTTTTTAAAGTGGATACGGAAGCGTGAAGGAGGCTGTCTGCGTATACAGCACACAGTCAGCAACAGTCACGTCCAGCATATCACTAAAATGTGATTTTTTTCTTAGGTAAGTAACTTTTAAAACTATGTCCTATAATAAAGCCAGAAATTCAAATGGTATAAAACATTTTTTAAATATTTTTTTTTTCTCCTCTTGTGGTTCCACATAAATCCAAAAGCAGCTGCGTTTGTTCCCTCAGTTTCAACAGGCAGGACAGGTTGGTAGAGGGTTTCATCCCGCAGCCTTAGGTGAAGTAAACTTTTCATTTCATTTCATTGTTACCAACTAAATCCCATAATTTAATTCAGTGGTTCGCAAAAGGTCAGAGAGATGTCGGTAGTCTCAGCACAGTTCCAAGAACAGCGCTGTTTTATTAACATGACAGGCAGAACATTGTTTCTATGGATTTTGCATAAATACTGTTTAGAATTTTATTTTAATTTCCTGTCTGTGGGCAAGCTGGATGCAAAAAAAAACACCCTAATAGCTAAAGTTGTGCACTAAGTTATATGGGTGAGCCACTTTGGCCAATAACTGCAGAACGTGTCTCTGGGTGCTTGGAACTCAAACTACATTTCCAATTTAAAATCATCCTGTAAAGAGATCAGATTTTTCTGATTAAAACCTTGACAGTGGTTATATTTAATATCCACATCTACATTCCTTGCAGTGCTTAAATTTAATCTCTGTCTAATAACAAATTTACTTAAATGATATTGACTCAGCCAGAAGATTGAAGCATCTCTGATGGAATATTTTCACAAAACAAAACAAATTATATAACTTTTCCTGCCTACCCCCATAGAGCAAAGTGCATTATCTGAACACCCACACTCACCCATACAGCACACAGTAAAGAGACTGAGCTCCTTGCTCAATAAAACAGCAATAATTACATCATTCAAAGATTTTTCTTTGCTGAGTCTGTTTACATATATGTCTAGTTGGGGAAATTAGTTCCAAAGTTTAGGAAGAAAGCACACTTTATGATGAAGTCTTTCAGCCTCTGCTCATTTATTGTGCTGTTTCTGCTTTTCTACACCTCGTGGCTTTCATTTTCATGTGTGCAGTAAGTACTGCGATAGGAGTAACTGCAAATATATTTGCGAAATGTGTTATTACTATGGGCATCGCTCCAGGTCTTCAGCCCCATGTCTTTTGTAGAAGCATCTCTTTGCCTGTATCCCTCTGCTTCCCAGTGTGATAATTTCCATATCAGCCTTTGGGGTCCATCTCAGATCCTGCCCCTTGCATGCATGGGTGCTTGCAGCCACAGGGAAGAAAGCTGCTTCTTTGTGCTTGTTCTTTTTTTTTTTTTTTTTTTTTTTTTTCTTTTATTTATTTACTCATTTAAACAGAAAATACATGAAATGATCTAAATTTATCATAGGTTATTGCGAAGCGAAGAATGCATTCCATCCACACGTAAAGTCATCAATATTTATTTTCATTTTATTTTTATAAAAGGATGCAATTATTTTACATAAAAGCATTATTTTCACATGGACAAGCCCATTCTCCCCACAACGAAATTCTTCTAATTGACTGTGACACCAGAATGATCTCAACATGTATTTGTTCAGCTGAAACAATGTGAAAAAATATACTACAAATGTAACTGAAAGAGTTTGATTATAAGGCAGAGATATTGAAGTAAACACTGTAATACATGTATTTATGTTTGAGGAGAATCCACTAGCATCTTGGAAATTTTAAGAGATACTCAGAACTGCAGCTGAAAACGGAGCTAAACTGTTGATGTTAAGGACGCCAGGTTTTTTTACAGGAGAACTTATGACAAATAAATTTATGACCACCTTTTAAGGCTTTGTATAAAGTCCCTTATCTTCAAAGAACCCTCTTTCTCCTTTGAACTTTTGAAAGGAAAGTGATATAAAGGTCAGAGAGGGATAGCATTCATTTCAATTCTCACCACATTTACTGTCAGCTGAAGTGTTTCAGTACCTCAGAACTAAATCATGTTCAGCTGATGCCACAGTCACTTTCCCACACCAGACAATAACCACCTGAATTTCTGCAGGGCACTTGCAGCCTCTTCTGATGCAGCTCAGGGGGGTGCAGATATGTTCATGTGTGTGTAAGAATATTTGGAGAGCGAAGCCCGCGTTGTCTTCCCCTCCTCTTCATCGCCAACATCTTTTATTGCAGGAGGCTTTTGCTTAGCACAGCAGGTGAAAGTGGCCAGAAAGCCCGTGCGGAAACGCTTGTTCATGAAGCAATATATGATAGGGTTCACGCAGGCAGAGGTGTAGGACAACAAGTGAATAAAGGAGATGGGAGCTCCCGAGAGATGCAGGTCTGCTGAGGTGGTGTCAAAGGCGCGCCAGGCATTCACACTGAAGATGGGAGTCCAGCAAAGGAAAAACAAAATCACTATCACCATCAACATGCGGATGACGAGTTTCTTGGCCATCAAGTTGGCAGAAGAGCTGCTGCTTCTCACCCTGTCTATTTTGCTGTTGCTCAGAACAGAGAGCTGTTGCAATGGCACTTTCCTTTTCCTTTTGGATTTTTGCAGGTAGCATCCGTCCCCATCCTCATATTTGGCGCTGCTGGTACTTATTTTCCTTTCTGTACACACAAAGTAGCACTTAATTAGATGGCAGAACATTTCTGAACAATGTTTCAAAATACAAAAAGAAGGGCGGAATCCAAGTCTAAATAAATAACTTATGGCTGAACAACTGCTTCAAAGAAAGCACTGTCCTAATTCTGCATCAGTCAGCTATTGGCTGCTCTGTGTCCTCTATCCCCCAATATTCTCACATCTTAAATCTACACAGATTGATGCAAAAGAAGTGAGAACACTGTTTGCTCAAGTATGTACTCAAGATAGTTTTCAAGTTTCTATGCTTCTACCTACATTTGTCTTTTTTTTTTTCTTTTTATGGTATTTATTGACAGAAATGGTCTTACTCCATAGCCAGAAAACAAAACAAAACAAAACAAAACAAACAAACAAACAAAACTTGATGTTTCTTTAACAATTAGGAATTTAAAGCATCCCACCTGGTGTTTTTGCAAGCAAGCCACAGGTGAAGAATTATTGGCTAGAGAGTAATGGAATCACTTCAATCAACAAATAAATGCATCTGACAGCTTCATGACCATAACTATATACAACTATAACAATATTTGCAAGTAGAAATTTTTCCTTATATTAGCCTCAAGTTAACTGCTCACATTAAGGTCTAACTTTAAGAAATAACCTAAATGTGTTGTTACCTCTTGAAGATTTTCTCTGGCTGGCATCAAATTTTATTCCTCTGTAGAGTTCCAAAGAAATTAAGCCATATGCAACCATCATTATAATCCCAGGTATAAGAAAGAGTATGAGTAGCAGGAAAGTGTACCTGAGGAATCAAGAGACAGGCAGTGACCAGGGAATAGTGCAAACCACAAAATAAATAAATAAATAAATAAATAAATAAATATTTTTTTCTGAGAATCTTGGGAGGGGGATTTCAAGATTTTGCTGACTTTTTTTCATGCTGATATGAGGTTTCATTTTGACAGCCCTGGAAATCAGAAGCTTTCAACTTCTCCTCCTCCCTGTTCCACCAGAAAAGCACAGCAGGAGCAAGGCTCTCATGGCTGCAAAACACCCAGCGTCCTGTCTCCCACGGCCCCGGGGATGTGGGTGCCTCAGAGGAGGCAGACGGGCCCTCTGCCCATGGGGCTCCCTGATGTAACCAGACCAGTGCTGGATGCCCTGCTGCTCTGAATGGTGTAAAATCTGCCTTGCTGAAGCCACCTGAGTAGCTACTGACCCTCGAAGGAGCCCCTGCTTCTGGCTGTCACTACCAGAGCGAGGTTTGGCTTGTGCAAGCCTCCTGGCACACACAGGAGGAATGGAGCAGCCACCGCTGGGACTCACACCCCTGGGGCCTTGCAGAGCCCCTTCTGTACAGGGAGCACCTCTTGCTCAGTTGCACATCGGTGTCTGACTTCATCAAAAGCAGCTTCTGTAATGTGAGTGCTGGTTCGGGAAATCATTCTGTTTAAATATCTCAAGAGTCAGCATCTATCCTGCTTGCTGAGGCTGTGGTGTGAACTCATTAATGCACCTGAGAGTCTGCAAGGGTGCTGTGCAGAAGAGAATTTTGCCTGGCAAACTTTCTCCCCACCTGCGCTCACACTGGCAAATTCCTGAGACTACCAAAAACTTAAATGCAGCTTTACTGTGTTTGGGGTACACCATGCTGAAGTGGTGCGTACTGTAATCTTGTTCGCAGTTCCAACTGACCGTCAGGAGCCAAGAAAAAATAAATAAATCTTACTTCTCAGTGCCAGTTAAAGAGTTCAGTCATCGTGCAAGGACACAATGTCTAAATAATACCACTGCTTGATAGTGCTACTATTTACTCTCTCTGCCTGGAGAGGTAGGAGCTGGGGCACTGTCTCCCCCCTCACTTTTCTGTCCCTGTTCCCTACAAGTGACCAAAAGGCTGAGTTCTCAAGAAGGGTGTTTGCAGACTCTCCAAGTTTTCATGCTCTACCTCTCTGCTTCAGAGGACCCTCAGACAAACAAAATAATGCCCAAGGCAGCACACTGAAGGGCGCTTGTATGTGTTTTTTTCTAAGATTAATCATGGATTTCTCTGAAAATACTGTTTAATTAAGTTTACACTTAAATGAGTGAAAGCAAAAGTCATACAAGAGCCGAAATGTAAGCAGCTTAAAAATGAGATTTTTTAAAAAACTTTTTAAATGAGCATGATAGAGGTGTAAATATTTGCTGAAGGTTAATACTTGATTTTCAATAAGCTTAATGCTACCATGAAATCCCGTTTTCCACTAGATAATTATGCATTTGCAAACAGTCAGTTATATCTTACCAGGACTGCTGAATGACATCACTTGGCCAAAGGAGCCGACACATGTTTGCTGTGCTGTTGTTATACTTGGTAAAAGGTACCAGTTTGCTGTAAATTGGGTATGGTGACATGATAGTAAAGGAAACACACCAGGTAGCAGCAATCACTTTCAAGGCGTGAGATTTGGTCTGCCAGACCCTGGACTGTAGAGGTTTGCAAATGGCACTGTATCTCTCCAGAGAGATGGCAACCAGGTTGAATGTAGATACACTTACAGAGATACCTGTGCGTATGAAATAAAGAAAAAGGTTATTTTCTTCTTTTAAACAATCTTGTTATTTTCAAATAATCTTACAACTTTCTGTATGCACGGAGAAAAAAATATATAAATAGACACTTCTCTGGCTCTACAGGTCCAAGAGAAAAGAGTAATTTGAAAAAAAAAAAAAAAGACAACACCAAAAAATTCTGATAACAGGGAAAGAAGACACTTTTCTTTCTAACCCTTCTCTTTACTACTGTGATTTATACACTACAGTAATAGCACTTCACTTCAAACAAGTGTCTGAAACTGGGATTATGCTGTTAGTTACTCTTTTAGCATAGTTCATAATCACTAGTCTATTTTATTTTTTTTATGTGTTCAGCTTGATCGGTGATCTGATTTCCTCATTTAACAGAATTAAATGTTACCAATTTTATTTTAAAAATAGATGCTAATAGAGTTAAAAAAGCAGAAGAAATGAAGTCATAAAGCTGAATCTTTGTCCTCAAAGAGCCTTAATTTCTCCTGTTCATTTGTTATAAAATACAATGCAGTGATCTGTATTTCTGTCACTGAACTGTCCCAGTTTATCACTTAAAAATTATAAACATTTTTGCTTAACTTTGTCACAATTTTTTCTTTCATTGAATGAGCTTTGGTTTAATGATCTTTAGGAATGCTTCAATGTCAGCCAAAATATTAAGGGGCAATATCTTAATATTAATTTAGTTTACACAAATTATCTGTAATTCAAAACTAGTCATCCTACATCTTAAAACAAAAAAAAAAATAGAACATAGGTGGTAGAATCAATATCAGTGTCTATCTGTCAATAGAAACCTCTTAATCTGAATTGTTAATAGAAAACATCCACACTGATTCTTAAAATAAAACACCTTCATAACTGAAATGTGATTGTTCAGAAATATTTCACTGTTTTTTTTGTTTGTTTGTTTGTTTTGTTTTGTTTTGTTTTGTTTTGTTTGTTTTTTGTTTTTTTATATATATATATAAATTTACACGATGTGAAATAAAAGAAAGAGAACAATGCTTTGGTAATTTTTATGGCATTTATGGCAGCAATTCATTACAGTTGTTTAAACATGGCCTTTAGCTTTACTGGTTTTATCTATGAAAAGATGTTGGTTTCCCATTCCCACTTTAGGTGTGTACTTTCACATTACATCAAAGTTCTCAAGGGCGCAGGGTAAAGGCAAACCTGGCTTTCTGTAGCTGAGGGTCTTCTAAGGTAGCAAAAACTTTGTATAATGTTCTCTCTCTCTCTCTCTTTTTTTTTTTTTTTTTTTTTTTTTTTTTTTTTTTTTTTTTTTAAGAAAAAGGGGAAGCCACAAGAAGTGTTGGAAGTGTGACAAAATCATTTACACAGACATACATAGTACAAACATTTTGAAACTCCTGGCTTGACCTTCTCAACCGGGGGGGGCACAGCCAGGCGTACAGAAGTGTTACTTCCTAAAGTCAGTCTGCAAGACCTGCATCTGCACAGTTTGCATTTTGTGGTTGCCTGTTGAGCTCTGATCAGACCTGCTCTGCTCTTAAAAAGCCCTTGCTCTAACTTCCAGCTCTGCAGAGGGTACCTGCTTTGGACTTTATTTTTTTTTTTTCTTTTCATGTATAGCTGCTACAAAAAATCTGTGGGCAAAACATGCCTTCAGTGAGATTGTACAGCCCTGTCATTTCTGATGGCAGATCCGGACACTGCAAATAGCTCTGTCAGTGATGGGTAAGCAAGCAGATGTGCCAGGTTCCTCATTACAGCTTGCAAAACACTTCTCACCTAACCTGGTCCTGTAAAACACTTCTCTGTGTAGTTAAAGTTCAGTGGGTACATCTGTGCTTTGCTGGATTATGCTGAGGGAAGCAGAACCATGAAGATTTGCCCTACACAGTCATTTCTTGGTGATTTTGGTAAATGTTCAATGGCAGATGGAAACACCTGGCTATTTGCTGGTCTTTAATGACCTTCTCACACATATCTCAACTAGTTTATCTTCAAAATAAGTATAAATTTCCAAGACTTACCCATGAAATAAGTGGCAGTTTTGCAAACAGCACTCCCGAAAATAAAATCTTTCAGCAGGTTGGGAATGAGAGTGAATGGCATGCAGAAGAGGCAGAGCATCAGGTCGCTGACAGCCAGTGACAGCAGAAACGTGTTAGTGACTGTTCTCATCCGTTTGTTTCGTATCAGCACTGTGATTACCAGAATGTTCCCCAAAACACTGAGCAGAAATATCAAACAGTACAGCAGAATCCGGATTATCTGGTGCAAATCTGGAAATTGTCACAGTGAAAAGTCAGGTATGAAGTGTACAGACCATAGATGGCTATTATATGATTCATTCTTTAATCAGAAAGTAAAGCCTTTCAAAAGCCTGTCAGCTTCCAGTTTTGCAGAGGTTTATGTCTTTATATCAATATAAAAACTGCAGAAGTTCTGAAACTCTTAAATTTATTTTGATCTACCTGAGTTGCGTAACATTAAAATTGGATACACGCAATACAGTGTACTCCTGGAGAATTAAATACAACTTCTGAAAAGCACGTTTTGCTCAACGTACTTAATGTGCCCTGCTCAATCACCATGGAAATCCCTCCTTTATGCAAAAGTAAGAAATGATACAGCAATCAAAAACATTTTAATACATGGATGATTTTTTTTCTAGCCTCACGGTGTTATAATTTCGTATTTAATCACTTTCATACACAGTATCAGATCAGATAACTCTATTGCTATGGAACTGCTCAAAGAGTCAAAAAATCATGTTTCTCCACATCCTTACAAGAGCCGTTTACATTTTGTGCCCAATATTGCTACTGTCAGATTTCCATTTTCTCTGAAATTTGTTCCGGTTGGAGGTTTACCTTGGAAAACTATACTAAACCATACCAAAACCACACTATATTCTTTCCTGCCTGTTTCTCACCCTAACTTACCAGCAGTTAGTTGATTTTACACCCCTCCCCTCTTTCCACCAAAACCTCATGTGGCTGTTTCTCTGTCTTCCAGCTAGAATTAAAACTGCCCAAAAGATTTACTTTCTATACATACCTCTAGAAGAATAAGGTGGATCATCCACACAGAAAAAAGTGTAATTTTGCAAGAGGTAATCACACAGGATATCAGTGATGTTGGTGCCATTCTCAAGTAAGCTCGCTTCAACTATTTCCATCCTTCAGGATCCACAGGTTAGCTCCTAGGAAGAAGAGGGTTGGCTTGTAACTATCTGCCCATTCTTCCAGTAAACAATATCTTTCTGAATGAAGTCTTCAGGAGGAATACCAGAGAGGCAGTGGCAGAAGTAAGCTCTTTAACCATCCGTCAGGAACACCCTGGTCAGGCTGAAAACAGATTTATGTCAGTGGCATGCGAGGCAGTTCAGCAAAGCAGGGCATGCACACAGACACAATTCACACATATGCACACAAGCACACATCCCCTCCTGTACTTTTTTAGATCCACCCTCTTCTGCTACTGGCCTACTGTTGGGATTATAAACAGACCAGAAAAAGATTACAGCGTTAACCCCTTGCAAGGTTGCTTCTGCTCACATCTCTGCAATATTTCTCAGAGGGATGCTGCTGTTCCACAGCCAATAAATCACAACCAGTGAGAGATGAGAGTGATAAATCTGTCTCTCAACCAACAACATTTGAAATGGCCAGAGGAGCTGAATTAAAAGGCTCAGAAGGGAAAATCATCAAGAAGATTTTGCACGCCTTACATGAAAGTGATTGCTTTCTTCACATTTTTTCAGAGCAAACTGAAGACTGAGTCTGTAATTGACTCAGGAAAACAAGAGCTGCTACTTCTAGCTCATTTAATGAAGTGCTAACTTCATACCAAAGCTCTGTATGTGTCTGATCCAAAACCCAGTAAGGCCATAGAATGCTTCACAAATTCCAGTGTTCTTGGATCAAGCCCTGTGAAAGTATGCCATTAGGACTGTTGGGTCATATAAGCAGAAGCCTAGACAATTTTTCAGTGCAAGGACTTGTATATGACTTGTAAACCTGATGAACTGATAAAGTACTGCACATTAGTTATGTGTTATCAAGAATGCAGCAATCTTGACCAATCTTGACTGCTTAAAAGAAGCCCTTTCTTCTGGGTTCTGCTTTGTGAATACATAAACACGATCCTCTTTGGTCTTGCACAAAGTCCTGGACTGTTGACTTCCAGTATACAGCTTGTTTATGGGGAAAACAAACAAACAAACAAACAAACAAACAAAACCCAGGTAAATTAATACTATAAATGTATTTATACTGCTACTACTCAATTGAAAACAAATTTCACATTTAAAGTCTCTTCTAATAAGCAGAGCAATAACAGGTCCTTAATAACAGGCACAGACCCCTTAAAGTTGGTAACACAAAGACTCACAAAGACTGGAAGTCCTGGATTTCTTTTCCAGTCTCTGCAGCCTTGAATTATAGTGCCATGACTGGGAGAATAGATTGGAAAGTTCCAATTTCTAAGTTCCCTTTTCTTTAGCAACTTAATTATAATGGTTCCTTTTATTTTACATATTATTCTTGAGATCCCCCTCTCTTCTTTTTTTTTTTTTCTTTCTTTTTTTTTTTTTTTTTTTTTTCTCTTTTTAACCTAGATAAAACAGACCTGAGCTGGCAATCAGTGTATACGATGTGTAGCTGTCTCATCAGAAAGAAACATTCAATCCAGCAGAATTCAATTCTAGTTTCGAATGTATATTATACTGGTAGGAAATTAATCCAGAATGACATGTCATGTTTTATTTTTCTACTTGTGAATCTCAAAAAATTATACTGAAGAAATAAAAATTGAAATCTGTTTCCATTTTTACAATGATTGACCATTAAGCTTGAATGTTTGATACCAATGTCGCTGAAAAAAAATGATTTTCTCTTTGCTGCCTAATTTGGCTTTATGTTTTTTTATGCTTTATAAGACTAACTTGATGGATTTTAATAATCAACCACTCTATTAAATGACAAATGTTGCCCATTTAATTAAACAGTTGTTTTGTGTTTTTTTTTTTTTTTTTTTTTTTTTCAGTTCTAGTTTTGTATTTATTTTGAATTGTTCCTATACTTCCTGGACATCTTCTCTGTCGATTTCAAATTATTTTAACATCCCCAACATTTGAAGTGGCAGCCAAGGCAGGTGCTGATTTAGCGGTGATAATCTACAGGAAAAGTCATGGATGCTTTTTGGAAAAAAACTGCAGAATTTAGATTGCTTTTTCACTCTTCTTCAGAGGCAAGAGTGAGATGCAGAAAGTCTAATCTGAGCTGCCAAAACTTCCTGTTAACAACTTCTCTTTTTTTGAAAATTGCTTCCTGTTGAAGAAAAATCAACAACAAGCCAGTCTCAGCCCAAATTTTGTAGATATGTCTGCTTTTCTAAGGTGTGCTTTGCACTTGAGGTACTGACCTTGCTTTCCGCATCTGTATGCCAGTCAGTTCATTACAGTCTTCACATTTTAGCGCTGGCATAAAGGAGCATTCAATCAAAATGATTTTGACCTTTACATTTTTGGTTTGAGACTTTTGCATGTCAAAAGAAGCTATTATAATTATTTTCAATTATTATAATGGTCTGACCTGCTTCAAACCACAGGCTGGTAATTGTGTTTACCAATTCCTTTACTGAATTAAATAACCTCTAATGCAGTTAGAGTCCTTCTGTAAGCAAGATGTCAAACTGTTGTTCTGGGCATATTCTTAATGTGGGAGAGATCTTTCCGTATTCCTGGCACCTTCTATTAGATCTGCATTAGAGAAATGATTGGATGTGTTTTCAGTTTCATTTGTATTGACTGGTATTAGCAGTATTACCTTTATTACTTTTTACCAGACGTGTTGCTGCTTGGGGTTGGATTCTCTCTCAATTAATTTTTCAGCTACAGCTTTTACACTGGTTATACCACTGTACTTTTGGGGTAGGGGGTTAATTGCTGGTGTTCTGACGAGTTGTAGATCAGTTATTCCCGTACCGTGAGGAAGCAATATCATACTACAGAGAAAGATTAATTTTTATTTATTGTTAGACATAGACTGTGCACTTATCATCTGCTGGGCTCCAGGACCCAGTTGAAAAGAAGGTAAGAACCAGAGTGAATGGAGACAAGGGAGAAATTACAGAGACACTGTGGGAGACGCAGTTAGTGATCAGGAGGGAAAACTAATTTAGGGGAACCACTGGGGGCTCTTCCAGAAATGAAATGATATCAAGGAGATGGCACTGAGGCTATTGTCCCGTGCTCTACCAAGACAGACAATGAATTATCGTTCTGAAGGCAGCTTCTTCATACCTGTCATGACTTTGTCATGTCTGAAGAACACCAGATTAGTTATTCATTCCTTGTAAATGAGCTGTTTCACACCTTACATGAGCACTGTCACCCAGGTCTAAACCTTTTCTAATTCATGTACAGTCTTTAACAGACGTTGTCACATAACGATGAACCAAGGATTTAAATAATGTCATATTGACTTTTAGTGGTTTTTGTTTTGTTTTGTTTTTGTTTTTGTTTTTCCCTCTGTTCCTTTCCTAATAATTCCTGTAATCCTATTTGCCATTCTTATGACTACTGAGAATTGAACTGACGTTTTCAAGGAAGAATCTACTGTAAGTTCAGTAGTCTCTTTTCTGCATAGTGATAGCTATTTCAGAGCTCCACTCTGTTCATGAAAAATTATAATTGTTTTCTACTTGGCAGTGATTTTTATTCACCCTGTTTTATCAGAAAGAGCTTTCTGCAACTCTTCAAAGTCCTCTTTTTCTTCTCCCCTCCTTGAATGATTTAGCATCAGCAGATTCTTTCATCTCACCCCTTTTCCCATGTTGTGTTGCATTTATGAAAGTGATGAACAGCTGTAGCAAAGCTTTCTGTGAAGCTCCATTCATAATTGCTTTTCACACCTACTTTTCATTCCTACTTTTTATTTCTAATCTTTTAATGATGTTGTTCTCTGTTTCATTTCAGACCAATGGTCTCCTATTTGTCCATGTTCTTTAATTGCTGCTGAACTCCCACTTCCATAATTCTCCTAAATCTCTCATAATTCTGGCATGCAAATCCATGCCAACTTTCCTCCCTCATCCCAAAGAAGTCTTCCAGGACTGTTTGTGAACAATGATTGGTGAATGTTCTAAACCATCCCAACCCTTTGGAAGCTCCTGCTGGAGAAGCAATGAAGACACAAACCAAGAAGTTGTACAGTAGCTCAGTACTGTGGGTTATGCTCATAGCACAAGAGAACAATGTTCTATGCTGAGGAAAGAAAACAAGAAGCCCGAAGCATGCATACAAGCTTGGACTGACATGGATGTATCCTACAGCGTTATTAATATCTTCATCAGCACAGCCACCACTGAATCACCATTTACTCATGGCTTACTGGCTGTGTGTCCAACGGGATGATCATGGGAGTCAGGAACTTGGCTGCCAAGGAATTTCTTCTGATTGCCAGCCTAAGGAAAGAGTGCCTTTTGCGGGGAATCATAGAATATCCTGAGTTGGAAGGGACCTACAACTCCTGGACTCAGGAGGTCCAGATCCATGTTTGAATTGCAAATTCTTTTTCCTGAATGTGCAAGTTTAGGTGACATCTTTCAGGTTTATTGTCCTGAACTACAGTGTGAGCAGACGGCTTCATCCCTTCTCTGCCAATGCAAGCCCACTGGTGGTGGCAGTGCCAGGCTCTGCACAAAAAGCCTGCCACAAAGTGCCATATGGCAAAGGAAGAAAAAGATGAAGTGTCAGAGAATTTCCCCTAGCATAGGACTCAGCACACTGCTCCTCACCGATGGTTATCAGTGGTCCATATCACTACGTAGTCCCCCCAGTAGTAGTAGCAGCAGTAGTAGTAGTAGTAGTAATAGTAGTAGCAGTACTAACCACTGTGCTCTCAGGTGGTTGAGCATGGCCTGGGCTGCAGCTCAGTACAAGAAGCTCTGTAAACCCAGAGCATGAGCCCCAGCTGCCCAGGGGTTGGGCCTTAATGGGCCCGTTAACAGTGTCAAGGCATGCTTCCTAAGTACATCCAAGAGGCCTAAAGCCAACAAGGCCTAAAGCCATGCCAGGAGGCTCCATGTTGTCACCAGGAATGCTAAATGGACCATACTGCTTTGGATGCAGTCTGCTTTGTGGAGCCTCTTGGCAGAGCAGCAAAGTGTGAAGGGAGCAAATGAATGGAGGGTGGTGTGGTGAGAGGCACCATATAGGGCAGAGACATGAAAGGTTGTAGGCTAACTAGTGAGCCATGATTCACTCCAGAGGTATTAATTTCAGCCAAAAGCAAGTGTGGAACAAATGAGGGAGTGCTGTCTCAAGCAAATCCCGACAACTACGTAGTTACAATTTAAACAAACTGGATCATCTTGTTCACAACTTCAGATCTCTAAATCTGCAAGGTGTGGCTTTCTTCTACAAAAACATAGACCAAATGTCCAGAGATTTTTATCTGTTTCTACAGTACCCACCAGTCTTCCTCCTGTGGATGCCAGTTTTACAGACTGGCTCTTAATCACAAGGATTTCCACTGGAGCCCTGTTTAAACATTGGCATCACATTTGCAAAAATTTTTTCTCTGGCGACAATGTAGTTGTAAGCAAGAGGTTACATATCATGTTTAATAATTTTACTATTTCCTTTAGAACTTCTGGATGAATACCATCTGGTCCTGAGCTGAGCTGGATTCAGTATCTGCTGGTTAAATTGCCAGGCTAAATGAGTAAGAATTTGCTATGAACTCTTGACTTCCCTTTTGGAGTGGATTTCTGCATGAGACAAACTAAGATCAAAGAGTTTTGTTTTTCTAGGCATTTTTCACATAGATTAACTCAAATATACAGCCAATAATCTTAATGTTTAGGCAGTTCTGAGTTGCCTTTTTAACATCATTTCTCTCTACTACCTTTGGATAATTGGATGATAGATCACTCCCTCTCATGCTGATCATTATCATTCTCATTGTCTCCCTGCAAGCTTTATGATAAAGAAAAAAGGAGACTGTTTTAATGGAATGCTTGCTTAATCATAGATGTCATTTTATTATTTAGGAGAAACAAAAATTAATGGCTGTCCTGCTTGAACTTAATCATGCCATTATTTGGGATGTTGGAAGTTTTAGGAAAGAATTTCCTTTGAGTAGGTTGCCTTATTACTAATTTATTTATTAATAAAATTGGCTTTGATCATTAATAAAAAATGTATCTACTATAGTGTACCTTTGAAGATAGTTTAGAGAAACATAGAAAAATATTTTTTCCTGTATTCAAAGAAGAGGGGGCTTGGAAATTCATGATAGCAAAAGGATCTACTTTTTTTTTTTTTTTTTTTTTAATTCTAGTCCTAGTCTTTTTTTTTTCCCTGTTATGTCAAAAAATGAATACACTAGTTTACTGGTCAAAAAAGTTACCGTGCTCTCTCATGCTACATGTATAATACTTTTCTCATCCACAGTCAAGCCACATCATTTTACAGTTGCCTCATACTTCTTCTTGAAGAATAAGCACCTGTTCTGTTTTTGTAACTAATTTGCCAAAGATCTTTATTTAATTTAAATAGAAACTCCAGTTTCTATTTAAAATAGCTGTAAATAATATTACAAATGTAAACAAAAAATAGTTGTGAAATAGTTGTAATATAATGAATTTGGAAAAGCTTATCCTTTGTCTTGTCTCATATCTACAGACAGTTTTGTGTTTGTTGCCAGGTCCTTTTTGTCCTGGCAAATGAAATAAAATAAATGAATTAAAAGAAATATATATGGAAAGTCATGGTTTACTTCTGTCCTCAGTTGCCGGGGTTATTCTGGCATAAGGCCACTGATTCTGTGGAATTACTCATACAGATATAAACTACAAGAAGACTGGAATGAGGCCACACTTTTCAGGAACACGTGAAATTCTCAGGAACACATCTATTTTAAGTGTATTACATTTATTTTAAGTGTATTTCATTCAGTGGTTTTTTTCAAAAGTGATCTGCCCTTGAGTCTCACTAGGGTTTCAGAATAACTGCAATTAAGACAAGTTTATATAATACTTATCCAAATGCAACAATGTAAGGGTGAAACCCACGGGTCATGATATCTGCAAGATAATTGTATAACTGTTCTGAATAGACTGCTGAATAAACCCCTATATGTAACAATAAAGAACTACAGTCTTTTTAGGGCTCAAATGAAGTCCATAATAGTCACTACTATTCTGCTCCTGGTCCTTTTCATTAGCAGACCTCAAAGAAGTATATGAAAGAATTTACTTATGTTATCCGCAGACACAATGAGTTTCAATTTAGAGATGAAAAAAATGAAGCACAGGAAAGTGCTTCTAAGCAGAAACCATGCTATACTCACGATGTTAAGATCAAATAGGTTTCTATGTTTCTGCAGAATTAGATAAAGAAATGTTAGGTTCACAACACTGACTAAATTATTTAATGATTGGTTGTACAGTTAGTAGGGAAAAGCAGAGATGTCATGAAATGAAAATGGAAATAGAGAAAGTCAGGTGATGTGTTATTAAGTGAATTGGTACCACTATGTCTGAAGCCAGAGGTCTAATTTAAGAATACAAAGGTTGTGTGTCTTACTATCTAAGGAGAGAAGTTACTTTGTGTTTCATGACACTTGATATGACATCTACATGTACATTTTGGAGGACCAACAGTTTCTGTAACAGATGATAAATACAGAATCACAGAATACCTTTAAGATAATACTATTTGAATTTGTTCATTGCCATCTGAATTCCCAACAAATCACATAATACTTGGCTAAAGGGAATTTAAGCAAGAGAAATATTGTTTCTATTGGAAAAAAATATTGAAAAACACACTTAAAGAAGAAGAATTCATTAATCAACTACCGCAGTTTTTGAAAGCTTCATTTTTTGCAAGAATCATAAAGTTCCTGTGAGTAGCAATCCTCTGAAAATTTTAGGGTATACTGCAAAATATTTCTTTTAGAAGGCCTTTCTACCATTACCACTGGTTGCAACATACCAACTCATCTATAAACCCCTACCAGCAACCCCTGCGAAGAAACAATGCAACATCCCTGAAAGATCTTAACCCAAGTAGAATTTTGATCTAACAAAAAGAAAAACAAAAGATTATGTGATTGCTAGAATTTTGCTGTTTTTCCATCGTCTTGATTTTGCATGGCAGGGTTGGAAGGTACTTGCTTAGATTGTGAGATAATGGTCTCATTCAGGTTCTTGGACTCCTAGGATAACAGTAAGGTGTCATGTTAGGCTGATAGTACTCTTAAGTATTTTGTTGTATACAATTTTATATTTTGGCTTTTGTTCTTTTACTGTGACAATCTCATGGCCATTGTTTTTGGTTTTGTTGTTGTTTGCTTGTTTGTTTGTTTAATTCAGATAACTGAAACTCTGCTAGCTGACAATTAGCACTAATTACTGAACCAAGTAAGAGGGGGTACTGGAAGACCTTCAAGAGGGAAGGCAGCTTGCACCAGCTGAAGTTCTGCTGTTGGTGTTAATTTCTGGAATTTGTATATCTATTTGCAAATTAGCCAACTTATCTTTGCATTTTGGACTTCATTGTTAGATATAACACTGTCCAACAACTGGATGTAGAAAGCCGTCAGTTACATTTTTTTGAGAAACTGCGAGAGAGGCAGGTGATAGTGATGCCAAATATTTCAACCACTGTACTAAGTTTTTCTGGGTGTATTTGATAGTATTTCCATAGAGAGTCACTTCAAAATATAATTCAAACACTGAAAATAAATAGTAATTTCCAGAGTTGCATCACAGATGGGCTGTTACAGGAGAGAATTATTGGTCTTGCCATGCTTTTGTCTATATAATTCTTAAGAAAACACACTCCAAGGAACAATTGCCGTAGTTAGTTTGGACTATTTTCCCATGTTTATACAATATTACATTGTGCAGGGAGTTAATGTGACTGAAAGCATGTAAGTTTTAAATTCATTTTCATCGTTCAGCCTTTGCTTACATTACAAAACTGCTTTAAAGCTGCCAAGGAGAACATTCAACTCTCAAAAGAGGAGAGAAACAAAAGCCCAAGGACAAATTCTGCCCAGAATCCTCTATACTCACTTTTTGCTACAGCCAGCCTCAGTTAGTTGGGATGCTTAGGTATTCCCCAAATATCCAGTAACTTATAAATCAGACAAACATATTGGAAGTTGGACCTTTGGGATGTAATTCTTATATATGGAAAATTTACACTACTTGATGTACTGTCAATTTTACTTTTACAAACATTTGAGTACTTCAAGCTAATGTGGATGATTTCTTTTAATGCTTTTTTGTGTGTCTGAAGTAATTATTTTACATATGCAATTGCATGCATACTGGTTTCATCCTTCCTGTAATCACCTTCATTGGTGTTAAGTGTGCTTTGTATAGACAAAGCAATGTAGAACAGTCACAGTTTGAATTGTGGATACTGCATTGTTTCTTGGATACCTAATTTCTCCTCGGTATTCTGCCTTTATTTTAAAGTATTCATTTTACAATCCTGCAATATGAGGAAGATGAAAAAAAAAAAAAAGAACATGAAAGGTTATTTCTAATGAAACCATTACAAAAAGATCTGTGACAGTTTGTATGTTGTTTTTATAAGCTTTGTTTACTGAAGTTTCTGGAAACAAGCAAAGGATTTTAAAATATTTATATGAAAATATTCATATAAAGTGATATGCTAGTAAAATGTTCCCTGATTCTAGTCTCACTCACCCTGTTTTTAAACCTGATGGTAACAGAAGTATAGTCTTGCTCAAACCATAATCTTACAGCGATCTTATCTCTTTAAATTTTGTTTGCAGTTCAGTGAGGAAAGCCAGAAATGTCAGCTGTAAGTTTATACCTTGTAAAGTCAGACCTCCCCAAAGTCCTCACTTAATTCTTAATGTTTGCTCATAAAAGTTGTTAGAAGTCAAATGGGGATGCTGTGGCAAAATAAAGAGGAAAGCACCATTTATTTCATTAGCTGTTAAAATGAAACGTTTCGTGCTGGAAAATCTTGTTCACAAAGACCTTATATAGAGAATACTGGAAATTTCATATTGGATTCTGCAGGAAATGTTCAAATCAATTCTTATAAAAAAATAAATAATAAAATCAGATCATAATACAAATTGCCGAAGATATTTTGATTTTCTATTTTAAGTAGGAGCAGGTCGTAGGCCGTATACAACATTATCCAAACTAAAATGATTAGAAGCTTTTGTACCTCTGGTCTGTTACTAAATATTCAAGGCCTTCCAGATTTAATGCCATTTGAGAAGAAACTGGCAATATGAATTGATATTTCTTTGATCAAAACCTGCACACTCATCAAGAAGTCCAAAAATTTCATTTCCCCAAATACCAGAAGGGAGTGAGAAACAAAACAAGATTTTTCCTTGCTTCTTTTCCCCATCACCCTGTTCATTATGCGGTGGCTGCTCTAGTTAGTGACATGGTGATGACTTCTCCTCTGTTTCCTCTTTCATGCATCCTCATGGGTGATTCTTTAGCTATTGCCCTTTCTATCTGTGTGCACCTTCTTCTCCTTTAAATGAACTTGACCAAAACTCTGAATTTGCAAATGGCACCTAAAGTCCTGAGTGTTTATCCCTTGGGCCATGCAACTGAGCTGCAATCAGTACCTTCAACAGGTACAAATATTACTTTCACTTCTCTCAAGGAAACAAACAGTTAGGCCTCCAAGATTTGTGCTGCTTGTATAAAGTTATGAAAGCTAGTAGCACCTTACAGCATAAGGTACTACTTCATATATATATATATTAACTCATGTTACAGTTAAAGCTCATGGAAACTTAAAGCCGTTGCATGGTTATGCAACGTTGCATGGTTTAGGGGTTTTGGTGCCCTAAACCACTGTGTAACAGTGCCAGTGTTTTTCTAAGTGAGCATATGGTTATAAAATATATACAAATATGTAAATTTATATAGAGCAGATTTGGGATGTAGTATATAGGTCTGGGCCATTTTCTTCTCCAAATCCCTTACCATACCTGCTCTGTAAGCTATTTTAAGTCTTTGTCCTGTTCATATTCTTGTTGTAAACCCTCACAGATATACATGGGGAAACATATTAACTTGTTTGATTTGTTCAAATGCCTGTTGTTGCTCAGGGCCCCACTCAAAATAGTTTCTCTTTTGAGTCACTCGATATAGAGGACTCACAAGCTGACTATAGCCTGGCACATGCATTCTCCAGAATCCCATGAGGCCTAGGAAAGCTTGCGTTTCCTTTTTGCTAGTTGTCGGAGACATTGCTGTTATTTTATTGTTCACATCCATTGGAATATGGCGACGTCCATCCTGCCATTTTACCCCCAAGAACTGGATTTCCTGTGTAGGCCCCTTGACCTTGCTCTTTTTAATGGCAAAACCAGCTTTCAGGAGAATTTGGATTATTTTCTTCCCTTTCTCAAAAACTTCTTCTGCTGTGTTGCCCCACACGAGGATGTCGTCAATGTACTGAAGGTGCTCAGGAGCATATTAACTATGTTTTGAAAGTAGCTTCCTTCAAAGATTTGGTGTCCTCTCCTGGTATAATTTCTCTGCATGTCACTACATATGTAGGGAGAGAGGCATCTCATTCATCTAAATCCTTATTATGCTGCCTTTATTATTCATCTAATTAAACTTAAATGAAAAGCTTCATACGTGAGTGGGTCCTTCTGCTGTTCAGCAATCCCAATGAGGATTTTTTCTGCTATATTTTAGGTTGATACTACACACTATCCAGCAGAAATTTACCCTGCTGCAGTTCCCTGTGGGTGCAAGCCTGCATGCAGTTTCAGACAAAGACCAGAAATTATTATACACACTGGCCACTAGTGTGTATCCACATATTTATTCAAACTGGGGAGCACCTTTTGTCCCATCTGCTCTGGAAAATATGTCTTTTGGTAAACAGTGGGTAGGAAAGTTGGCTGCAGGGATCCTTCTGATGAAGAAGAAAAGCAATTAATGATAAAAATAATTAGGGAGAGTAGGGAGATATCCCACTGAGGAGGATGGACTATTGTAAGCTCTTGACAATCAGTGGTGTGGACTCCTGGAGCTGGATCAGGGAAAATGTGTCTGTAAAATACTCTCTGCCTTAGCTATCTAATGTACCATAGTTATCCTTCTGACAGTAGATATTCCTGCTCTTACACTGCTCTACGATTACTTACTCACAGCAATAATTGAGAAGCTCAGCTAGGGCAAATCTTTACGGTTTTGCTGAATTGTTTTACCGGTTTCATATCTTGTATCTTTGCTCGCTCTTCCTTCCTTCCTTCCTTCCTTCCTTCCTTCCTTCCTTCCTTCCTTCCTTCCTTCCTTCCTTCCTTCCTTCCTTCCTTCCTTCCTTCCTTCCTTCCTTCCTTCCTTCCTTCCTCTCCTTCTTATGAATACAAATAATTCCAACTTTCCTTCAGCATTATGGAGGGCTGCCTTCTATTTTCCTTCCCAGTGCTTCTGGGAATATGTTGAAATATAGATTGCAAGATTCAGTCTTGTATCCCACTAATTAACAAAATAACTTTTTTTTTTTTTTCAACATAGTGCCTCTGTTTCTTTTTTCTTTTATATTTTCTCTCTTTATTTATTTATTTTTAATTTAGCAAATCCATTGTGCATTGGAAAGATTTCTTTACTGAGCTCTAACAAATGATGCAAAACAGAAAACCAAACTGCATTTGCATGTTAAAAACATTTTGCCTTCAATGTGCAGAGCTTCATCTGAAACCAAGTTGCCTGGTTTTGTTTGTGCTGAATGCTGTAAAATGCATTCAGAGCTGCATTTTACATGCACTTGCTCTTCCACCTCCTTGTTCCAGTCTTTTCAAGTTGTTGCTTTGAATTCTTGTGCACATTCTTATCACACATTTATTTCCACAGTAAAAACTGTTCATTTACTTCTGTTTTGTGCATGCCCAACAATTCCTGTAACAGGCAGCTCTAGTATTCAACCTTCTCAGACCATTTTCTGCTAAAATCTATTCCTATATATAAATTGAGCAGACATATATAGAAGTTAGGGCTCAGTTTTACATTTTGACTTAACCTCTTCTGGACTAATACAGGACAATTCTAAGTATTTTGGCATAGGATACTTTAGGCCCCTGCCACAGCCTGAGATCTATCAGAGGAGACTATTCCATAGTTGGCTAAGATATTTATTCAATCCCCTTTGCTCCCTTTTGATAGAAGAAAGCATTTGTCCATACAAGGACAGAAAAGCATCATCAGTGGTGACGGAACTATGAGAAGCTTATGAAGGTTTCTGCTTGCTATGTTCAGTCCATTCAGTGTTTCCCCGGGTAGTTTATCTTACTAGCACTTCCAGCTGTCTTTTCAACAGCATAGATGTCAAGTTAAGGAAGCAGAAGTCAAGGTGAAGTCTGAACACTCCTAGTAATGGAAGTGAGGATCCCTGTGTGACCCAACCTAATGTGCTGCTTTCAAGAGTTACTGTATCTGGTTATTTTCCAATCCTAACCATCAGAAAAGAATTACAAAAACCCTACAGGAATTCTTCTCTATCTTCCTGGCTTATTCTTTACTTCTGAATTTTCTATTTGGAAATATAACAAACAAGGAAACTAATAAGCCTACTAATCCTAATGACAATAAAAACATTTAGAAAGACGATAAATTCACTTTAATCACCATCAAGTCTTAATCAGAGGAATAAAAAATGCCTAGAATTGGTACCAAAGGAGATATCCTTGTTCTGCCATTGAAGTTTATGGGTTTGCTTCTTAATGATTAAGGGGAGGAAGACTACAATTTAGACACCAAGTAATGCATTCAAAATGACCCACTGGTTGGGTCATATGTGACTGGTGACACATATGGACATGACTCCATAACAAGTTGTATGTATTCCAGGTAGTGAACAAAAACATGACAGGCAACCTTAAAACATTGATTATACTTTTCACAGAAGAAAAATTCCCCTAATGCAGTCAGTAGGATATGGTGTCAAGAAGCTATTTCAGTGGAGCAATATGCAACATTGCATAATAAATAGAAAATAGGATTTTTAGATATTTTAAAATAATACATAAAGAACTTTCCTACATACATTTTTTTTTAGGTACTGTCAAAAAAAGAATACCTCTTGTCAGAAGCAAAATTCAAGTTCTGATTGTGGTTATACCACACAGGCTCACTGAAATCAATAGGCTTGAAAAGCCAACCCAGAATCTCACCCTAGCATACTTATATACTAATAAACTGTGGCCTGAAGATGTCAACTGAGAATCTCCTGAGTTTTCTTTTCAGTTGCTTACTGACCGACTGTTTAAAGAACCATAAAAGAAGTGGCTAAAGTAAACTAAACTCACATGCCTGCTTGGATAATGTTGAAGAATGTCTTCTAAAAGGTTTGGCTATGTGCAATAATTGTGTAAATTTCCAGATAAACTTGCTGATAGGTGAATATATAATTTAAAATTAAGATATATATGCCATGCATGAAGTGCATACACTACTCTGAAAATAAGCTGTATCTGTGGTTCAGGATGTGTTTTTCTTCAAAATTGATCTAGACCAATAGGCTCTGCTTCTTTTGCAAGCCTAAGAAAACCTGCCTCTGCATAATTATGTATTAATAGTCTTGGTAAATGTGCACGCAGGAGTTTAGGAACCAGAAAATGCAGGGTGCTACTGCTCAAGCCCACGTTGCTTAATTAATAATAAAACACATGAAAAATGGACTAAAACTAATAATACTAGAAAAATGAGAGACTTTGTGCATATTCTGTGTTTTACATGCCTGCTAACTGAATGTTGCTACTATGACTCAGCAATGCCATTAAAAAGTACCAGCAATAGATATCATGACCTGAGATCATGAACCTCTCCAGGGAGGATTATACCTATACAAAGCCAAGGTTTGGTAGGAAATTACCTAAAATCAAGAGCTGAAGCAATGTGAAACACCTAAAACTAGACTGATAATCCTTGATGTCATTGGTAGTCAAGCCTGGCTCTCGAGTTCAGCCATGTGTTAGATAAAATATATTACTTTTCATGAACAATAGTCTGCAATAAGAGATGTTTTCTGTCCTTATAAGTGAAGATACATCATCTAAGCTTCCTACTTTCTTCAGATTGCATCAGTGGTATATCGACAAAAAATCTCATTACTCTATGGGAAGCAATTATTTTTTAAAAGTATTGAAACTTGTCAAAATATAGTGTTGCTTTTTGGGCAGCAATTTGAAGAAAATTTAAAATTGATGAGGGTGAGTCATTGACAGAAATTTCCTTTTTCTTGCATTTGTAGTTTTTGTTACATCTCTCTGTTATCAGCTACAAATAATATATCCTGGTTCTGATTGCATACGAAAAGCAGCAGGTGTTGGCCCATAACTGAGATTAAAGTTTAATTTGCATTAGTCTAATATAAGGAGTGAACACACTGAGTGAAGGACTGACTATATATTTCTTCTCCGAAAGAACCTGCCTGGATGAGAAACCTAGAGAGTAGCTATTTGGACTTCACGCTTTAGTTCACGGCAGAATTTCTGCTAACAGCAGAGGCATGTTAACACTTCAAAAGAAATGAGACATCTAATGCCACAAAAAAGTTCTGAGCCACTTGACAATAGTGGCAAACCTCCTGTACCCCTTAGGTTAGCGATCATAGAAGAGAAGACCTGTACCATTTTAGCTATCTATTAAAAATTATTTTAGATTAAAGAGACAGAAAATAGAAATGCATGAAGGCAGTGTATATTATTTTACTCTCATATATCTTACCCTCTGTGGTATCTCCAGTAAAAATATGCAGTTAGACAAGTTACAGTTTGTCAAAACTATAAGACTACTCAGTACTGTGTGTTTATAAATCAGTATACCTCTTTCCCTTACACTGCCAGCACTGAATGCACCCCCTCAGCAGAGCTAAGGTAAGGGAACAGTGCCCCTGACCACCCCAAGACCCTTCACCCAGCAAAGAAAGCAGCCCTAGGATGAAATTTTATGACTTGTTATTTCCAGCAGCAAGAGAATGAGCGGTAGGTGGAATCAGGGCAGCAGGAGTTATACAGTTCCCCAGATGAACAGCTTAGGGGAGGAGTATTCAGTGCTGTGAATTGCTCAGGAAGGAGCAGTTTGGGAGCGGCTGACCAAAGGAGACAGGTTTTTGTTCACTGCTGGGATCTGGGGATTAGGACTGCTGGGATTTTGTTGACCTCCCTCACCCATTACTCTGTTGTACAAAGCACCTGCCTCCTTTGGTACTGCTTACAGACAGCCCTGGATTCCTTTAGGTTGACTAGCACAGTTGTGGGGAAAAAAAAAAGACAAGTTTCCAGGTACTAAATGTTTCCTTTGGATGCTTTTCCTTTTTACTATCTGCTTTATATTCCAAGAAATAAAATGGTCTTCAGAATTATGAGGAAGCATTAAAATACATTTTGTCTCATGTGGCCTTAAAAATGACAGTATGCAATTTATGATCTGTTGCTTCAGGTCCTCTGCTCTTTTCAACCTAAAACCCACCAGGGAAACAGGGAGAAATATTTCAGTTACCGGCTTTGCAATTTTTACTTTCCCTTGCCAAATTCTCGATTCTTTCCAGACCTGCAGTGGCAGAGAAATATAAGACAGTTGGGATACCAGTATCAGTTATAGCAAACTGCAGTAAGTCAACACAAAACACAGTAAAGAAGGATATTACATTGTAGATCACCGCAGCTGTATGTGGAGGTGAGAAATGATAGGGAAGAGAGTTGGTATTCAGGCTGTAGGTCAGCAATGAAGAAAAGGAAAGAAAAAAAAAAAGAAAAAACAACAAAAACCAACCAACCAACCAACCAAACAAACAAAAAAAAAACCACAAACCAACCCAAACCAAACAACAAAACAACCAAACAAAAAAAGATCATGAAAACAAAGACACCTACACCAGATGTTCTGCCAAAACCATAAAACTACCTCTGGTATGTGGCACTGGACATCATAAAACCATTCTATGCTGCCTGTACTGCAGTTGCTTACTTGCAATTTAAAAGTAAATCACAATGAAAAAGCAGGAACTGTCAAACACATCACATCAACAAAGTTAAACTTGTCATGGGATCCAATGGGGGTGGGCTAAAGAGAATGCCATTCACATTGGGATTTCTGCCAATGCTTGTTATTCAAGTGATATTTTTTAACAGTGACCCTATTTTTTCTCAAGCTGCTATGCTGTAAGCTCCTTGTAAGGAAACAAAAAAGAAGCACACACTTAAGCATGAGATTTCTTAACTGGATATGGTAAGGATACACAAGAAGCAGTTAAGAGCACTCAGTGAGATGCTGTAAAGATGACCTCTTTATATCTCCTTTCTTTTTAGCTTTGATTGGCATTTACAAGAAGCAAGTTTTCCTACCCATATTGGAGACATAACTGACAGCAGGAGAAAAGGAAAAAAGGAAAGGAAAGGAAAGGAAAGGAAAGGAAAGGAAAGGAAAGGAAAGGAAAGGAAAGGAAAGGAAAGGAAAGGAAAGGAAAGGAAAGGAAAGGAAAGGAAAGGAAAGGAAAGGAAAGGAAAGGAAAGGAAAGGAAAGGAAAGGAAAGGAAAGGAAAGGAAAGGAAAGGAAAGGAAAGGAAAGGAAAAACACCACATAGGAGGAAGGAAAACAGACTGGAAATAGCCTGAAAAATCAGGGAATGAAGAATGACAGATGTTCATGTGAAGAAGGTAACAGAGGTAAATTTGGAGTGGAGGTTGTCAGCTGCAGGAAATCGCTCATCTACAGCTGACATTAGCTTTTTTGCCTGTTTTGTTAATCCATAGAACATAAAGATGGCTTTTGGAGACGTGAGAAATCTTATGCTTTGCACATGATATTCATCTGTTGTATGCTCCCCATGCATGTTCCCATGTATGCTTCCCCCAGGGGCAGGAGAACTTACACTTCTAACCAGCAGAATATCATGGCTTCGGTCCTGTCCCACAACTCTGCCATCTAGCTGGATGTGGTGCCTGCAGGATCACAGCACAGAAAACAGCCAGACATGGTGCTGTGTTACAGGTACACAAGTACCAAATCTCGGAGTCCTCATGTACCACGTGGTCCTGATAAGCAACACACTTGCCAAACTCAATGGTGTTTACAGTCCCTCCTCCATTTTCTCCCTCTGAGTTCCAAGTATGTCTTCTCACATGTGGCAGACCACAAGTTCTCCTAAAATCTGGAAAAGAAAATAATGCCAAGGACTGTGCCAGGGAAGGGAGTAGGGCTTCCTCTCGTACTGGCAGCTGCAATGTAAAACCCTGGACTGCTAGACACTGAGCTATGGAGCTTGGTGGCATACCATGGTTTTCTGCATGTACCTCTCTAACAGATAGAGTTCCTACAAATATGATCCTCCTCAAAAACAAAAACAAACAAACAAAAGCAAGCAAACAAACAAACAAACAATGAGATGCACAGCCTCCATGAAAACTCTGCAGAATTTTAATATGATCTAGTACATAAAGCTATTACACTTTGTATACCTGTCCAGTTGGGAATGTAGGCAAACATTTAATTATCTCCCAATACAAGAAGAAAAGCAAATGTGCTCACTGTTGCCACTAACTTCATAAATGCATGCAAGCACAGAACTGACAGACAACTTGATGTAAACCAGAAGAGGTGTTTAAGGCATTGGTAGACAACTGGGCATTTGATTTCTCTGTTCTCTCCACTAATTCAGAGGAGAGATGTCTTCAGTCTTTCGATTTCATGTAAGATATTTTTAAAGCTTCTTCTACAGTTGATAAAGGAATTTTAATTCTGGCCTTCTTTTACTGTTTTCCTTTAAACTTCATTTTATCCAGAAAAGCTTGATGAAAAGTCAAGAGGTTGCAGAGAGACGAATTCAGGTGCATATTTATACTTGTTACATCTACTGTTTTTTTTTTTTTTTTATATATATTTTTTCTAGCAAGATAGGTGATGATATCTATCTTCATTTCCTCACTTCTGATTTACTTGCATGCAGAGTTCACAGCAATGAAAAAGTTACAACCTGATATTTCAGAATGTTACAACATTCTTTATTTTAGAGAGGTATGGTCATCCTCGGAGCTGAAAATGAATATTAATGCTTGACTTTGGACGCCAACGATCAGTTTTTCCATGATAACTCCTTGAAGTCTCTTATTTAATAATAATTCTGTGCTTTATAAAATTAATATTTGGACTTAGTAAATTAGCTTACTAAGTGAGAATTTGATTACATAGTGCTGTTACTTATGTAGATAGGAACAGATTTCCCCAGAAGTGATTAGTGTGCTGAAGCTCCTTGCTTCATACCACCCAGTGAGATGTACCTAGTGCCACACAGCTGTCCTGTTTAAGTGAGAACTGTATTGGCTCCTCGTAATGAGCTTGAATTAATGACTTACCATGCTGTGTACACAAAATTTCAAGAGTGCAATAAAACTTTACTGGAGTGCAGGTCTACAAGTATATCCCTTGAAGCACACAGAAAGGCTGTGTAGCTAAAGGCTCTTTTCACTCCATCTGGATGTGATACCTCAGGCCCTAGACAGCAGTGTTTTAAACTCTCAAGCTTTAATGATGTGAATCCGGCTACCTCACACTAGTGTAAAGCGACTTAAACCACAGCTAAAGATTTTTTTAAGCTTCTCTTTCTGACTGCTCTGAAATGGGTTTGAAGCCCTGTCAGTTCCAGCTGAGAAGCAATTCAAAAGGATGCTGCCTTGTAGCTGCTGATTGTAGCAGCTCAGCTGCGATGGAATTGCTGACTGTATGAGAAACCTTAGTCCTTTACAATGCAAAGACAGACATAAATTAAGCCATAATTAATGATGATGTAAAATACTGTTTTAATAGTTATTGAGATAAATGTGAAATGCTAATAGCCAGTTAATCCATGGGGTCCGGAGGGCAGTGACTAGTGAGCCACAGCATCTACAAACACCGCCTGAGGCTCCTGCCGGGAGCCTGCCTCCACTAGATGAGCGTTCAGGCATGCAGGTAAGGCTGACACATTCACCCTGCCCACTGGGACGAGGACATTTTGTCTGTCAGCTCAGCCCAAGCAAAGAGCAGGCCATGTGTAGGAGGAAATTCTTCACTCAGAGGGTGGTGAGGCACTGGAATGGGTTGCCCAGAGAGATTGTGGATGCCCCATCCCTGGAGGTATTCAAGGCCAGGTTGGAGGATGCCCTGAGCAACCTGATCTAGTGGGAGGTGTCCCTGCCTATGGCAGGGGGTTGGAACTAGAGGATCTTTGAGGTCCCTTCCAACCCAGGCCATCTTATGATTCTCTGTACAGGACCCAACACAAGGTGGCTGGGACATGTTACTGGTATCTATGCCTAAGCTCAGGAGGTGCTGCCACATCCCTGGATCCACTTGCAGTTTTTATGCGGGATTTATTGGACAAAATCATTTAGGAAACGGGAGCAGTGTGGTTTTTTTCACCAGAGTTATGTTCGAACCGCCGCCCACGGGCTGGAAGGAGGCTGCCAGTGCCCCGTGGAGAGCTGGCAGCCCCCAGGACAGCCTGTCCAGCTGCAGCCCATGGACAGGGCACTGCCTATCCGTGCTGGGGGGCATAAAAAAAAAATAATAAAAATAAAATAATAAAATAAAAAAATAAAAAAAACTTTGGCACCGCGGAACTCTTCAGCCGGGAACCATTTTCCACCCGGCCCCCGCGGCGGCGGCGCGCCCCGCTCCCTGCGTTGCCTGGTAACGTCCCCACGGGCGGCGGTGCGGCGGCCAAAGCGCTCCGGGCCGGCCCCCGGCGCGATGCTGGACCCGGACAGCGGGCTGTCCCTCACCATAGCGCGGATCGTGCAGCGCCTGCAGGGCTCCAGCCTCCACTCCCAGCTCGAGCGACAGGCCCGGGTGAGCCCCGGCCCGGCCCCAGGCCCGGCTCCCTGCCCCCCGGCCCAGCGCTTTGTGGGGCGCGGCCCGGGGCCTGCCCTGCCCTCCCCTCCCTCCCCTTCCCCGGCCGCTCCCGGGGCTCGCTTTGTCCCTGTGAGGCTGAAGGGTTTCGGGGCGAATCTTGGGGCTGCCCCCTTCAAACCTCGGCCGGTCCGAAAGTGACCGGGTTTGGCTTTTGTCTGAGATTTTCAAGGCTTGAAGTGCCCCCTTACCATAGAGAGCCCCCTGGGAAATGAGGGGTTGCTGTAAAGAGCTAAAAATAAGCGAAAAACTCACTGAAAGTGCGTTATGGTAGCTGGGAAAGCAGTTTGTCTGTGGTAACTTGTCTGCGTTTGAAACCATATTTTTATATTTCAGGTGAACTCCCTTTCAGATATATTTTATTTTAGATTTCATGACCATGACAACACAGTAGTGCTGCTATAGCTATCAATGCATGCACTGAAATCCTTTGGGTTTCATTTTATATAATCTTGGGGTTTATTTAACATTTTGCAAACAGTGCTTAAAGTTGTGCAGATTTGTTTTAGGATAGGATGCCCATTATCTGCCTTAGTTCTGCTGGGTTTTTAAATGAAATGAGATTTTCTTCTCTCAGCATTCCTAAAGGCTTCCCTAGCAAGAGGCATTGCTGTGTGTCTTTTTTGGGGGGTTTCTTTTTGTTTGAAACACCTGCTGGTTGGCTCTCCAAATGCTTTTTTAAATATATGTCTATCTGCCTGGCTCTTGTTGACTGACTGCTCTCAAAAAAATGCGAGTAAGCAAACATGCATGACTTTAAGGAGGCTAGATTTATAAAACAACCTAGGTGTTGGGTTCCTGCTACGTTCTGGGGAATTCAGCATCCCAAATAGATGGCCTGTCGTGATGTGTGGAGAGTTAAATTCAAGACCTTGTCCTTGGTAAAGGCAGCGATGGGTTTTCAGAACAGAGCTCTTGTTTAACAACTCCGTTACTGATTATAATGTAATGTTTGTGCCCATCTCTGCTTTTATTCTCTCTTCTCTGTCTGCCACAAGGCCTCATTTCACAGCCATCTGGTACCTAGCATGTTTTTTTTAATACACAGGGAGGTATTTATGTGCTGCTGGTGGATGGCTATTTTTCTGAGCACCAGGTGGGCAGTCTGAGGACCTTAGCAGTGCCCCTCTGCAATCTGATGTCTGAAATGGCCCTTAAATATCTGCATCCCTCCCTGATTCTATAGCAGGTTGGCACTGACTCGATACAAGCTGAAACTGCGTAATCTAACAGCATGAGGGTAACCTGTGGAGTGAATAAATCCCAGTGTAATGGTCACTGTTAAATCTGTCCTGATAGCTTCACAGAACAGAAGAGAAGAACTTGGTGCACGTGTGGACGAAGGGCAAAGAGGAGGAGGCAAATGTTCAGGCTGATTCTTATAGTAGGTGTTTGAAGAATTTGTAGTAGAAGATTAAGTAAGAGCTATAACTCAGCATAGTCATCTGAAAGACTGGAAGGTCTTTAGATATACCAATAAACAATTTTGCAACGTTAAAAGTCATCTTTCAGAGCCTGCACTTTAAGTTAATAGGGCCAAAAGTACATCCCCTTTGTCAGGAATCTCTATGTTCTGCTTGATCTTCATTTTTTATAGACCTTGCATGCATTTATGTTTTTTCTTGTACAATATAGACTTGTTCTATCTATATTGCTCATCGTATTATCTCTGTGCTGTGCAATTGCAAAGGCCCTATCTGCGCGTTCCTTATCTTTGCTCCATCCCTATTTAGCTATATGGAATTTTGAAGGTTTCTGACTTTTGCCACTCTCCGTATTAAATTAATGCTTGATTTCTCTCCCATTGCCTCCCATTGGAGTGCTTCTGAAGTTGCATTATCAAATTCAAAATCTTCACCGTTGCTGTGCATCGCACCCGAACTCCAGTTGGTCAGTAGGGCATGGAGGATTTCTTTGTTGGCTGGTTACCTTTCAGTTTCTGAACAATGCTTAGTCTCCACTGCTTACAGTGCTGAGCTATCGGCGGTCCCTTTTTTAGTTAAAATTAAGTTACTTTTTGAAAGCCATGCTGTATTTTGAGAAATGCATTGAGGCAGTGTGTCAGAGTAAAACTTATTGTTTTGGATATTATTGCTACAGTTATATTTTACCTTTACAGTAATTGATGTTTATATGTCAGTGTAGAAACATGAGAGTTGGAATGCATCATAAAATCTGGTATAATATTGCCTGATACTTTTAAGGTGTCGTGTAGTCTCGCCAATGTTATTTTAACTTTCAGCAACAACTGTTTTGTAAACTTATCTCTTCTTTAAAGTCTAGGAAGGAGAGCTGAGAATGAACAGTTTCTTTCACCAGTTAATAGAATCTGTGGGAAAACACAACTTCCTGACATTATTTGTGAGAGATGATGGAGTAGTCCTGCGGTTATGAACTGATCGTGCCAGCGCTGCGTTGGACTGACACTGGGAGCCCGCGCCTGTGTCAAGGACTGTGATGTGCAATCTCTTTAAAATTAGTTTGGTGTGGGCACCAAATGATTTGCTGTCACAGCTCTGGCTCTGTGGGTATCAGATAATCACATTTTTGTCCCAAGGAGTGAAATAGAGGTAGGGTCATATGCTAGCTAGAGGAGATTGGGAAAAGAAATGCTAGGTTGATTTCTTAGGTTGAGTTTCAATATATTGATGATGTGCCTGCACTTAATACCAAGAGATTAATGCAGGAAAGAGTGAGTATAGTTTTTATTTTGGGTCGTGTTTGAAAGGAAATAATAACAGTGATAAAGTACAGAACTATTAGCTAATAGCTTTTCAACGGGTAGGAGTGCTGCTGGGGCCATTGGAGTTTCTGAAGAGAAATCTGATTGCAATTTCTCAGGCACAACTTTCAGAGTGTGAGACTGTAACCAGATTTGTTTGGTTTTGTCTTCATTCTTCCCTTTCTGAAATGTTTTAAGGTAAAAATTAGAGGTGGTTAGAGAAATGTGAAATCTTCAGACAGAAAATGGAGTTTGAAATCAAAATTTCGTGTAAAACCTTGCTGTTCTATGTTGGGGGGAGGGCAGAATCTTCATCAGTGAAGTGAGAATAAAACTGGAACAATTGAGAGATCTGAAAAAAGTGTCACCTTTTAACAGAGATATTTAACAGAACATCAAAAATCTTTGCTCTCTCCAGAGCCCTAATAGGAATCTGCCCAAGTTGCCTGGAACTTCTAATGGCCAGGGGCAAATAACAAGTTAAGGTTTTAAAGAAAAATTAAATGAAAAAATAGTAATAAAAAAGCCTAAAGAACTTCCCTAAAACAGGAGATGAGAATAAAATGAAGGGTAAAGGTTCTAAATTATATTTGAAATCAAGCAAGAAATAGCCACAGTCAGTACAAGGAATCCCTCCGGGCGTTTTGTGCGTGGACACTTTCAGATCTGTTTCTCGTAAGATGCTTGTGGCAGGAGTGCTTTAAGGAGAAGCCATAGCAGAACAAGGTAATGGCTGGCTGAGGAGGCTAAAAGTGGAAATGTGAGGTCTAAAGACCTAAATTATCAACCCAAGTGAGAGGTAAGGGACTTCACAAGACTTCAGCTGGGGCAAAGAAAGAGAGGAGCACCAGGAATGATGCTTGTTGAAGCTGCCTCTGTGTGTGCTTCTAGAGGGAGTGCAGGTGAACATTTCAGGGAGCTTCACGTCGAGTGAATGATCTGCGAGATACCTGCAGGTATGGTTTTCATGGCACTTTTTCCCAACAGTTACAAAAAAAAAGTTGATACAGATTTCTACTTAAGTAAAAGATCAAATTAAGAAAGAGAATGTTTCTGTGAAATGTAGCATTTATTTAATAAAACTTAGCAAGTAAACACAGGCTCATGAGTCATCAGAGATAATTAATGATTCCTTTTCGTGCATCGCATTTAACAAAGAGCTTGCTATCCCCTTCTGATAGAGCTCGTGCTCTGGTCCAAATGGCTCAGCAGTTACATCTGCAGTGTAATGAATTTTAAATTGAATGCAATTATGAATACTTTGAACAGATTATGGAGTTCACAAACAATGCAAGCTTGATTTGCAGATTTATTTTTCTTAGTAATGTGGATTGTATATGTTTCTCCTTGCATTTTGTTTGCAGCGCTAATCTTGTATTTAAATAAAACCTAGAAAATTAATTAAAACATCAAAATTGCATTATTAAAAATGCATCCTGTACATCTTGTGGGAGAACTTAACGTTTGAAGCTGTTGATTATGTATGAGGCTATTCGAAACTCTGTTTCAACTACTAGATTTTTTTAAACTTGTTTCTACTTGTATGGGAGAGTTCACAACACTTTCACCCTTAGTGTAATTACTGTAGGAATGTGCAAGTACTGGAAAAACGTCAGTGTGTTCAGGGTTCTCTACTTCCTGAAGGTCTAGTTATGCTCAGAAGTATTTGTCTTTTGCATACAGAAATATATAAAATAAATACAAATCGCTCCCTTAAATTTCTAGGATTTTTAGGTGTTTAGAGTGTTTACACTGAAATTGTCGTAATACTTGAAGTGGTTTTGAACAAGTCAGCTTGATTCTGATAAAATCTAGTTATGGCCAAATTGAGTATATGGAAAAGGGAATTATTTTTTTAGCCTTCATTTGATTTCAGTCTGTTAAAGTTGGACTACACTTGGGATAGTGTGCATTATTGTAATTTGGGAAATAATAGCTATGAAAGCTAAAAACATTGATCGCTTGTGCAAAGTCATAGTGAAGACTAATAAATGCACTGTTGGTGTGCATACTTGTCTAAAACAGAAAGGTGTTGAAAAGGGATGATGGTGGATAGCCAGTAAAAATATTTAGTGTGTAAAGTTAGTTGCAGAACTGGTTGCATCAGAGAAAAACAAAAAAAGCGTTCACCTGATACAATTCTACAATTCAGTATAGTTGGACCAATTGTCTGTAGTGATTATTTTGGGGGAAAAAAAATAGCTTAACACTGGTGTTATGCTGTGATGCTTTATTTTGTTGAACTTCCTCTATGTAGTGTGTTGCTGATCCTCTGGCCACTTTCTTACACTGCTTTGAGTGCTGTGCCTTAGGGGCTCATCTGTCTTCTTGCATGATCGATGCTGCTTCGATCCTGATGGCTGAATGCTATTTCCAAGTTTAGATGTTAATTTGCAACTCAATTTGTCCCTTTGTGTTTGCTTGCTCTACAAATCAATTTTCTACACCATTTTCCAACTAGGAAATGCTATCCTTTTGTTTCAGTGTTGAATCTCTGGATTTTCTTCCTTGCTGACATGCAAGTGCAGAATCTGTAATGCATTTAGAGTATCACTTATGATGGTGACTGCCTGGATTTCAACAGGATACCTTACCAAAATCAGAGCTGTGTGCAGAATGTAAATACAAAGGATTGCTAGTGGTACCTTATCCACTTTGAAGAACTTTTGGCAAATTGCTGAAGTTCAAAACTACTTTCTCTGCTGTACAGCTGAAGGATTAGAGTGCCAAGAAATGTCATAAGGATGGCTTAGGAAGAAATGCCCAACAGCCAGTTGCTCCTTGATTTGTAAGGTCTGGACCAAGACTGCGGATGAAGGTGGACACCCAGCCCTTGAACTGTGGTGTCCAAACCATAAGAATATGTACAGTGCCAAATCCTATACGGCCTTAGACTGGAAAGAAAAGCAGTAGACATTAACCTTTTTTAGAAATACTTTGTTACTGTTTGCTCAAATGTGCTCCACGCATCTCTTTCTCCTTTTAGAACTCTGTCTTGGCCTGGTTGAGCCACTGGATAGCATCACTTCTTCCCTGGTCTGGCTGTTGTTTTTTGCCCTCACAGGTTTTTGACTTCTATTGCTCCGGCTCCTTTACCCTGCCTTTGATAGACTCCTGAAAGATTATCTTTTCTTTTTTTTTTTAATCTTTTATCAAGATGTGTGTATTGAAATTGGAGACTCTGCTTGTGTGTACCCTGCATTTTGGTCATGCAGGAAATTAATTCAATTCATCAGTACATCACCTCAAGGTGTTTTTTCCCCCAATAAACTGTAGGCAGGCATTTTTATCAGCATAAATCACAGTAATGTTTTCTATAGAAGAAAATTTTGTTAATGTGTTTTTCATGCTACCAAAAAGCCATAGTGGGTGAAAATGCAAACAGTATCTCAGCAGTACGTTGTAATGAGCAGTTTACACGCAAACAAAACCTACCAAAATACTAAAATGGTGTTTGCAACATAATACTGACAACTATTAGGAAAATTAACTAATAGGAATAAGTTGAAATCATGGAATGGCTCAGGTTGGAAGGGACATTAAAAAGACCGTCTAATTCCAGTATTTTTGCATTTGGCTATGTTACGCAGACCTGGGATGTGTTCTTCTGTGTTACAGCTGTCGCAGTCCCGAGCTGGCCTGGCTGCCAGGTACTCACATTTCGGGTATCACATCGATCAGCAATGCAGTACGCAACGAGCCCATAGCAGCAGCAGCTGGCATGGCTCTGTGGCTCCGTCTGGCACTGTAGGGGTCCATTGATTGTAATCAGAAGGAACAAGAGGAAAGGTAGAAAGGGGGCTTGGGAAATGGGAAGAGGCTCAAGGGATCACATCCTGAAATGAGAAGAGTGGGACAGAAGTGCCCTCTGCGGAAATGAACATAATTTGGGGGGAAATTTTCATGTTTCTTATACAAAAATTTGGCTCAGTAGGGTGTTTTGCATTCAAGAGAAAGAAAAGGACACAAGAAATGGACTAAAATATAAAAGTTGTAATAAATATTCTCTGCAGCATGTTTGCTGCAAGCAGAGCTAGCTGTGAAATAGGAACTGACTGAACAAAGGGGCATGAAGCAGCGAAGGTAACAGGTGGATGTGAATTGCTGGCATAAACCATGGAGGTTTTCCCCAAAGAGCTGTCCTGCTTCTTTCCTGACTGCCACCCTACAGCATGTGAAGGGTTCCCTGCTTTGGTTTTATCTCTTCTACTGCTCTGGAGCTGCAGTGTACCTTGGTGATACTGTGTGGCCTGACAGGGAAAATGGGAAGCTTTCCATAGAGGCTGAGCTCCCTTTTCCCCTCTCACAATATCCCGTGTCAATTTCCAGGAATCCACACACACACACACACACACAAAAGGGGTCTGACATCGATACTGACAATCTCCTTAATGAGCCAAAAGCCCCAATTTTGCAGCTTCATGTACAACAGGGAATTGAAATATTGTTCTCTTGTCTGCACATTCGTCACTTGGTGCACTGTTACACTTTCAGGGCAATCAACAAACTTGTTAGTACATTGTACAGCTTTCTCGTTGTGATTCATCGTCTGTCAATGAATTTCTGAGGGGGTTTTTGCATATCTGGAAGTGATTATTGAAGCGTGTGTATACTACAGGACCCACAGATAAATGCCCTGTGGACTGTGGCATTAAAATTGGCAATACTTAGCCCAGGAGACAAAATTTACCAAAATATTCAGAAAGAACTCTGAAGTAAGGCACAAGGTGCCTGGGTTGAAGTATGTTATTATATTTCGAATACATACAGGGGAGGCACCAAGCCTGCTTTTAGTGATGGTCCTTTGCCAGCATTTGCTGTGGTGCTGAACAGAACATGTTTGTCATTTGATGTGAGAATCAAGCAACTCCCTGCATCTTATGGTTTGTCCTTACAATGACCTTTCCATCTCCAAAAGCATGCTTGCAGCCTCTTTGCTGTTGCAGTCAATGCACCCAATCCAAAAACCTTCATTACCTGTAATAGCAGGGTGGCCTAAAAAGGCAAAATGTTGATGCTCAGTCTCTGTGTTTTAATCCCTTCCCCTTTTCAGCTGGCTGTATGAAGGAGCGAAAGCTTGTCGTGCTGTCAGCAGTGCTGTTAGTGCTGGCACACTGCTGAGGAGCTGGCAGTGTTTATAAGCAGCATGATTTATCATAATAGAATCAGCAGCTGATATGGCTGCAACACTGCTGAGTAGCTTTTGGTAAGCGGTATCTCAGATTTCTAGGTAGCTGATGTGGCCATATGCTTCGAACTCCCCAGCACTACCAGAGCAAGGCATGTAAGTTTCACACGGAGCTCCCAGTGATATTTTCAAGTCTGCAGACAGGCTTGCTCTTCTTTTCCAACCCTCTAGATTTATCCTTCAGTGCCAATTGGTTATGGCTGCACTTCATGTTTAGGAAACTACGCGTTACAGTCACTTCAAGAAATTCCTGGGTTTCTGACTGATGTCCTTTTGGAGCTTTTTGGTCTGTTTTTCTTCTCTTCTTGGTCTGTCTACAGGAAGAGATGCTATAGCAGCTGTTCCTGCTGCTGCTGAAAAATCTGCAGCAACATCTTCATGGTAGGGCTGTGGAGCTGGTTGTTGGCTTGTGTCAAGTGCATTTCGTTACAAGGGACTGTATATACCTTATAATCAGAGCTGCAGAGGAGAATGTTTGGTCCACAGCTTTTAGCTGAAGTTTGAAGATGGCACTTGTTATCTGCCAAGATAAGCGAGAAGTTGTGGAATATTCTCAGTTTGATCCTTTCATGTCAGTGACCAATCCTTTATTGTGTAGAAACTGGCATTTGTGCTATGTAGGGTGATTCCTCAGAATGTCAAGCCTGTGTGCCACTGGTAGTCCCTCTCCTTTTACCAATGTACAGCTTTTATCACTGATGTAAAAACAAAGATTGATTTAGGAAAAAGTTGGCTGACATTTTTGACTGTAGCTACCACCTTCAAGTTAGTAGGAGGCAGTTTGCTGTGTAACACTAAGCATGCATATTTCTTAATTCATAACTTAAAATACACAGATTCTTTTAGTTGAATGTTTGATGCTTATTAATTTATTCCTTTATGATTTTTTCACATTAGATTAGCCTACACAAACCTGAAATTAAATTGGAATCACTGAAAGAAGATATTAAAGATTTTCTGAAGACATCAGGTTTGTAATACTTCATTCTTTTTACTAACATTCAACTAGATGACCTTTAAGGTCCCTTCCAACCCAAACCATTCCATGATTCTATGAAAAGGAAGAAGATGGAGTCTTGTAAGACTGTTGAACTTTTTATAATTTTCTGTCTGAATTAGCTTATGTATCAATTAATTGTTAGCTGTGTTTTTATAAATAAGACGTAGTCAATAGAAGAAAGATTGTAGGTTGCAGTGTTCAGTAAATCCAATGGAATGAAATAATTAAAATTTACAGTAGGTTTAAGCATGACTGAGACCTAGCCCTTATTTCAGCAAGACACATCTTTGTGTATGGAACTCATAACAAAAAATAGTTGTTTTTACTTTAGGTGTGTTGTGATACATGTAGTTTAAAATTTGAAGTTGTCTTTGAAGTTGTTAGCACTTCAACATGGAGATTGTGTTAATTCTGGATTGTGTGAGGCATTGCTAAAATATAGACAAATGCAACAGGATTTGTGAGAACTTTTATCAGATTATTAAACAGGATAGAGCAAATCAAGAGGGAAGAATTTCTTGGATTACAGCAACATTTTGAATGAGCCATGCAAAGAAGTAATTTTATCACTTTACAAGATACTGGTAATTTTTTTTAAGTTATGAATGATACAAGAGTTCAGTCACTTTATAAAAATGAAAACAGCATTCATGGAGGTACTCTTGAAAAGTTTACCCCTAGGTAAATTTCCAACTTCCTTTGGAAGCTGTAGGCTATGTAACTATAATGTGAAGATTTGGTAAGTGATACAAGATCTGTAATCACCAGGAATGCTGTGTCTATTAATATTTATAGTTGTTTTAACAATATGTTTTTGAAAAACTACAAAATAGTTATTTAACCAAAGCTGTATTATAATTATTTGAATAGCAGATGAAAATAAAAGATATTCAACCTTTATACAGACTTGAACTTGTAGTTGTTCCTACCTTAATTAGGTTCATCTCTTCCTGTCTTCATCTCTTCCTGTCTGTCTGGTAGGTAGACGTGAATTGAGACAGGACAGAAAACTCTAATGATTCTAAAGCAACCTCTGATTCATGTTCCATTAGTATTAATTCATAAAGTTGTCTTCTTGTTTTTTATTTCATTTTAACAGGTTGGGAAAAGAAGCTTCAGAATGCTGTTTATAGTGAACTCAACGTGTGAGTTTATTTAGTGTTTTTATTTAATAAGTTCCATTTATGTGATTTAATTCCTTTATGTTGTTACGCTGATATGTTGTTATTATCTGCAAGATCTGTCATACTAAGGGTGCCAACCTCATTTCTATTTTAAAGGACCATTATTTTCTTATTCATCCTAGTGAAAATACTGGACTCAAATGTACAGTTATTTTTTTGTTATTTATACTGCAAGTGCAAGAGTGACCTTACCAGCTAAAACTTGGGGGACACTTTGGGAGGCTTTCCCAAAATCTTATGATGGGGACTGATTGAATGCATTTAAATAAATGAAAATTCAGGCTATGACAAATGCTTTTGGTAAATTTTATTTCCTGAAAGATGTTTGAGATAGTTAAAAGTAAGCCAGAGGAAATGTTTGGCAACAAGTCACTGGTTTTAGTACCAGAAGAACTCATGTTGTAATGTTACTAATAGTATTACATTCTCTGTGTCCATAGGAAATTCTGAAGAAATAATTTTTAACATAATGCTTATTTTTAGTTTTGATCACCATACACAGTGTTTTTACTAGTGTTCTCATAAAAAAATATATGTTTAAGTTTACAAGTAATTAATTAAGCAAAATAAAGATCTGAACATTTAAAATGTACTATGCTTTCTTCAAGGTTTCCTTCACCCTGTCATCCTGCAGCACCTCCTGAGCATATGAAAGAACCATTAGCTTATATGAGGAAAGCACAGGTTGGTTGTTACCAATTTTACGGTTCTTACTAGATCTTTGGTTAGGCTATTTGACATTTATTTCAATTCTAACATTATTGTACAATTTCTAGCATTTGTACCTTACAAAAAATATGTAATTGTATGTGTGTTAAAGTTAATAATGACATTGTATATTTGATATTTTATATACATAGCAAAAATGCTCAAGTAATTCTCCAACCATGAACGAAGTAGGATATATTGGCAGGTAGCTGAATGTTACAGAATAGAGACCATGTAAAACATAACAAGGAGAGTTTGATTCTGTTGAGAAAAAGAAGTGTAGATATTGGTCATTTTACTTAGACTTACAAAAATACTATTTTGAAAAGATACAGGTAGGCAGTTTTGCAATGAAAGTCAACAGGCTGTGCAGATCATGAGATCTTCAGGAAGAGATACCTTCAGTACTTAGAAATGTGAAAGGAAGGTGAAAACTATAGAGATAAGGAGGTTAAGAACTGTTGAAGGAAAATAAGAGAAACAAGACTGTAAAAGATTGAGCAAAGATATTGGATGTCAGGAAAATAATATTTTTACTTCATTGGATTTTTTTTTACATGCCATTTCAAATAAATAAAAATTCCACATAAAGCTTTTTTTTTCTTTCCATATTCAAGAGTACGATCTAACCAGAATATTTGTGGTGAGGATAAAATTGTATTTAACTCAGCCGTGCCTAGAAATATATTGCAGTATTCTCTTATAAGTTATTCAACAAATTGTGTTACTTTTTTCAATCATCTTGTTGCTTATTCCAGTAAGTCTTATCTTGCTGCCCTGGGTTTTCAGTCTGTAGCATTTGGGGACAAAGATTGTATTAAACAAATTTTCTTCTGTGATGTGGAATGCGATGCCACAATTTACTTCCCCAAAATAATCATTCGTATCAATTTACTAATGCAAAAAGCACAGTAGTGTTTATATATGTGTTTATATATAAAACATATATATTTATATGTTTGTCTGAGCAAGTTTTGTTGGTTATTATTTTATAAGGTGTATATAATACTTAAATTGCACAATATTTTTAGCACTGTGTGGAAACAGCAGTTCTTCTGATAATTTAGGAATGAAAAGAAGTCCTTTGTTTACTTGTTTCAAAGTTTCATAGATCTATTTCAGAGTATTAGGCATCCCTATCTGCTTCTAAACCCTTTCCTGAAATACAACTCTTCAATAAAAACATACAAATCCTTTTCATAGGAAAATACTGATAAATGGTAACAGTTGCAAAGTTGCATAAATACATGGTTAGGGAATTTACATGATGTTTTCTAAGAACACCAATTTATATGTGAGAATTTGATTTTCAAGATGCACTCATTTATCACTGTAAGTAGTAGGCCTATAAAAAACCAAGGATGATCAGAGCAGTAGAATCATAACTAAATTTTATTTTGTTACTTGTTTGAATAAAGAACAGCGAACAATATAAAATGTTTTTGAAGTCAATTTCCTTGACTTTGTTTTTGTTTACTTAAAATATTTGGAAGTAGCAAAAATGCAATTATACAGATTGCTGATACCTCTGGGGGTAAACTAAAAATAGAAATTTACTCATTTATTTCCACTAGGTATCAGAAATCTAATTAATGTTTTGAAGGTAGAAGACTGGTTTTGTTTTATTTGTAGGTAGATTTTGTTCATTTTACTTGTCTGTAAAATCCCAACAGTTGAATATTTTGATGCTATCCACAAAACTTGTCCTAGCAGAAAAATGTTTTCCATGTACGTCATATTTGATTTTTGTTATTCACAGGCACTGTTTAAAGTGCTATTTCTATTGTTATCAGTTTGCTGGCATTTTCTTTATCCTTTTCTATCTTAATTAATTTTGGCCTACCTCAGTATTCTGGAAAGAAGGGTAATACTGGCTGAAAAGCATCTTATTTTGATGTAATTTATTGAAATTATTTTGAATGAATCAGTAATTAAAACTATTTACTTTTTTTTTTTTTTTTTTTTTTTTTTTAACAGTAGATATTAAAATGTTCATAATTAACCCTTCTGCTTTTCAAATTGGTTATCTGATTGGTTTTCTGATTCTTTTCCGGTAACCTGAAGTTTATATACTGTATTCTTTTCATTATATCAAAAGAAAAACAGCTTTCCTGAAAATGATAGAACATTAAACAAACCTCTTCCCACCTTGTTAAACAGCAGAATTATTTCTTAAAACTTAGACATCTTAATGCATACTAGGTGTTAGCACTAAATTCTAGGATTAAAAAATATGGACTTGGCTAACTTGCTTTATCTGCCCAGCAGAGACTGGTGTGAGTTGAAAAGTTCTCAAATCCATTAGACTCCTATATTTACTGTTTTTTATCTGTATTTTGATGAGGTGAAATGATTGCAAGCCTTATCAGGTATTTGTTTCACTCTTGGGGATCACTAGGAAAGCCTTTGATTGATTTAGGAAAACTGCTGCAAACAACAACATAGAAATGAAGTGGACAACGTAAAGATAAGAATAAACAGAGCTAAAGAATAAGAAGCTGAGTGCAAAGAAATGTTAGGAAGTGTTTCGAGTCTAACACCTCCCATGCAGCTATGTTCTGATTGTGTCGTATATAGATCTTACAAAGTTCACAATGAGCCAAACACTATAAATCTCAACAGGAACTCTTATCATGAAAGTCCCATAAATACATAACTCATAAATTTGCAATACTGTGTTTTAATCCATACAGTTCCTTTTTCCTGTTTTTTTAGCTGTAAGCCAGGAGCTTGATGTTTCAGGTTGTATTCTGACAGAAAAGTAAATCAAGTAAATGTGAAGAGGAGATAGATTGCTAGATAATAAATGATGTCCCAGCATCCACTAACAGAGAATAAAGAGCAAGAAAACAGGAAAGGAGAAGCCCATTCTGTGTTGGAGTAGGTCTTCCTACCCTGTTGCTTGAAAGGTGTTGCTTTCCAGATTCAGGCAACATTAAATCAACTAGCCATCCTCAAAGGAAGCTGAGATACTGTACTGGCTCTGGAGAGCCCATGTTGTTAGGTGCTTATTTTTGTTCACCATTCCTCGAGGTTTTCTTCTGTTATTTCAAAATCTATCTCTAGTGAAAAAAATGATATTTTTTGTCTGACATTTGTGCAGCAAGAAACGTAACTCTGGGGGATCTTTTGCAGTACAGTGTTCCTTCTTGAAGGTGTGGCAGTTCTTAAACCTAGGGTATTGGAGTGCATTCACAAAAACAAGAATTCTAATGAACTACGTAAGGAAATCTTAAGGGTAACTCAGTGTTTTCCACTTGAGTAGCATCAGCTACGTAGCTAAAAATACAGGGAACTGAAAGGATAAGTTGTCTTCCAGTGGCCTGCGCTTTGGACTTCGAGGAAAACAGAAGACTATAATTGCTTATATGCTAACCAGTTTGTTCCTTGCTCCAATGGATTCTTTACCTCCACGCTTCCAGCCAAATCTGTGAAGACCTTACTGAGCCTTGCTAAAACAAATCCTCCCCTACTGCTGCTCGCATTTGCCTCTGTCACTCTTTGCTCATTTTCAGGTCTTGTATGTTGAAGAAAGTCAATATATAAACAATAAACTTGATTAGAAAATTACCTTGGAGTCCATTACTATATTCAGTATTGATATTCTGGTAGGTTTTTTGCCTGACTAAGACCAGATTCCCCATGTTGTACATGCTATGCAGAAATACTTTCAAAAAAGCTTTCTCACCTGTATGTTTAGATTTACAATATAGAGCACTCTCCAGCCTTGTTTAAAATGTGAGTAATACTACCATTGATTTCAATAAAAGCATGGGTACCAGGAACTTTCTAAAGTCTGATAGAGATGCAACCATCCATATTCTGATTTCTCCCAGAAGAGATAAGAAATCCATAGGGTATTTTCTTTCTTGAAACAGACTGACTGACTCTGAAAAATTTTTAAATGACAATACTACGTATTAAATTTTAATGTTGTGACTGCTAAAGATCCACTTAAAACATTTTCCTTCAGTAATCAATACATCTTCCTTAGTTTCTAAATCTCTTTGAGAAAGTAGAGTTCATGAGCATCAGAACTAGAGCAATACTAAGATATTTGCTAGCATATCTCCTCTTTTAGAAATCTTCAGGTTTGGATTAGAGAAAATGTAGCCAATGATATCTGTGGCCAGATACCTTGAATTCTACTTGCTTCTAGTTCTTGTTGGGTACTCTGAAAGAATTACATTGCTATCTAGTCTTCTAGAAGAAAGAATTTTGGGATTCATAATAGTAGGGAAAAAAATGTAAGCAATACTAGTTAGTTCATGCAGTTCAGATGTATTTCTTTTTAGTTTATTTGTTGTCTACCCAGTTTCATTTAACTTAGTTCATAAATGACCTTACTATAGTATTAAGATACATCGTTTGTAGCCATAGCGATTCCAGCAATGTGTTTTCTTGGTGTTAAATTTATTTATAAAATTATAGGAATCATCTTTAAAATATATATGTAATTCCCTATCAGTGAAATGAATTGATGATCTCTGGCTTTTACTTTAGCCCCTTGGCATACTGCATTTTGTTTCTACTCAGTGCAGGAAATTCCACTGGCCTGTGGCACTTGGGAGAGAGGAGGAGGTCTTTTCTGGAGGGGTTGTGTGACCCTCACTTTTATTTGGATTTGGTCGCTTTTGTTTGAATATCTTTTACTGGGCAGAATCCTGAAGGCTTGAAGTGTCCAGATAATATTTATTACTAATGTGTTACATGTTTGATGCAATAACCCAACTAATCTCTGGTCAGTCATACCGAGGGTATCAGCCTCCATTCCTCCTTGGTGTGAGCTGGTGCTCAGTCTTGCAAAGCTGCTATCATCCACCTCTGTGCTTCTTTTGTATTTTTTATAATTTGGCATGTCAATGCTCTGCAGCAAAGCAGGGTTCCATAAATGCTTCATTCCATCCATGAGAGAATAAACAGTTTGTGTCGTGCTGTTGTGTAATTGTAGCATTTGGAAGGCATTTAAGTACAGTAATGCAGTGAAATAAAAATATGATATAGAATATTATAAAATTTATGGTGATCTGGAAAACATTTGTTACAGTCAATACTTGGTCTGTTTTGTTTATGCAAGAGAAGGTAAAAGGATTACTTGATTGTGAGAAAAAAATCACTGGTAATAGATAGCTATTGCATTTGATGGAAAATGTCATAAGAGGATCATGTAAACGGAAGCTAAAGCAAAGCAATTATAGATAAGATGTAATCTTTTCTTTCTTTCTTTTTTTTAAACAAAAACCAGAACATTTGAACATCTGCCCTTCCCTTCGTTTGCTTCCTGTCTAATAAACTGCAGCCCATTTTGGAGAGAACTTTAAGCTTGAGGAGCATGTGGTTAGATGGTATCTAACTGTTGTAGAATTTGTGTCTAGAGATAATTACAAATAATAAATAGAGTTAAATGAAATTAACAGGAGTCTTTGCATTTGCTTGGTTGGGGCTTGACTCATCATCCACAGAAAACTAAATTAAATATAAACCCCACCAGTGCTGTTGTAGTCACAGAAGCAAAATCTTAAGTCAGCTGACTAGGAAGTCAGTACTAGCTGGCATTAACTTCAGAGGAATTATCCACAGATCAGGCACCATATGGTAGGCTCAAAGTCTAATGCAGTAGTCAGAAGAATCTGATTGCTCTTTAAGCTGTCCACTTGCTACTGAAGTATTTTCTACTTCTGTTTTTCTCTTTGATATGTGAACTATTTCCTGAGCGTTATTGTAGAACTACTACTCTTTCACCATTACAGAACACCAAATTTCTAACTTTTTAAACTTCTGAGAATCATTATCATCTCAAATATCTTTTGTAGAGAAAGACTTGCTTTCTGTTCAGGTCACAAAGCGGAGGAGGCGTACTTCATGCGTAGTTCATTGTCCTGCTCATAATCATTTTTTATTCTTGAGGAATTTGTTAGATGTGGAAGGAAGCTTGAACATTAGGCATATGTCAAAAATCAGTAATTGTGGAATGTGTGCTTTTTGAGTTTTGAAATTTGAATAACTCACTTAACTGGTTCTATATTGTGATGTAGATGATAAAATCTGTTTGCTCTGTTGTTTCCATTTAAACAACCATGTAAATGTTTTTGCTAACATGAATCAGTGACTCTTGCCATCCTTTCTTATATATGACTTTATAAAACTGCATATTGTCAGTCATGGTAAAATTGGAGGGGGAAAAAAAGAAATCTTATGTATTTTTTTTTATTTATTTTTTTTTTATGAATTTCAGGGAAGCTGGGAGAAGCGAATTCTAAAAAGTCTAAATAGCATGTGCACTGAACTCAGTATCCCACTAGCACAGAAGGTAATGTATTCCCAACTTTCTGTTGTCAAACGGTGTTTTTCTGGAAGTTAAACCTGGTCTTGTAAGCTTGTGTTCATTGTTCATTTTGCACACGGTTATCAAGAGCTGCAAGACTGGTATCCAAGTTATTTTAGTACAGAATAAATTTCAGAGATTGTGGCAGTGTTTGCTTGAGCTGAACTTGAGAGAAGTCTATAGTCAGATCTTCCTCTGCTGTTGCACAAATTAGCCTCTTGAGGGAGCAGCATGTTGGAGAGCTAATTGGCTTTTAGCAGAGCATTCCTGTGTGCAGGCTCAGCTGTATAACTTAGAGCTGCATAGCCTGTGTGCAATATGGATATACTTTGTTTACTGGCCAGCAAAGCAGCAAACTGCTAGTACCGACACATCATTATTGGTTTTATTTGTCTGCATTCTGCATTTCTTCATTTAGAAGCTTTAAATTTAAATATTACAGAACTGGATTGTAATGTCAGAATGTTTTGTTCTTTGCTCCTGTTGCAATATGTACAATTTTTCTCTACACTATGTAGCAAAACCTCTATAGTTCGTTATAAGAGATACAGGGTGCAGCTGGTTTTACTTTTCATGGATGGGAATTTGAGGACAAAGTCTAGCAGCTCTAGCGAATAAGCAGTAAATCCTCAGTAAAGGAGGTAAATCCTGAAACCGACTATCAAATAGCCTCAAATTCATTAGCATACTCATAAAACTATTAAATTGCCACCTTTTCAACCTTTAATTGGAACCTGGGACTTTCTGCAGAAAAAGGTAACTTCAGGCTTGGAACTGGATTTTAGCAAAGTAAGTTTGTGCTGCCAGTGCAATCTGTTTTTAAAAGTGTTACATTAATTTACATATTTTTTTTACTCATTCTCTTAAAAAAGAAGAGTTACTTTCTTGTGTCTTTCAGAGGCCTGCAAGTGAGCAGAAAGAACTGCTTAATAAATGGAATGAAATGGGAACTGATGAACCAGGTAAGATCAACTAAAATTACATGCATTAAATATTTGTACATAGAAAAATGCCATATGTATCTTATTTATCGGTCAAAGATTAATGTAATAAATGCAAAGTAAACTGATTTCAGTCTTTTTTTTCTGATTTGTTATGTTTTATTATGCATAAACATTCACTTCATTGTGATTTTGTTTCAAGTTACTGAGCTAACTCTGAGTCAGCACTTAAAGGTTATGGCATAATACTCATTATGATGCTGTAGAGATTTATACAGCAAAGGAGTACCCCTTCTAGTGTAAACTCAAGCTAATAGAAAGAAAATGTTCAGAAGTATGGATGATTAAGCTCAGACATTTTATTAACAAAATATAAAAATAACACTTGCACAGAATAATCGATCATATCGGCTGGGAGAGCAAAGCTAAATACAGTTAGTTAATTCCCAAGTTCTCAAAAGAAATGATTTTGCTAGAGTAATAGTTTGTATCCCACGGAGTACCACCTACACAGTGACCAATACCTTTCATGGATTGCTGATGACAAGTCCCTATTTTTTATTTGACTATAGCATATTTCATTCAGCAATCTTCACTATTTTTAAACAAACAAACAAACAAACAAAAAAAACAACACCTATTTTGAATATTATATCACTCCCGTGTCTGAAAGTGGTTCAATCTAAAAACTTGCATGGAATCGATAAAAGGCTTTCTAGGGCTCTTCACTTAAATACCAAGGAAAACCAAGGCACTGACTAATAGTAGCATAATCTTGGAGAGTGTGTTGTAGTTGTAACTCTGATATTTGTCATGATGTTATTTTAATCTTTGCTGTAATGCGTTATTGAAATTGCTAAATTGTGTTACAGCTATGGGAACATTGCATGCATTTTTAATCTCTTTCGGTTTTAACATGTAATCATTGAAATCTTATTTCAGATCTAAGTCTTTTCCGGCCTGTTTATGCACCTAAAGATTTTCTTGAAGTAAGTATCATGAAAAAACTCAGTGATTGAATTGCATCCATTATAGTCTTTTATGTGAGGTGGGAAAGGTAATTTTTAAGTCTCAAGAAGACTGGTAAGCAATACAATTTGCTATTATTCCAAAAAAGCATGATTGGTATGATGGGGATGATTGTACATTGAGTGATATAATAGAAAGCTCATAAAAAGGATTTGCAGTATCTTTTTTTTTTTTTTTTTTTTTGGCAATTGTCCATATGCATATTTACACTGAGACAAAAACTAGTAATAGTACTGCCTAGTACTCCTAGAACGAAGTGTGAGACCTACCCATACAATTGCCCTACTGTGTTACAGTTTGCAAACCTTTTGCTACTAAAGGGTCCTTCTTTCATTCACGTTAGCTTTTGCAGCTTATTCAGGGTCTTTTCTCTTTTTAAGAGCACCAGTGTCTGATTGGATCATTAGTTAAGGTTAATATCTTCTATAAGAGTAGCTCCATCTTATTTAATTCATTTTAGATTTTAAACGGCAATACATTAAGCAATAAATAAAATAAATTGCAATGTGTGAAGCTGATAGACTGATTTCAATCAGTCTAAAGGTTGGTTGAAATTTTAGGTCATGTATGACGAATGTGAAAAGTCAAACGTAACAGAACTCTGTGGAATTTGAACTCTTTTATCTATAACCAAATGATATCATTACAAAAATGAGATTATGTGATTGCTGAATCTTTAAAGTCCAAAATGACAGTATTACTCATCATTTTGCATGGTTCAAGCACGAAATGTCTTAATAAAACAGAACTTGCTTTACCAGCTATGCTTAGAATAGGAACTAACAATGGAGTAATAAGCCTTGTTGATGACAGTGAACTTAATGATGACGCAGTAGGAGGTTTGGGGTTAAAATGAGATTGAAAATAAAATTTAAAAAAACTGCATCTGTATATTTTGTCAGTTATACAGGAACCAAATCATCAAGAACATAACAGTATAGATTTATAGAGTTAAGATGGCCTCCTCATTTGCAGAATAAAATGTAGATGTCTAATAGTGAATCATCAGTCAGAGTCAATGTATTTTAATGTTTGATGTGATTTAGTACAAGTCTAATGGAATGTCTTTTGTAGTGGTAGAGAAAATGTATCATATTTCTGATTTACGTATGAAATGTTTCATGGTTATGAATTGCCAGTACATTTCTGAATCCAACAATAAACTTTCTGTCCATTGTGTTACATTTCTAGAGTGCTTCTTGTCCAATTAGGAATATCTGAAATTTTTAATTAAACAAATTTTAATTTTCGTTTTCCATCACTGTCCTAACAATCAAGTTATGTATTTAATCTTGAGCTTACAGATGTTTGCAGATGAATCCATTTTCATTTTGGACTTATCCAGTGACCGTTTTTTAAAAAATATTTTCTTTCCAGAGTTTATTACGTTAATCTTTTAATTTACAAGTCTGATGATGAGTTTATGTGATATTAGAATACTTAGAAGACTGAGAATTACAGAGATAGATTGTTGTAGAATTTTATAAGAGCAAGAAACTTATCTTAGAAAGTAACCTTGTCAGCTTAATATTATAATATCAAAATATATACCCATGGAATTAGAGTATGTAACAGACGAAATTCTTTTATATAGTCCAGTTATTTATCTTGACATTGAGTCCTTGTCTCTTAAATTTTACCCTTACTTTAGATTTTTAAATTTGTTTAAAAAAAAAAAAAAGTCAAATAGAAGGAAGTGCTTAGAGTTATTGTTATTTAGTAAGAAATTATTGTAGTAGCAAATTGTATAGTGCTTTGATTGAATGCTACATAGGGTTGCCAATGTAAGAACACGAATAAAAATTCTTTCAGAAAAAAAAAAGTAGTGTTATAGAATATTCTAGATATTTTAGCCATCAGGAGGATATTCTTAAGTGTTCAAATAGCTTTGATGAAGAAGCTGATTTTTTTTTTTTAAGACTTCACTATGTAACCAGCACTTAATCTCATATGAAAAATGATTTCTGTTTTTTTATTTCATAATTTGGACTTAGTTTTCAAAGTAGAATATGTTTGCATCCTGAAAAATTTGGCTCCTTTGTGATTTTGAAAAGTTGATATATGGTCTGATGTAATTTGGGCCTGTACATATGATAGTTTCAGGAAATGGTCTTATGCCAAATGTACTGTTTACAATACAGATGATTTTGAGAAAATTTCTGAATGTAAATTTCTGAAAATGTGCAAGGAATGACAGAACTACCATTTTTAAGGTACTGATGAACCTTCGAAACCCAAATTATGAAAATGGAGAACAACCTAGTTTCAGAAATCATCTGGGGCTAATTCAGGTTCCTCTAAAAGTTAAAGATATTCCAGAATTGGTAAGTATAGTCTTTCTTACAAGAGGTTTCTATAAAAATTAGTTTGCCTTGCTAATGAACAAGATTCTAAACAATAATAACATTAAAATTGAGTTAAATTTCTCCTTTTGAAACTGAAAATCAGTATGAACATGTAGTGGGTCAACAGTTAAAACACAGCATAGAAAAGTCTTTTTAAAAGTAGTTTTTAATGGAAAATGAAATATAAAAAATAAATTGTCACTTGGGAAATTTCCATTTTGTGCCACACCACTGTTGATTTGTGACAAAAATATGTATATTTTCTTCATTTTTTTTGGTGTGAAAATAAACTCTAAAGACGCATTTTATTGTAATGAATTCTGTCGTTTTATTTGAGCTTGCACATGATCAAGTAAGATGACAATCAGTGTCTGATATTCTCTTAAAGTAATTTTAAATCTTGTTATACTGTCAGACTGTAAATGGAAGGAAGTGCTTGAATACAACTGTTATCATTGGAGGATAAGAGAGCTTTTCTTAAGGCTCCACTGAGAAGGTTCCTGAGGAGTTTATGCTATCCTTAACCTGATCTCTCATTTCCTACTTTATTACATACAGGCATATTTCATAGTCAACATGAAAAATGACACTAGACTAAGTATTGATGTGAGATTTTTCTCTTTTAAAAACCTGGGATTGTGTTTCATATATATGGATTTAAAAGAACTGTGTTTGGTTTAGAAAATATTTGCATTAAACCTTTCAGAAGAAATCTCATGATTTAGAGAATTAAACACTACTAATTACTTTGTTATGGTTTTGTTTTGTTTGTTTGTTTGTTTTCAGAAAGAAGATTTCAGTGAACTAGGCTTAAATACAGGACAGCTGGGTATTGATGATTCAGCACAAGTGCCTCCTGGTTAGCAAATGCTGTGTTTTAGTCATTTACTTAGAGAACTAATGCATAGAATACAGTGCAAATATCAAGCAGCTTGTGTATTTTTTCCATAATGAACCATAAATATTTATTCTGCACCTATGAATTTAATGATTTTATTGGTAAAATACAGCTAATAATAAGCAACATCAAAAATACGAAGGGTCGGATTTGAAGATTTAAAATTAGCATATTTACAGCTTGAAAATATGTTAATTTCAGGTGTTTGAACACTTCAGGATCAAGTCTGGAGGACAAACTTTTCTGTCTCCAAAACTGCAGAAAATACTGGTAAATCTTAAGTCAACCCTGCAGTGTGACACCACTAATGGATACATATAACAGAAACATCTTCTGTTATTTTTTCTGGTATACAATTATTCCTATGTGAACAGGTCTTAAAATGGCCTCTCCATGTAAAAATGGAAAACACTGAAGTTATTTTACTTTTTAAATGGAAACTTACCTATTCGAAGTCTTGGCTTTTGCAGTGTAGTGCTACTTTTGTATTTGTGTCCTTCATATGAGAAGAAATTCTTTGGTATTATTTCTTCATATTTCTTGGAAAAAGACATTGATGCTGATGCAGGTTAGTTTTTAGTGACTTTGCATTCAGCTAATTTTTACTGCTAGTGATGTGTAGTAAAAATACAGAATACTTTACTGGGTTGAGTGTCATTTTTTCTAATTTGTTTTTTGTAGTTCATTTGTATTTCTTTATTTCCTAGAGTTCTTTGAAAATGAACATGTACGTGTTGGACAAAAAGGTACGGATATGTTTTCATTTGTTTAAAAAAAACACCAACAACAGAAACCTATGAGTATTATGAATACAGTTTGTACTTTCATATCTCATATTCCTTTAGAATTTTAACAAGCTGGGCAGACGAACAAAACATAGGCAGTAATACCATTGTAATTTAGACAAGGGCAGAAAAGCAAGCATTGCAGTCTACCAGTAGCTATCAGATAAAAAACTCCACAAATATTTCATTAAAATGAAATAGGAAGCATAGACACATAACTTTCTGGTGATGACTTAACTTATGCTGCTACTGAATTTCATTTTAAAATCACAAGACTCTGGACTCCCTTCCCTGCACACACAGTTCTCAATAATGAAATGGGTTTTACGCCAGTGCATCAGAACAACGTCTTTTTAATTTGCAGTTGCAGAACTTGCTAAATATTGCAATACTTAGTTACCAGGTATACAGCTTTTTCTGAAAAAGGTTAGGAGTTTCCGTGATGGCTGAGACTTGATCCAGAAAGGAAAAAAAAACATTTATTAGTTCCAGTTCACTTATAGGAGTGTACATGCAGGGAATGTTTGAAATATACGCAACTTACAGTTTCTTGTGATTTGTGCAAAATATTATCAAAGGAAAAAAGTGGGGTGGATACCATCTCAAAAGTCCTCCATCCCTTTTTTGTTGTTGTAGTAACAAAACAATGACCTTTCTTTGTCTTCTCCTTTTGTGGTCCTTCTGTTCATTGTCTGTTCTCTGATCCAAGTGCAACTCATTAGGGTACTGTCCATCTCCCTGTTCTTTTCTTTTTTCTCCAAATCAATTCTCCACCCAAACTTACTGAGCCATTCATTTAAATCCACAATGTAACTTTTAGTCCTCATCTCGTCTCTTTAGAGCAGCCTCTATTACACAGTTGGTCTTAACTTTTTGTATGTGCAAAGACACGGAAACTTGTAAAAGCGTAAGCTAGAGTGTTGACCATGAATATTTAAGTTCATTCAGTGGGATTTCTTTTGCATACTCTATTGGATTTTAGAACATAAAGTGTTCTTTATGTCCTTGGTTGCCATGGGTGCATTGATTTTCTTTTATGCAATACATACTACCTCGTCTGAGGAGCTACATTTTATTATAATCTAATTTGTAATTCCTTTATTGTATTGTAAAACTTAATCTTGTATGTAGCAAAACTACTTTTTCATACTTTGTGTCTCAGTAAGAAACAGAAAGGTAAACAGTTTTTTTTTTCTTTTTACCCCGTTCTTTAGGGGGGAAAAAAGATGACACGCCATCTGTGTTAAGAGCTCTGCTCGTTAAACAGAAAATTTGTAGACCAGTTATTCAGTACTTCAGAAGTGAGAGAAAAAGATAATTCAGTAGGTTTATAATTCCAAACCTCATCCTTCCAAACCTTTTAGATATTTTCCCTTTAGCTAATGCTTGCTGGTAAAGCAGATTGTAAGCCCTGTTCCTGAATCTTCATATTACGTGCATGTAAAGCTAAGCAACACTCCAGCTATCAGTCAGATAGGTAACGGACTAACCTCATTCTCTTGCTTTCTTTGTTGCCTGCACATGTGTTTTATTTGCCAAAATAAATGCTTGAATTCTCTCTGTATAACAAACAGCACCGAAAATAAATCTTTCAGAACCATTGCTTGCACACAAAACTGTAATAAGCTCAATAGAAGAGTAAAGAAGTGCATCAAATTCCAGTGTAATACAAAATTTCTTGGTAATACGGTCTTTTATTACTTTTTTTTATTGGTCTAACAGACTAATATCCACTTCAAATATATGCAAATATTGCAGAACTCTTTTACTGTCATAGGCTGTGTAGTGTGTCTCAATTTTCACTACTCAGAAAAAAAAAATAAAAAATTGAAGTACTTGAAGTTTGGTAAACTTTGGACATCTTAAACTACATCAGTTTATTACTTGCTTTTTTTCTTGCAGTTTTAGCAGAGCAAGATAGTGCTGCTGCTCAACAGTATGTCCGTCAGGGATGCCCAACGGCACTCCGAGCTGATCTGTGGGCCCTCATTCTGAATATTTCTAATCAGCCAGAGGTAAGGAGCAAAGTGAGAGTAAAATCAGCACAAGTAGGATGTTAATATGTTAGAACAGGTCCAGAGGAAGTTGATCAGAGGGCTGGAGCACCTCTTCTATTAAGAAAGGCTGAGATAGCTGAGGCCGTTCAGCCTTTAGGCATTAGAAGAGAAGGCTCCAGGGTGTCCTTATTGCAGCTTTTCAGTACTTAAAGGGGGCTTATAAAAAAGATGGAGAGCGACTTTTTTCTGAGTCAGATAATGACAGGATCAGGGGGAATGATTTTAAACTTAAAGAGGGGAGATTTAGGTTAGAGATTAGGAGGAAATTCTTCACTCAGAGGGTGGCGAGGTGCTGGATCGGGCTGCCCAGAGAGGTTGTGGATGCCCCATCCCTGGAGGTGTTCAAGACCAGGTTGGATGAGGCCCTGAGCAACCTGATCTAGTGGGTAGTGTCCCTACCTATGACCAGGGGGTTGGACCTAGAGGATCTTTAAGGTCCCTTCAAACCTGAGTCATTCTATGAAAATACAAAGGCATGTGTACAAACACTTTTACTATTTTACTCAAGTCATCAACAATGAACTCTTCTGCAGTATCAGAAGACATATAACTGTCAATATATCTAATATATTCATACCATAGCAATTAAAATCCATAGGTAAGTCTTTGGAGAATTGTCAGTACTTTGTTACATTTATGACCGAATTTACATGTATGAAGGCTATTTTTATTTCAATAAAAGCCTTGTATAGATTTTACTGTATTTCATGTCCTTTGAGGATGTAGTCATTTTCTCATAACACTGCAGCATTTATTGGTGACTATATAGTAGGATGATAAGATCTTATCCATAAAAATAAGTGTGAATCTTGTTCATTGGCAGCTTACCTAAGGAGTACTCATACTAAAACAAATTTTTAATAAAGTTATTTGGTCTGGAATTAGAATTACTTAGTTTATTCTTTTTATTTTTTTGAGAAATAGAGCAGGCTTTTGTTTCTCATAAGTAAAAGTTGAAACTCTCTGTAGAAGAAAGAGCTGTTGAAATAATAATGAAATATTGTAAATCTTAATCAAGATGCTCAACACAAGATTTAAGTTCTTTTAAATTACTAGGCCAGCTTGACCTTTAGAAGTCTTGCTCTTTATGAGACCGGGAGTTTAATAGATATGAAATTAATGTTGTTGGTTACACTGCGTCTGCTTATATTCTGTTAAATGCTACATCTCTAACAGCTTTTTTATCTTGATGTAGAAAATGAAAACGTTGAATAAAGAAGCCAGGGATTTTGTTTTGATGACAGAAAGTCAAGAAAATGAGAAAAATAATAAAATATTTCATTTTACTTTTATGTGAAGCATGAGCTATTATGGAAATAGATTTCCTAAAATTCAGTTTATGAAATTGGCATGGACATCTTTTCTACTTCTTTTTTAAAGAGGAACACAAGCTGTGTCTGTCTATTAATATATTTGTTGGCCATACTGTTACATCCTCTAAAAGTTAACTCTAGTTTTTAGTAGTTTTTAATGTGTGTTTCTATTATGCATGAAGTATGAATATTTTAGACATTGTCCAAAGGTTAGCTTCTGCTCTGAGTGTATTAACTCGATCTACCATTAGGTAAGCTAGAGAGCAGTGTATTTGATTACATCTACTCATGGATGTGTTTTCACTTTGTAGTAATTAGTAAGGCATCTCCAACTTATGCATGTGGACATTTATGTGGACAGCTAATGTGCCCTCCCTGACGTAATATTTACCTTGTGTTAACTTTCCACACACTTAGCAAACGATGCTCATGAACTATAGAGGAGGTAGAAAAAAACAACTTCATACACATAAAGTATTCTTTGATTCAGTGCAGTAGACCTTCTGCTTTAGGAAATATTGCATGGGGTTCAGAGCCTTGAGATGGAGACTGTTAGGCTGCATGCAGGAAATTATTAGTGAGACAGTATTTTGTGGTGAAGATGAAAAAACTCTAGAAAGGTAAGTGGCTAGAGAATGGTAACAACAACCTGAAAGAAAAGTAAGGATGGATGAAATAATGTTGAATTGCAAATTTGTCAACAGTTTGAGATTATTGAAATAAAGGACTGGAAAACAGTTAAAACAAAAAAAAACCAAAAAACAAACAAACAAACAAAAAAACACCAACACGCCAAAGAACAGAAAGAGTGTGCTTCATGAAAAAGCATGTGACTATTCTGAATCTTTTCCATCCAAGTTCAGTGGCATCTGACAACTTTCATGGGTTAGTTACAAACTGCTAACAGTAATGAAGGACAACTCCTACCTTTGTCATCAATTTGGGTTGCATCCCACAGTATGAAGTGCTGAAGGACAGCATATCTGTTACAGAGCTTGGTTGTGATTGCCTCCATTGAGCAGAATAGCTAGAAAAACACTTTCTAAAGTACATTTGTTCTCAGGCATAGAGTTTTGTGCCCTTCATGCTCCTTGCTTTTTTATGAACAGAGAATACCTAGAAATGGAAGATAAATATTTTCATCAATGAGTGGGGACACTTCTCACTGAAAGTTTAACAAAACACATGCTCCAGGTAAAACCTGTTCACGTGGATATTCACCAGCATCATCTATATTATTAATTTAAATTTTTCTTTAGAAATGTAGCAGATAAATTAGCACATAACATAAGATGGATTTTGATATACTTTTCACTGATAACAGCTATATTTGGGGCATTATGTTGTCTCTATATTATTCTGCAGTTCAAATGTTACCATGAAGTAAATTAGCTAGTCAAATTCAGTCAAATAAATTGTGTCTGTATCATTCTTTTATTTAGCTTTTGGTTGCATTTTATTTTGTTTAATTTTCTAAACATACTTTATAGAGTAATATAGATAGTTTAATATATCTTAATTATAAAATAGAAGGCTGAGAGCATTCTTTAAAATGCTGTAAGCAAAGCCTACAGTGTTTGTATATATAAATATCTTGTGAGATACATAATTTTCAGTTTAGAAATATTTTTTGTTCTTTTCTAAAAGGGTTGAATGATTTGATTCTTCGATTTTGATGCAAAAGTGAATACAGTGATTGCTACTTGTAGTCATATTTGAATGCCAACGTGTACATTTATTCTGGTGTTTTCTTGACATCCGTGTAAGCTCTGCTTATGAATGAAATTACCTCTAACCTTCACTTGTGCAGAGTCTAGTTCAGGTGGATTTAACATTACATTTGTTTTGATGTCTGCACTTACTGCTGCGTGTTTATTATTTCCTGAGAAACTGACCCATCCATCTGGTATTGCTAAATTAACTCTTTTCAATGCATTCAGTGAAAGGTTTAACATTGTTTTCTTCATTAACAGAATAAAAGCACCAAGAAAAAATGCAGCCTAGTTCTATACAAACGCCTTTTAAAATGAGTCCTTAATGTTTTCTGCTGCTTTGGTTTTCTAAACAATTGATTTTTGTTTTGGCATTGGGAGTTGTGGTAGCAACATAAAATGCAGAGATTTGGTACTGTATTTGACTTACCTTAAAAAAATAATTTAAGAGCTCAGATTGATGTATGAGCATAAATTCATGAAGCTTCACAGATCTATGCATAGTAGAAAAACATCATTATCCCTGTTTTACAAATTAGTAGCTTATGTAATGTGACAGAAGACTTTGTTCTAATGTGGCAGTGTTGGAACTGATCCTTAGGAGTTCCAGAGCTCACCAGGTTGCTGCCCTGAGGACCTGTATTTTGGAATCTTGCTGAATTTTAAAGGAAAGTTGTCACTCACAGAAAATCTTGTCATCCTCTTCCCATTCTGTCTTACTATTTTCTCATAGTTAAAAATGTCTTTCTTATCTTGCTATGCATATGTGAGGAATTGGCTAGTTGTTTGGCAAAGGATTCCCACACTGCCTTGATTGTAGACTCTGTCAAGTAATGTATCAACCGTATTAGAACTTGTGGAATTGGCAATACCTTTAAGGCATCTTGCATGCATATACAACAGAAACAGTTAATCATGCAATATGGCTAGCATAAAAAAGAAGTTTTTTTGTTTGTTTGTTTGTTTGTTTTGCTAGTTCCTGTCATAATAGGTACAGTTATTTGAGATAGGAAAAAAAACAACCAAACACCTTTGTAGATTATTCATTTGACAGTGCTGCACAATACTGCAGTATTGATACTTCAGAATTCTCACTTGAATATTAAGGTAATTTTCTGTAGATTTTAAGAACAGTTCTCCATCCAGACTGCTATTAGTTTATATTTAGTAAATTTTGTCTCAACCTTTGTAAAGTGTTAGTGGATTAGTTATACCTCCTTTTTTTTTTTTTTTTTTTTTCTCAGAAAGAAAAATATTTTTCCTGTGGTACTTAGCGTTACTTAAGGAATTCTGCATTTGTCCTCTTTTCAATTTAAGTCTAATAATCTGTTAGTTCTAATAGATTTCTAAGTGTATGCTATTCACTTCTTTTCAGTTTTTGATCAATGCAAAGAACAGTTGCAGTGTTCCCTAGTCTTTTTTACTTCAATTCTCTCCCTTTAAAATGCTCTTTTGAAATTTCATCTTTTTTCCCATTATTTTGTCAAATCTTTACTCCAAGTATACATCTGTTGCAGAGAAATCAGCAGTACATATTATGTAAAGCTTGCAATATACAAGCATTTGTGTGGTGTATGGAAAGATGCTGAAATAATAATAATATAAAAAAAAAAAAGTAAAGTGAGAGGGAGCCTTGGGACTGACGATTTAGTGTATACATTACAACAATTCAATCTAAAACAGTTGAAACAGTAATATTCAATTGCAGGCATAATGGCAGAGAGGTATTTGGGGATTTAGGAATTACATGATGATAGTGAAACATGTAATTTTTTTTATTCCTTTGCAAGGTCTTTCTTAGAAGAAAGGCATAAAATAAAGTAAAATAGCATTTGTTCTGCTACTTTCCAGTTGTTTCCCCTTTGTGTATCTTTTTTAGACACTCAGGAAGTAACTGAAGTTTAAAAAAAAAAAAAAAAAGTCTGAGTTCTTTGTATTCCCCACCAGATTTTTGATATCTTTTCATCATTTTGATATCATTTCATCTTTTCAACATTTTTTTAGGTTTGTATTGTATTAACATTAAATATTTGCAGCAGCTCACTAATGCTAGAAGTCAGAACTCATTACTGAAAAGGATCATGGAAGTAGAGGATAACAAAGAAGAAAGTCGTAATGATTTTGAGCACTGAAAAACTTTTGACTGGAAAAACTTCCAACCCAAAGGTTGGAAGATAAGAATCTTTGGTTTGAATTAGTTCCTTTATTCTCACTTGTATTAATTACCTGATATATGAATAAATATAAAGGGGAGATATTTTTATAAAGTCTTGAGTATCTACCTAATTTCTGAGAAAGAATAAGCAGTGATGGAATACTTCCTAAATTATGCAGTGGGTATTTGAGTTTAATAAACGCTTTTTTTTTTATTATTATTATTATTAAAAATTAGCTTCTGTAATTACAATATAGATTGAATTTTGTCTCATACTGATGGTGATAATATTTTTTAATTTTAGGATATCTTGTATTATGAACAACTCAAATCAAATGTGATTCAGTACGACCTTTTAGTGGACAGCCTGATTTACAAAGTAAGTAATTCATTAACCAGTGATTAAGTGATTTATATACTCATCACACCAATATCTTTATTTCTTTTTTTTTTTTTTAACAAACAAAATGTTAGATGGTTTGATTTTAAGGAGTGTCAGAATAATTAGGGTCGATTCATTATTGTAAACCATCTCTTTGTGCCTGTGTTGGCTCTTGCGTAAGATATTTGTTTGAGTTGACATGTTAAACAGTTGTAAAGAAATGGTAACTTCATTTGAAGGAATAACTGGTTTTGGAAGGAAAGGAAGCACTGGCATCCAAGTAGTCCAAGTTTCAATTCTAAATACTTTAATAATCAAGTTAATATTATGTTTTTGCATTTTAAAATATGGAATATGTGCTTAACTACAACTCTTTCATGATTAAATGGTGAAATGGTGTCTTACTACTCTGTTAAGCTTAGCTTCTGTAGGGAGTCTGAAAAGATGTCTTCCATCTTCAAAGTGCTATATTTTTTGATTTCAGGATGTAAAGCTAACAGCAAGCAATGATGACTACTATTTCGTATTTGAGGATTATTTATATCAGGTATGTAACTAATCTTTTTTCTTTGAAAAGTTAGCAAAGTATATTGCTGATACAGAATGCAGTGAGACTCTAGCCAGATGCATGTGCTGCATTACATATATTGTCCATTTGGAATATCAATACTCTAAGTTAATCTTGTACATTTAGATAGATGAAGCATGACAGGCTTCTTAAAAACTCCTCAAGGACCCTACAAATTGTCTCTCCAATACAGAAAATATGAAGTCTGCCATTTTCTTCCTCTTTGTAGCTTTGGAGTATTGAAATGATAAACAGGAGCTATGGAGTACAGAGAAATTAAGATAGGACCAGTATGTTCGGATTTCCAGTTTAAGAACAAAAATATTGCTTTAGAGCTATTTCAGTGACCTACTAAAATAAGTATCAAGATATTTTATTGATGTGTTTTCAAACTGAAGACATTGATTCTCTATATGTATGGTTACTTTTCAGATTGCTCCCATTCCAAAGCTGCTTCTAGCAATGGAGAACCCATCTAATTTGTAAAGAATTATCTTCATTGCTGCCTGTCAGATGCCCTTAAATAGAAGGAGATTACATTTATGAATTTCCTAATTTGTGATTGATTGCAGTGTCAACATAAATGACACGCAGCAAACCTACCATTCCCACAGTTCTTTCAATTTCATTAGTCACACCTGTTAGGTTAGACTGGCTTAATTTTTTGTTTTAGAGCTATGTGAAATGAAATAAGTTTTTCCTTGATGATAAAACTACTAGTAGTCTGGAGAATAAACAAAGGAAGGAGCTGTCCTTAACATTGTTTAGCCCATAGAAGTTTAAGAATGTGTTAGTATTTAAACATACTATTCAATTATGTCATTATATTTTTAGCATAGTAAGGATTTCATTAACACTTAAAATGATAACTTTAAGGAAATATACCCTGTTTTTAACTTAAAACACTTACGATATTAAGATCTGTATCTGAATTTGTTTCTAAACTAAAATTTGTAAAGTGGCTACATGATGACAACTCAAGCAACAGTGTGTTTTTTCAGTGCAATGTTTGCATGTAGATTTTTCTTTGACACTTAAATCTAGAAATGAATCCTCTTGTTGTTATACTGGAAACTTCATGGGATGTAAAAATCTCACTTTTTTCCGTTTCATTCATTGTATAGGCAACTAAGGCACAACAACTAGTCATTAGCTGACAGTTCCAATGGACACAGAATTCAAATCTGTAAATGAATTTAAGCAAGTATACAGTATAATCTTTTGTTTTAAGACTCTCAGAGATAGGTGTTTTGTTTTTTTTTTTCATTGTTCTCAACATAAAGCACAATTGAAAATTTTATTTTTGTATATATCTCTATTGACTAAAGGAATTATTACAGAATGGAAATCATGAAAAAGCCCAACCTAACCTTAGTAATTTGAAGGGAGAGTCGACCAAAAATCTTTGAAAAATTAAGAGGCTAATTTTACTTCCAGGCTTTTAGGCAAAGAATACCTTAAGCTAAATACCTTAAAATACCTTAAGTTATTGTTCATTTTCTTTGGTATATTGTGGCATTCCTTAAGTGTTTTTTTCTAGTAGAAGGTTACCCTTTCTCCTTGATCATTTTCTCTTCCGACCTGCTTTGCAAATGCATCATGAATTTGCAAATGCATTACTGTCAGATGATTTTATTCGGTGGGACCTAAAAACTTTCCAGTATTGGCATCTGTCTGATATGGAATATTATTTACTGATTTCATATGATAACTGGAATTAAATATTGGCTAGGTAAAGGAGATAATGAAAACTTTAGTTTAAACCAGTTAAATTACTTCTATGTTTGCATTGTTGTTTGTTTGATTTTTTTTAATTTTTTATTTTTTATTTTTTGCCTTGCTCTTTTAGCTTTCTCGTAGCTCATTACCACCTTGAAATTTTTCAAGTCTTTGAGCATAGTGTGACATTTGTCTGTGAATTGCTTAACAGAAAAAGTATCAATCAAAACCAGAACATCTGGGCATAAAATAATGAGGATGTTCAGTTGCATTGCTGGTACCTCTTTAATAGCATGCATTCCTTCCTAGAAAGAACATTGCGAAATGATGTAATGTATTTGCTTTACTGTGCTTTCTTTATCCCAAGTTAACATTTGTTTATTAATTCTTTATAACTATTGAAATGGAGTACAGTTACATTCAGTATAGTCTTTTTTTTTTAATTAAAGCTTTGTGTTTTGTTTTGTTTTGTTTTTTTTTTTTCTTACTCCTTTGAATTCAATGGTTTTCTGATTGTGATTGTATTGCTGCTAAAAATATCCAGTGGTTTATCAAACATTTCTGTACTTTAAAAGGGTTTGTATTATTTTCCTTTAGCAGTATCATTTTTGTGAATGAGAAGAATAATACATAAATCAAAATTCATGATTTAATGTCAGATGTTTAATTTTAATACTGTAGTTTTACATCCTGCATAATGAATACATGCAAAGAACCTCACCCAGCAGCTTTCAGGTGTAGTCAGAACTTGGGTTTGAGAGTCTACCTCATTTGAAGACACACAGTCTTAAAGACTTCCAGATACTGGTACTGGATGCTGTGTTCAAAAAAAAAAAAAAAAGAAAAAAAAAAAAAAAGGAAAGAAAAAAGGTGGTGGGTGTCGGAGGCCTCAAATTAAGGTTACATTCTTTCCCCTATGAGAGAACACAATTTATGTCCTTTTCAGATTAGTTCATCTTCTCTCACCTCAGTTAACATATACACAGAATTACATTTGCCTGTGTATTGTTATTGTCAGTTGTATTTTGGCAGCTATGAAAATGATTGTGTATTGCGCAAAAATAATATTTAGCTTCAACTGTTGAAGATAAAGAAACTATTTATTTTTTAAAAGATGCTTGTTATCTGAGAAGTAATTTTAAGATTCAGAAGAGGGAAATATCTCAAAATATGACCTACTTTCAAAAAAATTGCAGTGGTGTTCAGGTGTCACAGTTTTGCATGCTTCCTTTCGGTAAATACTGATATCTGGAAAATGTTTGGAATAGTTAGTTGAAGGAAAAATCTACTTATTTTATTTATAATAAATTATGTAGTAAAACACCATATAAAACATCTCCACATTTTAAATCTTGGCTACAATTTGAAGAAAAACTTATAAAACCTGTAAGAGGAGAATGTTTAAGATACGCAAAGATCAGCATCAATTGATGACTGTATTACTTCTGCCCTCTTGTGTGCATTGTTGATAGTGCAGCCTTTCATTGCACCACAACATGAACATTTCCAAGTATAATAATTATTACATTTTTTACAACTGTATGTGGGATGAGTTTCTTCATTATTTTTTCTATGAATGCTCTTAATATTTAATTTTATATTCAGTTGTTCTAGATTGTTTCTTTATGTTAGCACAAAAACTACAGATACATTTCACAAAATAAAGTATGTATTTAAGAAAGTATGGGTATGAGGTGAACGTTCTCATCTGTTCGTTTGGAAAGCACTGAACATAGTGTAAGCATTCTGCAAAGATTTTAAGAATGAGAGAGAAATATGAGGATCGGTCTTCTGGAAATGCACACATGTTAAAATGTAAATGTTTCATTTGCTTATTCACTTAGTAAGACTTCCCCAAGTCATAGTAACTGATTAGGAAAATGAACTGATATGCATCACAGTATTGACTTGCATGCACACAGCAAGCTGTTAAAGACTTAGTTGTTAAAACTAAGATGTCTAAGCAAAAACTTAGAATACTTACCAAACATTCCAAAATGTTCCAATGTGCTGATTATTCAGGTGTAGGTCAATATGACGTGACAGAAGGATGTAGGTTCATGCTTAGAGGCAAAGAGGAAGATTGGAGAGTGTGGATATTTTATTGACAATGAATGAATGTGAAGATGGTATCATAACAAGTTCAAAGTGAGCCTGGAAATTTTAACAGGAAAGTGAATTAAGTCGGTCAATAGCTTTCAACCATATTAGCTCTCTTTAGGAGAGTCTAATAGGTGCTAATTAGGGCAGGTGCTTAAATCTCTGTTTGACATTACTTTGTTGATTGTCAGCTTATTTTTGTCTTTTGCAGGTATTACTCTGTTTCTCCCGAGATACATCAGTATTGGATCACTTCACTTACAGTAGTGCAACCCCACCGAAATCATACATACGAGGTAAAGGGAGTTGTGTTTCTTCTTTCTTTCTTCCTTTTGTATTGCCTCATAGGTCTTTTCTCTCTCTTTACCTGAATTAAGCAGTTTTCTTTACTTACTGTTTGAAAGTAGCAAGGGTCTCACCTGAAGACAGAACAGGAAAGGGACCTGGGTCTCACCTCAGGCCATGACAGCCCAGAAACACATCTATAGGACTATTCCACTTATTCAGAAACAAATCTGGGGAATGAAGTTGCTGAAATCTAAGTCTCTGCTGAACCTGTGCAGTGTAAATCCGAAAGGCTTGTAGGTCCTATTTTTGGCTAATTAGCCAAGAGAAATGCTTCATGCTAAAAATACTGTCCTTCCTGATCACAACTCCCCGCTGCATGGCAAGCAAACAATTGAAAGGAAACGTAAAATTATTCCTTTAGTTTAATGAAACAGGTGACTTCTGTTATTCAAAAATACTGCTTTTTATTTTCATAAGGTAGTGGGCAAGAGCTTCACAAAGTAACTTTGAATTTAATTCCATTGATTCATATCACAGGAAAATATTTAAGTCCAAACTTGACAAAAGCTGTGTGCGCTAATTTTTCATGTATAGGAGAAACAAAATGCACAGAGGTCTAGAGGATCTCTGCATATCTATACATTTTCATATAATTTATTATAATTTCTAGTTAAATTTCTCATATTAAAACAGAGAAATACTTAAAGTTTTTAAATAGTTGTGCTTAAAAACTTTTTTTATTGCTATATTGTTAAGATTTTAATTGAGAAAGTCCTATAGTTAAGATACTGTTAACTAATGTAACATTCGTTTGCAAGGAAGAGAAAAAGTTATATGTTCAGTTTATACTGTTAAAGTTTGTCTTTACTTAATTAGCCTTTTGTTTCCAATAGTTTACTTAATTTCTGTTGTTGTTATATCACAGCTGTACCATCTATCTTCCTCTCTGTTGCAGGCTTAATGAAGCCTTGGATGTTTTTTTTATCCAGTGTTCTTCTGTCCTTTTAAATGTCTTTCCTGTCCCTAGGTCAGTCTGCCACAGCATGACAGACTTATGCCTTTAACCTTATCTCGTCAGAGAGCTTCACTGTCTTCAAGGACACCTTTAGAGCTCCTAATATATACCCAAATCAAATCTCATTGGTATAGCATTGCTGAAATGCTTTTTTTTTTTTTTTTTTTTTTTTTTCCTGTTTGTCATCCTCCCTTGCTGGTGCTGCATTTTTATTTTATATTTTAGAGTGTATCTGAATTGCTTACATGCTTTCGGACAATATTAAATGGTCAATAATATTGGTAGTTACTCTTTTTCTAATTATCACTTATAATTTATAAATGTAGACTTTATCTTTACAACTTTTATTAGTTTAATTATTTTAATTATGGTTTGATTCACAGGAAAACTTGGAATAGAAGAATATGCTGTTTTCTATCCACCAAATGGTAAGAGTTATACTGTTGCCTCCTCTAGTGGTAGATTGGAAAGATACAGGATTTTTTTTCCTGAATACATGATAACCTCTTTTTCTATTACAAACTGTGTTTTACTGTTATTCTGCCAAAATAATTAATTTAAAGGAGTAAGATGGATTGAAGCTACTGCAGAACCATGTTCAGCCTGGTGTTAATAGTCACATACAGAGTTTGTCTACGTGTGTGGGAAGCAGAGGGAAAACAACTTCTGGTGCATCAGCTTTTACTCCAGTGACAGGATGCTCCACTTAGAGGATCTGAAAGCTACATGCTGAAACCATCTGACCCCAGCTTTTCAGAACTCTACAAACCACACCTGACAGTCTCGTTTCTTTCAAAATGTGTCCATTTTTGAAATTCAGTTATAAAAATTCTATATAATTTTTAGTAAATATCGCTCCTGTTGTTACTTCAGTTGTTAAAATTCTTTTTTTTTTTTAGCTCATATTTTGACCATTTAAATCCCTGTCTATTGCATCCTTACCCTGGTTTTGCCCCCCATTTTTAGTTAAAGTTCAAGCTCTTTGCTCTTGCTTTCAGGGCCTCATGTCACCAATTTTAAATCTGTATCTCTGAACTTGTGTTTTGTGCCTTCTCCTTTCCAGTGGTGTCAGTGATAGCAGATATGTTTGTTCCCCTTCTCCCATTTTTGCTTCCACATTTATTTGCAGCTTTATAGTCGTGAAACATTGTCCTTATGACCTTTTGCCAAAGCAGCTCCTTCTTATTGGTCCTATAGGAAAATTAATGAATGGGAGCTGAGATCAGCTGGAAAAGAGGAGACAACTGTCATGGTACCACTGCCAAGTCCTCTAAATGTTTTGTCTGAGTACTACATGAGTTACTGGAGGTCTTGGCCTCCTTTTTCTCCTGCTCCCTCCTTGTTAGTGCATGACATTTACCAGTAGTCATTTATCTGAAATTAGGTTCTGATTTCAGCAAAGCTTATACTTCATGGAAACAGGGCTTTACATGGCTTTCTAGGAATTACAGTACATGTTACGGTGCACCATTGGTCATAGTGAAGTAAATTATATAATTCCTGTACTTAAATATTTACAAGCTTAAAATCTAAGACTGCAGGTGCTATAACAATATAAATATATTTATATACAAATATAAATATATTTATATATATATATATAAATAATAAATATAAATATTTTATTCCTGTAGCAGGCAGAATTCCATTTAGAAACTTGGGGAAGAATACATTTCTTGCATGGCTAGAAATAAATATAAAAGAAAAATGACAAAAAATTAAATCTTTGTTTTGTAGGTGTAATTCCTTTTCATGGCTTTTCTATGTATGGTAAGTATGACTCTCATAAACTCTATCAGTTTGGGATTTCTTTTTGTTGTATTGTAGTTAAAAGCTGTATATACTATGCAAATTTTAAACTTCTGTGTGTTCTATTTCTGTGTGCATGAAAGCTGTTTTATACAATTTTTAAAATTCCAAGCTGCTCCTATTTACTCACATCACAACTTTATATCATATACCTTTTGAGAGCTAATCATCATGCAGCTGGTCTGGTCAGAGGCTGCATCTTAATGTGTATGAGTAGAGGGAGGAAGTTTATTGACAGCCTGCTTGTTTCTTGTGTCTTTTGGGTAGACCAAGTTAGCTGTAGATCTTAAAAACATGAATTATGTAAAAAGCCTGTTTCTGTATCCATCCTCAAGTAGGTGTTAAAGGAGTATTAAGTGATAGAATGGTTGCTACTACTCTGCATAGATGAAAGCTTAAACATCAACAAGATTTCTAGGAAGAGAGCAAAAAAAAATCTCCCCAGTTCTCAGATGTAACAAAGCAGCTAGTGCAGAGAGATGCTGAAATAATGTAAGAATATTTGTTACAGGTTTCCATTTTTTTCTTTTGATTTGTCAAAGGTATTTTTTGGGCAAGCAGATTTCAAGATTATACTTTATATGCTATGTTTTACTAATAATAAATGTCTGATTCTTAGAAATAAAATGTAATATGAATGTAAAATGGAAATTTGAACCCAGGTAGGGAATCTAAGTCTTCTGAAGTAAGGAATAGCTTAGTTACAAACTCTTCCTTAAGTGTTCACTAGAAGGCTTTCAATTTCTGTGTGAAATGTATTCTTCTCAAAATGTTTGGATTTGACTCTGCCCTTTAGAACAGCAGCTGTCAAACTGGGTGGGAGCTGCTTCCCTCCCTCCTTTCCCCTTTTGCTTGGAAAGGGCACAAAACAGACCAGCTGTGACAAAGAGGGAGGATGAAAAGCAAGGTGGTGGAAATACTAGTGAGAATCCAAGCAGAGCATCCTGTGTCTTGCATGCTGTGCTGCTCTAGGAGGAAGTACCTGGGACCTTATGTAAATCCTATATATTTTTGCATGCTTGCATGCATACGATCATGCAGTGCCAGCTGTCAGGCACTGTTCTGTTATCTCCCTGGCCTTTATGTACATACGCACCCTGCCAGCTCTTCCACCTCCATCTTCAATCCTTACACATAGACACTAGTAACACCCTCTGCTTTTCTCAGCCCAACATAAATACACATTTCTGTGAACATCTCGCCCAACCTTAGTGCCCCACCTCTCACACACAAGTGCCATTATTTTCTATAAAGCCACCTTCCTGAGACATATACATATGTGAATGAATTCACACATACATCCACATATATCTATAAATATGCACATAGATATATGTACATGTATAGATTTTTATGCAGACATGTATCACTTGTGTAGAAAAGAAGTGGAGGGGAGGGTGAATGTAGAGATTATGAATGTATTCAACTGCAAGCTGCATGAATGCATCTCCAGAAAGAAGAAGTAGTTGAGTGATGATGAGTGAGTGGAGAAATTAAAGAAAAGCTTTTTACTCGAATGCATACAGAACAACTGTCTGTGAAATGTGCGTTGAATGAATAGAGGGTATTAATAATATAATATAATAATATATTAATTATATAATAATATAATCAGGGGTATCTGATTATGTTGAGGCACAATATACATGAAACAGATCTATCTATATGCCAGACCAATGTCAGACTGAAAAAAAAAAAAAAAAGGTTTGAGAATCACTGCTTTACAAATGTAGCCAACTCTTATTTTAAATCAGGTATATTAAAAGGACTATAAACAGTAAACTACCAAATGGCCATGCTTTTCAGATCTTACAAGAAAGAAACAGGTCTCTCCTGATCAGTCATGCTTATGGGATGTTATTATGGCAACCAAGAGCTATTTTTAATACTTCACTTTTCAAAACACCTATCTTCAAATAGTAAAATTATGCCTGTCTTGAAAATGGGGAACCAATTTGGAGACGGTCGATGTCTGAAGAGCACATTGGAAGTTACAGATGGTTAAATCAAAAGCTTGCACTATGCAGCATATCATTGACCTAACTCACAAAGAAGCTGTCTTTAAAGTGTATTTCTTATTCTTAGGAAGCCAGCACTGTGAAAAGCAGGTTCTAAGCAGTTTAGGTTCTTGAAATGTATAGAACTGCAAGCTAGAATGTATTGTACTCCCTTTCTTCACTTTTTACTTCTAATGGTATATTCTATTATAAAAATCTTTCTGAATAATTTATATAATATAATATAATTTTTGTAAATCGTGCTAGTATAAATTACTTGTTTTTCACCATACTTCATGCTCTTAATCATTGAACTCTTTTAGCAGTTTACAGTGTTGAGTCAATTATAATTCTTTTATCCTTTCAGTTGCTCCACTTTGTTTTCTGTACCATGAACCTTCCAAATTGTATCAGATATTCCGTGAGATGTATGTGCGTTTTTTCTTCAGACTCCATTCCATCTCTTCTCATCCCTCTGTAAGTTCATTAGGAATGAATACCCACTCACTAAATACTCTGTTTGCTATGAAACAATAATATATGGTGACATGATTTTGTAGACAACTGAAAGACATCCTTTTAAATATAATGAAATATTTCAGCAAACTTGGAAAGGATATCGGACATTTTTTTCTACCTCAATATTAGTCTCTGCTATAAAATGTCATGTACTTTATGTAATCTTGTATTTATGTAATAGGCTTCTTGATTCAAGCAGTTATGTAAATGCATACTCAGTCTCATTTTAATTGATGACATCTAATTGCTCAAAAGTGTTTTCTGGGGTAGAGGGACTATAATATAGTCAAAGATATAGAGCTGTATTTTCAGTGATATCAAGTTAATGTCTCTTTCATTAAGAGACACTCTTTGTGTGACAGCACATGCTTTTTGGCATTACTAGATGCTGGAGGTATAATTAAATAACTTGGTGATGTTCATGGCCAGCTGTCTCAAGTGTAAGACAATTGTAGACGTTTTTGCTTATCTTCGGTTTTTGAAGAACAGAGCATAGCAAATATTTTCCTTTTCTCCCTCACAAAGTGCTGAATAGCTGTATTATATCTTGAAAACATTTCCTGGTTAAAAAAAATCCTTTCCTTAATATACCGTTTCAAGGCTGGGCATTGTGCTTTCAGTCATTAATAGCAGGGAAACCGGTCAGACAGGAATCTATTCATTTTCATGGTAATTTTAAAAAGAAATTTTAAAATGTATTTACATTTAACTTCTTTATAGTTATCCCTATTGCTGTTTGTTTCTAGTTATCAGACAGATTATTTCCCACATCCTCCATTTTTTAGTATATATATGGTGTAACTGGGTCTGTTTCATTGAAGAGGAAATATTTCAAGTAGGTCATACTGTAATAACACACTAAGTACTTAGACCATGACATGCAAATATTTTAAGTAACTTAGAGGTGAAAGGGGCTATTACAACGTATTATGTTGCTAATACATACACAGAATTGTAGGAGCAAGGCTGTAGTGACTGGAGGCATCAGAGATGTTTGTGCCCTGCTTACCTGAGCTGTATATTACATCATTAATGGTGTTTTATTTCTTGAATTAAAAATTCATTAATACTTACATGCCGATGCTGTTTTCTCAGATTTGACAGTATGAGTGTTAGTATTCAGGACATGATCTTGTTTCATTAGGGCATTGTGTCATTGTGTTTGCTATTTGAGACTCTTCTACAAACTCATCTGCCCCAGCTTTTTTATCACCTTCGAGAAATTGGGGCGCAGCCGTAAGTACTTCTTTCTGACTTGCTACAAATATTGTGGATTAATTGCTCTGAAAATGCTGGCCATTCTGTAGTATTTAAATTAAAAAGCTATGAGAAATTATTCCAAAGTGCAGCCATCAATGTGCCAGTTTTCCTTGAAATTCAGTTTGAATTGCTCTTTGTGTTCATATGAGAAAAAGAATTACTGAAATTTAGCTGAATAATGCAGCAGGTTAGATCTGATGAAACTAAATGATTTATTTCCTAGGGGACAGAAGACTTTTTTTCACTGTGGTATGTTCATTACAGCAGGAGCCATTGGAGGAAGGGGAAAGAGCAGGAGACTGTCATTCTCAATAATGTATTCATGGCACCAAGTGCAATAGAACTTGAAAGTCTTACTGTATTATAACTGATACTCATAATAGTAGCAGAAATGGATGAAACATTTGGGGTGATAAAAGCTGAGGATCCCTGTAATGTAATTGTTTGGTCTCAGACTATTGTAATGATATTAGTGGTTTATCAAATAAGATGCTTAATATTTTTCTGATGGCTGTTGCAAAGGAAAATATTGATTATTAATGCAGCAAGAGAAAAAGACCATTCTTCCTGGAGGAGAAATGCAGAAGAATTTATAGACCATCAGAGTAATCATTACAGGAGAGAGAAAAATGTAACTACTACTGTTTATTGCTTGTTTGCAGGCTACGAATTTCATTTAAATGGATGGTCCGAGCATTTTCTGGTTATTTAGCTACAGATCAGCTCTTGCTTCTGTGGGACAGAATCCTAGGATACAACTCTCTAGAAATTCTTGCTGGTAATTGAATTATTTTTACAAATCGTGTTCAGTCCATGTCGTAGTAAGGCAAATACATGTTAGCTCAAGTCTATTTTGTGACAAGAAGAAAACTTAGAAAACTTAAAAAACTTAGTTGCTATTTGAATGCTGAAAGTAGATTGCGTACAAGTCAAAGAGAATAACGTTTAGAAAAATAGAATTGCATAAACACTGCATTTCTATCACAAATGTGAAGTAACTTTTTTTTTTTTTTTTAACAATATTTCTTCTTTATCATTGTTTGCTGTGATAGTGCTCCAGAGATAATAAGCACTCTCTGAAAAAGAGCGTAGGATATCCTCCCAGCTTCAGTGGTACCATTTGATTTGGTAATGATTAAGATTTGAGTTCATCACCTTTCACAAAATACAAGATTTGTCTTATTCACATATGGGAAGTATTTCTTCAACACTTAGCACAACTGAGAATTACCCTGTGTTTGCTGTATATCTTTACTCAAAGCCCCATCGTTTAATAGATGTTGAAAATTTTGTACTTACAGAGGAAATTCTGTCCAAAGATTTATGCAAGGTTCAAGATGGGTGTTCTAAAGAAGATAAGTATCTTCAGTTGGAACACATTTTAAATGCAAAGTAGATGAACAGAAGAGGAAAGGTTTTAGTTCTATTTGTACATGTAAGACAGCTAGGTAGATATATATATAACTGTATAAGAGATAACTACGAATTATTTTTTCATGTTACATAATGCTCACAATTGAAATGTTGCCATTTAAATAAATCCAAATTTTTGGTGTAGAAATTAACTATTTGTAAATTACCTTGTCTTGTAATTAAAAGCTTGCCACATTAAATGCAAGCATTTTCACTCAAACTTTTCTAAAATAAAGTTGCCTTTGTCCTATCAGTTCAATGAATAGCCAAAGAAATTCAAATACTGACATCCACTGTATATTATTATTCAGAATCAATGTAATTACTCTGGGGAGTGAAAATTGCTATTTTAAATCAAGATTAATTCTAATCACTAATTAACAAGTCAACAACTTAAATACTGGGCTTCTTCTTCTTCTTTTTTTTTTTTTTTTCTTTCCAGTGCTGGCAGCTGCTGTGTTTGCTTTCCGAGCAGTCAACCTGATGGAGGTGACATCACTGGCTGCAGCTGAAGTAAGGATACGTTTCAGTTAGGGGAGATTGAAATAGTTTCTGATCCTTTGCCAACAACAGTAACTTAAGCTTCACATGGCACGTGGTACATAGTGCAAATCTTTCTGCCCAAATTCTTACCTTAGATAAAAGCTAGACTAATTGTGAACATGCAGTAGATAATACTGCTTTTCTGGAGTATAACTATGTAAAAGAGTATATTCGTTACAAAAATGAAGAGTTATCAAACTATGCTGTATAATTAGATTTTTTTCCTATTTTAATATGTAATTATGTTTGTAGGATATATAGTTTTTTTAAAATATTATGGATGTTTATCCTTTTTCTCAGTATATTTTAATGTTGCTGCTTTTGTGCTTTTTGATATCACAAAGATTTTACAAAGTTACTTTTGTCATTTTCTGAATCTGAAATTTTGCTGCAAGTATTGTCATTTTACAGGTAGGAAATGAAGAAAAATCTTTACGATGAAGATTATTATTGTTTATCTCTACTACTGTGTAAAATGTATATTTTTTTTCAAAGCTCTGGTGACATATTTTTTTCAAACACTGAAACCTTGTGATGGCTTTTTTTTTTTTTTTAAACATACTTCATCAGAAGACATTGACTGTTTCGGTCATTACATTGGACTTACTTCACAAGTACTAGCCAAGCCACAGGATAAGGATTCTTAATTCCCAATTATTTTTAGAAGCAAGTTGAAATGTTAGACCTCTTATACCCTCATGATGCCATGTATATTTGAAGTAAGTCTAAAGGCTAAAATAAAGTTACTTGGTTTTCTATATGTAAACATATGCTTTTTCTTTGAAGTGTTAGAATGAAAAAAAAAGGCAAGAGACGCTTTTGCACAACAACATAAAACAGTGATTTGTTTCTATTCAGGTCTGAACCTAACTATTGTTACTAGTCAATACCAAATCTTTTTCTGACTTCTTTAGCTGCTTTAAAGAAATTTGATTCAAATGTCAAGTTTAACAAGCTTTTTGGGTTTTTATCCTAGGCTGTACTTGCTGACCTTTCAACCCTGAAGGTTATGCCTCTTCTTCAAATCTTCTTGTTTGCTACTGTCACTTGATTTGCTTCAACAATGCTGATACCACACTTCCAGTCTTTCATGAGAAGCTAATAATTAACTATGCAACGTCTGCATAAAACCAAAATTAAACTGTATGTATAATATTCATTTAGAAATCATGACCTTAATCAAATTTTGTAACTGAAAACAGGAACTTTGCGCACAGATGTGTGTAATGCATGCTACTGAATTTCCCTGTAACAATGGTTAGTACGTGTACATTAAGAATGACTACTTGTGCAAAAACAAAGCATGAATCGGTGTCTAAAATGCATGTAATATTAAATAAATGTAATGTGATTCTTCATCTGAGTTGTGACGTTAATGTTTCAGAATTATGAACACTTTTCATATTAAATAACTTTTTCAAACTCACAGCTCAGAGGATATCAACTCGAATACTGTAAGTGGAGAAAATAAAGATGCTTTAGCTTACAATATTTTTTTCTGATTTTCTAAGAATGCAGATGGACAACACATCAGTTCTGCTATCTCTGTTTTACGTATTCTTCCCACAGAAGTTTTCTCTGTCTTCTCATATTAGTTACTTATGTGTATTTTTTCATACAGAGAGTTGTAGTCGCCCTTTCCTCATTCACCGACATGCCCTCTCAGGCGTCTTCTAAAGTCCTACCCAGAGTCTCATCAAAGGTCCCATGTTGTAAAATATGTTCCCCTGCAGAGAAGGCCTGAGCATAGCTTCCTTCTGAACTTGTTGAAGCCAGTCCTCACATGAGCCAAAATATTCCCCTGAGAATGATGCCAAGAGTTCTTTCACGGTGCCCCACACCCTTTTTGAGAGAGCAGCGTTGTGCCTTTGCCAGTTTTCCAGCCCTGGTGATTCAACAGCTCAGGCTTCAGTTCAGAATCCAAACTTGTATCGATGTGTGACGGATTTTCACTACGCTATCAGGCTGGCTCATTGTCTGTTAGCGAGTACTATTTTGTGAGGTCTTCCAGCTTTTTCCACTGGCTTGTTTAATACCAAAGTGGGAATCACCAATCTGGTTTGATTTGTGTCTTAATACCTGGAAAAGGATCAAAGTCAAAAGGATATAATGGGGAATATAGCCACTGAGGTTGCCGTAGAACTTTTATCTTCATCATGTGTGTTATATATATGTAGTCGTCATACATGAGTGTACATACGTTATGTATGTATGACAATAAAATACAAACCATAATTTGCTCAAAAGATATCTAAAAAGTGATCTAAGCCAAAATCTCAGATAGGGTAATGAGCTTTATGTGTGTGCTTCTGTCTAGATAATATAGTAAGAAACTTACTGAACGTGTATAGATTGTTACTAAATTTATAAGGCTAACTTAAAAAAAAAAAAAGTAAAGTTTTAGCTTCAGCATGATCACTTCTTACATGAAGAACTAAACTGCTTAATAGGTATGACATTGAATAATATTTTGGGAAAATTTCTTCTGGATAACCAAGAAAATAGATCTTTTAATATTTGACAGAAATGGTTTTAACACTTTAACTAGAGGCTTTTCTAGACATCTAGTTTTTTAAAAAAGGACGCACATGACAGCTTTTATCTTTACAGAAAGTATTACCCTATTTTACATAGGGGGAATGAAGGCATAGAAAGATTAAGAGATTTGCTAAAGATTACAGAGTAAATTCCTAAGAGATGAGCAGTCTCTCCTGAATTCCTGTTTATACTTCAGGAAGCTTGGTTTATGTATTAACCATGAGACCTTACTTCATCTTCATGACAGCACATCATGCACATCTACTTCTGAAAATGGAGCATTTTGCAGTTTTAAAATCCGTAAGACTGGGTACCAATTTAGAAATTATAATGTTACAAAGCAGTCACAAGGACTGTGGCTCAATAAGCTCATTACAAGGTTACCATGGCTTTTAGGGAATTAAAAATATTTACTAAATAGCGAATGAGATCCCTGAGAGCCCTGCTGGACCCCCTAATTCTTCCCACTGCTCTGTGTAGGTACATGGTGCAGAATCTGACCATTACCCTAACCCATTCCTTGATGGGATTTTTGAGTGATATTTTCTCTCTCTCTCTCTCTTTTTTTTTTTTTCTTTTTTTTTCTTTTTTTTTTAAGTAGTTTTGAGAAGGGTATCAATAGGTAGAGATAACGACTGATGGGTGATTGTTTGAACAAGTCGTTTTGTGAATGACAGACGTGGTGTGTCTTCTTGTGACTTGGCATCTCATTATTCATTCTACTCATCTCACTTCTCCTCTGTCTTTCTTCCTTCCCCGCTGGAGTACTTAATCTGTCCTTTATCTACATTTCTCCTGCTGGTTGAACAAGGGACCTTATGCTAGCAGCTAGCGTAGACCATTGTGCATCATTAGCCAGACCACTTGTGCTGACTGCTTTGTCAGCCTGATGTGATGCTGTGCCTCTTGCTTCAGGGTTGGCCAGACAAAGGCTTCGGGGACTACATGCAGCCCTTGAACCAGGCATTGTATTGACCAGCTGCAGCAGGGAATCTCCTGAAGGCCTCTGCTGACTTTTGTCAGATGTTTAAGTTGACTTTTGTGAGGCACAGAAAGATACACACATACACATACAGGAATGATGAGTACAATTGCTTTACAATAAGATTAAGATAAGATTAAAAATGAACTGGCTCCTCTCCTTAGACTTGCAATTATACTCTGTTGGAACTTTTTTGAAATCTATTTATAAAATTGCTTTTACTGAAGTTTTATTGTTTTCATGTTCCCATCAGTTTCTCATTTTGGTTCCAACAAAGTATTGTGTTTCAGTTTCTGGCTGATATGTGTATTTTTAATCTCTTGTTTAAATAATATTCTTCCACTTTTCACTAAACAGATTGGTTTCTATCTCACAGCTAGATACTTCTCTTGTACAATTGCTTAAGTGTTAATTCTTCAGCTCTGGAGAGCAGTTCAAACCTGTTAAAGGCCATAGTCTATCACCGGGCTTCCTAAATCGTAAAACTCCTCTTTCATTTATACTGTTATAAATCACAGCCAAATTTTGACAGTAAAATCATAAATAAAGATGCTTATATTGATTTAAATAGATATAGCTGAACCTTAAATGGCTCAGTCTAGCCAAATTGTTTTTCTTGGTCTGTTCCTCCCTGTATGAAATCGATACAAACAAATGTTTGAGTTCAAGAACCAATTGTTTCCATATTTCTAGAGAAAGATCAATTTTTGCTGCTTACGTTTGGGATTCTGGCTATGACCTGTCAAAAGTTTCGTGTAATGTTAAAGAGACCCTTTTCAAAAAATGTACCCAAGTTACCTTATTTCAGTACTCCAAAAAGTATATTGAAACTTTAGTCTTGATGGCTTGGCAATAGAACAGTTTAATAACTAGAACAGTTCCTACTTTTTACTGGATTTTTTTTGCTCATCGTAACAAATTTTACTATGAGAAATGCAGGGAATTTAGAGGTTGTAAAACAGTTAGGTATCCCAGTAAAGGGAAAGGCTGGAAAGTCATCACTGCAGGACAAATTTCTGTGTGTTTCCAGAAACCAGCAGAAAAAATGGTGCCCAAGTCTCTCTTTTACTCTCTTCCAATAAAAAGAAATCCAATGAATTTTACACAGTTCTTCCAACAAGACTAAAGGGAATTCGCTGAATAAATTGCTGTGTGAACATCAAATAGGGGAAAGCCATTTAGTGAGCGACTTATTAACCCTAAGTAAGAATTCATTTAGAGCTACTGAAACACAGCGTGAGACTGCGGTAATGTATTTTCGGTTGGGGGGGAGAAGAGCTTTTCTACCTTTTTTAACAAATCGGAAAAATACTTCTCAGCTCCTCTGTCAAGCATTTCATGTTAGGAAGCGGGGGAGGGAGGGGAGGATGCAGGAGTGGCTGGAGCTGCTGGGCTCTTCCTTTTCCCTCCTTTCTTACAGCCTTTTCCTGTTCACGCCTGGCCGCTGGCAGATGGTGCTGCGCTGGCCGCTTTCATCCCCAAAGCGGACACAGGAAAGGCAATCAGCCGAAGCCAGTGTTTGAGATCAACAGGGCTTTGTATCTGGTGTGGCCGGCTACGGCCTCCTTCCTCCGGCCCCAGAAACCCGCCTGGGGCTGGGCCGCGGGTGCAGCAGGGCCAGGGCCAAAGCTGGGACAGGTGGGGAAGCTGCCCCAGAGACCAATTCCCCCTCGAGAGTTAGCCACCCTGGGCTTTAGAAGAGGGTCTCAAGGACAGCCGTGCCATTATTTTTAGAGCTTTAGGACCCGGTATAACAGGGGATAAAAAAAAAATACCCTTTTTCTGGTGGCGGCTTGCAGAGGTTTGGGCTTTCCACACAAGGCCGCGCTTGTTGAGGGGCTGCGTGCCTGTGAGCGGTTCTGTGGGAGCCGTTTGTTGCTGTAAACAGCCACGGAAACTGGGAGCTCTGAGGTCTGCTGAAAGCACCAAAAGATTTTATTTTATTTTTTTTCCTGCACACGTCATGCTTAGCTTTTTCAACACCTTAACAAAAACATTGAAGGAGGGAAAATCAGTTTGATCCAGCCATGGAGCGGTTGTGCTCTGCTTTAAAACTGTTAAAATGTCTCGTCTTCGTATTTTTTTAATTAGCCAATGAATAATTTAATACCAACTGACTACCGTACAGACCAATCACGTTTTTGGGAAGCGTCTCAGGATGCTTATGTCTGCTGCAGATGACAGGTAGTGCAACAGCATCCAGCAGACGTTAATGGGGACAGGACGAATGCATGCTTAGAAAATGATGTTTGCCTTTGGTTCGGTGAGCTTTGCAAAACTGCAGTGCATAAACTGCTGTAATGCAATCCAGCTGTGCTAAGTACCGACTGGGGACCAATCCTAAAATGATTACAGGGTGGGTAATGCTGCTTTGTGGTAAACCTTTTTTTTTTTTTTCTTTTTTTTTTGAGTCCGCAAGCCCGAGGAGATGCACCTGATTCTGCATTGTATCAGATGTTATGTTACTGCCTGCAGGAGCTGAGCTTTGGGTTCCGTGATGGAGGATGCAGCAGGGCCTCTATTTGTCCATATTTCCAAATCAGTGTGTTGTTTTAGATGTTAGGCTACTGATATGTGCTAGCAATTATCTCTGGAGAATTGGCTGTATAGACGACCATGGTGCTTTGCCAAGTGACACTGTGTTTGGCTGAACAGTTTGAACAAATTGTTTCTTTTGGGATTATGACCAAAATAAACGGAATATTTAACAAAGAAGTTAAATCCCACAGTTTATGCAAGACAAAGCATGCAACCAATTTCTGTGTGGTGTTTTAAACAACAAAGATTGGAATTGGATTGTCAAAGACAAAATACGTTATAGTCACCTAATGTATTCTAGTAGGCATCTGATAGCTCACTTTATTCAACAATGGTTTATTCAATGAATAATACATTCTGTATTTTTTTTCTGAAAAGTAATATTTAGGGTTAAGTTATGCAGTTAATGAGTCCAGTAATTAATAGGAAATCACCACAAATATATGTTGTAAAAAGCAATAGTATTTAATTTTCTATGTATTCAGAATTATGATCTACAATTGTTTGGTTATTTGTCTAGTGTCACAAGATTTTCCCTTTTCTCTCTCTCTCTCTCTTTTTTTTTTTTTTTTTATTTTCTAGTGCTTCTGGGTTACAAAAACACAGGCATTGCTTTGAAGCCCAATTCTGGTTCATTAACACTGACATCAAACTCTGACTGGAAAATTGGCAGTGTTACAGCTTGTGAAGGAAGTTCCGGTTGCTTTCAGCATTCATGTTAGTGGTGAAGTTTGCTCTACAGTTTCCAACATAAGGACATATTTAGAAATTTAATTTTAGTTTGTGATACACTGGAGATGTTCTGATCACCACATCTTGCCATAACCAGTTTCCAAAGATGTACCAGTGCCAGACATGGGAAAGCAGTAATATTGGTATTAACAGCCCTCACCCTGAGCATTGAGGCAGGAGAGCCTGTCTCCAACTTCTGCTTCACTATCACACCAGTGGAAAGGGATTCTTGAAATGAAAGGCTTGTGGAAAAAAGTGCGCAAACTTTGTAGAATGTCTCTGCAGCACAGAAAGGGGCTGGCTATTCATGATTTGTACGTTTAACAAAGTACACTTTCTTCTACTGACTTCACATTGCATCTTCATGCAGCATGAATGTCAACAAAAAGGTGAAAAGGTGTTCCTGAATTCTTTTTTTTAATTTAAAAGCTGGAGTAAATGTTGTTGAATCATATGAAGGAGAAAATATATTTTTGACATATTTGTATAAATTTTGGAATTCAAACTTTTACCACTTGATATTTTCCCATTTAGAGCTTTACCTCCTCTTCTCCTTTTTACGGCATTTATTATCCTTACATAGTTTTGTATAGTTTGGCTTTCTTGCCACTGTGAATTACATTTTACAGCTTAAAGAAAACACACATTTCTGATTAGGACTTATCTTTCCATTAGAAAGATATTATTTCTAATCAGTTATGAAGAAATGCTGGAAAGACTTTAAAGATTCGGTATCAGTCCATTCCTGCATTAGGTGGTGATATGGATAAGGGTGAGTATTACACTGGAGAGTCGCTTTACAGCAGGTATTTATTTAGGCAGGTAATCAGTATTCAGACCTGCAAACACAGCATGAGAAGATGAAAGTAGTAGATGTTTGGGCTTTATAGCAATCTAGGTTAATAAAGATCAAGAGGTTTGAAATGTTAGAAAGTCAAATCCATCAAAGACCTTCCTGTCAGTGCTGTCATCCTGAAACAGCAGGGGCTGCTGCCCAGGGTGTTTTCTTGATAATCCTGTGTCACATTTCTGGATGTAAACTTGGAGAAACTGTGTGGAGAAAGGATGTTCTGCGTTTCTGTCAGGTTTTCCATTAGGAGGAGAGAGAGAGAGAAGCAGTGAAGTTACAGGCATGATAAACACTGCAAATCTTCTCAAGCTGGTTGTTAGCCTACGTGTTCACTCAAAGTTGGAAAAAAACTGTCTGAGGCCATATTCAGTAGCATGGCTTTAAAAGAAGTCACACACAACGGTGTATGTACTAACTTTCAAGCAGGTAATTAAAATATTCCCATTATTATACTATTCGTAAAACTCATCCATATTATTTGACTTATGTAAAAGGAAGGGTCAAGATGCTAGTTCCTACAAATAAACTGTTTTGTGTACAGTAGATGTTTATGCAATGTTCCAGAACATAAGGAAAGGGCAAAATAAAAGTATCTTTTCCAGAAAACCAATGGAGAACTGTGAAATCTGGATAAATAGTAAAACAAAGATCATCTTACATGGTGTGTACAATAGCAATTTGTGACGTTAGGAGCTATAGACATTTTTCTAGTTTGTCAGATACTTCCTGGTCCCTGGTAGTGGTGACATTCTTCTTTAACGATTGATCAGACTCTTGATGTTCTTAAATAAACTTTTTTTTTTTTTTTTTTTTTCAATAAGGAGTAAGACTTCATAAAGAGATAGTCTTCCTGTTCACAAGTTCCACAGTTCAATCAAGACTATTCTCAGCCAAACTAGCCTTAATTTTTGTTCTTTTTGTAGAATTTCCTGTAGATCTCTCAGAAAACTGCAGCCAGCCCAACTGCAATGAGTGCATTCTCGATGCAAATGTAAGTCATCTTTTCAATTTGCTCTTGACTGAAATTTTGCCCCCTTTTAGAAAACAGTGTGGTGAGATTATTAAATAGCAAGTGCAGGGTGGATATCTCCTTCCTGACTTCAGGCCAGACATTTAGACAGGGAGATGGTTATTGATACTGCTGGGGAAATTGTTCCAATGCAAACAAGTCAAGGCTCTATGCTCTGCTTTTGGTGGGACTGGGCCATTCAAAAGCAGAGCTATTATGGGACAGAGACATTATTTAAAGACCCAGTGCAGTATTAAGATTTTAGTAAGGATTAAAGCTAGCTTTTTATTTCCTTCATAGTATTTCTTTTAAAAATTTACTACTCCCTTTATTTCAGTGTTGTAACTTTACAGGCCATCTGTTAGATCTAAAAGGGGGTGCTGTTAGGATTTAACTGCACCTCATGTCATGCTCTCCTGTCCAGCTTAAACACTCCCAGGACAAGGCAACTGTCCTGCTTTAAGGAACAACACCCACCGTCATAGTTTGTGGTTTGCTGCCATGTCTCTCCAGTAACTCTGGACAGGTTTCACAACTACCTCAAATCTTCATAACTGAGGAGACATTAGAAACCTAATTTTTTTTCTTTGTTTGGTAGCTGTTTCTTGAGCTTGCCCTTCTTTGTCAGATTATAAAAATATCAAGACTGCACAGAAGGTATCAGTCCTGGCGTGATACTGAACTCTTAGTTCTGAAGGACCACAAATCCTAGTTCCTGATGAAGCAGAACATTGCTGGTGTTAGCACAGCTAATCCCACTGGGAATGCATTTCTGGAGCCAAATGCTTCTCTGAGTCTCTCTTTAGTCCTTCAGGATTGGTTCTGAATATATCTTCTGAACTAACTGAGGTGTAAATATGATGACAAATAGGAAATCATCAGAATAGATTTACTCATTGCTACTGGATGTATAAGTAAGCTGTAAGCATTCATCCTTGTTGTTGTTTTCCAGTATTTCAGTAACTAACAGTAGTAGTAGTAATACTTCAGTAAGGCCTAAAAGTATTGATTGCTCTCCTCTCCTCTCCTTCCCTCCCCTCCCCTTCTCTCTTCTCCCATCTCCTTTCTTCTCTCCAAAGTGCAGCAGTTAAATTACTAAAATAGTTTTTCAAGGTTCCCTTTATGGCCAGTAGAGTGAAACAAATATTTCAAAAGAAAAGTTATCTGATCTCAGACATTTGTTTTAGTGTGAAATGAACAACCTTCTGGAAGTTCCAGTCTCTCTCTATTGATTCTAAAGTGATCAGGATTAGACTGTCTCTGTGGTGGTTTCACAGTGCTGGGCAGCTGGACTCCACCACACTGCTCTGTCACTCCCTGTCCTCAAATGAAGAGGGGAAAAACTATGATGGAAAAGGGCTCAAGGGCTGATACAAGGACAGGGAGATCACTTGCCAGTTATCATCATGGGCAAAACTGACTCAGTGTGGTGAGAGTAATTTATTTTATTGCCTATTACTAACAGGCTAGAACAGGGAGAAACTAAAAGCAAACTAAAAACACCTTCCCCCATCCACCTCCTCCCCCGAGTGGTGCAGGTGAATGGGGAATGGGGGCTGTGGTCACTCTCTGATGCTTCATCTCTGCCGCTCCTTCACGGTCATTCCCTGCCCCTGATCCATGTGGGGTCCCTCCCACAGGACACCGTCCTTCCTGAACTGATCCTGTGTGGGTTTCCCACAGGGAGCAGCTCATCAAGAACTGCTCCCACATGGCTTCGTAGCATGGGGTCCATCCCCCAGGAGCAAGCTGCTCCAGCACGGGTCCCCCACAGGTGGCAGCTCCCCCCAGACCCCTGCTCCTGCGTGGGCTCCTCTCCACGGGCTGCAGCTCCAGCCTGGGGCCTGCTCCTGCGGGGGCTCTCCATGGGCCGCAGCCTCCTCCAGGCCACGTCCACCTGCTCCACCAGGGGCTCCTCCATGGGCTGCAGCGTGGAGATGTGCTCCATGTGGGACCCATGGGCTGCAGGGGGACAGCCTGCTCCACCAGGGGCCTCTGCAAAGCCCACGGGGGAGCTTCTGCTCCATGCCTGAAGCACCTCCTGCCCTCCTTCTGCACTGACCTTGGTGTCTGTAAGGCTATTTCCCTCACATTTTCTCATTCCTCTCTCCCAGCTGCTGTGGCACAACAGTTTTTTTCCCTTTCTTCAATCTGCTCTCCCAGAGGCCCAACCAGCATTGCTCAGCTCTGGGAAGCAGCAGGTCCCTTTGGAGCTGGGTGGAGCTGGCTCTGATCTGACATGAGGCAGCTGCTGGGCTCTGCTCACAGAGGCCACGCCTGCAGCCCCCTGCTACCAAAATCTTGCAACGTAAACCCAGTACAATGATTTGAATATCTAACTTTTAGTTGAACTCTTCTCTGTATTTTCCCATTAACCATCATGAACAGTTTACAAAAAACTGTTGAAACTCATTAAATAGATGTAGATGAATCCTATACAGGTTATATCAGAGAAAGATGACAAACTTCATCATTAAATGCAGAACATTTTTTGTCCTACCACTAACCAAAACTCTCCCAATTTTGTCATGAAGGCAGATTAGAGAATAAAAAAGTCAAAATCTGAGGAAAATCATGAAGGTCATTCGAATCCAGTGCTCAGGAAAGACTAGTACCTTGCACACAACCTCCAAGTATCACAACCTGCAAAGCAAGCAGCAACAAAAATGAAATGCACGTGTACTATTTCTGAAGATATAAGTTATAGATGAAATTTTGCTCTCACTTTTTTTTTTTTTTCCCTGAGAAGTACAGCTGTTTGTAGTGAGTCATAATGCCAAATGCCCAAGGTTGTATTTGAAAGTAGGAAGTCAATCCGTTTCCAGTGTTCTTGTAACAGAGAATATGCCCTTCAATGCTTTTTTTCCTATTACCTAAACCAAATAATTAAAAAATAAAAATAAAGCAAGACAAAGACAAAATATCTGTTATTTGACTTTCTCAGCAGTAGTTTCCATATCACCTTCAACTTTCTGAGTGATCTGAGACTAGCTATCTCTGCCTCTGCAGAATGATCGTATTTGTTGTGTGACACATCACTCGTGGTGACACTCGTGTGTGACACATCGCACGCGCCATAGCAGTCTGATAGATCTAGGGAGAGCTGCTGTTTACAGGATGTGCGGCTTGCCTTCCAAAATTCCAGGAAATAATCTGATTGCTTTGACCTCAGAGCAGCCATTTCAATTTACTACAAAACAACTGATAATATAGTTGTATTTACAAACAATGTACACATTCACTAGGCTTTTTATCTTCCAGTCATAGATCATGAGAATATAATCTCCTTTTCACTCAAGTTCTGGCCACCGAATGAGTGGTTGCTTGTCCAACCTTTCAATCAACAGCTGCTAAAACTACCAGAACCACATTTGAAGCAAATCTCCAATCACTTCCTTCTTGCCTGCTCATGAGGTCATAATATTCTTTGTTCTTATCCCAAATATTTACTTAAAGGGGTGAAAGATTTCCATTTTAAACAACTGAGCTGACAGCATTTTCTTAGACCCCGCTCAGTAAGATAAAGAACACCTCTCTGCATTAGAAGCTAACAGCGCTTTGGCTCTTTATTTAGACAGACAAAAATAATGAAAGTTACTACATACATTGGTTTTAATGCAGCAGTTCCCTTGGTTACAGCCAATTCCCCAGCACACCTCTACCAGCCAGAACAGGCAGACTCCATCCCAAACAGTTCCAGCTACAAGTGAGTAGGAACTTTTTCTCCTAGTGAAAACATCCCCAAACATGCCCCAAGAGGCAGTCTTCACTACTTGCTGTGAACATACAAGTATATGCTAATTAGTATGCCCAAATTCTTTTTTTTTTTTTTTTTTTTTTAACGTATTGTAAATTTTAGTCTTAGTTTTTGGTGGTGGTTGTGGTGGTCGGCGTGCTTAGTTTAAAATAAAAGCTAGTCCTCTACAGTAGTGACTCTGTCATCTCCTGGTTGTACTTTTTTTCCTTGTTTGCTGTCTAGCAGGAAGGAATAGGCAGACACAAAGCACTTTCTGTCTCAGCTCCCAGTATGTGTAGATTTAGAGATTTACTGAGATTTAGAGAAAGTGAAAGAAAGATTATGTACATACTGGGATTCTTTTTTATATGGCAATTAAATTATTTGTATAACCTTCCCTCCGAGATAGCCTTTTTTAGTAAGTCATCTCACTAAAGACTGAGAAGCTACCACTTCTGTCTTGAAATGGGCTGAATTCACAGATAACGTGAAAACAGAAGGATGGCCAGCATGTTATTTTAGTATGTTGATTGGTTGTGTAATATTACCGATCATTAAATATTAAAAATGGTCATATTGATTATTTAAAGACAGGTTTGCAAATGAACTGATTATGACTTTACTGGAGATGCAAAATTGTCAGAGTCAAAGCCCTCTTAAAAAAAAAATGATCAAAATGTCTGGACTTTTACAGTCTGGCACCCAATCTTGGGGAAAGAAAAAATAAAAGAAAGAAATAAAAGACTATAGTGAGGTGCATGCTCTTAGTATATCAGATGAAGAAAGGGACTTACTAATATCTAGCTAGCTCTCCAAGTTTGTCCCTTGGCAGATAAACATATTTCTGACCACCCTAAGCTGTAATATGCTAATTTCCACAACTGTTTTTGTGTTATTCTTGAATGTTCCTGTAGCTGTCAAAACATATAACAACCCATCGTTTTGTTGTAATCCAACTGTCACACCAAATAATCAGACAGATAGGAAGATTCCTGCTCCTCCATTGCTAATACGGTTGTGCCCTGGCAAGCTGCTTGGCTCCTACTACAGATTCCAGAAATTAAAGTGCTGCCTCAGATATTTTAGTCACTCGTTCTGCCATTGTTTTCCTTCAGATTTGGTATCTCCGGATATGCCTCAAGGTATTGCATAAACAGATTGAGTCTTTGTTTGTTTTTGAACTAAACAAAATCCAACCCCAGTCTGCCTAGCCTACATCGAGTAGCTGGAATGGCATCTTTGCTCCCATAAAGAGCTCAACAGATTGAAAAACAAAACATAAGCAAAGCTTCCATGCTAATGGGAGATGCAGCCGCAACAAGCATTTGCTGAATGTTCTGGGTTCTTCAAGATTTTTTTGTACTTATTTTATTCTTTAAGTGTGAGAGAAAAGAATCTGCAATACTGCTGATAATACTATCACTGGGGAAAAAAAATAAAATGAGGAGACATAATCAACAATTTCTCACAGAGCTATAGCCCTAGCTTGCACTTAATGACTGTTCCTTCTCACTGATTGAAAGAGATTTTGTCATTTACAGCATTTTAGGTTATTACCAGGCAATTTGCTCATTTGAGAGATGCCTAGCTCCCTTGATAAGAAGATCATAAGGGCTAATACGCTCATCAGATGAGAACGTTTAATTTACTTCCATTCTCTCAGTTCCAATTTCATTATTGGAACTTGATAATATCTATGGCCCATAATTTCTTAGTCCATTAAGGGCTGGGAATACAGGACCATTTATAATACTTACTGTAGTTTTCTCTGCAGTTAACAGCCTTCCTTCCTCAAAATATAAACTTCAGTAACTCAGCAACAACTGAGAATGGGGTCCTAAACTAATCCTCTCATTGTGGCAAATATAAAGACTATAAAATTCCATATTTGCTCAAGATTTTATCAGCACACAAAATCAGAGAACTTGGAGGCATGATTTTGTATAATTCGGGTAAAGATATGAATAACTTCTCTAGTCAAGAAAACCATTGAATTTTACTCTCAAAATTGAAAGTGATTGTTTCTTTTCATGGCATTTGTGGAATTAAATGCTCTTTAGACAATTTACCAGTAATCTGGTGATCATAATTTATTTGAATATACATGAATTTACTGTTGGTTTTGTATTTGCAATGTTTTTAAAAAGCAAATCTGATTGCCTTCATTTCTACCTAAGCATTTGCTTTAAGTCTTTTCTGTTATCTGACCTTCCTTCCCCTTTTTTTTTTTTTTTTTTTTTTTTTTTTTTTTTTTTCAGTCTGTGATATGCTTCCGTTTTGTCCCCCAGGTTTCTTTGTAACTCTTATTATCAGCCTGTTTCTGTATATGGTTAATATTTTTCCTTTTGAGTCCTCAGATATACCCAGACCATTCTCATCTTGTTAGCTGGAGAGACTGTAAATAGCACCAAGGAGCAGAAAAAGTATTTATTTTTTTTTGCTCTATTGTTCAAACCTGCTTCCAGGGTCTTTTAGGACTGGCCAAATGTAGCTATTGGAAAGCACTGTGGGCATTAAGCAACTCTGAAGATTATTTCCTTTCTCTATTCAGATAAATTTCCTTTCCCTATTCAGATAAATCAATGTGTGCAAGTAAGCAAGGAGGATAAAATTTGCTGATTGCAAATTGTAGATGGAAATGACAACTCCAAGCAGTAAAATATAGACTATGAAAAAAAAAAAAAAAGAAAAGAAAAAGAAAAAGATAGCTCTCTGCTCTGAAGATCAATGAAAGAATGGGAGACAGAGACTCAAAAATGGGAGACAAGACTCAAAAATCTTGGGTTTTCCTTACAGCAAAGCACATTCAAAACATTTGACCAAGACTATACAATTCCAATATTGATCAAGACTAAAGACTCTAAGTAACATAAATGACTTAACTCTAGACCTTGAGATGATGAGTTTGCTCTTTGCAAAAAGAGGTTGCTCTTTGCCATCATGGGAAATACTGCTGCAACACTGTACCAGCAGTGTACCACATATCAGTGTCGGAACGGTTAGAGAGGAAAATGGTTTTATTTAAAACAGAATTTGCAGTGAAACACCTTTAATTCACATCCTCACAGTTTCATGCTCAGGGGCACCAGAACATGTGTGTTTGGGAAATCTGTAAAGCCATGTGGCACCAAGGCAGAGATGCTTAAGCCACCCGTCCAGACCTATGGCACTGTCATGCCTAGGTCCAGCATCCCTTGCAATTACATACAGGACAAGTGACACCAGCTTTGAAGTCCTCAAGTTTCCTGGGTTCTTCTGAGGCTGGCAACTGTGTGGAGATCTTGGAAATGACCCTGTGGAGTCTTTAGGAGCTGATAGTGATAGCATCTCTATTCTGTCTCACTTCTGTGAGTCATCTGGATTTGTTCTTTGATCTTTTTTCTCCAGATCTGGGTGTCTTGTAAAACTGCACATAGATGTGCTGTGGTCTTGATAATCTGCTAACATGGGTGCCATTAGCACAGGCCCTGTTGTAGCAGTGTGCTCAATCTGTTGCCTCCACACCCAGACATTACCATTCATTCTCCATTCACACCAGTTTCAGCCTATTACAGTTGTCTACACCCAGTGGCAGAGAAAACCGTCTCAGTTTTTTTCATTACAAGCATACCAAGCCCAAGAACCACAGGGTCTGCTGATGAATGGGGTAGGTGACCCATTGATGAAGGATAGAGAAAAGGCTGAGATATGCCAAGCCCTCTTTCCCTTGGTATTTACTATCAAGGTCAGCCTTCAGGCCTCACAGACCTCTATGCCTAGAGGCAAAATCTGGGGGAAGAGATTACCAGCTCTAGGGAAAGGTTGTATTAGGGTCACTTTAGCAAATTAGATGTATACAAGTCCACAGGACTGGACAGGATGTGCACGTGAAGGTGCTGAGGAAGCTGACTAATGGAATTGTGCTGGTCCTATCATCCCTGAAAAGCTGTGGCAATCAGATGAGATTGCCAGGTACTGGAAAAAAAACAGCCTTGTGCAAGCCTCTCTCTCAGAGAAGATGATGAAGGAAATCTTTCTGGAAGCCGTTTCCAGGCTGATGAAGGACAAGGAGTTGATTTGGAGAAAATAGCACAGAGCTACCAATATGTTTGTTTTCTATGATGAGATGATTGGCTCTGTAGATGATGTGATCAGAGAAGCATACCCTGATTTTACCAATGCTTTTCATCCAGCATCCAATAACTCCAAAGTGGGTGAAAAAGAGGCAGAATCACTTTACACAAAGAGTACTGATCAACAGTCCAGAATCAAATTGGCATGTGGTCATACATGTTTCTTTGGGTTGAGTGGGTGGACACTCAGCCGTATTTGGGTCCTCACACTGAAATCACGAGGTGCTTAAGTTTCTGTGGATTAATGGGTCAGGCTGCAGCCCGGGGCCAGTACCTGCCCTTGCTCTGAGCTGGTGTGGCTGAGTCCATGTGAGGCGAAGCAGGAGGGCCCCTGGAGGTGTTCCCCCTCAACGTGCCCCTCACCATCAGGTGCTTATCAGCACCAGGCTCCCCCAGCTCCCAAACATGTGCTCCTTGGAAACAATTCATCCCAGGCTTCCTGGTCTGGGGACCCTGTAGCTGAAATCAACAGGTGAAAACAAACTGATTTTGCAAGATTTTTAATGAAAACCGTTTTCAGCTTCATACCCCCAGCATTTCAGTGAAGTGCTCCCTGCTCATGTCCCCAGCTCACAGCTATTCTGACACATGGCATTTCTCTGCAGGACTCCTGCAGCCCATAGCCTTTGACTCCAGCAGTTCTCAGTTACAGTAGATCACGTTCATCCAAGAAACTTGCCTCTTTCGTGTACCCTTTAGGAATACATCTCTTTTTGTATCTTAAAATTACCTAATTAATTAAAATAACAGCTGGTTTCTTTGTTTCCTTCTGGGGAATTTACTCTGCTCCAGTTCCCCTCCCTAAAGTCAAACAACGCCGAGCGAGCTTTCGTAAGATGCGGGCGTTTCATTGTTCTCTCTGCACCAGATCTGATCAGATACTGCTGGTCTTTAAAGGCTGCTGCATGCTAAGGCCACAAAGTCACCGTTGGATGCATTTTCCAAATCTCTGTATGCTATGTAACTAAAGTTTTTGTGTGCGTGTTGTTTTTATTGAAACGTTTTGGCTGAAATGGGTGTGCAAGCTGACTGTCGCTGAGAAGTTATTTCCTGCTGTATGTAACAGCTCTATGAGGCAGCACAGTGAGCTTTTGGGATTGTGCTTTTGGGATTGCGAGGCATGCGATGCCTCCATCTCCTGTGGGGTTTGCGAGGCAGGTCGAGGCTTTTCCGAGGAACCTTTAAAAATACTTCTGCTGTGACTTCTTAGTGGATTGCAGTAGTTAATTTTATAGTGAGGGCAAGGTTTATATAGCTTTTACCATCCACGCTGCATTGTTTTATGTTGTGTATCTGTGGTATTACGTGGGATGTGGGCTTTGAAGGCCTTGTTATTCATTGTTGAAGGGATCAAGACAGAGGGGCTGATAATCCTGTGGATTTGGACAGCACAAGGCACAACACGGATTTTATTCCTGCACAGTGGCTTGATGAAAATGACTTGAGTAAAACGTTTTTTTTTTTTTTTTTTGCCAAGGCCCTAAGCACAGTTAAATCAGGGTTTAGCCCTCATGAGGGCTTGGCGCTCCTGATTTAAGTTGCTCAGGACCAGACTCCAAACACCTTTCTGTGGCTGCCCAGAGGAGGCTGCGCGTGCCAAATTTAGGTTTTCCCTCACACCTTCGTGTCTTTTGGACAACCCTCCTCAGGCGACTGCTCTTTGGGCAACACCTGTGTGGCCAGGGCAAGTTTACGGGACTCCAAGCGTAAGGATATATTAATATTTATATTAAACTTATAACACGAGGTTTCAATTTTTTATTTTTTCACGCTTTTAACCGAACTGTTTCCACACACCGCACCCTGCCCCGCTCCACCTCAGCAGCCGACCCCGGGGCTCCCCTCAGCACCCCCCCCCGCCATGTCGCCCCCGCTCGGCGCCAGCCCGCCCCGGCCCCGCCCCGCGGGTGACGTCACGGCGCGGTGACGTGTCGCCCGGGCGGCTCGGCGGTGGCGGCCGCCGGAAGCGGCGCGGGGCCGGCGGCTGCAGCGCGGTGCGGCTGCGGAGCGGCTCCGGAGCGACTCCGGATCCTTCAGCTCCTCTTTCCTCCCTCGCCGCGGCCCGGCCCAGCCCGGCCGTCCCGTCCCGATGAGCGGGCTCCGAGCGCTGCGCGGCGCGGCGGGGACGCCGCTGCCCACCCGCCTGCTCCTGTTGGGGCTGCTCCTGCCGGGGCTGCTCCTGGCCGCTGCGGGCGGCGAGCAGGAGGCGGCGGCGGCGGCGGTGGGAGGGCGGCGGGGGTCGCGGGCGGGCGGCCCCCCTGCCTCCTCCTCCTCCTCCTCCTCCTCCTCTTCTGCGGCGGACACCGCGGCGGTTGTGGCAGGTAACGGGGGGAGCGCGTCTCGGGGCCGGGGGGGCGCAGCTGCATGCCTGCGGTCCGATACCGGGCTTCCCTTCCCTTTTTTCCCCCATTTTTCTTTCCCTTGCCCTCGGGTTGCGGCAGGCTCCGGTGGCCCGGACCCGCCCGGTAACGGACCTGTCTGTCTGCAGGCTCGGGGGCAGGGGGTTGAGGAGCCGGGGAGCCGTCGGAGGGGGGCTGCGAGTTGCCCGGGTCGCTTTAACGCCTTCTTTAGGGAGCCCTGCGGCTGGGGGTGGGAGGGGAGCAGCAAACCCCACCGCCCCTGCGAAGCAAGGCGGGCTGCGCTTCCTGCCCCAGCAAAACCCGCCGCTGGCTGAACCAGCGCCCTGAGCCAAAATCGCTACTTTTCGCGAGGTATTCCGTTAGCCTGCTCCGAGGCCAGGGCGCTTCGGAGGTCCCCGTCGCCTGGTTTTTGTTTGGCTCGCCACAGAAACTAAGGAAGTTGGAACATCCGCAGTCTGAAGCAGGAGTCGCACCTCCCAAGGGTGTTGGGGAAATGCCGTGTTGGATCGGCTTTTTTTTTTTTTTTTTTTTTTTTTCCAGAACATAACTAATGTGGTTGTAGGTGGTATTAAGTGGTTCTCGCTATGCCTGGTGCTGATGCTGTCTGCGTTTCACGCTCAGTCAATCTTGAAATGTCAATTTGGAGGGAGAAGTATTTTAAAAATATTTTTGGACTGTAAAACCACTGCGATGCTTGTCAGCTGCTGTGGTGCCTCCCTCCCCCACCCCCCTGCACTGGATCTGGCGAGAAAATACATGTGAGAAATGTAACACATCACACGTGGATTTACTGTTACATGTGTAAGCGTGGTCTGGGGAGCAGGTATGTTTAAGAGCCATCAGAGAATCAGTTTTAATCTTTTGAAGGTTTTTAACACAGTTCTGCATTCATCCACTTGCAGGATTTGGTGTTTGAGTTGAATGTGTGAATTGGCTGCCTGTCTGGTAGCTAACCCAAACAGTGCTAAGTTACTCTGCAGAGTCGGAAGGAAGAAGCCTTGAAAGCGGGGGGAGAACCAGATGAGTGTGCAGGGAGTGATTGTAGTTATATTATCTCTTATTCTTTCCTCTGAAGATTAAAACTTGCAGATGTGACATCAAGTTAGGAGGGACTGTAAGTATTCTGCTGGATAAAAACAGAATGAAAATCAAATTCCATAGGCTGGAGAGGCAAAATCCAGAAGTTAAGTCTGTTAAGTATAAAATGCTGTGCACAGAGGACTCTCAGATGCTCAAATACAGTGTAGGTGTATAGTCAGCACAGCTGTAGGAAATAATCCAGGAGTGATGGTTGCAAATTGATCTGAACAAGCAACGTAATGCAGCTGGCAAAAGCGGACGCTATCCTGGGATGTGTTGATCTGGCTTAAATTACAGAAAGCTCTTCATTTATTGTTCTTCATTGCTCTTCTGTGCCTAGTCTCGAGTATTAAACAAGCCAAAAAAGTCAGAAGTAGCAATGTGGATGGAGAGGCTTAGCCTCTGACTGATGTATTACTTTATTTGGGGGGATGGAAAAGGCTGTGGGAGGGGTGTGTCACTATCTAAGAAATTAGTTCAAGAGAGGATATTGATTTATTTTTCCATCTAATGTGGTTAAGAGGTGGGTTAAGAGGAAGTGAATTGTACGGGGGACGACTGAGGTTAAATATCAACTGGAAAGTTTTTACCAATAACATTCAAATTACAGAAATGGTTCAACAAATCCCATCGCTAAAGGTTTTTAATGGGTTAGAGGAGCAGCTGGCAAAGGTAATCTAGAGAGATACTGACGTGGCAGAAAAGGGATGTGCAAGTAATTTTATGACTTTATGATTTTATAAACAGCCATATTTTATCAGCTATTCAGGGACTCAATCGTTTGTTACTGTTGTCTACTTGCGTGCGTGCACCTTTTTAATCGTAACTTGTAAATGACAACTCTACATATGTTGCATCTGAAGATGTTTAGTCACAGTTATAAAAATCAGATCAATGAAACTGTTTCCACTGATTGGAATACTGTGAGGTTACCTTCTCTTCATTCTGTCCATGCTTGTTTACTCTTAATTTGGTCGAAAGTTTTAAGGAATCATTTATCCAGACCTTGAAGATAAGTGTGAGTTATCATATTCTGTTTATTCTGTTGTTATCTGCTTTGCAATTCTGGAGGATTTTTTTTTTTGGTCTGAATTTAATAAATGATCAGAAAATCTGGTCATCTTTCAGGCAAGACAGAGAACTTGGAACTGTATCTGGCTAATAAAATTCTCTCAAATAGTAGCTTATAATATTTAGCTAGGCCATTCTTAACTGTAGCTCTACATTGTATTTACTGCAGAAACAGTGGATGCCACAATGTAACTGCTTTCTCAAAGTGAAAGATTTGCCTTGTTCACTGAGCTTCCATTCTGGAACTGCCCCATCATGTAGTCTCAGTGCTCTGTGATCCCCAAATTTCTGTCGTTGGCACTTGAGAAATGAAGGTTTGTGTAAAACAGTTTTTTATGGAACTTTGTAACTGATTGAAGCCATTCTAACGTGGGTGGCTGTCAAAGGCTGTTTTTTCTCTTTGGAAGCTGACCCCAGCTGGCCATGCTAGCAGGATCAGTGCAAGAGAGCAAGCAGGAGGACATCCTGGTACCGGGAGGGAGGGAGTTTCCTGCTCTTTCTGCTTTGTGCTTTCTTTGTCCCCAGTGCTGTGATGAGCACTGCTGCGTTAGCTTGCAGGAATGTGAGAGGGGCAACAAAAAGCAGTGGTTTTCTTATCAGACTCTTTCCTGGCATGCTCTGAGTGCCAGCAGCAGTGCAAGGAAGAGGGAGGATGGGCTGTGTGGGTGGGGTCAGCAGTGATGGCAGTAAGTGAATAAATGAGCCTCCCTGCCCATGTAATTGCATCTGAAGGTGACTGAAACTGCTCTGGTGACCTTTTTTAGCTAGAATAATCTGTTTAGAAGTTGGTGTGGTTACGTGTGAGACTTTACGCTTGCTATCACTCCAGCATATGTGTAGTGATCTTGATCGTGCAGCAAAATGATCTTGGATTACATGTGCATGCACTGGTCTTGTACGACTGAGCTCCAGGACTGGTCTCTTCCCTAGCAGACTGCTTTTTAAGGCCAGTAGATTTTTCTAGCGACAAAAATTGAGTACCTCAAGCTTGTTTTGTTCTGTTACTTCTATATGTATGCTTGTAGCTAAGCTCTTTGTGGTCTGCACCTATCATTTAGGTCGAGGACAGAAATTTGTGTCCTTTTCCCACTAAAATGATGCTGACCTGAAGCTGTCGGTCGCTTTCTGACTGCATTTCGGTGCAGTTACTTGAAGTTCTTTGACTCAGGATCATCCCTCCATCAGCAGGTTTTCGCATTGCTCTTTCAGCTGTAAGCATTCTGAAGCAATCTCTGCTTTCCTGGGGACCTCCTACTAGGCTCCGGCTAGCTACTCCTACGCAACTTGGGCATGACTCATTTTCTTCTAACTATCTATCCTAAGTAGGTTGAGCTGCTGTGCATCTGTCAAAAGAGAACTGGACCCGATGGCAGAGGCAGTGGATCACGTTAAGATTTCTCATGATGATACTATCGCTACGGAAAACGCCTAAAAAAGCAGTTTCCTCTTTAAAAAAGCTTGTATGAAGTAAACAATTTGATATCATTTTTTTTTTTTTTTTTTTTTTTTAGTGTGTGTGCTGCACTCTTCGTCCTTTTGTATTTAATATGTTCTCAACCAGCACTAGGGGAGAAGAACATATTGTAAAGATCTGTGATGCTGTGGGAAAGCTGGTTACAGGTTTAATCTTTCTGTAGCTTTTAATGCACTATCTAAAACTTCTCAGGAGTCAAGTGTGGTATTTTACATAAGAGTTGACTCTGAAACCTGCTGCAGAAGCCCTGATGCACAAGAAGATTTCAGTGGGATTAGTCTGCATCTTATCTGTGAAATGCTTTTTTAAATACAGGAACTTGAGATGTTTATCTTGACCACACATGGTATGTGTTGGGAGTAAATAATCATTACAAGTGTTGTCCTAAAATAAGCACCTGTGCGTTTTCCAAACAAAGGTGAGTTTCGAGCTGTTACATAAGTTGGTGTTATTCTGCCTTGGTAGATGCTCCCCAGTCTCTCGTGTTGCCATGGAAACTATCTTTGCATCTCTGCAAGGGGGAGGGTGCATAAAACAAAATGCATATTTATAATTGAGAATCAGCATAAATGGGATGGGATGATTGCCTGGGTACTCTACAACTTGCGTTTGTTTACTTGATTTCTGCCAGCACTTCAGACTTAACTGGAGGATGTTTGTTCCTGTTTCTTTAATGCTTTTTTCCTCCCTTTGGACCTTGCTCCTTTTTCTTCCAATCACAAAAGCACGCCACCTTTCAGAGGCCTGTTAGAGGGATGTTTAATTCTGTATAATGAGAAGTAGTCCAGAGTTTTAACAAAAAAATCATCATGGAAATTGCATATAAGGTGCTTGCCAAAGCAGTTAAAAACTTGGGTTAACACTAACATTAACATAAGTGTTGACTCAGCAGAATATGAATTAACAGGTAGGAACCACCAGCTTTTTCTTTTTTTCTAAATCTCATCCTTGCTGTCTCTAGCAATGATTTTTAGCTATCTCATGAGGAAACTTCCTCTGTATGCAGACAGTGTTACACTCCTGCAGGTGAATTGTGCTTCTCTGGGGATCTCTGGGTGCAGGGGTAGAAGGCAGCGTCACTGAATATTGCGGCTTGTATTGCAAATCACAGGCAGCACCACAGAAACTTGGGTAAACTGGAACAGTTGTCGAGGCTACTGGGACTGTGTGAAGCTTTAACTTCTGCTGTAGCTTAGAGTTTATAGGAACGCAAAGATAGCTTTGACACTCTTCCTCTAGGCCATGCTTTCTGTTCCCTACTTCTTTATTATGAAGCAATTCACAACTGACAGTGGCCCAGCCCTATGGTACTGTGTCCAGTTACAATTTTAATACATGATTTTTTTGTGTATATTGTTTCTGTGGTTGTAAGAAGCTGACGTGTGCTCAGCTTCCAAAACTGGTATCGGCAAAAACCATCAGCTTATCTGAAATGATTTGAAGGTGTTTAAAAGCAAACAGCCTTTGGTATTCATTATTCAAACATTTTTTTTGGTGAAGATGTTTTGGGTTTCTAAACTCTGGGTACTTTCTCCTTAAAATTTGGAACTTTGCATACAAGAAGGTGTGGTATGAATGTTCTTTCTTGCTTTGTGGTTTAGAATAAAGGAAGGGGTTAGTCTTATGTAAATTACTCAGCACACGTAATAACGCTACACAGGAGAAGGAATAGGTTTTCCTCAGTTCCATCAGGTTACTGTGTGAACTGAATTACTTAAAATTTGGAATTCTTCACAAGTTTGGGGGATTCTCACAATGTTATTTTGTTCTTAATGTCAATTAACTCTACTAGATGACCATTGAGATTTGTCATCGGTAACTCCTGAGCATACCATCTTTTTTTCAGCATTTGTAGTACTTCATGAATAAGGGAATGGCTCAGCAAGTGTTTTTTATATTTATGCTATCATCTCTGTTTACATGTAGGAGTCTTTGGTGAGTTTTGCTGGGAATTTTTCAATGTAACTTTTGTTAATGTGCTGACACTTTGTTCCAACCATAGGATTTCATTTGAAACTCATTCCTCCCATGTGTACCCTCACTAACTTCTGTAAGCAGATGAATTTTCAGGTTGTACACCTAACCTAAAGCAGATTAAGATAACTCTATGTTGCTTCTCCATAGTTATAGCCTGAAATGACCAGCTTGGTTTGCTTTTCCCTCAATTCGCAGTGCTGCCTAGTATTTGGAGAACAGCAAGCAAGAAATATTATACTGTTAACAAACAAAACCACCCAAACTTTGTGGTCTTTGAGATGATTTTGAAACAAATACTGAAGTTAATCATTCGTAGTAGGAGACTTCCTTCTAGTGTGGTTTTAATTCTAGACTGCTATATATAGAAGGCTGCGAGATAACTTCTTACTGTAGCGTTGTGTGCCTGGGTGAAAAGTACCGTTGGTTTAAGTTAGTTTGTGTTGCCTGGACTCAAATGATTTTGAAGTGAGAATGAGGCAGTTTTCTTTTTTAATGCTAAGTATGGTGTACTGTTTCATTAAATATTAAAAATTAGACTATAATATCATGTAGCTCTGATACTTACATAAAGATGTGATACGAAGGAAAAAATGTCTTTACATCCTTGTCTACTTGTATTTTTTAGGTTGAAATGCATCAAGGCAGCACCGCCCTCCCAAACATGTATATATGTTTGACTTAACTTTTGTCAGTGCTTTTTGGGAACATGGCTGACTCAATTTCCTCTCTCCTGTCTGGTTTGTGTTCCCTGAAGACATCTCCTGAAACGCTGCTGGCATAGCCACCGAGGGTATTGTGGTTAAACATGTAACAACTGAATAATATGTCAGTTTATAGATGAGAGACAAGGACATTATTTTGATGTAGGAACCTGTGTCCTGTATTCTCTAGAATGTAATCCCAACACTGCATTTTAAATGAATATTTTCGTTTTGGTCTGAGGAAACTGCAGTGCCTGTAATTGGCCTTCCTTTGGTTGCGTTGCAGGAAAATGACAGAGTCACTCTGCAGTCTTTGAAGGATGTGGCTTTGTTATCAATTTCAGCTGACCTCAGTGCAGGCTCTTGCTGCAGAAGAGGGTATTCCTTTGTGCCTGTTGCGTTCTCTTCCTCCCTGCCTATTCTGTCTGTCCCAAGTTCTTTAATGTTGTTGTGGCTGAGGTGGTCCAGGGGAATGCACTGAGCTGGTAGTTGTCACTTGTGTTTTAGCAGGGTCAGGTCCTGGCTTCATTTCACTGCACTGCTGCATAAGAGCATCTGTGAGAAGGCAACAGTGTTGGAGGAAGGTAGTGTTGGCCATTTCAGTAGGAGCACATGCATGCCAAGTAGAAATTTTTGCTTTCAAATTAAACCTTCCAGGAGCCAACTCAGTTTTTAGCAGTTGATTGTAAGAGAGCTTATCTCAAAAGCAAAATTGCTTGCTTGGCATAACTATTTGATCACATAAAGCAAACTAATGAAATATGATTTTTATTAATACAGGATAAGGAAGGCATCTTCCATTCTGATTGAGATGTAAATGTTTATCAGCTTGAAAGGAAAAAAAAAAAAGAGCCAATCTGAACTCTTAGTTCATCTGACTGCTGCTTTTAATCTTTGTCGTAAAGGAATTTGAGTATAACTGGTTTGTTTCCTTTATTAAGTAAACATCTTTCTGAAGAAGCTACATCTGTGGTGTTTCCTTTTTTGTCACAAAAGCACTCAGATACTTGTTTTATGCTGCCTCATGTCTGTGTGTTTATAGTATTGTGAGATCAGTAGTCAAGGCTCTAATTTCTCTCTGTGTTGAAGAGTGGTAACATTTCCTTGCTTCAACAAAATGGAGGCTCTGTACATGACCTGGCCTGTTACGAGACCCACAGAAACTGCTGTTTCTTTACAGATGAGTGATAAGCAGTCACAGCTAATGTTACCTTAATGGGAAGAGAAGTTATGCATCTTCAAAGTACTGGATGATGACAAATGGAGCGTTATCCTAATTAGCTTCAGGGTGAGTGGAAGTTTGACGCATGACGGGATGATGAAGGGGGCCCTGCCATAAACTGCTGTTGACTGCACAGGTATCTGAAGGTATTGCATGATACTGTGTGAGAGGGTAATGGAATAGTAGCTGAGACTGTCTTAGTGCAGAAAACAAAACAAAATAACAAAAGCAAACAATACACTTAGGGAGGAAGAGAGAGGAGGAAGGAATTGGATATTTTCATACTCAATACAAGTAAAAGCTTGTATTGAATTTAACTGTATAACTGGAACTTGGTTGACTGTTACAGTTTTGATTTTGGGAGTAATTGTGGATTGTCCTTTGGAAAAAGCCTGGTATATTTCTTCCTGAAAAAATGACAAATTGTGAAGAAAGGAAGATAGTATACGTACCGTTGTCATTTGAAAAGGGTATAAAAACTAGAAAAGGTCTGGATAAAGCTGGCTGAACTTCTTGTATATATGCTTTTGTGTATGAAAAGGCATTGAGACTCCTTCCTTTTAAAAGACCTGCCCTGTGGCCGTAGTTATTTGAAAGCTGAAGCCAATACACGTTAACAGCTGTGGTTTAGGCCTTCACCCTGTGTTCTTCCTCATGCTGAGCAATTTCAGTTTAGTAAACTGACACTTTCTACTAGAATAATTCACAAACTGGTTAAGTGACGGTCATATGTACCCCAGGCTGGGTCAGGGAAGGAAGGAGGGATGTGGGGCACTGTGGCAGCCAGGTGGGCTTTGGGTGGTAGGGATTGGTGGTGAGGATGTAGTAGACCAGTTTGAAAACATGAATGTTATAAAGGAGGCAACTATAGGAAGACTGGTAGTTTCTTTCATATGGGACCTAGGGGCACTGATTGCAAATCAGAAGGTTTAAATTAGACATCCCACCTGCCCCACACTTCCTCGGAGGGAGCGGACCTCTGTGAACAGGTGGAATTAAACTGGGGAACTCATTGCGGTTGTGTTGTTTGAAACAAGACAGCTTGGCAGATGCTGTTTTCCATTAGCTCTTCATTTTCAGTTTTGTGCAAATGTTTGAAGTGATTGCTAATGCAGAAAGAATAAGGTTAAAATACTCAAAGGAGAATGTCATAATGTTGTAGTAAGCTGCATCGTAATTTATACAGTAAGTTTTTTGGGAGATGTTGCTAACTGAAGGTTTTCAACTTGAGGGCTTGCAGAATACTTGCTGGCACTCACTTTGTAAATGGATTTTATTGAAATGTTTTCCTTCCATTGATTTGCATTGGTTTGCAGGCTCCTAAATGCTATCTTAAAGCTGAAATTTCTTTCCTGACAGAAGTTAATAAAACTACAATGACTTTTTGTTTTTGATTTTTTTTTTTTTTACCATTCTTAGTTTTCTATGCCCAAAATGCTGTCAGCAGCAGATTAACATTCTTGCAACAGCCAAGAACAAGACAACCATTGTCTTGTAACCTAAATTATTGCTTTAAATATTCTTTAAATATGACCCTGCCACTCTTATTTGCAGGATGATGAGGGAAATTAACTTTTCAGAGCTTGTGGTTTCTTCTTTTTTTTTTTTTTTTCCTCTCCAAAAAAAGGTTTCAAAGGCTTACCAGAATAAAAACGATCATTTCACTGCATCTTGTGCAGTTGAAAACATTTTAAATGAAACTATCTGGCTTTGGCATGGATTCTAGTCTGAAAACTGACTCTACAGAAACATTTCATGAATATCTCTAGTTCAGTTTGCCTCTTTCAGAATTGTTTACTGTGCACATTAAAAATGAAAATGGAAGTGAAACTCTTCTAGTAACTGGGATGCTTTGCAGATGGAAACTAACAAAAATCTGGTGTTGGAAGCAATGAAAGTTCACCTTTGCCGCATCTGTATTGTGCTCTCAGTGTTCATAAAGAGAAGCTTAATTCTGGCCTGTTTATTAGGAGCGTAGTAAGAGACTTGCTAGAAGCAGGAAGGAGCATGTATTGCACCGTCAGGACAGAGCTCTAATTGTTTTCCTTGGCAAGAATTGTAGGCAGAATTTTGGAGAAGACAGTCTTCAATATGAAGTTATTTGGCTCTTTTTGCATACAGATGAGAGTAAGAATCATCAGCTCTGAACTGCTGTAGAAATCGGTGGCATACATATGTCCTGAGATCACCATGGAGGCTGCCGTTTGCACAAGCATTGGGAAATCTCAAAGAGCTCGTTGTGTGAGGCCGGATAGTGAGCTGAAGATCAGAATGTGAATATATAGGGCATTCTGTATCCTTTGGAGTTAAAACAGCATTTCTCTAAAGTACTTATTGCATACGTACTGGAGAGGAATATTTCCTGGATATTTTCTTAATGTTAGGATGTGAAGTAAGCATAGGCTAGAAATATGCTATAAAGTGAATTGCAACATGCATACAGGTGGCAAGTACTGACACTAATAATGAAGTGTTCAAAATATTGTGGTTTTAAGTGTTGGGCTGAAGTGAATACTGTACTTTCGTAATGCACCCTGTCCAAGAGTTGTAAGTAGCCTGCTATATTTGCATGAATAACAAACCTTTGGCTCTTACATATTTGCTTGTTTTATGAAATAGCCTCACCTGATGATCTCAAGTTTCTCATTTACTTAGAAATATTTTGAAGCTTGCTTCCTCTTTAAGAGAGGTTTGAGATAGGCCACGTTACTTCAAAGGGCAAGTTCTCATTAGTTAGTTTGTTAAACAGGCAAAAACCCTTGATTTTACTGATTGTGCATTAGTCATTCTCTATTTACTAATTCAAATGGATATGAAGTGTAGTTGTAATGATGATGTCAACCTCAATTATTTTTTTTACTGACCTGAAAGATTTTAGATACCTGAGCTGAGTTACCTAGGTATAACCAATTCAATTTTTCTATGATCAGAGATTGTATGTAAGATGTCATCCGAAGGATGACGTTCAGAAATCCTCTAGCTTTTATCCGGTTGCCATTTCTGTCAGAGGATGTAGGCAAATAACGATTTGCATTTGTTGGAGCAGGCAGAAAGCTTTGCTGTCAGTCCTTGTGCTGCTCCCAGATGGGGCTGGAAGCGTGTGGGATGGTTCCTGGTGGGGTATGGGCCCCAGCAGCAGTGCTCCCTGCCCGGCTGTTCCAGCAGGAAGCCTGCCTCCATGCCCCTTGGCTTCTCTGCCTCACTGCTGGTCGTGTCAAGGTGGTTGGTGTCACACCAGACCTGGAGAATGCCCTCACGTTTGGGAGCTGCAGATTTTAACATATGAGGGAAGAAATGTACTTGGGTACCAATTACTCTGCCCGGTTTGCTGCTTAATTATTTTCATTTATTTTTAACATGGTTAAATTAGTAGGGCTCAGACATCTTTAAGTGCTTCCCTGTGATGTTACTTGATCAGAAACTTTAAGGGTTAGATTCCTTCCACAGTTCTTGAGGTGTTGGTATCTGAGTGAAGAATCTGGGCTCCTTCTCTAACACAGTACAGAGAGCAAACATGATACCTTGAGGTAGCAAACCCTGCTCAGACATGTGGATCACACCATTAACTCTGTGCATTCAACATGAATATAACTGACAGTGGAAAGAGGACACTTCAGATGCAAGCAAAAAAATGTGTGCTCCCAGCTCTGTATGAAAGCTCTTCCAGGAGCAGTGCCTCAACCTGCTTAAGGAGCCTTCAGCCTGTTGAAGGTGATATCTGACCTTACACCATAATCTTATATCTAGCATTAGGCACCTCTTGAGTCATGCAAAAAAAAAAAAATTACCTGCCTTTAAGTTTTTAACTGCTGCAGACTGAATAATTACTGCTTGGGTTAGATATTAATTTGATATTTACATTCATAGTGCAGCTTCAGTGTGCTAAAGTCTTGTTTCCTGTCATTTAGCTTTAAAATGCTGCAGGATTAGGTTTCAGCCAATCAGTAATACTAGCTAGGAAGCTATAATTAATGTCTTAGGGAAGGGGGGAGGGAGGTGTTAACTCCTTCTCATCTTTGATATCCTTGTTAGCCTTAATTTATTACTTTGAGAAGGTTTGGGAGTTCTTGGTAGATGACTTGGTAGAGAAGATGATCTATCTATGCTCGAAGTCACTTCAGCTTTTGCACCGTTTTACAAACTTGATTTGAACGGTTGGATTGCACTGCAAGGCCTTTTTGTGTGTGCTCAGCTGGTTTAGGACCGATATGCCTGTGTTCATAAGGAACACCAGAAGACTATGCTGCCATCGGCTCATGTGGTTCTGAAAGTCTTTAACATAAATGTTTCAGATCTGCAGATAAGAGAGAAGCACAGCTATGAAAAAGGGAAAGAACAATTCCACCTCTGCATTAATTGCATCTGGGAACTTGAAGTAACGCTTTGTACTTCAGAGCAGAATGTTGTGCTAAATTGGAAATGGTGATATTCTCGCCCACAACCATTCGGTCTCATGCAACTGTGATTGGTTTAGTCACAAGCAGAATATTGGTCTGCCTACTCCGTCTTTGCAAGCTACCACGGCACTGGAGTTGCTGTTCGTGGTTCATTAGTATTCATAGGAGCTTTGCCGTAGGAAGGATGAGAGTTGTGGGCAGTGTCTCTTAATGGCATAGATTAGTCTCTGAGAGATAGCAGAGAGCTGGAGAAAAACTGAAATCTTCAAGCATGGCTGGGGATGATTATAGCTTATTTGGAGGCTATGGTTGTCTTGTATTTGAGGACCTTTTAGTAGTCCTTCAGAAAGTCCTTTCTGTGCTTTTCTTGGGCTAATGTTGGAACCTGCAGAGAACTTATAGCTGTTTTATCTGACTGGTGAAAATTGTAATAAATCAGCATTTATGTTTAAATTTTGTAAAGTACTTTGAGCACAGTTGGATGTGCTTCATGTAATCAAGACATCCAGAAGACTGCGGGCGAACTCCTCATATACAGTCTTCCAAATATATACTTACTAACAGCAGCAATTTGTCTAGTATGTGATGACTTCTGTCATGTAACTCTTAAATAATTTTTTTCTTGGACAAACTCTGGCTTTGGGTGCCTGTCCACAGTTACCCTCACTTCTGCTCATGCTCCTTACTTGCCTCAGTTGAACAGCCAGTGGAATTTTCTAAGTATTGTGTTCAAAAGAAAAGCAAAAGCTGCACAGAAATCTACTTCTGTATTTTTTGTTGTTTATAAGCTGGTTCGGTTCAGATAAGGAAGGGGTGAATGAAATGAGAGTGAATATTTGAGCAATCTGGAGTTCCTGTTCTAAATAAACATGGTGCCAATCCATTTAGATTAGTTGAGGCCTTGTAACTGTCTGAATTTACTTTGACTTTTTTGTGATTCTGCCCAATTTATGACCACCTGTAAAATTTGTGCTTTTATTCTGCTCTATCATTGCATTTAGAGTTGATGGTTGACTCATCACCTAATGCGAGGAATAGCTTTTATGTTTAATGTGAGGAATAGTTTTGCATTCGGTCTAACACAATATAAGCAGAAGGATTTAGCATGTGATATAGCGATAACATCTCCTCTGAACTAGGACCTTACTTGTGTATAGTGATTCTAGTAAATAGCAAGTGAACAGTTCCATACGAAGTAACGAAGTCAGCTTTCAGCAGAAGGTGACTCTAAATGAATTCCTCCATTCTGTCCACGCACCTGCTTGGCTTTAATGTTTAACGTGCCAACCAGCTGTCACTATTGCCCAACCAGATTGTAAAACGAGGAGATGAAATAAGAAAATTGGAGGAAAATGAGAATAACGAGAGGTTCCCAGCGTGGCCTTCTGAATGTTCATCAGAAGATGGATGATGGCAGAACATGGGCAGAGAGACTAAATAGAAGCTGCTGGTGAAACGTGGGATGGGTGAGGGGAAAGCTGCATCAGCGGGGGTGATGAAGATTGTGGATGCTGGAAAGGTAAAAATTCTGGATCTTTCTGAAAAAATACCTTGGCATTATGAGATATTCAAGTCATTAGGATAGCTGTGGTGAAAGACTGCTGCTGTTATAGCATTTGAAGGGTTGCATGCACAGATCCCAGGAGCGAATGAGTTGGGGCGGCTGGGAAATGCTGCTTCAGTTCATTCCTTGCCTCTTTTTTTTTTTTTTTTTTTTTTTTTGTGCTGTCATGTAAGCATTTTGTCCTAAGTGTTTAAGAAGCAAGTATAAAGCAAAGCAGAAATACTGTACTAATAGTTTTATGACTGTGTGGTTCATATTTGTATAAGAAATGTGGTGATTATGAAATTTTCTGCTTTGAGGGTGCTTGGCACGGTATAGTGTTTATTCTTCACTCGTGGCAGAATATTTTTCGTATGTCTTGTGACTGGAAGCTGTTAGCTAATTCACTGATTAGGATTGGCTTTAGTAATCAGTTTACTAAAAACCACCACCCCTGGCTTAGAGGAATTTGAGTCTGTGTACTCACCACTGGTGGTTTGACAATTAGTACTGCTGAAATGATCCTGCAAGAAACCCCAAGGTCATTCTTTCGTTTTTCCTGTGAATAATCTGGTTTTACTGATGAGTACTTCTACACTGCTAAAGACTTGGATAATGAACAAGGAGGGCTGTGTGCATGGGTCACGCTCTTGTTACTAACTGTAACTAACTAAACTAAAAAGTGGCAAATGGCTGTGGATTTTTACAGATCACTGAAGTATTTTTTGGATGAAGTGATCTCAGGCAATATTTTTATTTCTTTTATAAAAGAGTGAAGTTACTTGCATTTCTGCAGACCATTATCACTCACCTGTTACCCAGAATCATTTTGCTAAAAATTTTACTCACTGATTTAGGACAAGATTCAATTCCTGTGGCATCAGCTTTTATTATTAAAACATTGGTGTCTGCTTCTTTAAGAGGAAAAAACACGTGTAGTCCTTATGGTTTAATATGGAAATACATGGGGTTGTTTAGAAATACTGGAATTGCAGTGTTTTTTTTCATAGGCAGCTCTTACAGGGAACAACTGACACTTATTCTTCCATAAATACTATCTTTAGGTATATCATTGTGGGCTTTTTTCTCATCCTCGTTGATCCAGAGGTGGATTAAAAGGTTAAAACCTTGCTTAAGAACATAGTCATCTTACAAAACCAGGGAAGTAGCTTCCCTAAAATCTTGAATTAACTGTCTACCTGCAGCTCAAGAAGAGGGTATTAAGAGAAGTCTCAGCACGTGGCTAAGGCATGTGGTCTTCAGGAAGACTCTTCCTAACAAAAATGTCCTTATGTCTTATGTCCTAGTCAAGATTTTTTCCAGACTGCTTGTTTTTTCTTACCTAAAAAAAAAAAGTGGCTCCGTCACATAGACCTTGCTTTGGAAGGAGTTCTTGGTGTCTTGGACATGATGTTTATCAGTAAGCTCAGTGTCATAATTGAGCATCACATTGTGTAAAGGCAATTTTTTTTAATTAGTAACTTTTAAAAAATACTATCAACTGGTTACAAATAAATTCAATGTCTGGGTTATTTTCTCTGTTTTTTTTTTTTTTTTTTTTTTTTTTTATCACCTTGCTTCTAAAGTCCTTTGCATATCTCCCCCTTTATTTTCCTTTGGAATTTGGCTCAGTCTATTTTGAGATGAGCAGAACCAAGGAGCGTACTCAAGCAAGGGAGGTATAATTACCTCTGCATTGCTCTGTTTAGTAACTTCTAACAGCTGCTTATTAAGCAAATGACTTAATTGACTTAATACCTATTAGCAATCTTTCTGGTAAGAAATTTTCTGCTAAAACAAATTCCAGTGTGCATAATTACCTCAGGTGACTTACTGTGCGGATCAGCAATGGGCTGTTTCAAACTTCTGTGCCTTCCCCTCCACTTCTCCCTCTCTGCAGCCCTGGCTTGGATTCCTCCTGAAAGTGTCATAGGTGGGATTTGCTGTTGACATACCTGATCAACAGCAGTATTCAGTAGGAAGAAGATTGTTATGCTTGGGATCAGTTTCGCAATTGAACTTGTAGCTACTCAGTGTTGACGGGGGGGAAAAGGGAAGTCTTCAGTTTTGTTTTGGGTATAAACTGAGAAATCCTTCAAGTAGAAAAGATTGGTTCTGTACCCACTGTTCAGTATTTCTCTACTGTGTTTATAACCTGTCTCTGAGCAGTTGTCATTTGTCTGGTTTTACAAGTCACACCATCTCTTCTGCTGAGTGCAACAACTTATAAAAAGGATTTGGTACCAGTTTATTGGCTGTGGAATTAAACTTCAGGTAAATTGCTAGATTTCCCCTAAGGAGCAAAAGCAGCATTTTCCAGACAGATCCGAAAGTAGCTGTTTTCTCCTAGAATCTATTTATGCAGCATTTATTGTATTGATAAAGGAAGACAAAAATAGAGGCGAGGCACTCTGGTAGGCTGATTACAAGGAAGATATTAAGGGGAAGTGTAGCTTTTCCTTCTTTGGTAAATGTTTTATGTTAAAAAAGCAAACAATTGGAGAACATGCTATCAGGAACCAATCGGCTCTGTGCAGCCAAGCACAACTGCGGATCCAGATTGAAACAAAGGAGAAAAAAATTCTTAATTTCTAATAAATGGTTTTACTTACCAAATGATTAACATCTGTTTTTGGAATAACTCCTGCTAAGAAGTGGCCTTTTTATTTATGTGCTGCATAACTTTATATCTCGTGTATATTTTTGTACAAGTCTTTGATAAAGTTGATTACATTCTAGTTAATTAATTTCTCCTATTCTGTATATGGTTAGGGCAACGTTGTTTCTTCTAGCTTCGTACTCCTTTTCTTGATTCTGTTCCCTAGTAGAAGGGAACATCTCCTTTAAAAAAAAAAAAAAAAAAAAGCATGTAAATGCTTTCATCATGCAAAAGTGAAATTCTTCTGCTTTTTGGGGGCGAAAAAAAGAGCAAAGGGAAGCTAAGATACTTGGAGTCTTCTTTCCCACACTGTGGGAAATGCTCCATGGAGGAAAACTCTAGGTGTGCTAAACTTAAGCATTGAGACTTTCTGTTATTTGTCTTCTAACCAAACTGCTTCTAGCATCTTTAGGCAGAAATACTAACATGGAATGGAAGAACACAACCACTGTTGCAGGGTGAAAAAAGAGGTGCACAATGGCCCAAGCTTTATATTTTGACAGAGTTCTTTGTTGAGACATCTGAGTGAACCATGCCTGGGAATTGTCATAGCGTGGGCTGTTAGGACTGCCTGGTGCTGTGCAAAGTTTGTAAGGCAGGGCTTTTTGGTCATGTACAGCATTTCTTAAACAGATGAACCACTTTTGTACCACAGTAAGACATCTGAAAGTGTTTCTGCCCTGATGTTCTCTGCATGTGGAATAAGGATGCTCCTGGATGAGCAGTGTTGGCATCCTTACACTGACGTACGGTGATCTTCCCTTACAGTGACTGGCAATCATCTTTGTACATCCAGAAGATTTGTCTTTTTTAATTAATCCAGCCTGCCTGTAAGTCAGTTTCTTAAAGCTTAAGCCCTGAAGTGGCAGGGGAGAAGCAAATAGCTATGGATTTATGACCGTAAGATTTTTGAAGCTTAGAGAAGACACAAATTTAGCAGGTCTTTTTAAAATAAAAAGGCATGCAAGTAAATTTTATGAAGAGTTCTCACAATTGCTCTGTGGCCATCTTCGTTCACCTTAAGTAGGCTAAACTCTTGAGATGAAAAGATGCTGAAGAGGCTACAAGTGAAGAAAGATGTTTAAAGTTTAGTACTGTTGTGGTGTTAACAAAGACATGTAATATAGAAATTTGCACCCCTCAGTCTATATTTGCTTTCAGTGGCATTTGAGAAGATTGTTTTTCCCGTGAATGTAAAATAACATTGCTATTCAGTGCATCTTTAAGATAAGTGAATGCTTTGTGCAAGTTTAGGAAAGGGTGACCTTCTGGACAGAGGTCTCATCTTTGCCATTTCCAGGCAATGCTGTTACCCTGGAGTTGCTCTCGTGCTGGGTTGAATTAGTTTATTATTAAACTAGATTAAATTGTCCTCGTCCATGTGATGATACTGCTTTTGTTCTCCTCTGCAATGTCCAATTTGAACAATTAGATTTTTGAAAAATTTCCAATTAAAATTAGTTCTTAACCCTGTTTGGAGAAGTGCACGTATGCACATGTGCAAAAATTACTTTGGCAGGTTCAGTGAAAAAGAACACCTGATCAAGTGTTTAGTTGCACATATTTCTCATTCTGTTGTTAAAATGAGAAACTAACTAGAATGAGCCACTCTACCATTGCCAGCCAGTGGGAAGGATACAGGGGGAAGATGTCTTACAATGGGAGGAACTAAATTTTTAGAAGGAGGGGCAAAAGTAGAAGGTCTTTATAATCAGGTAAGAGAGCCAATAGGTCACCATATGAGACATACGTATTTTTTGTTTGTTTTTAAATACAGTATGATGATGAATTTGGTACTAGGATATCAAAACTAGCAGTGAATTTTAGTACTACTTTTGCAGATAAGGAGACTGAGAAACTGGAATGAAAACCTTGTGACACTTGAACTGGCAGGGGGTTGGCATTGAGAAGACCTGGAATGGAAAGAGGAAAATATGAGCAAAGCAGGGAGGGAATATCTGTGTGTGTGAAGGTTGGAAGGAGAAGGGGCATGATCTAATTTGTTATAGGAACTGATGGGGTTGAAAGTAGGAAGTAACAAGTTACAGTTGGCTTTCTATTCCTTTTTAAATATTAAGCCTGTTTATAGTAGGAATAAGCACGATGTGTTTCTCCTGTCGCCTTGTTACACACTACAGTATGTGTTGGTAGCCCTAGCTATCTGGCAGTGTGTGTAGCATCTTGTAAACTTGTTTTTGTGCTAGATAACAAGTTGAGTGTTCGGAGCACTAGATATTTTTGTAGCTTGTTCCAATAATGCTGCTTCCTGGCTGTGAACCGAGCATGCAAAACCACAGGCTGGTGGTTCTAGCCATAGACTGCTCAGTGATGCGCTAAAAGTGACTGTTCACTTTGCAAGTCCTGCCTGAGGCGAATGCAAGCAGACTTAAATGTTTGCATCCATACAGAAAATCTTGATACTGATTTCCTACACCAGTTTTCTATTGTCCTGGCCAGTTAATGGCATGGCAGGAGGTTTGTTCTTCTGCCTCGTGCTCATGGGATGTGTTTGGGCAATGGAGCTTTGACTGAGGAAGAAAAGGAGCTGATGAGAAACTTTTTTTTAATTAATTAATTTATTTATTTTTGGAGCTAGTTCATAGCTGCTCTACAGAAACTGCTGGCTGAGCCAACTGTACCTGTGATATGCCAGCAGAGCTGTGGTGGTTCCATGAGGTTTGGGTTAAGATGCTACGACTGAACAAATTCTGGACCCGGGCGGTATTTCTAAGGAAAACACAACACAAAATTCTTGCCCTGGCCTGCTGTCTCTATATTGTCATCGAGCTTAATTTGGGCAAGGTTGAAAACTGTTCTTGAATTCTTCACCTGTCTCTGTTTTGACTGTGCTGCTGCAGCAGGTGGTTTCTTAAGTAGGTCAATGGGCATGTGCTTGGCTACTGGTACACGAAGCTGGCATGGGTTCACGTGGCATGTAGCAATACCTGTGGGATTTGAAAAAACCACACGTATTCATGTGGCATGTAGCAATACCTGTGGGATTAGAAAAAAGTATTACAGAAAAGGTAAGCCTTCAAGAGACGTTTGTATCAAGATGTCCTTGTGAAAAACTAGCCAAGATCCTGCTTGTCTTCGTTTTAGTTTTATCTAGTTGCTGGCTTTTTGTTGCTTAGCATATATTTCTTTTAGCAATTACGTACATGGTTATTTTCCCTTGTGAGTGTACTGGCTCTTGTGCATACATAAAAATGAACAATTCCAACAAATGGCCATCTAATCCAAAGAGTGCTAGTGAGTGTTGAAGTGTATAAAAATATCATTTTTTTTTTTTTTATGACAGTCCACACTCTTGCTGTCTCTTTTGTGAGTCATTTCAAATTAGGCTGCAGGTAGGAAGCCTTGAAAATAAGAAAACACTGTGCTTGTGTTTCTTCAAGGATTTTTTTTTTTTAATTAAAAAGTGTATATAGAGTTGCATATTACAGGGTGGGCACAAATTTTTACTTGTTTTTAGAATAAACGAGATGCATGCTTTTAGACTAAAAGTATGGGGATGTATGTATGTATGAAGTATGTATGTTCTGGAGCTGGGTATTTGGTTTGTCACCTTACTGGTCTGAATTTGTGTGATTTCTTCTGTACCTTTGACCTCTTATATGGAACGGCACAATTTTAATGTTTATGAAAGCTATTTTGAATATTCCTTGGTCTTTGCTGATGCTTGTAGAACTGCCATTGTTTGAAAGATTGAACGTAGGTCTGGACTTTGCTGATATCAAATATTTTTTTTCTAATTGCTGCAACTTTTTGACATTCTGTACTTGACATAATAGGTACTAAATTTTTGCTTTGGTATTGTAGTCTTGCAGTCATGTCTGTAACTTCAAAATAGTGGTGTATTATTTTAATTGGCAAGCTAAAAGAATTCTTTTTAATCGGGTTTTACTAAAACAGATGATCCTTTGTAAGGGATCAGTAAACCAATAGCCCATGTGATCTCATATGAAACAAGGGAATTTAAAGAACTCCAGTGTTTAATTTTTTTATTAAAACTTGGGTGGAAGTACTTGCTGTTTTTTAAAAAAATGAACAAAGAATCCTTTATGCAATGCAGAGATTCAACTGTACCGTAACTTATATAACCTACTCACTTTGGTATTCTCAAAACCTGTAGATTAAAAACAAACAATGAAACTTCCAGTTCATGTTAATAAATTCAGCAAACTTAAATAATGTTTGATGCATTGATTTTTATGTCAGCTTGCTGTTTGAATCTGATTAACATTTTTAAGTAATAGTATTTAATATCTTTATTCTCTTTACTACGTAAGCTATTCCTGGCAAGCGTTAGAGAAAAGGTTTTAAGTGCATTAAAGCCCACCTTCCAATAAATAATGCTCAAGCTCACAGCTTGTGCAGTTGCATGGAACAGCTGATGTTCAGAAATGGTTGGAATTAATTCTGATCATAAACCCTGAACTGGCTTGCTCTCTAAGGTGCTGCTGCTGCAGGTAGTTACATATGAGCTCTGAGCTCACTCTTTATCCTGTTGAGGTGGAACTTCTTTCAGTTTATGGGAATAGATTTGGTTATTTTTTTTTTCAGGGTGTTGGTTGTATTAATTCTGCAGATCTCCTTAACTTCCCTTCAATTTATTTAATTTTGGTTGTTTTTCTGCTTTAGTGCATTTCACTTACAATCATTTTTAAACCTTTCTGATCAAAAACTATGGGTGAGGTGTTAAGGTTACAAATTCTTGTTTCTATGAATATATTAAAGGTTTTAAACTGCTTTTGTCACTTCTCTGAATCAGTACAATTTAGTTCACTGTATTTCTTTTTCTACTGTTTGCACACTTCCTTTCCTTTCCTCCTTCTGTTGGCTGCAAGTTAGCTAACAGCATCTTGAATCTTATTTTTGATTGAGATTGCAGTTCTAGTGCAGTAAGTTATGTAACACTTTTTCATAAATTACGTTTTCTGCTTATAGAAACAGTGATAGGGTTTTGAAACAACCCTGTTTTTTTTTTTTTTTTTTTTTTTTTCCTCTGCTTCCCTTCTACTTCTACTTAACAATGAAGTTAACCCTTCTCAAAACCTTGAGCTTAAAAACTGTTGTGTGAATTGTGGAAAAACTGTTTGTGTGAACAAAGCCATTAAACCTCTATTTTGTCTTCATGCCTAGACAGTCTTAGATCAGTTGGTGAAAGGAAAGGTGAGGCTTCTTGTATATCATGTACCAAAATATCACTGAATCCCATTGGAGCTTTAGACAAGTTACAATGCCAGAAACTCCTTGCTTTTAATCATGGCAGTAGGCTGTATACTCTTGTAATAGAAGTTTCATTTAAAAATACAGATCCCCATTTCTTTGGGGCTAGACATGGCCATGTTTAAGTAGAATTTTAGCTCTGTCTTCACATGGATGCGTGCATAAAGTCTCCTAATACAAGGTAGTTTTTATTGAACTATAAGACGCAAATCAATGTTATACAATATACTTTGTTTTTCTTTTTCCTTTAAAAAAAAAAAAAAGCTATTAATGAGTGAACATGCCTACTCATGCCTTCATTTGTGATGAATTCTTTCTTCTCAGTGATTATTACCCTGTTCTCAAGCTCTGGGCCTTTACAGGCATGCTAATTCTTATCATCCTGTTCTCGTTATTGTCTTTTAGCCTGTCTTAAGTTCTGCTGAAATTCATTTCTCTTCATTAGATGCAATGATGTGATGGTAAAGACCTGCAGATATTGTGAAGGCATTCCTAAGCAGAGTTCACACGTGTGCACGAGTACACACATTCTTTGCCCAGGCATGAGGAATATACATGCGTGCTTAAAGGCAGTACACAAACCTGTGCACAAACGTCAGTGCTGTAAGATCTCATTTTGGACTTGTTCAGGATTTTGCAACGGTTTCTTCACAGGCATGCCTTGTTCTTTTCCTGTCTGTAATCATTAGGTGTCTACTTAATATTTCAGGTTGTAAATGTGGTGGATCAACAACTTCTTCAGAACAGTGTGCTTCTTAGGAGTGTCCTAAGAACACATGGAGAGGACACAACTAACAGTTCATAAATAAGAATGACTACTGCTGTTACACCTTTATTTATATTTGTGAAGTGGAGCACTCCATTTTGGGGGCAGTCATAGAATCACAGACTTATAGAATCATTAAGGTTGGAAAAGACCTCCAAGATCATCTGGTCCAACCATCTCCCTGCTACCAATACCATCAACTAAATGGTCCAACCACCCCCCTACCACCAATGTCACCCACTAAACCGGGTCCCTAAGCACCATGTCCAACCTTTCCCTTGAACAGTGACTTCACCACTTCCCTGGGCAACCCATCTCAATGCCTGACTACTCCTTCAGAGAAAAAATGTCTCCTAATTTCCAACCTAAACCTCCCCTGGCATGACTTGATGCTATTCCCTTTAGTCCTATCACTAGTCCTTCTTGAATCTGCCTTTCAAAGGAGATGACAGATGCTTGTTGAAAAGGAGCACTGGAATCCAGACTTGTGCTCTGAGCCAGAATGTCACCCTGACCCAACACCAGCAGGACATCCATAGCTCTCTGGCTAATTCATGGAAACCTTCAGGGATGGAGTTTCTACATCTTCTGGATAGCCTGATCTAGTGCTGCAGTGGCCTCCAGGCAAAAAAAAAAAAAAAAAAAAAAAAAAAAGCTTTTCCTGATGTCCAACCTGATCTTCCCAATGCATCGTTTGACTGTTTGTCCATGTTTCATGGTCTGCCACTGCTGAAGAGGCTTTGCCATCTGTTGTGAGGTGGTTGTAGGTGCCTGTTAGATCACCTTGGCTGCCTTTTCAGAAGACGTTAAACAAGCCTAGTTTCCTGAAAATAAGTGGCCTCCTTGAATGTATGTAGGATTGAAACTTTGTTTTCTTAAGCCTAATAAGATTGAAGTTCGTTAAACACAAGATTTGGAAAATCAGTATTACCACACACTATAACTTTTGATTAAAAATGAATCTAAAATAAAAAAGGGCTGTAACTAGCTGCATGATGCAAGTTTGCGTTCATGTGTATACATAGTCAAACAATGCAATGTTTTAGTTAAAAGACACCAACAATGGGGGTTACTTGGAAATATTAGAATGTCGAAATCTTTTTGTGTAGAGGATCCAAGTCCAAGTACTTCAGAATGTACATTCTTGAGACAACCTAGACTGTTGCATATAAATAATGTAATAAACCAGTAAGATATGGAGAGAGACCAGATGAAATCAACACGTAGAAAGGTTGTTTCAGCTGAATTTAAGATGATGTGTAAGCAGAAAATAGAATAATGTTACTCAGTGAGAAAAAAGAGTGATGGAAAGTTTAGCGCTCAAAACATCAGAGCGGCTTAAAGTAAGTAAAAGTAACTAAAGAAGTAAGTGTGTAGACTTCTTTAAAAGGTGATTTGTTTTAATTGAATGTCTGATATGCCTAGGTGGAAGATTCTTTTAATGTGTTGACACTTTCTGCCTTAAATAGACCATAAGTTTTTGATTAAGCAAAATTAAAAAAAAAAGAGGGTGGGGCAGAAATTGAAGATGCATGTTGATCACTAAGCTAGTCGGGTAGTAGGCCACTACTGGAGTCTGCTGTAGGCTGTTTGTAATGTAGGTATTGGAAGTGAGAAAGTTCTTTAAGGTAGTTGTTTGCTTAGGATATGGTAAGCTTTAAATTTGTGATGCTACCACTTCAAAGCAAGAAGTGAAAGCCATGCTTTTAAATTCAGGTTCACTTCTCTTGTAATAGCCCCATCTTTGCTACATAGGCAAATATTGCCTTTCTTTGCTCTGTCTCCAGCACGTCTAGGACTTCTGGTTTGTGTGGTTGCAGAGAATTTTGGAATGCATGTGGATTTTTTTCCTGTGTGTGTCCTCCCAGTTCGAAAATGTTTGATTAATTTATTGATAAAGTTATTTGAGAAAGGAACCTAGCTTTGGTTTGGTATTGGTAGTAAAACTGTGTGGAGACAACCTCAGTTAACAGTTTAAACGTTGGTAGTTTTTTATTATTTTCATGTTAACTGGCAACTCTTCCCTTTGTTAATATGTACTGATTCAAGTATTACTGAAGAAATGAGACTTAATGAAAAGCAAAAACTTTCTTTGCATTTTAATAGAATAAATGAGAAACTTGCTATAACCCAGAGCTACAAAAAGGCATGGTTTTTGTACCTATTTTCTGGTTATATATTGGTAGTGTTCTGTATTCAGAAATAAAGAACTGACAAACACTGTCCTTCCCTGCCTCCTACAGATGACTTGGTATAAGAATTGCTTTGAAGTCTGTATAGACAAAAGCAGGTTCAAAGCAAAGTCATGTGTTACGTGGATCATTGTGCTAATACACAAAGGATGAAAACATTTGTACTGGTTGTTACATGTGACTGGAGTAGTTGGTTTTCAGGTGTCAGCTTTGGCAGGTGTTGTATTTAAAGCATCAGAATAGATTTCAAAAATGAAGTAAAATCCCTTGTATTCGAGTAAACCTGAGAGAAACTACAAGGTGTTACAAAACATGCTTCTATTTGAGATATGAATGAAGAACTTCAGATGTGTTTTACTGTCTATGGAGGCTGTATAACAGCAATAGGACACCCGATGAAACAAGACAAGCTCCAACATTTTTTAAAACAATCTTAGTTTAGTATTTTTATATGTTCTATTTGTTATATTTCTGTTTCTGTGGGAGACAGAAGGCCTTGTGTGAAATTAATTTCCTAGGGTTTTTGAAAATGGGGTCTAATTGAACGTACTGAATTAGAATTCATCTTTCATGTCTCTGGCTTGTTTTTGCTTATGTTTAATGAAAGACAGGTGGCTTTTTATCTTCCAGAAGTTATTTCCTTTTTGATAATTGGAAATGATGGACCACCTGTACTTCTTGATATTTGATATATTTTTATAAAAAAAAAAAAAGTTACTGTAGCAGAAACACTTCTGTTGGAATTTGTCTGGCTCTGGGCCTCTTCTTGTTCTTCTGTGTATTGCAGGGAGCAAGGAGCAGCAGAAACATTGGTAATACGGTGCACAGGGGATCCAGTTCCAGCAGAGTTGGGGAAAAAAATCTAGTATGTTGTTTGTCATGCTTCAGCCTTTTCAAATCCGACAGATACAAATGGCCATTAGTGTTTAAAGTCTCTTTTAAGACTCTTAAATTTTTAGTAAGCTTTATTTATGGTTGTCATGAAGCACCTGTAATGACTCTTGTAAAAATAGTCATTATCTGGAAAAAGCATGCTGTCCTTCGTTTCATCTTGATTTTTTTCACCTGTGCAAGTCAGGAACAAAGGCAATCTCAAGTGAGGACTTGAGAATAAATATTGTATGTATCTCTGAAAGTAACCAAAGACGTTAAATTGTATTTTATACTAATAATCTTTTGCAGATGGTTGTAACCTCAGTTGTCACAGTGTTAAATTTAAAGAAAAAGCACACTTTCTCATGCTTTCCCTTGAGTAAATTTCCAGGTAAATACCTTTCTGTTTCTTCTCTTCAGAAAACTTAAAACCACCACTTATTGATATCACAATCAAACAAATAGAGATGATGAGAACAAAAACACCCACCCACCTGGCTTTGTGTAGCCAGGTGTCACAGTCTGTTGGCTTTGGGAGAGACCTGTGTGTGTTCAGGTCTTGCATTTTGAAATCTTACTGCGTATTTTGGCTCATAGGTTTTTGGAAAGCAATCAAAACAATTGGAGCTTGACTTATGGAGCTACATAAATTAAACACTACGTGGACCTCTGTATTGCTATAAAGCCCAGCCATGCCACCAGTTTGTGCTTAACTATGTATGCTGTGTCTCCTCCACTTGGTAGTTGTCAGCTGCAACAAGTCTTCCAGGGCACGGTACGGAGGGCAAGGATTTAAGACCTGGAGCTGCAGTTCCCCACTCAAGTAGTAGCATAGCTGTTGTTCCACTGCATTAATTCTCATTTTGTTTATTTTGCTCACTCGCTGCATCGGTGGCTGGGTTCAGAAGACACCACAGGACCGGGGTTTAGAAGCAGTGCTGTCTGTGAAGTGCTTTTCTGCTGCCTCCTCCTTCAGTTTCTCACCCTCCTGCCCCCCTCCCTCTTCTGTCGCAAGTCTTTGTGTAGGAATATAGAGAACCAATTCAGGCTGAATCAGTTTCCTGAGCCTTCCTCTGCAGCACGACGGCACAAATGTGCTTCTGTTGGTACAAGGAAGGGGACAGTACAGGGGTAGGAACAAACGGTGGGGTACGAACAGTTAGGAATCCTTTTGGCACCAGACTTTGGCTTGTTCTGCCTCAGAGCATATGTGAAATAATTGCCTTGGCTCTTCCTTGCATCCTGGATGTGTTCGTGCTGTTGGGGAGCAACTGATGTTATTTGAAGCCGTGCAAGTAGTGTTTGGCGATGTGTGGTGCTCAGGCAAACGTAGAATACTCAGGAGCTTTATGCTTTGCTTTTGCTTTTGTGAACAGTTTCTCAAAATTTGTCCAGAGGCGTAAGCCTACTGCTTTAAGCTTGTGTACAAATGATATCTGTGTGCGATGAGAAGAGCTGTGTGTTTTCAGGTATGCATCATTTAACCATCAGCTTGAGCGAATCCTATCCAATGTTATATAACTTGTTCCGAGTTTTGGACTTTTTAGTTGAACCAAGTTTCCTCTTTTGTCCTCCACATGACAGCAGTACATGATGTCAGGCACATGATATTTGTTGTCTTCTCATTGTGTAAGAACTGGCTTCTCTTTTAATGCCCACTTTAACAGCCAAGGGAGTGGATGTTGGAAAACAATACCCTTCAATACCCTTTGCTACTACTTCCATGGGCCCCAAAATATATTAATTAAAACTCTGTCAACCAAGAATAATCTGAGTTATGTGCGTCTAGAGTTTATTCTGACACTCTTAATTGCAAAATCAATATCTGTGGTAAATTTGAGCTGTAGCATAATGGTGATATGTTACTTTACACGGATATGTGATCATCTTTTTTTTTTATGTTCTGAAAACTTAAAAAGAAAACGTGAAAGGGAGAGAGGGCTGTTTGGATCTTCTTAGCATCAAATAAGCTAAGGTGAACTGGGGCAGCATCAGTAGGTTTGTCAGCCCATTTTATCACTTGGCAAAATTTGTCATAAGAAAAATATTTAGCAGCATATTAGTTAGGAGCAGAACTGCCAGTTGTGCAGTCTGGATGTGAGTGCTAACTGCAGGGCAGTTCATGTAAGCTTCTGGAAGTAGGATAGTGCTCTACTAGCCAGCAATCTGCACCACTAAATCTTCCCATAAGCTAATGTGACTATTTAAAGAAACTATGATATTTGTACTTGCTCAATTACTGATGTGTTGAATGGTGCTGAAAGGAAAGGTTTAATTATGGTCTTATCGGTTAAATAAAATGAATCTCTGTAGTCAGCACGTTTGTATTTCTAAAAGCATAGACGCTGCACAGGCTGACAGATTTAATGCTCAAATGCAAAAATCCTAACAGATTGTGTGTAATAAAAAAAAAAATGCCTTGATGCTAAGGGCATGCTGTATTGGAAGTATAATGTTACAGTTTTTTAAATTTAGGTTTCAGTTGTATAATTCTGATATGCTCTTTTAAAGTATAAATACATTCTGACAACATGTTGTTACAGGAACTCTAGGGGAGCTGATGATGCTACAGATGGTGCTCATAGAGGATTAAATTTGATTCCTTCATAAGAACAGTTAATAATATACGTACTGGATCGGATGGTGTAAAAGACTTGAAGCGAGGTTGAGTAATGTCAGCAATGTCATGCATACTTGCCTGATTCGTGGATATAGGATATGATATGAATCACATGTGAAAACAAATATCAGCAGAACTAGCGTAGTTAAATGTCTAAGTGTAAAGGTGTAGTTTATATGAAAGTAGCTCATGACCTTAAAACTTCTCTAGTATATATCTTTCACATGCTTTATTATAACTGCCTGGAAGTGTAATGATTTAGGACTTAAAAGATACATTTTTAAATCTTAAAATCATATTTATAAAATTTACGTCTCTTAGTAAACTTTTCTGTGAAAAATTAAGATGGGAGTCCTTTCAAAGTGCTTTTGCTCCCTCATTTTCATTCTAAGAAGGTTTTAAACTACAATTCCAACATGGAAAAAAGAAATTGAACTTCTAACTTGTCAGCCATGCTACAGCTATGAGGTTGTTGTGTTCCACAAATCACTCTCCTCTGGAGAGAAGTTCAATGGCCTATGCTCTGCCGAACTTGTGAACTTTATGTGAACAGAAATTGGTGTACACCTTCTGTATGTTCTCACCAGAAGACCTGGCTAAGAGATTAATGCATAGCAGAGGTGTTAGTGTTAGCTCCAAGAAAAAAACACATTCTATTCTAACTTAGGATGTAAGTGATTAATATAATGTGTGAAGAGCATATCGTACTTTTTTTTACGGGTTTATTAAGTAATTTTCATGACAAAATCAAGATGCACGTCATGTTTACAATCACGTTAACTGAATTAAATATTTCCCTTCTTGGCCTTGTAATAAAGGATAGTAAAGTGAGACAGTTTGTATTGCTAAGAGGAGACATCAGACATCTGTCTTTTTTTTTTTTTTTTTACTGTACTTACAGGTTTGCACACTAACTATTGTTACCTTATAGGTAAGGTTGGAAAGAGGAAAAGTGGAGAACTTTTCAATGGGTAGCATAAGATAACATCTCCATCTCCCAATGAGCTCTGATACTTCTTTGTTAAGTTGGCCAGAGTTTCTCTTCTAAGTCATCTGTCTTTAACCATTTTATATGTGTTGTTCAGCTTCCCCCTTTCAAACTCACACGGGCTCAGAGAGGTTGTGCAAAGGGAGAGTCATGAATCCATCATCTTGACTTTTGTCTAGACATAGAGAAGAGTTGTAATTTGCTAATTAACTTACTAACAATCTAAATGTTTGCACTGATATCTTGTTTTGTCAGAGTAATCCATGAAATGATTAATGTATTCAAACTCTTTATATAACTTCCTCTTCAAACAAGCATTGCTGATTTGGGCTCATTGGAAGATGCTTGCTTTGAATTCTGTTTAATTACAGCAAAATTAGATTTGACATCAAATTTAATTCTTTAGAGAATTCCTTTCATGTCTTTTCCCTTTCAGTGGTTGCTGAAAAGATCTTAAATTGATATGTGAGATGCTTTGAATGTCTTACTGGGTGATCAGAAAGTTAATCATATCTGCTGTTCTGTTTTTCACGGCTTTTTATCTGACACAGATTAGAGAAGTGCCAATCGAAACCTGCCTTAACACTTGGGTTTGCTAGTGGCATTATGTGATTGAGTTTCTGCTTTAAATAATGTATTGTTACTTCACTGTTTTCTTGTATATAAAAAAGAAATTTAAATTCACTGTTGAAGAGCTTTTTTTCTGTGGGTGTGGTGAAAGCAGAGATAAATTGATGGTGATTTTGGGAAAAAGTCTTTCTTGCTTCATCAAGTGTGTGTAGATATAATCAATTTGAATATACTGAAGATAAACAGAATAAATGGACACTTCTCAATAGTTGCAAAAACAGGTTTGAAACTTGCACATATGGATCACTTTTATACACATTGAAGGGGTATTGATTTATTTTAAGGTTGTTTTAAATGGTTATACAAGGGATATTTAGTGGATTTTTAAGAACTGTGGCAGCTTTTATGGAGCTGAACTAGCATAGTTTTTTCCCCCTCAGTGAAGTGTTACTAATCACTAAGCTTTCTATGTATTCAGAACAAGTCTTTCAGGTACCAGGTTTTGCAGTCAAGAGTTTCATTGTTAAGTCTTATCGGCTATTGTAAGCACCATTTCAGAAATTACCTGATTTCTAATATGCAAAGCTTCGCTTTTCTGCCACTGTATATCTTTAATTCAAAGACAACAGGGCATCGTAGTGTCCTCTCCTTTTGCATTACACCCCTTCCCCTTTCCCTGCTGTCATTAGTATTATTGTATGTTCCTTTTCCAGAAGCTCATTTAAGTAACATGAGTGTTTTGATTAGAAGATAAGTGTATTCTGCCCTTTTTGTCAAAATTTTGTCTGTTGCTTTAACATCTTTTTTAGTAGAAAGATGTGCTGCAGTGATGAACTTTTTTCTCTCTCATCATTTAAATAAATGTCACAAATGACATTGTCAAGTTAACTGTTATCCTGCTCAGCCTACTTGCCATATGGAGGAGTTTAATTATTAAGAGTAGGAGTGATTTGCTTTGGGAGTTGTTAATTGAAAGATTAAATGAAGCTCACTCTGAGGATCTCTCTTCAAACATTTGAAGATTTTAATGACACCTTATGTAAGCATTTAAGATAAAAGCTACATGTTTGTTGCTTTTATTGTGAATAGGCGTTTTGAACATCTGGTGAAATTTCTGAAAACACTTGCTTTCCAGTAATTCAAATAATCCCCACTGTATCGTTCAGATTTGTACTCAAGCTTCTAAAAAATCATCATTCTCTTACAGTTTTTTTTTTTGCCTTAAATAATTTTGAACTGATGGAGAAACTGTAGTATATTAAAGTATGGTGTAAAACTAAAACAGAAAAGAAATGCAGCTGTAAGAAAATAGAAATCCTAGTGAGGTGAAGATGCATTTGGTGGGGGGGGGAGGCAGGAGGAGATTTTGTGGTCACTTGCTTAGACTCTGGAAAATGCAAAGAAATCCTGCTTCTGTCACCATGGCTTGCTGAAACATAGTTATTTTAAGCTCAAAATATGTGCTTAAGAAGCTGACACTTCAGTATAGTGCTTGCCTGTGAGGTTTCCCTTTATTCCAGATGGCTTCTTAGGAGTGAGGAATCATAAAACTAGCAGAACGTGGCACACTCCTGAGTTTATCACAAAAAGGACAGTCATGGAAACATCATAGGCTTCCATGGGACTGCTGCTTGTCAGCTCTTCCTCTCGGTGAGTGCTCAACAGAAATGATGTGTAGCTGCCCACTTCTCCAAGCAACTCCCAACAGCCAAGTTCCTCTCAGCAAACTAATTGGGAACCTGATTCCAGGTACTCAGGACAATCTTGAAGGCTTTGTGTGTTCATGTATTCTTAAAAAGGCTCCTTGAGGTACCAAAAAGCCTTTGAATGCTTTGGAGACCAGATTGGAGCTGCAGGCACCTGGCAGGAGTCCCTCTGTCACACTCAGGCACAATTGCAGCACTTACGCACCAGTGTCCATATCGAAAAGAGGGGTAAATAACTGCAGGTTATCTATATGTGGGGCTGTTGGGCCTTTTCATTCTGAGATCTGCTATGTTCCCAACAGTTTAAGGAAAAGCAAATGCAGGATAGATAAGACTGTGCGATGATCATATACCCTTTGCTTTGGAGCCACGTGCATTCCTAAAAATAAATGTCAAGGGCTTTGCTGACATGAACGCTTGAAGATACGGGTAATTAATTTTCCTTACTGGCTTGTGTTGACAGTGTTGCTCTGCAAGCTTACATCCTGTTACCTTCAGGAAGTGGGATGAAAAAGCTGTGACCCTGCAGTTCAGGAGAACTTCCAACTGGAGATTTTCTTGTAGCCTTGCCTTATTGTAGCACCCTTTTAAAATGAAAGGGTGTGGGGGGGAGCCAAGTATTACTTTCCCCTTATTTGTGTTCAAAACAAACAAGTAGCTTCCTGTGTACTGTACTGGGTAACTCTTAACTCAGTTCATTATCATCATGTCCTACAAGAAGGGTGGCTTTGAGCAGCCCTCTCCTACAATTGTGGCTTTGAGCAGCTCTCTGGCCAGGCACATGTTTTCTCCTGCTCTCAGAGCTAGGAGGCAGTTCCTGACCTACTCAAGGCAGGAGGAAAGGCTTCCTTCCAAAGCCTCCGCCAAGTTTGAGCCGTAAATCTCACATTTAATATTTCAGTGACAAATTTCCTTCATTATCATGTCCCTAACGTGCGAAATCCCCTCACTTCTGACCAATGCCCAAAGAGGTGCTTTGTAACTCCTGCATGTCCTGACAGCAAGGTGTGCCTGTAGGCACATGGTACGTGTGGTGTGCCTTTGCCAGCCTCAGCTAAACAACATCTTTTACTTCGTTTTACTTTGCTAATTTCTCAGTGGTGCTCATTAAAGGAAGGATCAGACCTGAAGTTACCAGGTTTGCTTCCTGAATATCACCTCTGTACTCTTTTCTGTGACAGTGATTTTGGACCATGCTTATTTATGTATGATACAGCAGACTAGGGCAGACATAGTGGTCCAGGCCTAAAAGTTAGCTTTATCCTTAAAGTATAATAAAAGGTTTTGAATCCCAGATGCCTTTGGCAGGGTGGATTCAGAATGAGATATGAATTGCCAAGACTTATCAATTGTTACTTGTTGCTGATCCTTAGGCTTTTGATGATGGCACTTGCTGTATATCGAGACACTTCCCCTAGACTTATTCTAATGGACTGGATATTTGAGAAGTTTTTAATAGTACTTCATCTAGTATTAATTTGAATTACACCTGCCTTGTAAATGAGGCAAAATGCAGTGTTTTAAAACCTTCTGCAGAGTTACAAATGATCACATTTCCATCAGTTGTTTTTTGGATTTGGTAGGGGTCTGTAGGTATTCCTTTGAAATGATTTTCACTTATTGTGTAGGTTGTAGCTTTCTGATTTTTTTTGAAATTGTTCTCTGAAGAGAGGGATGACCAAGTGTTGTCAGTCTGGGAACATTATTTTTAATTTTACTGCATGAAAATAAGGTTGGAGTAAATTTGGGTTCTGTATAGAGTGGATTAATTTTTATTGCAGTCAAGATGTCCTGCTGGATGTTTCTCAGCTCAAAAAAGAGCAAACTGGAACTCAATCTGTTCTTCGAGAGAGATCAAGTGTTCTTGGGGCCAGGGCATGGGGCATTTGAACCATAAGTAGCCTATTTACTTCTTTTAAGAAGAGTTATAGCTCTTTCAAGCGCTTTCATGTTTAAATAACCAAAAAAGGCTTGGGGAGGTTTGGGCTGGACTTCAGGAAGAATTTCTTTCCTGTGAGGGTGGTCAAACATGTGAACAGCCTTCCTAGAGAGGTGCCTGTTGTCCCATGCCCCTTGGTGGTCAAGAGGCATTTGCAGAATGCCCTCTCATCCATATGCTTTAAGTTCTGGTTAACCCTGAAGTTGTCAAGCAGGTGCATTGAACCTTTGGGGATCCCTTCCAACTGAACTGCTCTATTCTAACGCATATTTAGAAGTACTCATTAAGATTAAGAAACTGATCAACCTCAGTGTTGAGAAAGTGTAGCCTGAGGAAAAGTTGTGACTTGAAAAGCTGGCCTTTCAGCTGAACAAAATGGAAAAGCATTTGAGTGGGTGCTTGCAAACTGTGAACTCCATTTATCTGATGTATTCCACTATGTAAGAGTAGGACTAAATACAAATCAAACAAGTTGGGTGTGTTGGAGGGACCACTTTATCTGTTCTAACAATTGGGCTTTCTTCTAACTTAAAGTGTATGTAATCTTGCAGTACAAGTATGTTATGATTCTGATATATGACTGTTTTTAAGTAGTGCCATACTCTGTGGCTACTGGAATTTAATAATTAGCAGAATGCTGCAGTGATTTGTTACTATTGCAAGGGAAGCTTTTCTATACCAGCCACCATATTCCAGGGGGATAAGTCCTTAAATCCCCCAATAATTGTAAATTTCTCATTGCAAGGTAAAAATTTAAATGCCATCTAATGTGCAAACTAAACATTTTCTAATGAAACAAAGATGGATAAATAACTGATTTTTCTAATGTTAAAAAAACAAAACCAAACCCCACAACCTTAGAAGAGCTTCATTTTTTTTTCAAGGCCTTCTGATTGCATTCCAAAGCTGAAAAATGTTTGTGATAGGCCTAGTTTAGCATTTAGTAATTTGTCTCTCTGAAATATGTGAAGTACTTGTTAAATAGGTAGTATTTCTATCTCTGTGACTGTGTTGTTGTGGTTTTTGGTTGATATGTGGACACAGATGGAACAGTTAACTTCTGTGTAATAAAACTGGTATAGAAAGTAAGAGTGCATTAACTCATGTCAGTCTGTAGGGATCAGTCCTGTTAATGTCCGAGATCCCAGCTGTGACTTGGTTGCCAGCTTTATTATACTTCTGCTTTGTAGCAAGTGGAGTTGTGTCAGCATCTCTTATTGTTATAAATTAAAAATAATCAACTGAAGTCAGAAAAGCAGAATCATGCCAATTCAATTAGTATGGAATACTAAAGCAATAAATTTTTCTATGCAAACTCAATCCTATCAATTTCTGTATGTTTCTCTTCCATTACTTGTGCAAATGAGCTTTTAATAACTTCAGTAGTAGAAAGAAAGCTTAGTCTTTTGATAGACTAGAAGCAGAAAAAAAATCGTGCCTCCTCAAATTATATTTTTAATGATATGACTGAAGCTGAGTGTACTTAACTGTTGTTTATGGGAATAGCGTATTTTTATAATGGTTATTATGTTGGGAAATCACCATCTCAGTACTGAACTTACAAAAAATAATTTCTGTATCCTTTTCCACCTCCTGTTCTTTGAAGGGTTTGGATGCATCAGAACAAATGGAAGTTAGCTACTAGTTGATGCGAAGGTCTGTGAAAGACAAGTCTTTAACGATGGGTTGATCATTGTGTATTATAAAAATGGGCAGCATTTGGCATGTGTCTTGTGGCAAGGAAAGAAAAATGGTATACCAAATCCTGACATGGGGAAGCACAGCCATCAAATGGGCACAAATCATGAGCCTTCAGTAACAGACATGGTTGAACATGTGCTATTTGTGACCTGGGTTCCTGCTCTGTGGTGACTCTGCTGTTTTTTTTTATCAGAGTATTCAGGGCTGTGGGGTATCATATTCTTGTCAGTTCGCTTTCCTTTGTGGTGTGATTTCTTCTCCTGTAGTCCTTCTTGAGTATTTTATGTTCAGTAGTACTACCTACAGTACTACTGCACTGTGGGTATCATTCCTTTATCTGCTTATGAAGCTGTGATAGAAGAACATTATAATCTATTGTCTTTCTCATCCTCATCTGCTTTTTGTTTTCCTCCGGCTTCCAGAAAGGAGGTTGGAAACAACAGTGACTTTATTTGCTGTTGTGATGATGTATCGTGCAAAATGGTTGACAGATAGGAGAAGAGGTAGAGGTTACAGGGCGTTGGCAGTGAGGGCAGAATTGCAGGAGTCAAACTATACCAGTGTCTGCTGAGAGCTTCCTTATTGCTTAAAAAGAGGGTGTGTTTTCACTTTTTTGTCAGAATTCGTATTTTATGGTTAATTTGTTGTCTTTGAACTGGAGGCTACGTGCGGGCAAGTACATGTATACAAACAAAATCTGAAGTTCCGTGTTACGCTTTGGGAATTTTATATTCTAGAGTGACAGTGACTGATATTTCTGTTCTGATTTGTTTTCCCCCCTTTAGATCCCTGCAGTTCCCTCAGCCCACCATGCTTTACTGAGGAGGACCGATTCAGCCTAGAAGCTCTCCGCATGATACATAAGCAAATGGATGACGACAAAGATGGTGGTATTGAAGTAGATGAAAGCGATGAGGTAAGAATATAAAAAGTCTTCACTTGTGCATACCTATGAGGTCTGTCCTTCTCCCTGTTTTACATAGCTGCTCTTTATGTTCCAGAACCTGAGTAGTTGTTTCTTTTTAAATTCAGCCCTTTCTGCATGAAAATGCAGAAAGTAAGTCAGAAATGGAAAATTGTTGTCCGTGGTTTTAGCCTAAAAGAAAAAAAAAAAAAAGAGTATGTATAAAAGCTGTTATTTTTGATATTAGTGTAAAAGGTCTTGGCTTGGCTTGCATTGAGGGTTACTAAGCATTGATATAATCTACCAAATGTTATTTTAGTTTCTTTGCTTTAAGATTTTCTTGCTTAAGGCATCACCGGGCTTTCCTGTTTACCTCACATTTGTTCAAGGCGCTTCATGGTGCAAAACAGTACCTGTAAAAGACAGTCTAAATGCTTTATGTTTTTTTTTTTTTTTTTTCCCCTCCCATCTTATGGGCAAGTAGTAAGCACCTCCTGCTAAAGGTTAATGACAGATTGAGGTCTATGAACTAAGGAACGTTATTCAAAGCTGCCTGAAGCATTTTGTGATAGTGCTTGAATGATTTCAGTAGTCAGGCTCCTGGTGGCCCTGGCAAAGGGCTTGCCCTTTTGTACTTCAACTTTACCATCTGGATATTCAGAATTACTGGGGAGGAATGGAGATCTATCCATGTAGTTTCACTGTTCTTGCTTCTCCAGCTTTCTGGCAGGAGAAAGGAGGGGTTGGGGTGTGTGTGTGTGTGAAGATGTCCCCTGATTTCCTGTTTGCTAAAAATGAGGGGTATTACCATGTGGTTCTGAAACCAATTCTCACTGAAGGTGAGTAGAAGAATCTAGCCTTGTTTTCTCATCCATTTTTTGTAACATCTCCCTGAAGGAAGGAAGTTATGAGTTATCGTGGTCAAGTCTAATTTGATACCACACTGAGTTCTGTGTGAATATGTACAAAACAACTATGGTGCTTCCTGAAGGAATACAGTACAATAGAGAAGATGTTCCAGAGTAAACTAACGTGCTCCTGAGGAAAAAATCTGCCCTGTACCTTAAGGCATGTAATGGTGCAGCAGTTCAGGCACTGAAAATACTCTGTAACATTAGAGCTAGGGTGTTTATTAACATGAATATCTGGGAGAGGCACAATCCAGTCTGCAAAATGAAACATTAGTGACTGTGAGCTTTCTGAGAAGCTTTTCAACATTGCATGATTATCTTGACTTGCACTGCATTTTTTTTATACACGAAGGTGAAGAAAGTTAAAAGAAAACACTGAAATACACATTGAAAAGTTTCTAGCAGTATTCAAAAGACCTGCCCTTGCTTCCAATACACCTCTTCATCTTTATCTCTGAGACTAAGTTTCCTCCTGTTGCAGAGGAGTGTCAAGGTGAATCAAAGCAGCAGAAGCTACTCTTAAATTCGTTAAAATGACTGAAATTTGAATAGATCATGAGGGTTGCGGTTATAGCTAGGGTATGAGAGATTAGTGAAGCTATGTATTCAAAGTACTCACCGTGCATAAAGCAAGACAACTGAAATGTAGCCCTTTCTCTCTACTCTGTTTTCAAATGTTGGTGTATTTAATAAGAGCTAAATTAGCTTTTTTTTCTGCATTTAGTATCTTGCAGATCAGTGAATACGTATTTGCACAGATGTACTTTCATCTAAGACATTACAAGCAAACCTGAAATTAGTGAAAACCATAATTTAATTGGAAGATAAACTAGTAATCTATATGTTCCTGTGCTGCTTTAACTAGTTTTTATCTTAATCTTCAAAAATCTGACATTTTAACAATGAAGTTATCTAATTACCTTATTACTTACAACACATGTAGTATATATTCAGAACAGTAATTGACACTGCTTCCAAAACAGATGTTTTATCTGTCAGAGTGGATAATGCTGCTTGTCTTGATTAAAGATGAGAATAGATAATAAACCACTTAATTATAAATAAAGCTTGCATGAGATACAGGGATCTTCTTAACAGCAAGGTAATGGATTCTTACTGTTACGTGCTGCATGGCTTCTGCTTACAACAAGACTCCTGGAAGAGCAGTATATTGATATTCACCAGCTTTATTATTATTATTTGGCAGGAAAAATGACAAGATATATTAACTTTCTGCTGTTGTACCACTAGTAAAACAGTGTTATGGATTGCAAGCCTGTATTTACACTGAGGAAGGAAGTTCTTGTAAATAAGTTATTTTGAGAAAGGAAAGGTGACAAGAAATAAAGATGTTGAACTACTTTAGCTATTTTAATTTGCTAATCTAGTTGAGAACCCCTGGCAGTGATTCCCGAGATCTTGCTTGCTCTTCATTTTTGGAAAGTTTCTCATGCCTTGTTTTTGTTGTAGTTTGTTTATTCTATGTAAAATAAAGTCTCACATAAAACTGTTCCTTAGAGAATGAATTTCTCTAGGAAGTAGGAAAACGTGAACATTTATAAGAAACTTCGTGTTTCCTCAAAACTTGTCTGCAACTGGAAGCCTTTTGGGGTTGGCTTCTGTAGGCTTGAAAGAAGATCTTAGCTAGCTAACCTTTGTGAAGTTCATGTGGGAAACTTGATCAAAATTTTTACCATGAGATTTATTAGTCACTGAAACACATAAGGGATTTGTGGAAGTCAGCTAAGAAAGGTGGAAGGGTTCTAGTCTGATCATGGACTGGTTAGATTTTTCCTTAGTTTTGATGTGTTACCTAAGTTAAATTCACCAGAAAATACTTTTCTAGTTTGAAATGCTAGAAAATATTTGAGGAAGAAAAGAGGTTATGTCATAGTTACTCATTTTTGATTTTTTTTATTCAGGATTCACATAATTTTATAACATTTTCCTGAATTTTTAATATAGAATAACATAATTCAAAAACAGGGAACATAACTCAAAGGAAAAAAAGATTGATTTGGATAATAAACTTGTGTTATAATTTAAAGTAGATCATGCTTTACTGTGCTGCTATTAATTTTTGTGAAGTAGGATATCACCGTGAAAGGCAGAATGGGAGGAAAAAGGAAAAGCATAGAAGACAAGACTGTAGTTATCATTAGGGTAGGTCAATATGAATTTTTCAAATCTGGCTCCTGCTACTAATATTTTACTATTAATGTACAAAAGGTTGCAGTTGTTTACATTGCTTCAAAGGTGTAGACTGTAAAAGGGTAACTAAAAGGGAGGACATTATTGACTGAGGCTTTAGTCATGTGCTGTGGGAGGCTATCTGCCTCAGGAAGCATCTGTTACAGCAGGCATATATGACTTATTTTAATGATGAAGAGGCACGAGTAGCAAGACAGACTTATCAGCATGTTCGTTATTTACCAAGTTTTTTTCCTGTTTCCAAAGAAACTGTATGTGTAGATCCTACATCATGTAATCACCTCAAGGAATCTCACTGTAGAAATAAGTAAGTTGATGGTTTTGAAATATTACTATGTTATGTGTATAATGACACAAAAGCTAATGGCATGAATTTACAGCATTTCATGGGATCCCTCGATTAGGTGATTTAGTATCTCAATATCTTGCATAATTAAAACAAAAACAAAACAAACAAAAAAACACTAAAAAGAATACCAAGAGACTGCAGTACTGAAAGCATCAAATGATCAGAGAATGCCCATGAGCAAGATTGGTCAAAGCAGCTGGAAACTCAGAGGTGAGATGTATAAGTGATGTCTGGAGACAAGAATGTAAAAATCAGTCTGTAGCAGCTTAAACAGGGTGGGTGATCATCATCTGTACAGCGACCAAAGCAGTAAAAGTAGCTAATGTGATTTGATCAGGAAGAGTAGATCAGCGCCTTGGCTGTGTGATGGGCAGCCCAAGACCTTCCTTGAAGTGAAAGTGGCCATTTCAGAACGTGTGCAAGCTCTGTGAAGCCATTAGTTGAAGGTCATATTTGCATCTGTGATGCAAATAATCCAAGAGAGATGGAACAACCTATGTTATGAGAGAGTGTTTGAAAGAAGATGAAGAGGTGGAATAATCCAGTTGGGAACCAAAATTGAGGAGGTAGAAGAGTCAAGCATAAACAGAAATAAGTAATTTCTAGAATTAGGTTGAGTCGAGAAATACATGCCTCAGTAAACCCTGCCTTTGGTGCTCATTGTCCTTTAAGGTTTTAAGAAAAAGTAGAAGAGTATGAATGGTTCTCCTTTTACTTAGTGTGTAATTTGCTGGTGATATTCCCGGTGGTTTACATTTCCTTTCTTTTAGCAGTTAAAATGGTACATACAAACACCACAGTCTGTTTTACAAGCTTGCTATATGAAAATATTGTGCACTTAAAACTTTTAAACTCCAGATACCTCTGTATTCTTGAACAAAAGCAAATTTATACACAGCATCTCTGTCCCCTTTAATTGTTAAATCTTGGAGACAGTAAAGAGTTAGCAAAATATTTTAGGGGAAAAGTACATCTATGTAATATGTTGGAAAAATGAGTGGCTGGTAGATAGTGCATATGTATAGGCAGTTGATGGAATAAATGGACATACTTCTAGCTTTCCCAAACTTTTTAGATGATAGGGAAGCATAGAAGTTACAACCTCCCTAAATTTAGCCAGAGGCTCCTGAAGAAATCCATTCAAATGTTTTTAAACTGACACGTGTTTTTTAAACTGTCACACGTGTGACGTAGTTGGAGAGCTTGATCTGCCTTTGTTAGTGCCTCTTGGGACCTTGTTAAACTTCAGGAGCTCACCCCAGGTGTTGTAACTTCAGCTGGGAGGAGATCTACTGTGAGCTCTTGCTTCCTCTCATTGCCTGCAAATATACACTCAGCAAGAAATGTCCTTGTTAAAGGACATAAATTCCCTTAGAGTTTTGGCTTTGACATTATCACTTTTATAATAAATGTCCTTAAACTGCTGTTTGTAAGGTGTGTAAGGTAGAAAATGCTTCAGAGGCAGACTGCTGGGCAAAACTGTGTGTTGTAGGGAAATGCTTACTGCGGCGGCTCAGAAACGATACAACTGTTTTGCATCATCCCAGATATCTCCCGAGTGTGTTTTACATCTCGCTGTGCGAGAACATTGTGTGAAGAACATTGAACTTTCAGATGAGTACGCTGAGTGTCCTAACCAGTATGACAGCCCTTTTCCCCCAAAGCTATCTGCTTACTCTAAAATTCCGTTAGTTTTAGTAAGCAGCTAAATTTCAGCTGCAGATGTGTTAGTAGAGGTCTTGCTTCTATTGAATTTTATCATTCACCTGCTAATGCGTTTGCCTCTGATTGTTAAAAGGCAAACTCTTCTATCCTCCTGAAGTTTTGCAGCAGCTCAGCATGTCTACACAGTCTGTGCTTTTCAGAGCCCGCTAGGCAGGAGGCAGCCCTGCCTTGAAAGCATGATGGCAGTGCTAGTCTGTGGCTGTGTCTGTGCAAAGAAGTCCAGTGGAGCGGCAGCGTCTGTTATCATGGGTATGGTTGCATAGAAACTCGTGCAGACGTGTTTTGGATCAGACCTGCCTCATGCCTTGCCTCCTTGGAGCTGCTTAAGCTAATGTGTAGCTGTCTGCACCTGTTTTGTAGCATTGCAGGCAGTTAGTCCTGCTACAATTAAATGCTCTCTTGGAAATTAATTCCAGCTTTTTTTTTTTTTTTTTTCCCAGTAGAACTTGTAGGTTACTTAAGATACACTTGCTTCTGCTTTCATTAGCCATGGACTTTGTTTTACTGGAGATGTTTCCAATATGCTTGAATAAATTACCTTATTTTACTCTGTAAAATCTTCAGAAGCTATTTCTATGGGGGGAAATGGTGAATGCTGTTGTACCTTAATTGCAGCATGTTGAATGTTAAAAGCACACTTGCCATCAACTTGCCATCATAACTTGGTAAGGCTTGACAGTGTGCAATAGATGGAGTAAATCTGGTAGCACAGGATGGGACAGCTTTGTAAAAGGCCATTTAAGGGTGACTGCTGCTAGGACTGCCTCTATACTAAGGTAGGGTTAAAGGAAAATTGAGGTTTTGACTTGTTGCAGGTTTTCTTCAGAAGAATTAAAGCAAGAGGAAATAATAAAACTGAAAGGAATAACACTGTAGAAAGGAATGGTTGCTCAAGGGAGGATGGTAACACTTAGCCAGGAGATGTTACTAATTGCTCTTAAAGTAAACTTGTCAGTTGGAGGGTCTATTTTAAGTTTGTGAAACTGAAAATCATAAACTTGTGTCTTTATCCAGAACAAGGAATAAACATAGCATGAGTGCTTCCTTCTGCAGTTAGTGAATGTGGTTAATTTTACTTTTCCACTGTTTAGCAAAAGTATGCGATTGTTCATTTGCTCCTCAAGGAGCAAGGATGTTTTGCAATTTTGCAACTTCCATATTTTTCTGCCCTGCATCTTTGTGGTGTATGGCTTTAGTGTGTCAGTGCTCCCTTGGTGTCAGACCTGTGTTGGATTTTGGTGTCTGTTTTTCTTCTTTGGAAGGGTTAGAAGTTTGTGGTTCTTGCTTCAGGCTAGTTCTTGGTTGAGTTTGCTGGGTTTTGGTGAATGTTACAGAAATAAAGGCTCTGTGGAGAGGAAGGTGGTGGCTCACCTGACCTTGCCTTGAACTGTTCCAGGGCTTCAGCTTCTGTTGGCGCCAGGATGAAAGTTTTTCATCCCCACTTTATTACACTGAATCCTGGGCTCTGGGATATGATTTTTTGTTTGTAGGAGCACAGTTGTTAATATTTCTTCTGGGATCAAAACTCCAGGTTTGATTTTAGGTGTGTGGCTTTCTTTAAAGTAATTTTTAGTTGTTTTTGAATTACCTACCTCAACTAATGGCTATTTTACACTTCTTTTTACGTAACTCATCTGCTTTCTTGGTTTCAAATTTGTAGTCTTTAAAAGGCCTTCTCCCTGTTGAATAATTATGTTGGCTAAGATAATACTTCAATGTGTTTTGTCAGAGCTAATTCTTTTAACCTCCCAATTTAGAGTTACTTTTCTAACCTCTTCTTTGTGTACTTAATGGCCAGGGCAACAGAAGAGAGATTAGCTGCCATGACAAGGAACAGAAAAATCCTCTTTCTACCAGAGTTGTTCTGTTTTTATGGCTTTCTTCAATTTAGGATGCAATTCCTTTTCTTAACAAAACTTCCATATTAGGCCAGCTCTTAAAAAAAGGTATTTTAAGCAAAAGAGATGTTTGTTGACTGTCATATCTCTTCATTAGTGACTGCATTCCTTCTTTGAAAAGTGATGTTTTCTTGTCCAGCTGTACATGCTGTAACTCTTCCCTGTGGCAGTCCTGTGCTGTGACTGTCTCTGACCTGAGAGCAATATAGGTGGGATTGAACAGAAGACAGGCACTTTGGTTTTTCATGGAGAAATCCTCATAAACACAGGACCACTCCCGTGGAGTTACTGCAAACTAATTATTTAATGCAAGTTGCTCGAGGTGTTTGTGTGTGGACTCCTTGTTTAAAAAAACAAACAAACAAAAACATTTAGTCAAATACCCTAACAGTCTTTCAATGTAAATTAGATCTTTTCCACTATTCTTCTCTCCTTCTGGATTTTTTTTTATTGTAAACTTAGATTTTTCTGTATTTGTGATGAAATTTGAAATTAAGCTTTCAGTTTTCCCCCCTCAAGCTTACATAGCTGTGTTCGCATCAGTGCCGTGTGAATGTATCTGTTAACTCCTGCTCCCTCTGCTGGCTTTGTAGCCCAACAACAGGAAACCTTGAAAGTTTTCCATACATCCTTTCTGCATTGCTTAACTGGCTGTCGAGGTAACCCATGTTGCATTTTAAAAATCAGAACGCTTTCCTGTATAACCTTATAGGGCTCTTGTGTGATATGTAACACCCTAAAGCTTTTCTGTATATCAGTTGGCATCTGTCATCTCTTTCTTCCTAGCCTTGTCTGTAGCATGATTTTCTTAACAGCATTTCAGACTTTTTCTTGACAGCACCTGTAGCTGTTCAGATGTTCCTGTCGTGAAATATTTTGCTTTTGCTGTCAACTAGCAATAGATGGAAGAAAATTGAAAACTCGGAGGTATGAGCTTTAGCTGGGGAGGTGCAAAATGTGCTGAAACCTTTAGCTACAGCATGTATTCCATTCTGTTCCCCTTCAGAAACCACACTGGCCTTTTTAAAACAAATGTCTGTGCCTGTCACAGACACCTTCGATTGTACATCGTGTGCTGGTTATGGGAATTACCAGCTTCAGAGTTGTTGTGCCAATCTGGGAAGTACTCAGAGTTCATGTTTGGACTGTGGAACATGCAGCAGATACATTTCCATATGGTTACAGCAGTCATTCCTTTCTGTGCTTACTGTACTTTTTTTCTTTTTTTTTTTTTTTTTTTACTACTGTTGGACCAGGGTGTTTTCAAAGTTCTGCAAATGGCTCTACCCCAACAGGCTGCATTCTCAATTTTCTCATTTAGTACATTTCTCTGATATTTCTCGTATGCATGCGTGTGTAAACATGAGCATCTCTGCCTTCTTATACGTATGCACAGTAGTAGTTCAAGCACACATGAAATTTTTATTGGCTAAACAGAAATAATTGAGTAATCAAACTGCTTTAGAAAGCTATTGTCTGTCAGTCAAAAATGCTCTGAAGTGGTAGGTGAAAGAGGGCTTGCAACCAACCTGTATTTGGAACCAAAAGATAGGCATGGTATTTATGATTGGATTCAGGAAGGCAACTACTATTGTATCTGAAGTGTAGTAGTTAGAGGAGAAACCTGAATCCCTTCCTGTATTTTTTTTAAGACTTCTAATTTTCTTGTAAGAATGAAGATTTTAATAAGGGGACTTTGGTAAGTGTGAGTTTCTTCTTGTATATTTCTGCTATCATACATTGATTGTTTTTCCATCTGGTGCAACTTGAACTAAATCATCTCTAGATTTGTTAGAAATGTGGGAAGATCTGCAGATGCTCTATTCCAGGAGTAAAGTTTAAGTGGGACATCTAGCAGTTCACCACTTGCCATTCTTTATCACCTTTGTTTGAAGCAGAGATAGCATATGGACCTGCCACATAAAAACTCTTTTTTGTTAGCTGTCTTGACTACCTATAGCAGGTTTTGGTTGGGCTGCATATCCTTCAGGGAGTGAGGAAAGCAAGTAATCTCCTCTGAGATTACTTTGCTCTCATGTTAGTTTTCTGGTACTGCTACTCATAAGGTGTCCATCCACAGAGGTGTCTGATGGTGTGCTTTTTAGGGTCTGATACCGATGCAAGGTTACTGCTACTAATGGGAGATGGGTTTGCTAACCAGTATTCCAACTTCTCTAGGCTCTGTGTGAAACAAATAAGACCGGCACCTATTTGTTATGTTCTGTGTTATTCTTCTATTGTCTTGCTCACTTTGTCCACTTGGAAAACTTCATTCATACCTGCAGTAAGTTTTTCAATCTCTCCCTCTCATAATTTCCCCTACTTCAATTCTGACTTGCAGCTGAAGATATTTCAGTTACACTGAAACTTGGAAAAAGAATGGGAAGCAGTAGGTACGAGAAGAATTAAGGGGTTTCTCTGGCATAGTGCTGTACTACACTGCAGCACTAGTGTGGTTTTATGCACACCCAATAATGAATGCAGTATAAGAGCTAAGATTGTTGGCTAATGGACATTTAGCACTCCTCAGCTTTTGGGGGAGGGAGGAAGGTCTTCATTTCATGGTTGTGGTATCCATTTTTCCTGACAGTGGCCCTAGCTAAGAGGATATATGCTAGGGTCTTGCATTTCCATGCTTTTTCTGGCTCTATGTATAAAGAGAAACCATTTGCAATGACTTGTGAAATATTGATACAACACTGTTGTATAATGAGATTGCAGGATCTGTTTTGTTATGCTTACTAATATGCAAAGCTTGGTATTTTGACATAGGCTTTCTATTAATTATTGTAAATGAAATGCCATGTGTAATACTTCTGTGCTTGGAGTGTAGCCACTGAGGCATCATTATTAAGAAGAAAATTGTCCCTAAGATGGCTTCTGTTTTTAATTTGAAATGGAACTAAAATTTGTTATCTACTCAGAAGACTAATATTAGTTAACACCTTTCTATCATTCCACAAGCGGTTGTTTTTAACTGCTGTAGCAGGATTCAGGTATTACTCATCATCCATAAAGGTCTGGTGTGTTTTCTATTATTACATAGTCATCTTCATCTATTGAAGGTAAGACCAAATGTATTCAGAATGGAAAAGTATGCAGTATGATTTGTGCGGTGCATACTTGGAATCACTAAGTCTAAGGTACAAGAAAAATGTTGTTAAACGTTATATACTAGCAATTGCAAATTCAGTTTTCCTAGAGTTTAATAATTGCAGAATCAAGTCCTGTAAGAGTGTTAAAACTTCCTTTTTGAGTCTTTGACATAGTCAGCTTACATGAATTGTGTGCTGCTTGCATGGGGAAGAGATAGTAAAGATTTTTTTTGCCCTGATATACTTGCAGCTTCTGCTTAGAAAGTGATGTTTTTTAATTTGTTTTCCTTCAGTTTTTAAGGGAAGATATGCAGTATAAGGATGCCTCGAATAAACATAGCCACCTACACAGAGAAGACAAGCATATTACCATTGAGGATTTATGGAGACGCTGGAAAACATCTGAAGGTAGGTTAAAAATATATTGGTTATTGAAATAGACACAGTTTTCCACCAAGTTGTTTATAGTAGTAAGTGGATGACCTCTTCTTCAGCATTTTCATGAATCTGTATCAGTACCGTGATTCACAGGGGTATATAAACCCAACTGAATGCTCACTCTAGTGTTAATTTCTTTTTGACGTGCTGGGTACATTAAGATAGCTTTCACACTCATCGGTATGAGGTTATAATTTATGGAAGTGACTGTTGCAATCATTGAATTCCAGATAAGTGTTTTTATTTAGTGAGCAAACCCTAAGGGTTTCTATCAAGGTGTTTTTTAACATTAATTATACACTGTACTAAGTGGAAAATCCAATGTACTTCTACTGTATAAATTGTCTTTGGGCTACAAAGAGCTAAAATTCCTAGTCCTAAGTATTTTTTAAAATCTTTTGAAACTTGGGATACAGGACCATGCAATGATGATCCAACGTGCATTCCTTGATTTGAATGAAATTATAAGCCACATACTTCATGAATGGTATACTGTTCATTGCTGAGTATGTTCCAGGATTTAGTGATGAAAAAATAAATCTGTAAAGGTTAGGAATGTTGGTCATAGTTAAGAGTAATTTTTTTTAACATTCATAAGCTATTGAACTAATGATGTGTGCTTAAAGATCTGTAAATTAGTATCAGTTGAACAAAAGATTGAACAGAAGAGAACTGAAACTAGGAAGATAGCATTTGTTCAACTACTGTTAGGCACTCGTTTAAGTGCAGTCAGAGGTCATACATTGCAACTGTTTGCTATGTAGTAAACCAGTTGTATTTTAATCGGTGGATGTTTCTTGCTTCATCTCTTCAAGTATCCTTTAGGTACTTGCTCACAGAAGATCTTGTGCAATGAAAACATTGCAACTAAATTATCAAAGAAAATTTTGTCTACAATTTTGTCTGACCTATAGTAACTCTTCAGAAATGCAGGCTGTAGTATTATCAGAAGTATCTGTATATAACTTTGTTCCACGTCTCTTGAGTACAGTGAGTAGTGTGAATAAGACTCAGATTTTGAAAGGACTGTCTGGTCTTCCTGCCTCTGCTTATAGAGGCTTTGCTCTGCACTGTTCAGTGCTGTTGTATGTTCAGTACCATTATACTGAAGTTCTACCACAGGGATGAAAATGAGCCTCCCAAGCGGACATATAAAGGATGCTTTAGGAAAAGTGGAGTTTATACTAACAATATTAAAGTTTTATGTTTCTAATTGAAATCTAACTGTTATATGCTTATTTTCTTTATTCTTTCTTTTAATTGTATGCTAAGAAATAAAGTTGTTGAAGTTTTTGGAACTTTTCACTTGAGCTGCTTAAATTCTGAGATTTCCAAACTCATGTTTTGGTAATTAATAACTGCCTAAGCTTTTTATATGATGTTCCTCTTCACTGCTTTTTGAACTTAGAAGCAAAGTGACATGGTCTTGAAATGTTTTTTTTTTTTTTTTTTCCCAATACAGAACTTTTCAAAGTTGCCTCTGATTTTTTTTTTTTAATATGTATATGCACGCTTGGTTTTGGTGACTTAGAAAGCATGAAGCCTCTCAAATCTTAAACTATTTTCTTTTAACTTTAGGAAACACACAAGATATTGCTTTTCCTTTTTAGATGTTTTAGGAATACTGATTTAAGTGCTGCTAGTATATAGTGCCAGTTTAATGCAATTTGACAGCATGAAGCAAGAGTGTGGATGGTAGTGTAAATGGTGGTATCGGTAATTTGAGACTTCGTTAAGTAGTCTGTAGGTATCTGTGAGAATTACAAGCTCTAAATAGTGCCTTTGACAGTGCCCATTAGTGCTTATGCAGAATTGTCTTCTGGATTTAGTGTTTCTTATTTTATGGTGAATTGAATTGTCCTTTCTTTCTCATAAAGATAATTTTCTCCAGATGTTTGTCTTCAGCATATATCAAGTAGTTTAAAATAGCCTTTTGTTTGATACAAGATGGATGAGATTTGAGGGAAGAAAGAAAAAAAAAAAAAGCAGATTGCTTTTTAATTATTTCTGGCACGAGGCCTGCTTTTGGTATCCCCCCTTGCCTTAAAATCCATAAGTAGTAGTCTGTACTGGTGCAAGTTAAAGGGATTTCGAGGCTGCTGTAAGTTTTTCTTGCATGAAAGGAAAGACAGTGCAGCTAAAATCAGCATCTAGTCTGTTGCCATACAGCTTTGGTGACTCTTTCAGTGAAAACAACTGGCACTTAGTTTAGTTGATGCCGTTGACCATTTAAACTTTTAAATCTTGTGATTTAACTCTGGAGAGACAGAACTCTTTTTAGAAGATTGGTTAGGAACTGGCATATCTTGTGTAAAGCATAGAAAACCCTGCTTCCTAAAACTCTTCTGATTTCTGTTCTTATGTACGCCTGTTCCTTGTGTTCCATATGCTTGCCGTGTGGTGTTTGACTGTCTTTTTAACTAAGCAGTATTTATTTATATATGCACAAAGTCTGTCAGCTATTCTCAAGTATCAAGGTTAGTTGTTGTTGAGTTAAAGTTCAAGTGCAGAGTCGGTATTTATTCTGCCTTGAAGAGGTGCGAGGTGGGAGTTCACAAAGGTGGTGCATGAACACTTGCTTTGATGTCTAAAAAGTGATTGAGCAGAAACTGGCATTCAAAGTCCAGTCTGGAGCATCTGTGGCCCTAGCCCTTGTATTCTGCACCCCCTACACCACCCAGATCAAGTCTGCATGAATTTGAGTGCTATTAGAAGAGAGATGTTTACATATTTAGTCTCAGTCATAAGGCAGTCTGTAAAACTGGGGCAGGAGCCTTCAGCTGGATAGCTCTCTGACCTGCCTGGGTGAATAGAGCAGGGAGCTGTATTCTTGACAAGGTAGCATTGTCCCATACAACTTCATTGCTGTGGCAAAACAAAACTGTAGTGGTCAAACCTGGAGTTCTTGAGTTGTTTACTTCTGTCAGAATAAGTCCTACCAAAAGTCAGTTTCTATGAACTGATTTTTTTTAAAGAAAAAGCAACTACTTTTTCTCTGCCGTTATGGCTTATTTGACGTTTAATGTCATACATCCTGTAGTTTGTGGACTGTTCTATAATACAAAATAGCTTGCATTTTTTGTATTTGCCCTGTATTTTTCCTTCTGCTTTCCACAGAGAAGAAAGTAAAAGGTGACCTGAAGTCTACCTTCTTTAGTAGATAAACAAAGCCTTTAAAAATATCTTTATATATGTCATCACCTGTTTTAATCTGAGGTAATATTTCGTAAGTATTCTTGCAGTAGCTAGGACTAAACTGCACGCCATGGAGATGTTAGGATTGTTTTCCACTTTGTTAATCGTTTACTGTCTCAGTTTTTAAATATCGGAGATTGGAAACACGTGTGGGTCTTGGCTAAGGACATGTTACCTAAGGCTCCATGCCATTTGGAGCAGGATGAGTACAGTACTGCAGATGGGTTGTCTTGCATGAGGTGAAAAAAGACATGCACTTGGCTATCGAAAAGATAGAGAAGAAGGTAAACGCTGACCCAGACTTAAAATTTTTCATGCTATTCAAAAGTTGTAAAAACTAATAGCAGCATATTTCATACTAATGCTTTTGAATCTTTCCATGTGTTTGATAGATTTTTTTTTTTTTAATTTATTACCTGGTCAGCCTGCTTTTAACTCTAAGCCCAGCATATGGCTGTCATTCACTTTTGGCCAATGCTAAACTCTTTGAAATACTGCTGTTGAATGCAGTCTGACTTCTGAAAGGTGCAGGAGGTCCAAAGGAGTACTGGGGCTGATACTATAATGGTTTTACTTTGTGGCTCCCTGTGCTATGTGATAAATCTAACGTGATTAAAGGGATATATATATAGCCTGATCTTCCAATCAGTTATGAATATGTGTTAGCAAGGAGCAACTTTGATACAGGGCCAGTTTGAAAGTCCTTTTTGCTTCTTTCACCTTCAAGTATGTTATAGATGTTTTTTAAAAAAAAACAGCCACGTTGGGATCCAGAGCATAACAGCTGATGCAAGTCTACAGACTGAGTGCTGCATTGGGGTGTAAATGTGGCTTTTATACCTGCCCACCCAAAGCATGCTGCTGACATCCTCAATCTCAAGATAGCTCTTTGAAAATAAGTGTGAGAGGGAAGGATATGATATCTCTTTTAATGCAGTGTGCTTTTAACTTACAGCAATTGTCAATTGCTACTCCACTATCTGAAGGACTATGCTCTTTTTGGGTGATTAAAATATGGAAAAATTACTACTACTGCAGCTTGCTTATTGGAGCTGTCACAATCTAATTGCCAGTGCTGATCGAGATGAATTTCTGCTGGCCAGCTTGACTTTCAGTATGCTCCTGTCATCAGTGCTCTTGTGTCATGTTTCAGTAGGCTATAAATGCTTCTGCAGGAGAAAAAGGCCAGTTTGCTTCTGGCTGCTGTGTGCTGTTGTAGAATAAATTCATACACTGGTCATAAGGTCTTGTTGGAGACAAGTCAAGCAATACTTCTGACCAGTATATGCCATGTAGAAAACACAAATGGAAAGAAACAATTTGAAGGCTTTCGCTGATAGCAAGTCTCCCAGGGCTCTGCTGTGGTGCTGCAGAAAAGGGAGGACAGGGCTACAGCTGGACAATGTGGGCATTTGTGGGCCTAGCACTAGAAATTCACTGACGCAGAAGCAGATTCTAAGTGTCCGAGCAGTGTCAATAACTTACAGAAAAGTCTTCTACAGAATAAAGCTCTGATGGATTAAGCACTTGTTGTGAAACCTTGTTTTGGGACCTGGAGCAAATTGCCTGGCTTGAAGGTTGGCTTTATAAACTGACAGGTTAAACTGCAGGTTTCTCTTGCAGTCTTTGTTTCTGTATTATAATTGTTTCAGACCCTCAAACAGTATAGATATGAAACCCTTAAGTTGAAGGAAGCTTCTGTGGTGGTAAGAGGACGCTTCAATGGACCATTATTGTTGTATGGAACACTTGTGTTCAGTTGCCCCAGGGTGTCCCCTGGTCTGCTTCCATTCCCTGATCAGTGCTGTAGTTGAAAAGTGATTTTCTGTGTATTTCAAATAAAACATAAGTGAAAAAGCAATCAGTTATTGCATGAAGTCAAAATCTAACAGTTTCTACAAAGAACTCGTATACTTTGAAAATAAATTCTAAATGTAGAAATTGTGCTTCATGTAAATTCAAATGTATTTCATTAGAGCCCAGATGATATTTCTTAGGTGAAAAGTTTAAAATTTACTGCTGAGGGGTGTGTGTGTGTGTGTGTATATATATATATATATATATATATATATATATATATATATATATGTGAAAACAATTTCACCTAAATCTTGACAGTGTGACTACCAGGTATTTTCATCAGCAGTGAAATTTCAGTTTTTCCATTTATCAACTCAGTGAATGGTGTTACTTCCAAAATTACATGTTGTACTCTCAGTGAAGTCTGTAGTGTGTAGTAGCTATTTTAGGTAACTTTTGTATGTCAAATCAAAACTGTGCATTTGCTTTGAATCAGTTTGTGAATCTGATGCTTGCAGGATGCAATTAAGGATGATCTGGATGATCGTAGTCAACCTTTCTGAAATGCTTAAAATTAGTTGTGAAACTGATCTTTTCACATTCAAGAAACATTTAAGAATCTTTGCAATGAGCATATGATCTGTTTACAAATAGCCGAGACATCATTTATCAAAGCTTAGGGTATTACGACAAAACCGTGTCTGTTGTAAGATCAACACCTGGACAACAGCTTGTGGTGCTAAAGCAGAGGAAGAAATGGGAATAGTGTGCTGAGAAGGAGTAATACACCACCTATATGAATGGCTGCAAGCGGTTTGTATTGTGACTGTATTTCAAAAGCTTGTAAGTGGGTCTGAAAGGTGTTCTAGTTATCTGAATTGATCAAAATCTGAAATGTTTAAGCTTGTTTTTCATCTTTCCTGATTGTATGTGTGAGATGCTGTCTCTGCCCAGCTTTGTCACATGCGAGTAGTTCTAGAGAGCAAATTTCCTTTCTTCTCTCCCCTTTTGTGGTCAGTAGGCACAAGCCTCTGAAGATGCTGGTGAAAATGGGTCCCTGGGAGAGATCTTGGTACCTTGCTTTAAATGGGTACAGCACCCGCAGACATATGCAAAGACAAAAGGGTTGAGACTGAGATCATTAAGCGGATTTGTCACAAGATGCAGTCCCGATTTAAATATATCTATAAAATTATTCTGTGGATTTTTAATAAAGAAATATTGGTTCCGTGCTGGTTTGGTTACCATGTGTTTCCCTGAGGAAGCTTAGGCAAATAAGAAAAATGCAAAATGCCAGAAACACATTGGTTAGTATGAATGCTAATTCTATTCTAGAATCTGCAGTTCTATTTGGCTAAAGCCTTATGCTCACTAACTTCCTTTTCTACTGCTTGTCTTCTATGTCTTGCTATCGATTTTTGTGAAAATTAAGTTAATCAAACATTTTTCTTCTAGTTCATAACTGGACTCAAGAGGATACCCTTCAGTGGCTGTCAGAATTTGTTGAACTGCCCCAATACGAGAAGAATTTTAGAGACAGCAATGTCAATGGAACAACACTTCCCAGGTGAATTTCTTCTGAATTAGTTTCAAATGATTCCCCATAGGTTCTGCTGATTTAGTCAGGATGTGAGACCGACGATGTGAACTTGAAGTCTAACAAGACATGGATGAATGCAAGAAAAGAGAAATGCCCTCGTGCTTCTGAAGAGATGACTGACTTTTTTCTGCCAAAATAGTTCCAAATATAATTTGTATCCAGCCTTTCCTTTCATTTTAGCCTTGTTTCTTCCTGTTGAATTTCTATCAATAATCATGCATTTCTGTATGTTAGCTCACTTTGTTTTGGACAACTTCCAATATATTGCATAGGTATACATCAGAACTATCTGCATAACATCTCTTCTTGAGCATAGTTACCAAAGCTGAGTATTGTGTGTATTTTGTGGAGTTGGTTTCACAAATTTATAGATCAGCTATTGCCTTTAGCTGTGGCAGATGGATTAATGATTATTCCTGAAAAAGTGGAACAGGGAAATGTGGAACAGGTCAATCTATTGTATCTTTTAATTAAATTGCATGATTATAATCCATATAACCAGGAAATTCCATACATCGAGTGTTTATTTTTTTCATGGATGGGTTTGAATATAGCTTGTGAAGTAGGTAATGTTTTTGTTGTTAACAGGATAGCAGTAAATGAACATGCTTTCATGATCTCTCACCTCAAAATAATTGACCGGAGCCATAGACAGAAACTTCAGCTTAAAGCCTTGGATGTTGTTTTATTTGGACCTCTCACACGTTAGTATTTTTTTGTATTTTTTCTTATATTTTCATTGTAGGAATTCAACAGAAAATACTTTCAGTGAGGCTTGATGCTGTAGGTAGGATGGCTTATTTTATATTGTGATTGTACTGATGGATTGGTTGGCATACACTATGAAATTAAATGAATTAAAACTTGTAAGGATGCTGGAACTCTAGAATTGTAAAATTTAAGACTGTAGTAATTTTGGTGTGTTACCAGTGGGCTGCATGTTGGCTTTTGTGTTGCAATAAGTACATTCTAACTGTTTTTGACTATGTTTAAGTTACACTTCTAGCTAATGTTACATTCACCTCCAAGAAATCTTGGACACTGCAAGCTGGGATGTTGAAATGAGAGGGGATGACTCCTCGCTCCGTGTCCCAAAGAGGAGGAGACTGTGATTCAAACCCAATGCCAACGTCTTTTGTGCGCACTCAAGTTTAAGTGCTGTTAAATATAGTATTACAGTTTTGCATCTGACGCATTTTAGCTTATGCAAACATTTCCTTACCACATCATCAGTGGTCTACATGCTTACTTGTACACAGTTACAGTTGTGTTGTGTTTCTGTGCGTGTTGTCTGCTCCCAAACTAGGAAGCCCTTCCAGAGCTGGTAGGGAGTTAGCCTTCTAAAAATCTACTTTGTACAAGAAAATTTTTAATTTAGTATTAGGGTATTTCAGAGGGCACAAATGGAGGAGAACTTACTGAAACATAACTTAAAGTTCTTCCCAGGGTGATAAAGTGTAATTGGGAAAGCTCTCTTAACTAATTTAAATATATAGACAATGTAATGTAAAATTTAATAAGCTTTCCTCAATGTAATGTACGTTTTAGTATAGACTGTAGATTGCATTAGAACAGAATGGCTTACGTTGCATCACCTTTTAGGCTGTGCAGGAAAACAAAACAAAACACAACTTCACGGTGTATTCATGTATCCACGAAGTGGTTAGTGATCATGTTATTCTCTGTACAGGTCCCCCTCACAACTGGATGAAAGATTTTGTATTAACGGTTTCTATAGTTATTGGTTTTGGAGGCTGCTGGTTTGCATATACCCAGAACAGAACCTCCAAAGAACACATCACAAAAATGATGAAGGACTTGGAAAGTCTCCAAACAGCAGAACAAAGTCTCCTTGACTTGCAGGAAAGGTATGAAAACAAACAAAGCCTAGTTCAGTTGTCCTTGACTTCATTTTGTGGTGAAATACAAATACAGACCATTTATGCTCATAAACACTGCGCCTTAAAGCTTTCTTTGGATTTTGTTAATCTTTTTACATAGAAAGTGTGATGTCAGTGATGATGGGTTTTTGGGTGGGTAGATATTGCTCCTGGATGTTTTAGAATAAAATAATAACTTAAAGGTGAGAGTAGAGATTCAGTCTTTTGAATCTATTGAAATCTATTGATTTAGAAGTACATATTGTTATATTCATACAATTAGTTTGCTTTGGAATCTCTATTTTCTTTATGTACATTGAAATGAGAACACGGAACTATCTTTCTCCTGTTTCAAGCTCTTAAGTTTGAAATAGACTTTGGCTGATTACTTTGTATTACTTATTTAGCATGATAGTTGGTAGGTTTCTCTGGTACTTACGTAACTCAATTTTCTATGAAGATGGCTATTTTGATCTTATTAATGAAAGTTGATCTTCTAATGAAGATTCAACTGAAAGTTGGCATATTTTGTTTGACACTGGACATTTTGTCATGATGCTGCACATTCATGCAGCTTGTATTCAGTATTGCAGTATTGCAGAAAGGTTGAGGTTGGAAGGGACTTCTGGAAGTCATCCGGTCCAACCTTCCTGCTCAAGAAGGGACACCTAGAGCAGGCTGCTCAGGATCGCATCCAGGTGGCTTTTGAAGATCTCCAGGGAGGGAGACTCCTTACAGGGCAACCTGAGCTTGGTCACACATACAGTGAAGTAGTATTTCGTGATGTTCAGAGGGAACCTCTTGTGATCCAGTTTGTGCTAATTGCCTGTTGTCCTGGCACTGGACACAATTTCTTCTCAAGAGGGTGGCAATTTTTAACAAACATGCTGTGTGTTTTCTCATTTTTCTGTTCAATGTGAAGGCTTGAGAAGGCACAGGAGGAGAATAGAAATGTAGCTGTGGAAAAGCAAAATCTGGAGCGCAAAATGATGGATGAGATCAATGATGCAAAACGAGAAGCTCATCGCCTAAGGGAGTTGAGGGAGGGAGCTGAATGTGAGCTCAGCAGGCTCAAATATGCAGAAGAAGAGCTAGTACAGGTATCTGCAAACTGTATGTATTTTAATGTTGACTTTAATTTGGTCCTTTATTAGATATTTAGGGTTTAGAACAGCCTTTCTCTGACACTAGATTTGAATGGAAAATTCTGGGAGTACTAAAAGCAAAAGTCTGTCAATCATGTCATAGCTTCAGGAGTATTTTGCTACATAAAAGGACATAACTATGTATTATCTTATCATAACGTAACTGGATTCATGGAACAGGATATAAGAAATCTTGTTTTCTATCTTGTTATCACATGAGAAGGAGTAGCTTTATCTCACTCTTGAGTAGTAATAGAGGATTTATAATACTAAATCAATGTGTTGTCTTACAAATACTTGTAAGCCTCAAGCGAGTGACTATATATCACCAGAGAAATATCTGAGTGTAATATAGTACATGGAAATTCACATACCTTAATTTCAGAAATGCCTCATCTGCCTTCCTGACAGATGGGCACTTGCCAAAGCTTGTTGTAAAGCCTTAATATGTTGCTCTGGGTTTAAAAAGGTGTTTATATTTTGTTTTCTGCTGTCAGTTCTAATGAGAATCTTGGTGATGCTTTTTTTTTCTTTTTCGATGCTAGGTTCGCATGGCTCTAAAAAAGGCTGAGAAGGAATTTGAGCTGAGAAGTAACTGGTCTGTTCCTGAAGCTTTACAGAAGTGGCTTCAGTTAACGCATGAAGTTGAAGTGCAATATTACAATATCAAAAGACAGCATGCAGAAATGCAATTAACAATCGCCAAAGATGAGGTACTAATGTTTACTCTTCAGTTACTTAAGAGTGATATCTTGCTAGGTGAATGAAACAGTAAACACAAATTATTCAGATAAGTGTATGGATATTTTTTCTCCTTTGAGATGATGTATGCTGCCTATCAATATTGCTGATATTTTGCTGTCTGTATTAAGTACATAACATAAGCGTTTCTGCTTTTTAGGCAGAAAAGATAAAAAAGAAGAGAAGCACTGTATTTGGAACATTACATGTTGCACACAGCTCCTCACTGGATGAAGTGGACCATAAAATCCTTGAAGCAAAGTAAGACTAATAACAGGACGCATGTGTTTTTTTTTTTTGACTGTGTATTTCTGGAATTTAAACTTACTATCTTAGTGTTTTTGCACTTCTATGTGGAACAGCTTAAAAGACATTAAAATGGGAATATTTGCAGTCTTGAAGGGCCTAGAATGGCTGCACTGGTGTTGCTTTGCTATTAAGAACAGAATAAGTAATTTTAATGCTTGCTTTTTTTCAGGAAGGCACTCTCTGAGTTGACAACCTGTTTACGAGAGCGTCTTTATCGATGGCAACAGATTGAGAAGATTTGTGGTTTTCAAATTGCACACAACTCTGGGCTACCGAGCTTGACCTCCTCTCTGTACTCTGATCACAGCTGGGTAGTTATGCCTCGAGTTTCCATTCCTCCTTATCCAATTGCAGGGGGAGTTGATGACTTAGATGAAGATACTCCTCCAATAGTTTCACAGTTTCATGGTAAGTATTAAGTTGAGTAAACTTGATGGGAAAGCTTTCGAACATGGGATTTTAAAATCAAGTGGGAGGGGCATACTAAAATCATATAGGGTTGCATCAAAGTTTAGAAGCAACAAAATTCTGTGTAACTTTTCAGATGTCTTTTGGGACTTGCATAAACTGAAAATAAGGTTTTGCAATAAAAATAAAGGAAAAAAAGCCTTTGTTTCTTTACCGTGGGGGGGGGGTGGGGGACACTCCAGGTACAGAGTGAGCTAAAGTTTTTAAAGTCTGCTTGTCATGCTTGGTTCTCCACTAAAACAAGTTCTTATCTGTAGTGCTATTTTTTTTTTCTTAGCACATAGCACATTTATCCTTTCAGATGGAAGGGATGGATTTTGCCTAGGGTTCCTTGTGCTACATAGCTTTTCAAACATTCTTCAAATCCTGTTGTTGTCCAAGGGAAGCTTTCAGGGAGAATGTTTGTGTTTGGATACATTGGGTTGTTTGAGTGTGAAGCACAGAGGCCAAATGCTGGAGGGAGGGAAATCCAGCTTTGGTTAAACTATGATGAAAGTATATACACTGGGGATCCAGACCACCCTGGTATCTTGAGTCATTACGTCAATATAAGAGCCTGTTTCATGGAAGTTTTGATTAACTGGACTCTGGAGGCATATCAAAAGATGAGCTTCCATGTAGCTTTTTTAAATAAACAATATCAAGCTGGGGAATAAGTAGGGAAGAAATCTTTGTTATGTGTGTACATTTTTCTTCCAGGGCTGGAATTCTTAGAATCAATTAGAATTTTAAAAGCACATAAGGAGAATGCCACTTTGCTGGCTTTGTTTCATGTGCTTGGGGCATGTTTTCGTTCTAAATATACCAGTGTTTTTGCGTGTATTCCATGGAGCCCTTTGAAAAGTTTAATACCAATGCAATGCTATTTTTTCTGTAAGTTCTGATTACTTGTAAAGAGTACTATAGCCTTCTCTATAAGGGCTTTGATTTAAAGCTTAGTAACAAATTCCTTGGATGACCCAGTAAGATGTGGATTCCCAGGTCCAAAATTCCAAGAAAGAATATGGAGTAACCTATGGTGTGGTTTTAAAACAGAGCTCACGACCTTCCAGATAGTCTAAAATGGCAAATCACTGAAATGTGTATGTAAGATGTGATTTTAGTCCATTTTCTTGTTCAGGTCTTGCATGAAAGTGAAGCCAGAGAGCAACAAAGTGCAGCTGGTTCAGAGGATCGAAGATTAGAGAAGGACTGTATAGTTTCTAAGAGCACATGTAGTTGAAACTTCTGTTTTTGTTAAAATTTAGTTTGTCTTTTTGGAAGTGTTTATAGCTAATGAGTGGTATCTCAGTTAATCAGTGATGAAAGTTACCTAAATCATAATAACGTTACAAGAACTTTAACTATGTTTTCTGAGTTTTGATGAAGCATAAGTGTCTGCTTTTTGTAAAGTGATTGCATGAGGGAAGTAACTTTTTAGTTTACTAGCTTTTATAGTTTGTACTATTTACAAAAACAAACTGGAAATGTTTGGGACTGGGGAAACAAAAAATATGTTCAGTGATGTTCCTGAAAGGAACATCATTCAGGAAGTCAAATTATTGTGTGATATGTTGGTAACTGCTAAATTATTCCCATCCTTTAGAGAAAAATGACAAATGCACACGAGGAAGGACAGAAGCAAAATGGCTTGTCTCACTCATGAGGCTTCAGGCAAAAGACAGTATGCAGACAGGTCAGTTACAAGCAAGACTTTCAGTGTCTGGACATAACTGAACTGTCTGGTCTAGGCTGTTACCTGGCCTTAGCATCCTTTGATATCTGTGTAAGGTTGGCATAGTTGGCGGTCAGATGGACAGGCTTCTTTGCACTTCAGCAGGAAATATGATAGGCTAAAATGGTGTGAAGTAATGGATCTGTTTAGTCCTGAAATTAAGAACAGGAGGATATAAAGTAGATGAACAAGGCTGAAACGAAGGCATTACGTGAAAGGGATAGTGAAATTTTCTATTTTCCATTAACTTGCTAGGATTCAGTTGACTCCTTGATCTAGTGGGTTTCATTTGCACTATAAAACTGATTCTAAGTTGTCATAGCTGAATCTTTCACAATCCTGCAAATATGCCCCTATAAGAAAACAAAATGCTTATAATTTCTCTTAAGTCAGTGATGGTCTTGTTTTTTACACCAGCAAGTAGGATGGCATCTTATTTACCTGGACACACAGTACAAATTGCCTAAATAGATTCTGTATTCTTTGGTATACATTCTTTTTTTTTTTTTTTTTTTTTAGGAATTTGATTACTGACAGGCTTGTTTTTTTAGCTGCTTTTCCAAGTCATAGGGAATTCATCAAAGTAAAATTAAAAGTTTGATTTATGTGATAACTGTCATGTTAAGACTTGGAAGCCACTGTTTATTGCTCACTCCAGCAGGACACAAAGTCCATGTTGTGGTGAAGGTGCAGTTGTTTGCAGTTTTGTGAATGGTTGTGGCTTCCTGCACTGAAAACAGGAACTGAACCTTTTCTGAGATTCCAGGAAGGGAGACTGTAATCTACCTGACTGACTTGCATCTCAAAAATAAGATGCACGTTGTGTCAGGCTAGACATCTTTGTCTACAGTAAATGTTAAATTCTTTTGGTATGCTGTACTAAGTAAACGTCTTGAGCAGCAGTAAAGGTATGGTCTGTCTTATTTTAAGCTAAGTGATGCATTCTGTTGGAGAGTGTAAGGAGGTATATGAGAAGTCCTGAGGCATTACAGCTATCCTGAAAATAGATCTGGAGGTTTCTTTCCATAAAAGTATTGATGTCTAATCAGTTTCTGAAGGAGGAATTGGATGAGAAAGATCATAGTTTGTCACTTCCTGTTAGGTGCTTGAATGGTCGACTCTTGTGTTGCTGTCTCCACCCATTATTTTTTTCCTGAAATTCTTAGCATGGAAAAAGAAAACATCAAATAGGAAATTCTTGAGCTTGAAATGAGGTTGAATTATATATTTTCTATCTTGTTATATATGATTTAGTTTTCTATGTCTAATGTAATTTTCAACTAATGCAGTGTATTTCAGTTGAGTGTTTGGTTAGGTACCACCTACATTACAAAACTTTCATGTGTGGTTATTTGGAACTTAAAGAATACAAGTAAAATACAGGATATTGTGTAATGTGCTAACTTGAGTACTGCTATTTTTAGTTCATAAGGGTTTGCAAGTCTCATTAGTCTCTTCCCTCCCAAGGGAGGGTCGTGAGGCAGTGCTGCACATGGTCAGAATAGTATTTGGTAGGCACAAAACTTCTGCAGTTGGTTAGCTGCTTCATCTACCTGTAGAATGTGTAAGGTGCTGTTAGTCTGCCATCTCTCTTAACAATAGAGCAATGTCCTCTAAATAATTGAGCAATGTGAAAGTTGTTTAAGAATCACTGTGACTGAAGCAGACACCTGCTATTTAGTCTTTAGAGTAGATTTTGTTAACATCGATGTCACATGGGGGGGTTTGGTTTGCTTTTTCTTTGCCTCAGGGTCCATTGTAAAACCTCCCAGCACACTGGCAAGAAGCAGTAGCTTGTGTCGATCAAGACGCAATGTTGTGCCATCATCTCCACAATCTCAGCATGCTTTGCACTCCCCTGACCCTGACATCCTTTCTGTGTCGAGCTGCCCAGCTCTTTATCGAACTGAAGAGGAGGAGGAAGCCATTTACTTCTCTGCTGATAAACAATGGTATGGGGACTAGCAAACAGCACTTGGGAATCTGATTAGGAGTGTTTGAGGCAGTCAGTTTAGAATTAGAGGTTGAACCATGACGAAAATTAAAGTAATTTGTAGGATAATATAAATGAATGTAGTCAAAAGGAGCAGAAAGTGTTCATGTCTGGTATGTGTATGTAAATAGCTAGCATGTCATGTACAGTTAAGTAATGTTACAATCCAGGGTGCACTGAACTAACCCTGATTCTCCATTACAATATGTTACTGGCTTTTACATCTGAAACTAGGATCAAAAGCAATGTCAGCTACTGGGCGAAGAGAAGATGGATGGTAACACAATTCTTACAGCATGTTGAGCGTGTACCTACTCTTGTTACATGGCCTCATAGGAAAAGGTTAAATTCCTTTTGGAAGGAGCAAATGAGCTTGTTGAAAGGTAGGGACACTTGTCCTGAAGAAACTTTTTGTATATGATAGACTTAAATCTCCTCCTTTCATTTCATAACTTTTCTGACTTCACGTGCCAGAAAGATAGTTTTTGTTCTTTGAAGTGAGATGCAAATGACTGATTCTGGGCAGATCCTGCTGTCCACAAAAAGCAAAATTGCAGAAAGTAATTATTTTAAGTTTAGGTAATGAAATGATATAGTGCAAGTTGTAAGTTAAAATGTTGGACTTGATGTTTTTGTTAATTAACTACTAGGGAAAAGTGGGTGGTGCTTTTAGACTGATATTATTGATTCTAAATTTCCTTGTTAATTGCATGGTGGAAATAATAGTTTCATTCTTTTTTCCTTTGTTTGCTCTGACTCAGGGAAGTACAGGAAGCAGGTTCAGAATGTGACTCCTTAAATTCATCCGTTGGAAGGAAGCAGTCTCCTCCATCTAGTCTTGAGATGTACCAGACACTTTCTCCACAGAAAGTATCCCGGGAAGAACTCTCACTGGAGGAATCATCTACAGGAGACTCCTCTTCTCTAACTGCAGATATATCTAGGGGCTCTCCTGACTGTGTAGGCATGGCAGAAACTAAGAGCATGATTTTTAGTCCTGCAAGCAAAGTTTATAACGGAATCCTGGAGAAGTCCTGCAGCATGAACCAGCTTTCAAGTGGGATCCCAGTCGTAAAGCCTCGGCACACCTCGTGTTCTTCAGCCAGTAGTGACAGTAAACCCAGCCACGAAGCTTCTTCTGTCCCTAGGATAAGTAGCATCCCACAGGACCTGTACCAAAATGGTGAAAAAAACAAAAAGCCATCAAAAATAAAAAGCCTCTTTAAGAAGAAGTGTAAGTGAGGTGGGCAGAAGAAGCCTTGTAGTAATGTTATAAGTACTGTTTTTTAAATCTTTAGGAATGTAATTCCATTTGAGCATTCCAGACTGGATGCGCTAATGGAATACTCTGTAGGTGGATTCTATTTAACTGACTCTGCTGTCAAAGTTTGTGCCAGCTGTCAATGAGAAATCATTAAAAGTTTCAGACAGTTTACATTCATTTCTGCCTATTTATTTCTCTTTTTTTAGTTTATTCATAAACCTTTTTTAAGCCACTTTGGACTTACAAGCTTTAATGAACTAGTAAGCCCTCCTGGGCTTGCCAAAGTTTCTTGTTTACCAGAGCATCTTCCTATCTTTCCATAGAGCTACAACATTTATCTACTGGACTTCAAGAAAAATAAAAGAAGTAATTGAATTGCACTACTGTTTTACAGACTGGAAAAGTCTCTCTGCAAGTGAAACTGAAAGACTTGTATTTGAGGAGATGAATCTTTTCACTTTTAGATCTTTGGGGTTTTTAAGTAGAACCTAGAATTTCTAATTGACTTGATTTCTGGAAATGGAAATGCCACGCTTTTATTATGGGAAGCTTTGTTAGATGCATTTATTATTAGAATGGTTCAAGTCCTGCTGTAAAGATCATGTTTTTCCCAGGACTTTCACTGTGATTTCACTTCACTGCAGGCTGTATGATAAATATATATATATATATAAATATGTATGTAATTTAACAAGAGAAGAGGCTCTTGATTCCTTATGCAAGTGATGGATATGAAACTTGACCGAGGACTAAAAATATTCACTCTCTTAAAACGAGGAGGTGGGGGTAGTAGCTTTTGTTTACAGACTGACAGACAATGGACATTTCGGTTTGTGAAAGTTTTGTACTGTGGTAAAGATAATAAATTGGAAACATTATTGTGCTTGGGAATGTTCCAATTTTAGCTAATGCTTGTTTCAGAAGTCATGTTTATTGAAAGCTGTTGTAGGCTACATTGCTTATGCTTACTGCTGTGTATAAGTTATTGTTATATTTTTTGGATTAGCTATTAATGTCTTAATGTCCTCCTTTTGTAAGATTTCATACACTTTATTTTTGTATAGTTTGAAGATTTAGCTGTTCAGACATGTCTGAAGTAAATGGTATAATTTTATAATGCATACTGTTATACTAACTCATAATTTTAGATATAAAGATAGCTATAAAGGTGAGACCCGACATGCTTCAGAAAAGTTTTTGTTGAGCTTTTATACGGAGAGATGAAGTTACTACGAGATAATAAGGAAGCCTTCTTAGGGCAACAGTAGCTAGTTGCTTGAAAACCATTTTTTTTTTCCAACAGTTGGAGACAACAAACGTACTGCTTGAGTAACAGTGCCTTTTATTCAGTTTGTCTGAAAACGTTAATACTGAGCAGGAATTTGTTTTGAGGTACATTCCAAAGAAATACTTCTTGCTCTAATGAACACAAGCAATTTACCCAGCGATGACTAAATAGTTTCAGCTCTTCCATAGGGGTATGCTAGTTGCCTCAGTAACAGGTGCCACTGCCAGCAGCCTGTGATCAGGGGCTCATTCCTCGACAATATGTACATGCTGTACTGTATGAAAGAATTAATTCACTGATTGCCTAATCTTTTTTTGCTAGTAAGGAGCCTTCAACAAAACCTGTAGCTAATTGAAATTGAAATGATACATGTTTTTCTATAATTTTCTATTTAGGTTCCATTGTACATAAATGATGTGTTAGTTCTGTCCTTAATAAGTGGTGGTGATGTTAATGGAAGCATTTACTGTGGCTAGTGAAATGGTTAGAAGAGGAGGGTTAGAAGAAGAGATGGAGATGCTACCTATGCAAGTACCTTAAAAGTCCTGGAACATTTGGATTCTTCCTGTTCTCTTACAGAATTAATCAGATTTTTTTTTTTTTACTGTATGAAAATGAGTGTCATCTATATAAATATAAGTATAGGCAAATAAAAGATTTGGTAAAGTTTGGAGAAGAGACAAATTGCTGGAATAGTAAGTAAGGAAATTACATTGTCCCATTCTCTGAATCATCACTGAATAACAGTGGCTGCAAAAGTAGACACCATTGCTGCCTTGTGATGACTTTAAACTAAGATTGTGCACTCTGTACATGTTAGACTGTCCAAAGGCAGCTATGCAAAGACTTGTGCCAGAGAACCACCTCACTGCTGAGACTTCAGAGTTGTAGTTAAAAGCCTGATGAAGTACTTTAACCTGTACAAAGGGGAAATGCATAAAATTAAGGCACTTTTGGCTCCACAACATCACAGAAAAGAATACCACCAAAAATGTTCAATTTTGATGTCTGCACTTAAGAAGGCTATAGCAATAATTAAGGTTTGGGGCTGGATAGTAGATCTTGTGGTGTAACGTTTGAGGAGTTCTGTCTCTGTCATTACCAAAGAAGATAAAGCAGCTTTTTGATACTGGAGAGTAAATATATGTACACATGGGGGAAAAAAAAATAAAATATCTGGTACCGAGGAGCGGGAGGACAGCACTTTCTTAATCCTGACGTCAAAGTCATGCAAGCTCAAATACAGAGAAGCCAAAACAGACAAATCCAGTGTTCTATAGTAACAAAAACTGAAACAGAGGTAGTGGTAAGTTCTTCATTAGCTGTGAATTTTTAATGTTAAGTATCTTTTCTGAAATACACAATTTAATCAACTTCTAGGGAAAAAAGATGGCATTGTACAAACAAAATTATCATAGGTGTGATAGGTTTTGGCTTTATAGTGGCAAACTTTTGGAGCACAGACTGCTCTCAACACTCAGTTTATCACCAGCTGTCCTGTAACCTTATAGCTGCTACTTAATAAATATAATAGAACTAAAAGCTTAAGTTAATATGATCAGAAGTGGTGAGTATTGGATGTTGGAGCATAAACTGTAATTGGTTTTAAGTTCAAAGCTTTTTTCATTATTTTAATAGAATCCTTATACTTTTTGCCACCTTAATTTGTACACAATCTAAGTGACTTGCATTGCTACTATTATGGCTACTATAGACATGTTCGTCTTCAAACCTGTAGCTTCTTTTTTCTTGTCCACTAGAAAAAATAAAATCATTTGGCTTTTATCTGTTTTTGGTAAGGTAGAGAAAGGAAATAAGAAGGAAATGTATGTAGAGATCACTGATACTGGGATAGATCCTCACTGGTAGACATCAAATCCAGCCTTAATGCTGAAGTACCTGGCATATGTCAACATCTCAGGATTTGATGTGCTTTAAAAGGCCCTCCAAGTTTTTCCTGTTTTTGCTTAGTGCAAGTCAAACCAGTTGGCAGTCACTGTCCATAAGGGTTCCTGTAAGATGTTAGACATCTGAGACGATCTAGTGTCATCATTGCTTAGCAGCTCAGGACTTCCTAAGCTCTAAACTCAGAATGGTTGTGATCAGAGTATTTTTTTGATCTTTTGTAGCCAAAATACGTTTTATTTTGAATTCTTCAGTACTTTCTCAGAAAATAAGGATCTTTGCTTTCTTAAATGTATTGTTAAAGGTTCATTTGTCAGCACAGGGGCCCCTTTGTAGACACCGCCTAATTGGTAACCTCTTCAGGGTGAATCCTAAGTCTTTCACCTGAAAGAGGAAGAAATGTCAAGTATGTGATTCTATATCAAGAAGTGTACTGACAATTAAAAAAAAAAAAAAAGGGCAAAAAAACAACAAACTACCAACCTTCTAGAACCAAACTTTTCCCTTGTTCTTACTTAAGACTAGGATTTTTCTCTTCCCTAATAATACAAAAACGTAGGGAAGTTGTTCCTGGTTGTGTGGGGAATACCTTTGACTAGATTATTGCAAACCTTGAGATGAAAGCAGTTGATTCATTTTCTGTGGTCAGTGATGGAATTTAAAGCTGCATATGTGTAGTTCCAGGCATATCAGTACACTTTTCTTTCCCCATTTCACTGATACCTAGGCAGCAGATTGCTTTCTGATGGACAATTTGCTGAAACAGGGAAGATTCTCCATCATTGTCATGGTTATAATGATCCATCCTCATCTGGAAGACTTGGAGATGGTGAACCCAAGAAGACTTCTGTTTGTTATATGTATGGATGCGAGCTTGAGTTAGGCATTAATTTTGACTGACTAAAAGCCTACAAAGACAATTAGAAATTAAGCTTACAGTATTTTGCCGTTTTGCTTCTCAACATGCGGGAAAGGAATGTGCAGAGGAGAGAGAACTCCAATTAGCATTTCTCATACCTCCAGCTTTTAGAGCTTCAGGATAGTTTTTATTCCATTACCAGGTTACATTACTGAAGAAGGATTGCTAGCTTAATTTTATAATGTATGTGAAGAAGCATTTATTTTCCATTTACTTAGAAGCAAGGGAGAAGAATGTAAATAAACCTGAGTGTTTAATTTTTTTTTTTTTTAAAGCCAAATAGAGGAATCACTGGGTCTTGTACCTCTTTACTACTTGCTTATCTCCTTGTACAATATGTTAAGTATGATGAACGAGGTTTTCTCATCTGTTCCGGTTGCACTGACTGAAGTGATGTGTGTTTGAAACACAGCTTGCTCAGAATTTCTCTAAGCATTTTAATCCTGGGTATTGCATCTTCACTGAATAATGGTTAAGCCTGCTAAGGCTGTTTGATTTCAAGTGCTGGTAAACTTTTCTGCTAGTGACTCTTAAACACTGACTTTTTGGTATAACCAGTAACCAAAAAAGGCTTTTGCCTGTAGTGTTTGTGTGCTTGATAGCATGTAAATGTTTAGGTAACAGTTCTTTTGAGGCTATAGTGCCAATTCAACAGTGTCATACACATTTTCAGTAGATGGCTTTCCCTTCAAGGCCTTTTTGAGATGGTGCTGGTCTGAAATTCCACTTAGTCCTTTCTTGCATAAACAGAATGTACTGATTCGTATAAATTAAAACAAATTTAAACTGTTATTCCCAGTTGCTCTTGCATCTGACATCGCTTAAGTGAGATGGCAGCACTCACCAATCTGCTGTCTTTCAGCAATAAAAAGGATGCATTCCATTGTTCACTCTCCATCTGCGAGTCCCAGAGTCCCATGTTTACCAAATCTGGAATGTGTGCTCTGTGTATTCAATGCTTCTCTGAAATGAAAAGTGCTTAGGGTGGCCTCAGATGTTAAGGGTGGCACAGGGAAAAAAAATTCCTTTTGCTCATTGCATAGGATGAAAAAGAGTGCAAAGATATATCACTTCTAAGTCACAAGACTAAAGAATGCTCACAATTTATATTGCTGGAGATGAGAGGTGCATTCAGTCTCAAAACTTTCAGATCAGTGACTTTGTCCAAGAATTAACCTTTCTTCTGTAGAAATTTGCAGGGCATTGACTTGACATTTCCATTCTATTTTCAATCCAACATTAAAGTTGGTAGTTACAGCACTAACTTGTGATCGCCAGAGCTCAGAGCTGTTTCAGATAATGATTTCAGTAGTGTGTCTTAAAGCTGACTTCGGTTTAGTACGTGTTAAAGAAATCTGAATTAACTCTTTCTTCTTTACATTCCTTTTACTTTAGTTCAGCTCAGTTCTTTGTGATCTTCTACTGTTACAAAATAAATACAGGTACTGATACTTGATTGTTTGTTTAGAATACATTTTTTTCAATTAGTAATTGTTAATTACTAATAGATAAGTGATAGATACTGCTTTTAAAGACTAAATCGTGGTTGGATATAGTTGTAAAAATGCTGCTGTACTTCAGTTGAGCTAGGTACGGCATTGACTGGTGCAATTTCTGTATGAACGGTGAAGTTTTCCTTCTTAAATTCTCCTTTGTTTTGTATCTTAACTTGAAGCTGCCCAATTATTTTCAGACTTGAATTTGTTTAAGGTCAGTATGTCTAGTCCTAACAAAGGTCGGCCAGTTGTCAGCCATCAGCCCGTTCTTACTGGAATTAATTAAAAGTGGTCTTCTGCGGAAACAAACATCTTGAATATTTGTACTAGCTTATTAGCTTGTTAGATGGTAGAACAGGTTCCTGGAGGTCTTCAGGTGGAAGGCAGAGAACTGAAATGAACCAGGTAACCTGTGTTCTTTTCTCAGCTTTCAAATCCATCTCCCAATAGGACTGAGTCTTCCCAGGGGAATGTAGATGTACTTACTGCTTGGAACTCTGTAGTTAATTATATTTGGCTATCTAATTCTAATAACTTGCATGTGCGCTTTGCTTGCTTGCTTTTCAATAGCTGACATAAGCCATGGGAGATCTTAGGGGTTTGTTTAAAAATTGGCGATGGGGTGGGAGAAATCTGCCAGGTTATGGACTGACTTGAAGAAAAAACCTCCCAGCTTGTGGTTTAAAGGACTTGTTTATATAGCTCTTAATGAAATGAATTGGATATCATGTGTTTTCACATTACACGCTGCAAGCAACAAAAATAATTACTTTTAACCCCACATTTTAGCAAGGCTATTTGGGAGATGTCTTCCCCTGCTTTTATTTTCAATAAAAAAAAAGCAAAAAACAAAAACATTTAGTAGTGAGTGCTCAGCATATTAATACCTGACTGAGAAAACTAGCAGAATTTGAGTGACTTGCATTGTTTTTTTAATTACAGCTTTTTAAAACTGTAGATACTTGCATAAAGACCATCATTGGATATAGGTTGTTTTTCAATGACATAGCAAGAAGAGGACCAAGACAAGTAAACAAGTGCACAATCTAAGTCTTTCTTAAAATGCTTTACTGTTCTGGGAAGATATGTTGTCCTCCATGCAGATTCTGCTCTTCCTCTACTTGCTCTTAGCTGCTGTTTGTTTTCATTAGCTGAACTAAAATAAGAAACAAAGCCCTGAGACCGACCAGTTTCTGTCTCTCTAATGTATACACAATGTACTTGCTTTTAACTTCATCTACTGCATGTTGTTAATGCTGTACACAGATGCAGTTGGAGTATTTCTTTAGTGTTGTACAGCATGATGCATTTCATTCCCCTTTCTAGTTTACCTCCCATTGGCTATATATTGCTTTACAACTGGAAAGAACTGAGTTTTTGGGAATTGAGTCTGTTTGCGTATGATTTTTTTTTTTCCTGTGAGTCTTATGAGAAATGTCCTGCTTGGAGAGTCTCAGACAGTATTTTCCTGTGTTTATTCATGTTATTTTGCTTTATTTTATAAGTGGATATTGATTTCTGATGTGTTGTTACACTTAATGTTGAATAAATCTGATTTCCGTTTTGAAAAGTGAAATTGTGTTAGTGAAAATGTTATGTAATGCTAATTCATTTGAGACTTTTCCCAGAGTATATAAACATTGATATTTTTATTTTTTTTAATTATGCTTAGAAGTCTGGCCAGTATTTCTTTGCTTACCATGCGATCATTAAATTTGATATCAATTGTACTGGGAAGAAAAAGGTTTGGGCAGACTTATTAGGCTTGGAGATTCTGAGTCTTAGGGCTCTTGCTTTGAAAGACACTTTTACTTTTAAAGTTGCTTCATACTATGAATGTTGAGGATTTGGGGGGGTGGGGGAAGGTTCTGAACAAGGTGAAAAGCCTTTCCAATTAACTATTGGTATGACGCCTTGTGATTTTGATCATAAGGAGTGGTTTGAGAATCTTCAGGCTCTCTTAAAAGTTTTTACTGTTTAATATTCCTTACGTTACTAACTCTTCATGACTGAGAAGAAGCACAAGCTGCACATGAAGAACAGTTTTTAAAATGAGTTGTCTTATAACCTCTGCTGCAAACGGAATGCATTACATTTAAAGTCCCACCTATCTGAAGGTAATAAAATTGCAGTGAGATAAGCAGGTGAATGACAATACAGGTGAGGGACCATGGAAACAATGTGAATGGTGTTCAGACAACTTATAGTACAGAATAAATTTCTGCTCTAGAAAGAAACAGGTTATTGGAAATCAAAACTGTTTATAAGTTATTCTCAGTTTAGTCTAATACAGCTCACTACAGAAGCAGTAATGTGGTGTGTGAGATGGTCACTGGCTTCACTTCACTTTGTCCCTATTACCCTTGATTAAACCTTATATATGAATCAGCTCTGCATCTTTGGAGAGCTAAATTACTTTCTGTTGGGGACCGACCATTCATTTCTCTGGAAAGTTGTGAATGAGCTTATTTTAGCATAGGCTGTAATAAATGTGTTTTTTTTTTTTTTTTTTTTTTTGTTCTTTAGCCGTTAAATTTGGCACCCAGGCAAGTGGACCACAGAGCATTTTAATACCGTGGGATGATAGTGCTGAGCTTTGCATAATGACCACTTTCAGCGGGCTGGGATTCAGTCACCGAAGTTAGATCTCTTTCATTCTAGATGAACTACTTTTTATTACTACCGAATTGAAGTCAATTTCCTGACCTTGTCAAATTTAAGCTTTTAAACTGACAGTTTTAACAGCTCCACTGGGTGCTGGCATTGCTGGTGAACGTCTGCAGCATCCTGCTTAGCCTTAGTGAGGTGAAGGCCAGGGGTCTTCTGTATTCAAGGAGTGGCTGAAAGCATTCCAGAAATATTTTCAGAATCTCATCCTGGATTTCCGTTTGTTCCATACATTCTATTTAAATCTACTCATTCTATAACTTCTCTCATTAGTACTGGTTTTATACAGGGAAAGCTTAGCAATATGAAAATATTCTAGAAGTTGTATGCCACAGTTACCACATGTGGGTAAAGGCATGTGAACACACACATGGGTGAAGAAAGGCTGGAGATGGAGTCAGGAGAAGCTGTATCCCACGATTTACCTGTGCTCTTAAATGCAGCCTGGAGGAATCATTGGGAAGATAAGTTATGTGCAAGGAAAGTTCAAATGCAAACTATTTAATTACCAAGGAACTATTTTTTTTTTTTCTTACCCCCTTCTACTGTCATGATAAAAATCCTCTTTTAAGGGTTCAGAGGCAAAATCCTGAAGAGGATTGTGAATAAAAATAATGGCTTGGGAAAAAATCCATTCTGTTTTCTGCTCCAACTATAAAATATGTTAATCTTTTTCTAGTAATTTTAGAGGAAGTAGATAAAAGAATGTTATTTTGGATGTTTTGTCTGTCTCCAATGGTATACCAACGTTATGTGCCAGAAATGCTTCAAGATAGATGGGTACAAAATAAAACACCAAATCTTGTGGTGTTAAAAGCATTTTTTTTTTTTTTTAAGCCTGCTGTTGTCTAGTTAAAGTAGATAAAAGCCTGCATAGCTGTAGTTTACGTTGCCAGAGATTTTGATTAATTTCTGTTTGGGGCTGAAGAAGCAGCAGAGACATAGGAAAGAACACACCGAGTTTTGGAGAAAGTTGATGGAAAATTAATGAGTCACCAGTATGTAACAAGCGAAGATCCTCTGAAAGTAGACTTCTCATGAGGCTTATCGCACTTCCTAAAGAACTTTAGTTAATAAGTCCACAATGAATTGTTCAAAGGTGTGCTTTAGCTGTAGCGTTTCTGCTTTGTGTGTGTTTGGATTCGTAAACAGCAAGAACTCCAAATTTAATTAGAAGTAAAAAGAACAACCAGCTTCAGCTATGAAACTTCAAAGAGGAAAGAATAAATCATTTTAAGACAAGTTTTTTAGCGTAAAGTAACCAAATACAGCAGTGAGCTGTGTATCAGTAACCTTGATTTCTTTTGATAAGCTGCTCAATCCATCGTTATCTCAACATGAAGTTCTTTTGTAGCAAAAGTGACTTTTTTGTTGTGTAATGCAAAGAAGAGTTTCTGGAGTGCAATTTATCCCCTTGTGTACCTCCTGCAACCTCTATTGCCTAAGCAAGGCCTGGGATACCTCTGCTGCTTTGTGCGTGTCAGTGCACCTCATACAGGCAAACCCAAGTGTTTTTTTTTTTTTTTTCTGAAGTTTCTATTGGAATTTTGTTTTGTGTATCGTGGAATACTTCATTTTAAGATTCCTGGCAGGTCTAGCCAGAGCTATTGGGTCACAGTCTGAGCCGACTGCTCAGTGCATATATTGCTAATGTTAGCCGTGCATATATTGCTAATGTTAGCCATAGACAAGCACGTTAGTTTTCTAGAGACTCTACAGAGTGGAGACAGTTCTCACTCACCAAAATATTGAAATGTTTTCCATCTAAAACATGACAGTACAGGAGGAAGCCTTGAAGTAGATCTACTTACTTCACTTGACTCAGGTTATTTTTTGAACAGGAAAATCAATATTACTTTGTCCTTCAACATCCCAAAGTAGTAAATAAAGGAAAATATAATTTCCTCTTACACAGGGCTACCAAAAAAATTGTTCATGACATAACTGTCAAGTGTTCAGACACTAAAAGGGGTAAGGTAATATGCTCGTGTAGCTGGTGGGAACAGTGAAGGCACCATGGTTCCATGTTAGGTTTATCAGTATTTAACTTTGTTAATGATGGAAAAGATGAAATGTAAGCGAAGGAAGCAAAAGACATTTACTGGAAATTCAGTGTAAACAAGACAAATATGAACAAGTGTAGATGAGTGGTTAGGTGATCAGTTTTGATAAATGTATGTTAGAAGTGTTAACTACTTGATCCCTAGAATGCTCTGGATGTAATTCATTACTCGGGAAAGAGACTTGGCAGTCCAAGTGAGAACTCAGCATTCAGCTGCTATCAGTGTGAACATGTAAGATGTCAGGATTGGAATTGGATATGTAGAGAATGGCGATTATGCAAGTTGATTGTTAGCAGCCATGACACTAATTTCTCTTAAAAGCTAATTTTGATCTTCTTGAATCAGTCATGTTGAGGGATTTAGTATATACTCTTCAAAAACACTTTGCCCCAAAGCCCCACTCAACCTGGCCCTGAACATTTCCAGGGATGGGGTATCCAGGGCTTCTGTTCCAGTGCTTCACCATCCTCAATGCAAATAATTTCTTCTTAATATCTAACCTCAATGTACCCTCTTTTAGCTTAAAACTGTTACCCCTTGTCCTATCACTGTATTCCCTGATAAAGGGTCTTTCCCTATCTTTCCTCTAGGATCCCTTTAAGTACTGCTGTAAGGTTTCCCCAGAGTCTTCTCTTCTCTAGGCCGAATTATCTGAACTCTAACTGCCTGTCTTCATAGGAGAGTTGCTCCAGCCCTCCAATCATCTTTGTGTTCCCTTTGGATCAGACGATCATCTTGGCTTTTTGGCCTCTGCCAGATATTTCAGTATTCCTGTGGAACAAAACTGTTCTGAGATTTGTATGGAAATAAATCAACCTTCCTTGGCATGAATTTGCTGCAACTGCAAAGGCTATTTTGGATCTGTATCTGCTGTAGTTAAGAATACCCAAGAGTCCTATTTTCCAAGGGAGCTCCAACAAACCTATTATCAAAGAGCTGTGATTGATTTTGTTGCATTACAACCAAACATTAATTTTCTTCTTTTGTTCCACAGGGAGAAAGGGGCGTATGTTTTCCATCCCTTTAAAGATGCTCTTCATCTCCAAGCACTGTGTAAGCTGGCATATGTTAAATTCTGAACATCAATGGAGAAGGCAGCACTGTAATTCACACATTTTGATTTGACAGCTAGGTCGCAAATATGCTAACGTTCAACTTGTTGGTTATTATTGCTGCTCCTTTTCACAAGGGAAAATTAGTATGCACATTTGAGGATGGCTTCTTTACAAAGAGTTATATAAACTAGGCAGGCAGCTCAATTTCCTAGCTGTTTATGAAAAGACCTTTTATTTCTTACTATATTCCCAGTCTGGGAGAAGTCAAACATTCATTTGAACAGAAAGGCTTGGAAGTTGAACAAATAGCTCCTTCACTTAAATGCAGCCTGAACTCTTCTGAAACACTAGCTGTTCCTATTTTTTTCTTTCTTGAGGGTTTTGCACTGTTGAATCACTGTTTCAGTTCTGTGTTCAGGATATATCACATTCAAAATTCGTCTACGGAAGACTTTAGGGAAATCTGTGTGTCCATGCTTTGCCATTAAAGGAATAAGCAGATGAGAGAATTTCACTTATTACAGCTCTTAGGTCACCTAGCTATGGAGGAAGGAACGAGTCAGTTGCATATTAATAAGAGGTTTCTCTGAATCTGAAATAAAACCAGAAATTCTAAAAGTAAACTAAGCAGAGAAAAACCTAATAGGAAATAATATAACATTAAAATCCTACTGTCCTCACTACTTGAAAATAGCTGTTCCCATGCATTTGTTCCTAGACTGTTGCAGTCACTGCTTCTTAGATTACTGAACCTATTGACCTTTGAGGTATGACTTCCCAAATTCAAACCAAACCAGTGTGAAGCCATGTATTGAATGGGGCTTCTTGATTTCATCGTTACCAGTCTTTGCATGGTGTGTCTATTTCTCACAGCAGCTGTAATAGTTCAAAGCTCCTGGTAACTGTGTTAGGAGCTACCCTCAGCTTGTGCAGGGTGATTAATTGCTTTGAGGGGATCACTAAATTATTAGTGGCCTCCTGTTGTCATTGAAATTGTAACGTTTGTACTAGTTTGCAACAGCAAAGGACACCTGATTTGATCAATACTCCACCACAGGCTGTAGTTAGTGGGAGCAATGAAGAATTCAGGGATGGAAGAATAGGACAGTCAGGAATTGAAAAACTGAATCAGTTTTCAGTGAAATGCTGCTGCTGGATTGTGAATCTAAAATCAGCTGCCTCCTTGAATTTTTATAGCTTAATTGTATGGACAACAGAAGGATTTGCCAACGTGTGTTTTTAAATTGTTTTCGAATAGTACCCTATTCGCTTGAAGCACTTAACTAGTGCTCCATTTACTTGCCAGCTTGGGACTATAACTCATCAAGTTACCTTGGTCATTTATTTTTCCAAATTATCTTATTGGAAGACTTTTAATTACTATAATTTCTGCTACATTTCTGCCCCCATCTCTGCTAGCATTACATGGCCAGCTGAAACTAGCAAATTCTTGCTGTATAATGCTGGAAGTGTGACAAAACCCTAATTACTGAAGTTCAGTTATTTTGCTTCCACAGCACCATAATACAGGATTCTACAAATGCATAGAAAATGGTGTCACATATATGACTGCATGACTTTATAGCATAAAGGTATAACTTACTGTTACACGTGCTTTGCACCATTGCAAATCATTTGCCCATTGTGCTTAGTGAAAATGAAGCAGTATAGTGTTCTTTATTTCTGTTTTCTAGTGGTAAAATACAGCTGTAATATCTTGCTCACAACTGTCAACAGGTTAGCTTCATGAATCTTTATGCAGCCACTTTCATTTGATGTGGTAACAAGTACTCTGCAAATACACTACAAAACTACAGGTCTTTCAAAGCTGCTTTTAATGAACCAGTGGGACTTGGTTCCTTCGCTGTCAACAGCAGCCAGCCCCAGCTGAGCTTTCCTCGTGCACTTCAAGTCTGTATTTGATCACTCTGCGTAGACTGCTACTGCTTCTGTTTTGTCCATTTTGAGGCCCTTACTTGATAGGACACAACCCAGAGCAGCTTTGCCAGGTTCAGTCTAATGAAATACCTACTACCTAGCACAGCAAATCTCACAATAATAAGGTGGGGGAAAAGAAGACTTCCTTATGAGAAATTCACGTTGCCCACTTTGAACTCTACATCTGCTAACAATGTGGGCATTGACATACATATGTATATGGAAGGTGTATGGCTAAAGTTTAGCATAAGTTCCCACTAACACTTTAAGACAGCAATGTAGCTTTCAAGTGGAGAAATTCTATTGTTTTGTCTGTTGTCACTTTGAAGTGAAAGATTTCTATTGTTTTCTGGTCCTTCAAAGGTAACTATCAACAAAGGTAGTACCTTCGGATCTTTGCTTTAATGAATGCAAGTAAATAGCGTAATACATTTTGATTAAGCTTCACATGGGAGGTTCAAATCTAGTTCTTACTGTTGCTCATTTGCTTTGTGACTTTTAATTAAAACACTTCAATTGTTCTGTAAAAAAAAAGGTAATAGTGACTTGCTTCCTGCAGGGGGTTGAATAAATGTTAAGCTTCTGTTAATTGAAAGTGCTATTCTGAGTTCTAGGTATTAGTAATTCAACGGATTAAGGGATGAAACTCTTCTGAGAGCTGAACATTTCCTCCTGCAAAGAGAAGTCTTGATTTTCAAAGCTACATGAGACTCTACTCTGTCTTTCAGGACACACTAATCTATTCATATATTAAAAAAAGTGCAAAGTAAAATGAAAAGCCAGGAAAGAGTATAAAAATAACAAGCGGCTTTGACCTTTCTTCATCTTACACAGGGAGTTTCAGAAAGTGACAGATGATGGGGGAAGGAAAAGACACAAATCTGGGAATGTGAAGTGGCATGGGACCATCACAAAGACTTTCAACAGTGCTCTGTATTTATTTCACAGATGTATTGCTATTTTTTTTTGTTTTGAAAACCACTCTAAATTAATGGAGTAATAGAAAGGAATGCGCAGGCTTATCCTGACATTGCTGCTCATTAGCTGAAGGCATGAACGTGTACTCTGCTAAAGCAGGTTCCCTGTTTCTGGAGTTTGTTTCCTTTCCAAGAGAAAAGCCTTGCTGCTTGACTTCTTTGATATGCATGTTCAATAAATCCACCTAAAATTTCAGAATTACTGAGATGTCTGATTAACCTGCTAGTGGATTGCAGATAGCATATGTTTTCTGAGAATGTCAGGCTGATCTCTTTCCATAAGTTGATTTTGAAGTGTACTGAGGAACAATGTCTCTTCCCCCTCCCTTTATTTTTAAAACCTTTATTCACTCACTAGAACTTGGTCACAGAAGCACAGAACTGCTAAGACTGAAGAGACTGTTTAATAAAATGCCCCTTTTTCAAGCTGAGGTTTCCCTACAGCAGGCTCTCATGCCTGTGCTCAGTTTGGTTTTGAGTGGCTCTACAGCTGGGGCCTCCACAGCCTCTCTGGGCAAACTGTCCCAGTGTGTGATCAGCCTCAGTTGGGGAAAAAAATAAAAATTCCTTAGATGTAATTAATCACTTGAAGTTACAGCTGTTTCCTTGTGTGTGTGTGTGTTCCCCCCCCCCCCCCCCCCCCCCCCCCCTTCTTCACTGTGTACCACTGCAATTAGTCTGGCTTAGTCTTTTATTCTTGCTCTCACCAGATATTGATGCACATTGACAAAATTCTCTGAGCCTTCTCATCTACAGGCTAAACAATCCCAGATCTCTGAGCCTCTCTACAGATGAAAGTTGCCTCTGTCCTGCAGTCATCTTCACAGTCCCTTAGTGGAACTGTTCCAGTATACCCATCTCTCTTCTACTGGTCACAGCACTTACGGTGTTGACATACCAGCAGCACTGAGTGGAGTGGAAGTATTACCTCCCCTTTGCCTTCTGGCGGTGCTGTTCCTAGTGTGGCCTAGAAGGCTGTTGTCGTTTGTTTCAAGGGGATATTACTGGCTCATGTTCAATTTCTTGTCCACTGGGATCCTCCATTTTTTTTTTTTTTTTTCCTGCAGAGCTGTTTTCCTTCCAGTTCGTCCACACACTGTGCTCGTGCATGGCGTTGTTCATCCCCAGGTGCACAACTTGGTATTTCCCTTTGCTGAACTTCACAAAGTTCCTGTTAGCTCGTTTCTCCAGGCTGTTGAGGTCCCTCTGAATGGCAACATGCCCTTTGGTGTATCAGGTGCTCCTCCTCATTTGCACATCATCTGCTAACTTGATGAGGTGCTCTATTCTCTTATCTAGGTTATTAATGAAGAGTTTAAGCAGAATTGGGCCCCAGTTATCAGCTCCAAGGGTGTACCACCAGTTACTGGTTTCCAGCCAGACTTTGTGCTGCTGATCTCAACTTGTTGAACTTGGCAGTACAGTCAGCTTTCAGTCCACTTTACTGTGAATTTATCTAGTCCGTATTTGTCGGTACATGTGTAAGAATGTTATAGGAGGCAGTCAAAAGCCTTGCTAAAGTTGAGATAAACCATATCTGCTGCTCTCTACTCACCCACTGCACTCATGATTCCTGTTTTGTAAATTCCTGCTGACTAACCCATTTTGGAAATGGCTTCCAGAATGATTTGATCCTTCGCCTTGCCATGGTTGGAGGTAAGGTCAAGTGGTCTGTAATTCCTTGGATCTTCCTCCTTGTCCAGAATGTACCATACCCACCCTTCCCAGCACGTGAGCTGTGTGAGTGCTCTCGCCACATCTCACTGGGGGCATGGAGACTAATGAGATAGCAGCCCTACAACTGCATGCAGAACTCAAATTTTCAGCATTTGCTCTGCATGCCGAGAGTGTTAGCATACAGGCAGAGAGGCAGTCATACTAATTTCCTGTTGATACCATGACCAATACTACGGAGACGTACCACAACACAAACAAGCTATTGAAACTTTGAGGAAATGCTCTTCACTTTTTCTCTGCTTTGGCAATGAGAAGAAAGGAAGTACTGGAGGACAATGACTATCGGTTGCTGCTCTATATTGCTGAGACCTTTTTACACCCTGTCTTTAACAATAGTAAGCAGTCAGCTCCCCAGTAAGCCCAAACTGCAGTGCACTGTTAAGAAATGTGGCAAAGGTTGAGAAGGGAAAATGTTCATTGACTACTGGAAGAACTGTCAAGTGAAAGAACGTGCAGGATAGGGTGCTTGGAGAAACTGTGATGCTCAAAGGGCAAATGATTTGAAGTAGGACAAGACTAGCAGATTTGAATAGACAGGTGAATGTAAGAAGAGAAGTGAGATCAGAGTAAACAAATAATAGGACTGGGAAATGTTAATATATAGTTCCACAAGAGGCAAGAAAAAAAATGCTCATAAGAAACTACTACTTCTAAAGTATCCATGCTTCATAAACCATGTAAAAATGAAATGCTCTGTTTTGAGTAATCCTTAGTTTTTAATTTCTCTGTGCTGGAATGTATGCTAATGTGATCTGAAACGGAACCAGACATTGTTCTTTCAAGGGCTTGCTTCCCCGTACTCTGCTTTAATACCTTTCTTTCCTGCATTCCTTGGGTATGATAATAGCATTCAGTGAATTATATCAGCATGCAGAGCTTAATTAATGTTTGCAAAACACTTAGATCCTCAGATGATGTGTACTATGTGCATCCGGTGCAACAGATTATTGACAATAAACACAGGGTATTTTTAATTCCGGCAGCAACTCATTCTTGGTGCTTTTCCTATCACAAAAGCAACTCCATGAGGATGGCTGTGATAAGTCATGTCAAGGTCCAGCTATCTCACTATCTAGTCTCCAGGAATAGCAGGTGTTTAAGGAAAAGAACTGTGAAAAAGACAGATGCTTTATCTGACAAGCCCTCCTGGCTTCAAGCAACAAATAATTTTAAAGATCTTGCAACCCAGAAGCTGCATCGAGTACCTGCCTCTGAAGGGAATTCTTGTCCCTACCTTTTCAACCAGTGCTTGGTGAGCTGGGGATTAACCCTGCATACACTCCTAAGGGTGTTGTTTTCCTCTGCCTGAGAGAGAGAACATAGAGGAAAAAAAATCATATATTTACTCCATTTAGTTGGAAGTAAATCTCCATCTACCGTGATGATAAATGTATTTCAGTCGCCAGAGGAAAAAATATTATGCACTATTTGGTACTTTGACATAACTGCTCATGGAAGAGCTAAGAGTATATACTTTCAGCTCCCAGAATAAGATGATTTATTGCTTTAAATTTATCTGATTTTTTAAAACAATAGATTCATATCCAAGGAGAGATCAGTTCTTCACCCCTGTGAGCTACAGAGCTGGAGTCAGATGCATTAATTCATATTAATAAGATGCTAAAATTCCAAGGTTTTATATAAATTAAAAAAAAATGTCTATGTAAGGGATTGCTCTGCTTTGCCATGTCCTCCCTTTTCCCCTTCCAACTGATGGACAGTGTTTTGCATATCCACTGGCAACAGATTTTTTTTTATTCCTGAGGAATAGAGATATTTGGAAATGTGATACATATATGAACTAGAACCATTTTTATGTTAAATTGGGTTACAATTTCTCAATTTGCACAAATAAACTGATTTGTAATTTAAAATCCTGTGAAGAAAATTCTATCCCATTTGTATGGGGAAATGGATAACTACTCTGTGAAATCTTGGAAATATTTTGAGATGTTTGTAATGAAAGGGCCAATAAAAATGTAAATGATCTCGACTGTATTTATATATTTTGCCCAGTTCTCTGGCAATGCTGCTGATTTTGATAACAAACAGCCTACTACGCATTTTTTAACACGATGAAAAACAAAACAAAACCACAACTACAATATTTGCATTTAGTTATCTGCAACCGAAGGTATCTCTTCCATTTCACGTTAGTCAAGCAGATAGTATGTGTTCACCGAATCTTTTCATTTTGGTCCTAGATTTTACTCTAGGTGGCAGAGTTGTTCTATCTATATTATGGGAAGAACAGATTAAGAAACAAAAAATGGTTAATAATGTGTAACTCCTCGTTGTGAATAATTCTTGCTTCCTAAATCAGTTGCTTTATTTTTCCAATAGTGTCAAATTTATCTGTAAGCAGGTAGGATTCATAAGCTATGTTTTTGAGAGAAAAAATTGTTTTCTTCATGAATGCTGCATGACTCAATTAGAAACTCCAGAATATTTTGTAAAGTATAATTGCTATGATAACACTGATACTGGGAGCGTGTCTGGGGGAGCGTGCATGAACTGCCACGTGTTCCCAGTTTCCTGGGAAGGACTGAGGTTGGGGGACGAGTTCATCTTTCCAACAGTTCCAAGTGCTATGCCAATATGTAATTCTACAGCAAGTACAGTCACGGGCTAAATGCTGGCCTTTGGTTTGTGGACTATCTTGACTTACTTTTCTCTAGAGTTGTGTCTACTATCTGCCCTGTATTTTGAACTGAACTCACCCTTTATTCAAACTGGGTGTAACTTTTCGGTACTATGCAGTGAATACAATGCTTGCCTGAGCACACCTGAATCAAAAGTAGAAGGTTCAAAACTCTGATGACAACTTCTCCGTTGATACTTCTGAAGTGCATTTTATTTTATCACATAATGTCAATCAGAAATCTGTAAAGGTATGTGGAATATGGGATTTATTTATTATTATTATTTTTTTAAGATTATCCAATCTAAGACCTTGTCAAATAGGATGCTAAGTAAAAGTGGGAAGCAGTAACCAAAATAGACATAGACCTGTCAGACAAACATAGCACAGATGAAGACCAGGAACAAAATAATTGACAGGCTATCAGCAAACTGCAGGCAAACTTTTCAGGTGATAAGGATGAAACCTGAGGCTCCCGGGTGCTGCAGGGATTTGTGGAGCTATGCAAACTTACTGGGGCAATGTGCAGGAGAAAGGAGCTCAGGGAGGAACAAAAGGGGAGTGGACAGAAAGGGGTGTAAAAGGGGATGGTAATATGTAAAATGGGGCCAGTTAGCACTCTTACCTGAGTCCTGTGCCTGATCACAGCAGTCTGTCATAGCCTCTTATAAAATTGTTTCTTAATCTTTTTCACCTGTGTATGTGAGTGCTGCAAGGATAAGATGCCAGCTACTGGGGACTGGTGTGAGTGGATCTGGGGCCTGTGACTGCAGCCAGACCGGGGTGTAGGTGCCCTGCAGCCAGTGGGGGTCCTGGTCCCAGCTACTGGAGCTTTGGGGGACTTACTGGGGACTTGGTGCCTAAACCACCGGGACAGGAAGTGTGTGCTCCTCAAACCAGCTGGTGCGTGGTGCACCCCAAAGCTGGTGTGCCTGACATTTGCCTGCGAGCCTCCAGCTGGACCAGCAGGGGAGTGAAGGCCTGCTGGGCACCTGAGAGGGCTGGGAACCTGGGCAGGGCTGTTGGATGGGTCGTGATGGTACATAGGGAGCTAGAGATGTGTGTGTGTGCTGGTAACACAGAGAGTGTTGAGCGTGTGCCTGCACTTGTGTGCTGTCTCTGCCAGCTGAAGAGGAGGAAGGGGGCCTGGCTGGCTGTGCTTGTTTTATGGCAGTCCTGTGCATGGGCACTGTTGAAGACAGCGACTTGGTGGTGGCAGTCTGTGTGACCAGCCATGTCAGCATGCTCTCCTTGTCTGTGGATGCAGGCTGTGTGTCTGCGTGTCTCTAGAGTGTACTCAGCTGGGTGAACCTGCAAAGAGGAAAGCAGCAGCCACATCCCCCAGCCTGGGCAGAGACCCTGGGATCCCGGGCACCAGGCGTAGCAGAAAGGGCCTGCCCCAGAGCAGCCCGAAGAGGCTGTGCCCAGTGTCCCTAACAGGGTTCTTTGTTCTAGAAAAGCATCAAATGCTGCTGATTTATGTATTCATTTATATATTTAGACTGTGAAAAGTGAAAGGAAGTCTGTAAACTATATTTTTGACATAAAAGTTTTAGGAAAATGTGAATATTTGAATTTTTGAAAAATATGTAAGTTAGCTTGACTCAAAGGCTCCAATATTTTTAAAGAGGAATGAAAGAATAGTTTGCCTATTTTTGAGCTTCGATTTTATGTATAAATCCTCAAAGCCTACAAGTTTAGCATTTCTATGGGCTATAAAAGCAGCTTTTTATTGACTAAAAACTGTACGAATTTGTACTCTTATTGCTTCTAAAAAAATGTCAACCCGATTACTGAATAAAATTGAAGGCTGCCTTCAATTGCTCAACTTGTTTGTAAGAAATCTGTTGTGTTTACCTTACAAAGCTGTAATGAGCGATATGTATTTGTGGGAATATTTTATCTCTCAAGGGATTTTGGCACTCTGCATGCTAACTAGCACCACTGCAATGTTACCATTTATCATTAGGGAACTTTGAAGGTCTACAGCATTAATGCTGCTACGCACTGCTTGCCATGACAAGACTAGTGTTTCTACAGATTACTCATGCCGTGTTGTCAATGGGAAAGGTCATACAGGACTGAATTCTGCTTAATGTAATATTTCTTAATTCATAGTTTCTTAAACAAAATGCTTTCTCCTTGCTATAGGACAATTGAACTAATAGCCTTTAGCTTGTTACTGCAATTCTTGCAATGTTCTATTTTGGGAGAATAGGTTTATCTTATTGCCTCTCTATAAAAGTGTTCGGAGGTCACCTTTCGAGACATCATTTTTCTTTGTTTGCTCCAGTCACCGAGAAGAGATTCTGTTCTCTGAAGTGGGAAGCTCTATGTTAATGTGGTTTAATGTCTTTTCCAGAGGGAGTTTCTATCAAGTAACATGTGATGCTCAGGAGGTGAGGGTGACTATGTTTGTAGCTGCTCTCTGTGCTAGAAGAATTTCATATTTTTTACATCTTTTGAGTGTTAATGAAGCTATCTTACAAAAGGTTTTTGACTTTGAATATGTTTTATTCTCTAAAAAGCTGAAGTGAAACCTTTATACCTGTTATCTTACCAAGCATTACACAACTTTATTTAAACAAGCTTCAAACAGGATTGGTATCTATTCCACTCTTGTTAATAAGACATGAAGAAATAGGAGCAACAAATTTGTTTTTTGTCTTTGCTTCTCTAAGAAACATCTGGTCCTGACCTTCCTCTTCATCAATTCCCCCCTCATTTTGCTTTAGCAGTAGTGTTTCAGACGTCAACCAAACACACCGATTGCAGTGATTTGCTTTGCCTCTTGAAAGCAGCATGCGATGCCTTACCACTACCCACCTCAGTGAGCAGCCTTGCTACAGCACTGCTGCAGAGCCCATCCAGGAAGCCTGGCAAGGGTTGGAGTCAACTTAACAAAAAGTATTTACTCAAATACTTTGCATTTTTGTCAAAAGAGAAAAGTCAGTTTTCAGAGTCCCTTTCCCCCAACCTTTCCCTCTCTTTTTCCTTTTTTTTTTTTTTTTTAAATTTATTTTTATTTTTTTTTTTTATTTTAAAATTTTTCCTTCCTTTCTTCCTCTCAAATTGAAGCTTTGTTTTCAGTGGAAAACATAGGTTAAGAGAAGCACAGGCCTGTTTAGTGGTTGGTTGGAACAACATGTTTGATATGACCTGCAGAGGAAAGAAAGGTGTGAGAAATCTTTGCCTAAAAGCAACGTAATGATTTATAGGTCTGATGACTTCATATCTACAAAGACATTTCAAAAGAAGTTCTATTACCAGCTGATAGGCATAAAAAGTAATTTGAAGTTGAGTAGTTTTCAAAATATTAAGTGAGAAAGGCCATATAGTTTATGCTGCATCTCAAAACTGTAGAACTGGGGGAAAGAAAAGGGAAGAAAGAGTTGAGGAGAATGACCAGTTAATAAAGGGAATATCATAATGCAGTAAATGCTGAAAAAGTTCTCATCCCAGTGAAGGGGAATAAAACCACATTTCTCATAGGTATGTTGTACTGTCTATTGCAGAGTTGTACAGCCTGTCACAAGCATACATATCACATACAAATGTGGAATGCTGTGACTGTAAGATAGTGTAATTAATCTCAATTTCTGTTTCTTCTTTTCACCACTCTGAAACCTCTTTGGGACTACTATATTTCATATTTCCTCAGCCTTTGGCTGCATGGTAGGCTTTCCTAAATTTTGTTTAAATTTAACACAGTGAGGTAAGTCCCGGTACACATCTGCAGTACTGTTCATTCTGTAGCTCCTCTTGAGATCCCAATATTTTGGGATTAAAAGATGTTTCATTGAAATTTGCATGCTGGAATATTGTGTAGTGAGTGATAACATTTCAGCATTGCTGGCTTACCTAAAACGTTCCACTTTCTAAAATTACCTTATAGCTTTGCCCTTAAAGTAAGCCACTTATGGGACATACATTTTCTTTGTGTTTCAAAGGAGAGGGTCTCATCTTCCTCCTTCAACCACTGTCAGTCTTGACAAGTCGTTGATTCTCAGGAATGCCTTAAATGAAGATGACACCCATTTTGCTACTGTTGCCTGCCCGTCTTTCATACAATGGAAATACTGCCTAAACCCTGAATGTCTGATCAGTCTGTGTATTTTCAAGCTGAATTTTTTGCACTCAAAGAAAAGAGAGCAGATGGCTGTGTCTCTGCTTGCATTTTAAGAGAAGGTTTAGCTTTAAAGAAAAGTGAGAATAGGATTTGTTTCTTGTTTCAGATTGCAGGTTTACGGTAATTACAGTTTATCTCAATTTACAACTCTTTTAGGGAAGGTAAAACTGAGAAGACCAGCCTCCGGGGATAAATAAAGAAGAAATTGTTGAAGGGTATAGCTAGCGTATCCTTTCCCTCTTAAGGAGGAGAGGAGTCAAAGGATTTGCTTAAAAAATGCCAGCTGTGATATAAGAGGTCATTTAACTCCAACCTGAACCTAGTAAGATGTTAGGAGAGAAGGATTGCGTTCCACCTAATAACATTTTAGAATCCATGCAGATGCACCATTCTTCTTTTTTTGGAGAATAATTAACACTAGACCATCATTAACGATTGAAAACAGCAAAGTTGAGACTGGGTGGGTGGCACATGCTGGGAACTGAAGGGCCATGAAGAAGAAGGATTATTGTGGCAAGAGGAGATTGGATGTCCTTGAACATGTCATTTACAGACTGGATTTTCTGAAGATAAAGATTCATTTTTTTAAAGTAAGGCAATTATTATGAAGATGCTAACTGAAAGCTAAACAGTTTCAAAATTTTAGTTCTCACAAGAACTTTTTCCTGGCTGAGAGATGAGTTCTTGCACACAGTCTTACTTAGCAGAATTGTAATAATTTTTTTTTTTTTTTTTTTAAATCGAATTCAAAGGAAAACCACTGCTCTCAATTCGCTTAAAAATGGACTTTTGGGGTGGTGGGAGAATGGGGAGAAATAGCAAATTATATGGAAAGAAGGCTATTCCATCTTAAAACGTGCTTAGCTACATAAAACTCTTATCAGAACTGACTTTCTGGCTGCAGGGAATAATTTGTATTTTTCTTTTTCCTGCAAGAAGCACAAGAATGGGTTTTATAAAGTTCAATATGCTAAAACTCTCTCCATCACACTTTGAAATAGGAGTTTAAGCTTCTCTAGAGGTAGTTCAATACCAATTTACTTGCATTTCAGTACAGCAGTTCTGTAGGATTTCTGAAGTCTGCTGAGTAATAGACGTGAATACCTGATGTTTCACACAGAGGTCTACGCTAGTTCTTGAATCAACATAGAGAAACAAAACAAACAAGCATTTCAAGATCTGCTTAGAAAAAAATATTTCCATGCCCTTCCTCTGAACAAATTCTTAAAGTGATGTTTGTTCATAGTAATTGGAGTGAAAGTATTTTAGAAAGTAAAAAAAGCCTCTCTTTCCTGATACTCAGGATGGCTGAACTTCTTCCAGGCTCCTCCATTTCTGGCAATGAGGCTCTGTCTGCCCTTTTGCAGACCTACGTCTTGCTGTCTTGTTAATTTTTCCCCTGTAAGCTTCAGGGTTTTTATTGTTTTGAATTCTAACATTTCCCCCTCCTCTGTGAAGGTTGCTGGCCCTGGAATGGGGAAAGTGAAACTGGAGGAGCTTGAAAGAAAACAGCCTGGTGTAAGCCCTGAAACCAGCCTATCTCACATGGATAACTTGGGTTTCTGTGGGTCTGCATGTCTCAAATAAAACTCCTGAAGCAGCACACATGGTTAGATACACCAAGAATGTTAACAATCTGTGGCGGCGGGGAGTGGAGGAAACAAATTTATTTCCCAATTTATGCACTGAAACCTTCCTTTTTTTTTTTTTTTTTTTTTTTTTTTCTGCTTCATATTAGGCCTGTGGTTTTAATGCCATAAAATCTTGATTTCTACTTTAGAAATATATATATATATATATATATATATATATATATATATATTTCATTATCTGTGAGAAGGGAACCTAGCTTGTCAACTAAGAGACCTCCAGTGCTGTACCCAACCAGACTTTGATGTGCTCTGTTCTTCTGCATGGTCCCTCAGAATCAGCTTGATTAAAAGTGGGGATTATCCATAACAGTCAGTATTGACTTAATCTAAGTACTTGTTCAGTCGTGTGCTGAACAAGTTCAGTCAAACTGGGAACAAATTTCTCTGAAGATCTTTGGTGTCTCCATTCTGGGAAATGTATCAGTGGGTATAGCAGAATAGGGCAGACAGTGCCATTGCCAGACGATGCCCCACTTTACCTTATTTCATTGTGTTATAAAAGCTCAGAGGCTGTCACTGCAACTATCCTTGTTATTTGGAATGACTCTGGAGTTTAGCAGACTTTTCTTCATTGTTGTTGTTAACAATAATAATAAAAAATCTTACTCAAGATATCCTATTTAAATGAAATAAATAAATAAAGAGTATGCTAGACTTATTAAAGAAGGCATAAAACACCGCCTGTGGCAGCGTTCCCCAACTTTGCTGGCCTGGGGGTAGTGATATTGAATGAGTCGTGTGCTTGTAGGCATGTTGTACTTTCTTCTTCCCTTCAGCTTGAATTCAACTTTTTAATTTCCCGTGCCTGTGAGCACGGTTGGAGGGTGTCATGGGCAAACAGTGCTCACGAGCAGTAAGCTTGGAAGGCTGGCCTACGGTGAAGCTCCCTTTGCTGCCTCATCTCTATCGCATTTCTGCTGCTTGGTACGAAATTATTCCTGGAGCTAGCAAATTCCATGAAAAGTTTCAAAACCTGAAAACTAAGCCAGCAGAAAAGCACATAACGTGAGACCTGTTGTGTGATGCTGTTACTAATGCACACCAGGGGGCACAGTTACGCTTTCCCTTGCGATTTTTCATGGCTTAGTTTCCTGAGATGCTATAGATTAAGGAAACATTCTCCTGTTCTCTGGAAATAGTGGGGTGCTTAGTGTGATAATATGTTAAGATATACACATTCTGAGCTGGCATTTCTAAGATGCAAAAATGTAGTTTAAACCCCAGATTTTTAAACCATTGCTATGAAAAATATATTTTTTTGATCTTCGGAATTTGTCAGTAGAGCATGCTTCGTGTAGGTGTTACACACAGTAACTGTGACTTATATGGCCAGTTCTGAGTTGTTGGTTTTCATCCACCTGAAACAATTAGAGCTGATTTTGATAGCCTAGCTTTCCTTTCTCATGGGCTATTGAGAAAGGTTAATTTAATTATCTGTATCACCGTAATTGTCTCATCATCATTTTAGGAAACCTTTAGATTTGCATAAATTAAAACATCCATGTTTTGTAAGTTTCTTTGTTCTAAGGAGGAAGAAATCCACAAAAATAAAGCAGCATAACTCTTCATAGTTTTTCTGATAAAGAGCACAACAAATAATGAGTTGTGGTGCTACTAGAAATGAATTTGAAACAATGATGCATGAACACTGAAATGTCTCCGTTATGACCTCTTTGGAAAGCTTGTGTCTCTTTAATGTATGCCATCATTTATATGCAGCACAGGGTGAAACTGGACCTAATAATATTTTTGCTTATTTTCTACACAGATCTGCTCCCCAGAAAAATGTGTTTATGATATCTGCAGCCAAATCAGATGTAGGTTCTGCTTTAGATTCAGTGATGCCTACATCTTGCAAATGTTAAGCTAATTTAACCCCAAATAGTGAAAAGTAAATAATAAAAAATGCATGGTATTTCATCCTCAGCCAAAAATTCAAGGATGGCTACTTCACGAGCTTCATTTAATTATTTTCTGCCTTCACTGGAGATTTGGTTCAGGTAGGAGCAGATGTAAGCATAAAAATTTGAACTGAGGTCCTGACATTTTTAGATGGGGACTTCAATTCATGGTTTTGTGAATTCCTATTGTCCTCAGTCCTGTATCTTGGTTTCCAAATAATAGCAAAAATAAAGTGAGATTTTTATATGTGCTGAAGAAAAGTATTTATGCCTGAATTGTCTCTGCGGCAATTTATAGAAGTATGCAATTATTATCTTAAATGCTTACAAGTAGGGCTCAATCATGTTGGAGTGCAAACACAAAGCAGTAATTGGTCCTCATTTCAGAGATGCTGTAAGTTAAATGGACCTGATGGGGATACAAGAAAAGTAAGTTATGTGGTGGCGGCATGTTAATGCCTTGATTATTTAAACGGTAGGATTGAGTTAAAGCTTTGCTGAATGGAAAGGGGAGAGAAGGCAGCAGGTGGGTGGGCTCCTGTTCTTCCACAGTTGTCAAAGAGAGCCCTGAATGGCATGGGCAGGAAGACGTGCCTTTAATAAAACAGCAAAGTGTGAGTGTGCAAATGGTCTGTGTGAGGGAGAGGTGAGTGTCCTGTTGTGTTTAGCTGTCTGTTTCCAGCAGTTACGTGCTCAAACTACAGTTCAGCATTGGCCTAGAGGGCTGCTTCCTCTCCTGAAGAGGTAGGGCCAAATGTGTCTGGGGAGCCTGAGCCTGCTGGAGCGTGGCCAGGAGACTTGCACCATAATGCCAAATGGACCACCGAAACCAGTGGGAAAGTTTGTATAAGCCAGGGCCTACAACTACTGTTGAAACAGTCTGGATGCTTTCTTTACTTTTTGGATGCTGTCCCCAAAGTATCCCGAAGCACCTACACCCTGGCCAACTATAGCATCACCTAGCAGGTAGCTGTCATCCTACTGAAAGCCAGCAGTAACCACTTCCCCTACCACTGCTATTTCACTGCTTTGCTGGGGAAAATAGGTTTGTATTTCACCTGAAAGTTAACTTGCACACTTTCCTCTGACCCTGCTACAGAAAGGACCATTTCTGTCTGCTTTATTCCTAAAGATGTGACTAAGCCAACAGAAAGTTTTCTTGCCTAAAGAGACTGGTTTCAAAGCCCAACACTTTGTCAATATAGCTCATGTACAACAAACTTGGATTCAAAGATGTTTGAGGACCTGGGACCTGCTGCCTCCCAAATGCTTGCAGATAGCATGTTGGAGGGCTGACTTAGCACAAAAGTGGTTATCCATGCTATGGCACAGGCACGACCTGTAAGTATATATGTGGTCTAACTGGAAACCATGATCAGCAGAGAATTATTTATATTGTATATTACTTTATATCGTATGTAAGTTTGTATTATATAAAATATGCACGTTTTATGCATATATCTAACTGTCTTTATATGCACGTGCATATGTTTGACAGTGTGGTGATAGTAATCACAGGCCAACTGTGCTCGTTTATTCTTACAACCTTGCAGCACTCTCAGGTGTTAACACTTGGTGTGTTCTGACAATGCGAATGTCAGCAATAATGTCTCTCTTTCTTTGAGAATACCTCTACAGAGCTCTGTAAGAAAGCCTATACATATAGATACTGAACTTACACTAGCCTACTGCACAAGGTCACCATTAATTTTTAAAGAACAATTGGAATGCATTTTAAAAAAATCTAGACATACGTATGCTATAATGAGTATTGAGCAGCAAGGAAGAACCCCCACTCCCCTTCCCCAGCCATCAAACCACCAGGTATCGTTTCTGAACAGCAGCCAGGCACTCATAATTCCTTTCAGTGCTGTGAGTTTTGAATATAGGCTGTGGAACAATGGACGTGGCTGCCTAATTTTCAGGAGTGTTGAAGCTGAAGCTTCCTTTCTGTTGTTGAGTTGGTAACTTTTACATCACAAAGATGCTTGCAGCTTCATGGTGAGATTCTCTGCGAGGGAAAACGGTTAACCGATTCCCATCTGCGATCAATATGAAGCTGACACAAAGTCTTTGCTTTAGCAGCTCCAATGGAGGTGATGAGCTGCTAGATGAAGGGTTTATACTGGTGTTATTTTTGCTCCTTCGCTTGTGTATTATGTGTATGTGATGTAAAAGGGAGTTGAATGTTTTCTTTGTTGCTTCCTCTGTGCCTAGAGGAGCTTGCAAGATTAATTTTCAGTGTGTGACAGAGAGAGTCGCTGGCTCTGAAGGCTCTTTATTCACTGAGAATCCGAAAGATGTCTCCCAAAGCCTGTGTGTAGGTTGGTGCTGTTGTCTGAGCGCAACCAGCTGAAGGTTCTTTGTTTGTGAAATGAATGCCTGTGTTTTTTGTCTGCACTTTTGGTTGAATCTGAGCTTATCTCTGAAATGATCTCTATGTATCGTGATTGAATAACCAGAGTCACAGCTTGGAGAGAATGCAGAGGCAAATTCTTGTTAGCCAACATAAACAGTAGTCAGATGAGGAAAAAAGCCATACCCAGATGAGCTGTGATTTTTAACACTACAATCAAGAGCAATGAACATGCAGATTGAAAATAACTATGGATTGTAGCTGCTTTTGGAAATACAGCTAGGAAAAGAAGCTGTGAGAAGCTAGGTTTAGAAATAACAATGCATAGGAAACTCCACCTTAAAACCAAGGGGTAAATATCTTGGGGAAAACACATATTCCTTGCTTCCAAAAAGGCTTTTTTTTTTTCTTTTCTTTTTTTCTCAAGTCAAATGCTTTATGATAAAAATATCTCACCTTGGAATATTACTAGGTTGCAATATACCCTAGCAAGAAGAAAATCTGGGAAGGGCTAATGCGGCTTCTGTAGGTGGAGCTGAGGGAAGTTGATGTGTCTGATCAAGAAAAGATCAAAGAAAAATGATTTCTGGAGATGCAAGCTTTCCTTTTCACTGTTACTAAGTCAAAGAATGCCTACATTGTCTAGTTTCTGAGAAAGATAAGTCTGGATGTGTTGTTAAAACTGATTTTGCTAGTGTTCACTGATCTTATTGATCTTTTCAGAAAGCTCTGGATAGCCTCACATACTGTACAATGTAATGTAAGAAAGAACCTTTAGCAAAAGCTGGAAGAGACCATCTGAAATGATGGAAGGGGAAGTTTTACCTGATTACTCTGCAGTTAATAAAAAAACTTTTCTTTCTCTATAGTCATATCCTGTTTATCTGACTGCTGGCTGCAATAACTGAGCATCTCAGCATTTAATCAGCTTCCCTTGTAGAATCTGTGAAGTACAGAATGATGATTTACCCTTTTATAAGCTGGGGGTAGGGAAAACAAGTTGCTGAATATTTTTGAGCATCCTGCTTTAAGGCCTTTGCTCAGGACAGTAAAAGGCTGAATCTCTAGTGGACAGAGGTCTCCCAGGTTTTATCAGATTCTTGACGTACAAGAATGGAAGCGTTGGAATTAGTGTCTTTTGTGTCCCAACCAGAGCAGCTTGCATAAAGCCAACAAGACAGGAATGAGTGCCTTGTGTGGATGGTTTTCTGGGCAACTATATGATGAGTGTAAAATTAATAGTTTTCAGAAGTTTTCAAATTGGCTAATGCTGATATATGAGTGGTCTGTGAAATGTCTAGGAAATAACTTCCTTAATGGTAAGATCTGCAGCTATGGGCTAGGACTTGTGAAATTAGCTCCATAGCTTTGTCCTTGCATTTACAATCTTAGGGTGGTAACAGAGTAAATTAGATGCCAAGATGTTTCTATCTTTAAAATGGCTTTAGTGCCTCTGTTACTGGATATAGTGAGGACTGGCACATATATTGAGACTTTCAGATGAACAGCAAAATGGAATTGCAAAGGTTACTAGCTTTACTGTTTGCTAGCAGTCTAGAAAGTGCTTGCATTCCTAAGGGTTAATACAAAAATAAATTTAGCTTAGCACAGTTGTCAGCCAATTTAAGGTGAAGATTTCAGAGATTAGTTCTGACAATCCTGTGGAACACACCATATGTCATCTTTTGAAAACTGAAGACAGTATTCCTTCTGGTCTTTGTTATGAACTTAATGAGGTTAGAGAAATGTCCTCTGCCTCTTACCAGACACAAGGGTAGGTGGCCTTGATTTGAAAAATACTGATCAACAACGTATCTGTAGTGAGAAAACAACTTGAATTATGCTGCTGGTTTTGTTCCTACGGTGCCTCTCAATACAAGTTTCATCACAAAATGATTTAATTGCAATTGCTTGTAAAACCCACAATTTATTACAAGCCAGAGTAGAATTCAGTAGGGATGACTGACCACTTGTTTTGAGTTTGCTTGTTGTGTTTTGGAATATCCAAGCCTGATGGGACAGACCTAACAGCTGTAATGCAGGTGTAGGAAGATGGTGGCTGCAGAGATCTTTCTGGGTGGGGTTCGCTGGAGGACAGAGCCTCAATCTTCCTCTGACTGTAAGAACTGACGTGCCCCAATGCCAGCATCCTCCAGGCCAATTACAGTATGATGATGTTTTATTGTCTCACTGCTGCAAATATAATGAATGTTGCTGCTATGACAAAGAAATAGTCTTTAATACGAGAAAAGAGATTGGAAAGAAATTGTGCATCCAGCTGCCTTGCTGGCTGTATTTTTTTTGCTATCCGAGTCTCTTAAATGACAATTTGAAGGCTACCTAGTCACTGCACTATCTACTCTGATCATTTTGGGTATATGTATCTCTTTCATCTATCAAATGGCCAAAAAATGCTATTTTTCAATCTTGGAAGATCCTGAAAACTGAGTCTTTAGGTTTTGATTATCGTTCTGTAGTTATTATTCTGTACACCAAACTGGAGCCAAATGTTTGTATTTTGATATTTATCTGTCTTTAGCAAGTTACAGTTAGAAATAATCATAGAGATTCTCCTTCAATTTTTAATAAAAATTGCCTATCATTTTAAATCAAAAAACTTCTACAACTTCTGCTGTCCATTTGATCTCACCTTTTTTAATCAAACCTGAATTTTGAAATATGGGATTTAGGGATCATGCTAGGTTCTTTTTAATTTAAAACTAAACCAGGAAAAATAAAGGAAATCTCATCACATATTTTTTTTTTCTTTCACTGTTGAAAGTATTTTAAGCAACTGAAATGAGAAAAATGACATAAATGAAACCTAGGTAATGTTAGAAATAAAGTACTTTTTCTCAGACTGTCTAGGATTTAGATCAAGAGATTGGAAGTTTTTCTGACTTTGCTATTGATTTGCTAGGGGATGGTGTTTAACTTCTATGTGTGTTTCTGCAGTTGCCCTTATCTCATAAGATTTTCTTACACTTTGCATCCATGATTTTTATTAACTGATTTATGGAGGAAGGGGAAAAGTAAATAAGGTGCAAAGGAAGAGGCACTGACTCCTTACTTGTCCAAATATTTTCAATCTATAAGAAATCCTACTTTTGGGAAAGAGGAGTAATCTTCAGAACACAACATTGATAAATCTAAGAAGATTGAAGCCTGCGTATATTTAAGATGAATGATCAAAAGAGCCAAGTGGCACAAAGCACAAATGGGATATGAGAAACAACAGCAATAATGAAGGCAATTAGTTTACTTTCTCTGAGAGAACAAGATGCTTGCTGCCAAATGAATATCAAATTGCTTGGCAGCTGGGGATGGTGCACGAGGGGGCAGGAGCAGAGTGGTAAATTGGCAGCAGTTATCCTTTTCTCTGTTTCCCAAAGAGGTTTTGGGGCCGGAGCAGATGAGAGAAGGACATCTCTTCCTGGCTGAGCGGGGCTGACCTGCCCTGCAGGACAGAGGGGACATGTGCTGGTGCACGTAGCTCTTCTCAGGAGGTTCTTGTAGAAGTGCCTCCATCCCAGCCCTGGGGGTGAACTTCTGCTTTCCTAAAAGCCAAGATATCAGGATACTTATTCCCCTTGTCAAAAATTCTTCTCATCAGACTTAAGAGGTGGGGAGGGTTTGGTGAGAAGAGATGGACGTCTTCCAGAAGAGGAGATTTGTAAGTCTGATTTCAGTGCTGAAAGTGATGGCTAATCCTGCCTATGATGTGAAACAAAAAGTAAGAAAGTGACGTACATGCTGAACTAAAGAAAGCCAGAAGGCTAGAAATGATTTTCCTATGGCTGTTGTTCTGTAGGAATTGATTACTAACAGCTGAATATCAATGAAACTTAAATTCTTTGATGAATCTGTCGTTGGACAGCTCTGTAGGAAATATATTTATCTTTTAAAAGGCAGCTAAATGAAGAATAAGTATTCTCTCATGCTCCAAAAGCTAGCCTGTGATGGAAACCCTTCTCATAGTATCTCTACTATGAAAAGCTTTATTTTTTTTTTGCTGGTAATGCTGCTGATAGTGAAATACAAGTGTAAGGTATGCCTTTTTTAAAAAATAAAAAGCTATTTACTGTATTTTTATGGAGAAATTACTCATAAATTATGAAGTTCAGAGCCTCCCTAGTCTGGTTTTAGGAATTTCAAATGAATGAACTGCACGTGGCCTTTGCCTTTTACAGAAACCTTTTCTTATGTGAAATTATTATCCAAATTAAAAATACATCTTTTTACATTTTGTACAGAAAGAGCAGGAACAGACAGATGAGCCTTTGCTTTCAGAGCATGCATATGATTTATCAGGCATTGCGTTCTTTCCCTGGGGGAAGGTAGGTCAGCTGAAGTATGCAGTGGGGGATGATGTAAAGGTTTTTTTATTGCAAGAGATGTTTTGTACACATGTGTCAAGATAGCTTTCATTAGGATTGTTTCAGAATTAGCACCACTGAGAACAAGCCATGGGATTTAAAACTTGTATGTTGCTGGTAAGAGTTCTCTATTGTGGTTTGAAAAAAAAAGTTATAAATTATTTTCACAGAAAAGACAAATGCATGAAAATACTTGTTACTGTGTGAGACGACAGTTCTATGGTATTATATTTCGAAAAGCTGCCAAAAAATACTGTATGAATAACTAGCGATGCTCTGAAATGTCTAGTGCTGTGCCTGCAAATTGCTCCTTGGCATGAAATGTGTTTTGCAGCTGTTATAAAGGTACATCAAAGCCTGGGCTGGGGGAAAATTCAAACTGGTGGGCAAAAAAAGTCCTGGGTGCAAATAGTTGATCTGCCCAGAGTGAGACGAAGCCAAATATTGTTTGCTCTGCATTGTTTGACAGAAGCATTGAGCAAAAATTACAAGCAGGCCAAATTCACTGCTTGCATAAACAAGCTGAATGTCACTGAAGTCAGCTGTTTGCACTGACAGTGAATTTGCCTTCCAGGTTTTAAATGACTCTTATATCCTTTAATGTCAGAACATAAAACAAGTTTCATTATGTGGTCTAAATTAACTAATTATACGAGTTTCCCATCTCTTACTGTAGAGGTGGGAGAAAAGCTCCTTGTTCTACTGCTTAGTACTGTAGGTTGTTTCAGAGCCACGGAGGTGAGAAGATGCAATGCCTATTGCCTCTTTACCTTTGATTGCAGCTGCTTGAGGGGTGAGAAGGCAGCTGGGGACTGCTTAGGGTGATGCATCTTCCTGGGCTGCATGCACTGTGCAGATCCCCAGAAAGGCTTGAGGGGTCTCCTGCCCTGGTTTGCATTACTTGGATACTTTCCAGGGAAGTTTTCTGTGAAGGGAGGTGGCTTTAGAGGGTTGGGGTCAATGACCAAATGTGAGGAGACGCTACTGGCAGATCCCACAGGGGGGTCAAACTGGAGAACAAAACAGCCAAAGGAGGTTACAGCAGGTGAGGTGAGAAACTGCATTAATTCCCATTTTCTTGACTGGGTTAGACCTGGGCCCTCTGCTGATGCTTCTCACCACTTGTATATGTATAATATGCCCTAGATCTGCACTATCTACCTATGCAGATCAGTCCCACAGCTATTTTGAATTGACAGCTGTTAGGCTGGCCCTAATTTTTCTTGTCTTTCAGCCCTGCCTTGTGAGTGGGTGATGTTGGGAGCCTGCATGAGGGATTGGTTTGGGGCTCACCAGGAGCAGTGTTGCTGCCACCTGCACCAGCATCCCTTCCCTCTCCTGCTCTTTTCCCACTCCCCTGCAAGCACTGAGGTGTGTAAACAGGGAAATCACTCATAACTAGCTAATAATCTGCAGGATGTGTCCTGAATACAAGGCATTTAATCCTCACCAGGTATAGAAATGTGCTGGCAATTGAAATCTGTTTTATTATTCAAATCCCTAAGTATTGATACTAACACATTAACTTAATTTACAAGCTAAAAGAATAGTTTTGCCAGATAACAATGGCATAATATACTATCCACATCTGTTAGTAAGGTCCTTTGGGAGCTTCTATTTAACTCCCTTTCTCAAAGCATCCTGCTTTCATTGTTGTTGGCTTTTATTTGAATACTTCTCTTCCAAAAAGAGCAATAGGCATTCTTTTAGGTATACTTTTACTGGTTCTAAATGTCTGGAGGCTCTTGGAGAACTGATCAAAAAAATAAAATACATTAAAAAACCCTTCCTACCCAAAGATGTGATCCTTACTACTTTTTGAACATGGTCAATTTTCTATGGAAAAAAAAAATTCAAATTACACAATTCTGTATTTTGCATGGGCTAAACGAAACATTTTGTTTCAGAGTAATAATTCCTAGTTGAAATATTTTGGGATAATTCAACTTAATCTTGTTCTTGGCTGCCTCATGGCAACTAGAGGTAGTTGATGAGCTGGATTCCCTTGCTTTGCTGTGCCCTCCATGTCCTTCAAAAGGAAAACAATGCCAACATACCAGAAGTACTTGGCTCGATGTTGGGGAAGCCTCTTTTTCTGATTAGCTTGATGCTCTCTCAAACTTTTATTATTATTTTTACTGATTATTGATACACTCTTTGCTTTATAAGCCGTGACAAAGACCATACCTGCTGTGTGGCTCTTAAAAATATCCTATTGAAAAAAGAAGAATGAATGAGGGTTAGTAAAAAAAATCAGACAGTCTCCCACAATGATGTGTTAAAGCAAGCTAAGTTTTTAGGAATGGTTTGAGTGAGAAGTAGTAGTTTGATGACTGTGGAGTGCTAACAAGGGAACAGCAGTTTTCCATTTTCTTGACAACAAAAATTTAAGCTCCTGAGAGAAAGCTTGGCATTAAGGTAGGAGAAGTCATTTATTTGAAACTGATTCAGGATATAGTTAATGTTTATTCTAAGGATTTACTTTCAGAGAAGGGCATAATTTACGTGGCAGCCGAGGAGCTTTTGTAACATTAAATAGAGAGGGGCACTGCCTGTATGCTGCTTCCTTCTGATCAGCACAGGAACTGGAGAGTGCCCTGTCTAATGTGCCACAGCCAAATCCCATGTTAGTGCTGCCTGGTAAGTTGAATATACCCAGAAGTGTGCCCTGGCAGCCAAAAGGGCCAACCAACCATACCCTGGGGTGCATCAGGCATGGCACTGCTAGTTGGTCGAGGGAAGGGATTGGCCTGCTCTGCACTGTGCTAGTGCAGCCTCATCTCAAGTATCATGTACAGTTTTGGGCACCACAGTATAAGGACATAAAACCCTTGGAGATTGTCCAAAATAGGACTACAAAGATGGTGAAGGGCCTAGAGGGGAAGACGTATGAGGAGAGGCTGATGTCCCTTGGTTTGTTCATCCCAGAGCAGAGATGGCCAAGGGGAGCCTCATGGTGGCCTGCAGCTCCCTCACGAGGGGAGCGGAGGGGCAGGTGCTGAGCTCTGCTCTCTGGGGACAGTGACAGGACCCGAGGGAATGACATGGAGCTGGGATGGGGGAGGGTCAGGCTTGGGGTTAGGAAAAAGTTCTGTACCCAGAGGGTGGATAGGCACTGGGACAGGCTGCCCAGGAAAGTGGTCACAGCACCAAGTCTGCTGGAGTTCAAGAAGCATATGGACAATGCTCTCAGACACATGGGCTGATTTTTTGGATGGTCCTGTGTGGAACCAGGAGATGGACTCAACTATCCTTCTGTGTCCCTTTCAACTTGAGATATCCTATGAGAAATAGCAAAAGATGTTTGTGGAACCCAAAACAGTACATTGAGGAGCAGGCAGTTACCCTGTGATTTGGGATGAGTCCATGTCCAGAGCCACTGAGCAGGATGTTGTCCCTGGTCTGAATTTCTGATAGTTCACTGAAGGAAGCTTTAGCTTTTTAACTAGGAATGCTAGAGACACAAGCATCACTGTGATGCCTGAGTAAGCAAGGGGTGGTTATGAAGTGGGGTTGAAAAGTTGGTTATATGAGCTGAATGTTTTGGCTTAGTAACTTCCTTCACTGCTACAGAATTCCTGTTTGTGATCATATTTCAATGCCTTATATTTTTGTATTGAAACATAGGTAAAATACTTCTATACTGCAAACACAGGTACAGTGAAGAAAACTGGTTTACAGACTGGTTTCCAAATGTTAATGGCACTGTTAATTCTATAGATTTAGACTTCCATGATTAGGTGTCTGATATAAAGCTTACTAATGACAAGGGAAAGGCTGCTGTTCAGTTTGAATTGGTTGAATTGGGAACTTAATGTGATCTACTATAATGAAAGAAGATATTAAATTATATGGAACAACAAGATTTTAGAAACCCTATTGTCTGTCAGTAGGTTACTTTTTGAACTATGTATCTTGATTTTCAGACATTTACAGATAATATGTTTATTTTTGTACAGGCTACCATTAAACAATATTATTTCCCACCTTTTCTTTACAGTAAAGTGAAATGAGAGGAATTTCATTGTTTGTTATAGGAGGACAAGTCAGGATTGCTGGGAGGAGGACAAGGAGGCAAGCAACCACACTTCACATATAATATATGAAATTGATTTCATAAATATCAGGAAAGTCCTGAACTTTGATCAGTGTGTTTTCTGAATGGAATCTCTCTGGAGGACATTCATTTTACTTGGCTTTATTTTAAAAGTAATATTGTAAATGCTAGGAGAAATGGGACGTATGACTTCCAGATTAATTGTATTTTATAAGGAAGTTGCATTCTATTTAATACATATCGTTGGATTTTTCTAAACCAATTCAATCTAAATACCTTGAAGATTTAAGTCTTAAAGTTTCATTTCCATCTGCATTGATTGCTTTAGCAGGTCTTTGGATAAATGTCTAAAGAACTTGGGAGGCAGAATAAGTATTTGATCCACTGAAATCTTCAGTTTTCTCTGAGAAAGATCAAGTTATGAGCAAATACTATTTATACTGCTGCTTTCACTAGTATGAAGATCAGTAAAAACATGTCTATAATAATGTTCAAGGAGAATGGGTGTCGCATCTATTATGCAGGCATTATAATGTTTCAAAACCAGATAAAAATAATGTACTCAATAGACATTACAAAATGAACTCCAGTCTAATTGCTCTCAACATTGTATTATATCACTCCCATTTGCACCTTGCTAATGATTTCAAATGTTCAAACAAGCCATTTTTAAACTGATCAAAGTCTATTGCAGTTCTAACACTGATTCATTTCACCATCTAATCAGGTCTCCGTCAAATTCCTAAGTACTCATTTCCTTGGAAGTAATTTGCAAGTGGTGCTACTCGGGGTATTATGAGTTGATGCAATATCCAGCTGCTTGTTGAAAGAAACAGCATGAACCCTGAATTTAGAAGAGCATAAAAGATGAGCTCACTTGGTCAAACATGTTTTGCAAGTTATGGCATTAGAGCAGACTTCGCATGTATCCTTGAATGTACTTTGCACCTGGTTCTTCATGTCTCTTGTAAATGTACAGCTGTTACGGCATCTTAGGATATGAGTGCCTGTAGCATTCTTGCTCTTTGAAATGACTAACCGCTCTGAGGCTTTTTTGGGCAGGGCCTGTTGAGAGGACGGTCATGATGAGGCAAGGATTTCTCTGGCACTGTCCTAGTCATATGAAAGATGCATCAAGAAGAATACGTATGAAATTCTACTTTCTCCTGTACAGAATGCAATTTCTTTGTTTGCATTTTGCCAAACCTTCTAAGACTACTGCTAACTGAAATGCTCTTGGGCTTTCACTGTTGCTAGTAGCAGAACCTCACAGCTGCCACTTACTTTTCAAAAATATTGCACGTATATGAAATCTCGTGGAGTCCCTTCTCACCCTGCTTGTGAGTTGTGCTCAGGCTGTCTTGGATAAATGTTGATTTTTTGCAAAGTGCTCCTAAAGGAGCATTTATTTGTTCCCTCATCTAAGTGGAGTGTCTAGTGATTGCCATGGATCACACATCGGCCTTTTAACAGAAACAAGGCAGTAATTTGTATACTGTAAAAACCTATTAACTTGGCCAGAGGCTTTAAAGAAATTGGAGGTAACTAGAATTGTAAGGTTCTGGTAACCTTTGGCTTGCACTAATGTTTTTTCATCACATGTTCATGGTCTTTTACGTTGTATTTCCTTCTATGGAAGGCTGATTACTTGTGCATGTTGAAGAACCTGCAGTATTAAGCTGGACCGTATTGTACAATTTAATGAGATTCCAAGAATTTGACAGTGCTGTTTTTCCAGGGAAGCTTCAGGTACACTTCAATTTTAGCTTACATTTCTTTATTGTAAGTTGAAAATCATCGCTTTTCATATCCACTTTGCTGTTTTTATTTGACAACGCAATCTCCACTGTTTTAGTGGGCTGAAATCAAAATCTGCTCATTGTACTTACCTGTCCTTCATAAGTTTGCAGTAGGGACTTTATTGATGTCAGAGCTGAGCTGACATCAGCAAAGCAGTGTTTGCTAGCCTGCCACTTCTGCTCAGGAAATGCTAATCAATTAGTCTGGAATCTCTAGATGCTTACATGCAAAAATACTTGCTGCTCTTCATCAGTTGTTAATTTCAGAGACAAAATTCTATCCATAGGTAAGATCAGCTACCGTGTTAGCTAATGACTCATGTGTTTATAACACTGCAAAAATTTTCCTTTAGTATTTTTTTTTTTTTTTTAATATTGAGAGGAGATTGCTAACTAGATAATAATGGTCTTTACACATTAAATTAAATTCAAATGTGCCATGTTATTTAATTTGATTTAGGAATGCTTTAACTGTCAAGCTTCATAAAGCAAGGATCTGAAGATCTCAAAGAACTTTGCAGGTATAAATGATTTAGACAGAAACAGTCTTTAGTGGAGAAGGATTTTAGAGAATGTCCACCATCATCCTAGTTTCCACATGCACATGAAACTGGTGAATGTTTGAGAGTTCCCTCTCATGGTCAAGAAGGATCATCCAGAGCAGATATATTCACCCACATCTTGTGGTATTTATCTTGTAGCATTAGAAAGGTCACCACTTCTCTGCTGCTGTGAGGTATTATTGGTTCTTGGATCTAACAGGCAGATGACTATTTTTCTTTGGCATTTGCTAGTCTTACAGGAACAAAACCAGACACAGAACTTGGAACATAGCTGGCTTCAAGGGGCCAATCCCGAGGAAGAGAATTTTGGGGGGAATCTGGATGGATCTGGACCACCAACTACAGGGGTAGTGTTACAAATACCTGTTCATGACTTGATTAAAATGAGGTTTTAATCTTTCCTGCGGAGGAAAAAATTTGGAGCCATTTGCATTTAGATTTTTCATATTGAAAAAAGGGTTTATTCTGTCCTTCAGGAGAGAAAACATGTCTGGAAACATTGCAATATTTGTGGGTTGCATTTGCCCAGGACCTTGCTCCAATGTTCAGCTGGAAAAGCCAACTAGCAGGCTAGGTTTGGTGTAAAATTTTCTCTTGCGCTCAGGTTCTCTGAATAATTATCATGAAAAGAGCATAATTTCATATGCTCAAAATATCTAAAAGATGTTTTGAGGATGCTTCTTTCAAGCCCAGTCCTCTGACATCAAACTCCATCTTAGCTTTTCTGCAAACATTTTCTACCAAAATTATGCTGAGGGAAACTGATCTTTTATAATAAATGACATGAGAGAATGAATGCATTGTGAAATGAAACTCAACAAAATATTTTAACACCAATTATAATTTTCCAACTCTACCTAAAGGATTTTGGCAGATTTCACAATCATTCTCCACAGCTATTTTGTCCACTGCAGCACTTTCTAAAGAATAGAAGTAAAAGATACCTGACAGAATAGTTACATAGCTCAGTGTTAAATAACATTTCATTGTAAAATATAGAAATGAAAGGACTACAGATTTGGTATAAATGAACTGATGAGATGACTGAAAATAGACTTACAAATTCACATATGTATTTAAAATATCATCTATTTCCTATAGAATAGAAACTTTCTATTTCCATGTATAATCAAGTAAAATACTGTAGTATTTGATGACAAGCAGTAAAGACTGATTTTTCTAATGAGGACTACATTTAGTGATAAAAGTGTTGCAAATACTAACATTTCTTGTAATCTGACTTTTCTAGCCATGAAATCTCAAAATATTGTGAATTATATTTACACAGACATGAAATAGATTTGACTCTTGGCAGCAGAGAGGCTGCATGGATGTGAAATAGTATACTAGCAGTAGTTCTAGTCACAAAATGGTTTTGTGGGCAAGCTAACCTAAGCCTGTTATGAGAAGAGCTACGACAAGTTGTTATGGTAACTGGAACTGTACAGTAACAGGGTAGGATTAAATAGTTGATTTTTTTCCCTGTGTGGAGTTTTGTGAAGCATTGTTTTCCACATACAAAGGAGAAAAACATTTTAGAAGAAAATTAATGAGGAAATAGCCCAGACGAATGTTTGTGTAAATTGGCTCTGTTGTGCTTTCATGAAAGGCCTTGCCCCTCATAAATGATAGGCCTTGCCCCCTTCCAGGCAGAGATGAATACACTGAAAGTCAATGTTTGTTTTGGTTGGATGTTTTCTCAGTTTTCAAGATATTGTTGCTTTTTGCTTTTCCAGTTTTATTCTTTCTGATATGGTGATTCTTTTATCATTTCCATATTTCTGCTCAGAGGATGTCTGTGGCACGACGGCTGGTGTCAGGGGCGAGGTTCTTATGTTGCAGCACCAGGAGGCCTGTAAGTAGGAAGGATTTGGGGAAGAGGGGGACATGAATGACAGGACAGTGGCTGCTACTTCATGCCTTTTCCCAGAGCCCATGGCAACTATTCAACGCTCCAGTTATTCTGAATTCCCTTTGATGATGAGATCTTTCTTTAATAGCTGAAAATCTGCTTCAGCTATGTTTAACATTAATATAGACATGTTTTATTATGACAATTTTTTGTACAAGTCATTTGTTTGACTCCTGCTTTTGTATCTGTGTAAGGCTGCTTGTTACTGCTATTACGGACCATGTATATCCCCTAGTGGGATATAACTTTTTTTTTTTTTTTAGCAGTTTATCAGAACATTTGATGAGCTTCTAGTATGTTCTTTGTCTTGTGAGAATTTTGGTTGCCTTTGTTTCAAGAAGCATCTTATTTTCTAATTTTATTTTACAGAATACTCATGCCAACAAACTATATGGCACTCTTAGCAGGGTTCACAGAATCATAGAATGAATCATAGCATGGTTTGGGTTGGAGAGGACCTTAAAGATCATCTGATTCCTCCCCTGGCCCAGGCTATACAAGGCTTTTTTTCTGACTCTGGCTACGCAAGGTTTTTTTGTGTTTATAGTGCTTACTAATATGTTGTTATAAATGCTCATGTCTTGGAGTTTAGGTTGCTAAACAGGCTCCACAAATTGCCTTGAACCCACTGGTTACCAGCTTTATTGGATGAGAATCATTTTTATCATGGGTGTTTGTTTTGTAATGTAGCTTACTCTTCACATTTGCAGTCCACTTGAATTCAAGCACTGCTCAGAAATATGAGTTAAACTTTACTGGCCACCAAAGCAATCCTCTGGTACTCTAGCAGACTCTCTTCAGTTAAAAGCTGTATCTATATAATATGCTACCAATGTCATGCAAACTATAAAGGAGGTCTCCATTATGTTTATATTTCTTATGTTTATTTCCTGTAATGAATTCCCCTTTTCAGATGCATAAATTTAAACTTATGCCACTTAGGAATTTAGGCTTGCTGATTACAGAACATAAAACAGACAGTATGTATATAATATGCCAAGAAATAAGAAAAAAAATAGCAGTGTAGATTGCAAGATCTCACCGTGATAGAGAACAGTAAAATATGCACAGTTCAGATGACTATAACACAAATAAAATGCAACATTTTACAGGAGTGAGCCACAGCCACCGACATAGCTCTGGCACTAACATGCGAGTAGTGATTATTCAAATGTCTCCATGATTAATTCAGCTTGTATTGATGCAAATAATCCTAGAGGAGACCTGTGAGAGCTAATGCATTTTGGTTCTGTGGCTTTACATTGATAGCACAAAACAGCAAAGAGGAAAGTCATTTTCATGATATTAATAATGGGATTACAGTATCAGGTCATTTAAAAGAATGGTGCTGACTCAGCTGTAGTAGTGCAGGGTTGAATGTAGAGATTAATTCTTGAGCATGCTACATAAAAATCTACTGCAGGATATCTCATTGCACTAAAGTGTATTTCCTCCTTTGTAGGAAATATTTAAAATGACAGCAGCTGATTTGATGCCTTCTGCCCTGCTGCTAGGAATTCTCTTATAACATCAGAGCGCTTTCTGTTAGAAGTATTTACCTTTACCCTGTGAGAGGGGGGTTTGCTTTGCTCCCCACTCCAGGCACTGAAATCAGTTTCTTCTTTTATAATTCCCTGAAGGTCAATGAAAGTCCGAGGGGATCATAACTGCTCTGCATGGATAGCTGTCTCAGCCAGTGAATCTTATTAAAACCAGGGATGGGAAGGAGCAAATATTTCCTTTCAGTGAAAGGATATCTTCATAGATGTTACCGGAGGCAGGCTCCTCGCTGGCTTTTGGTACCTTAGGCAGTTCTAGTGTTAGACACCAATGCTTTTTTGTGCTTTTATTGCTTTATGAACAGGCCAATAAGCTTAATAGATGTGCAAAAATCACATTTTAGCATAAGCTTCATTGTAAGAGAAAAAACCTAAAAGCTGCCATTGATTTTTATTTTTTTTTAAGGTGCAAATTACAAATGCACCACATAGCAATTTTGTTCCCCGTGTTTAAAAAGACAAGGGAAGAATAGAAGTATTTAAGTCAAAGTACTTAAAAGAAAAATCTACTTTTTTTTTTTTTTTTTTTTAATTTATTTAAGTGGAGTTCTGGGGGACAGGCTTGAAGAAATAGGGAAAACATGTTTTTATACCTCTGCAAAGTACTGTTTCTGCATTAGTCATATTTTTGCTTGCTTTGATGGAATGAAAATTAAAATATGGATGACAGGAAAAGCCTAATCATATTTTGTAGAACTATATAATGAAAACTGAGTTGAAATTTAAACAAACGTTTTTACCTTTATTTCAAACATTCCTTTTTTTCCTGATCCAAAGTCATTAATGTATGAGTGATATATTAATTATTTCCAGAGTCAATAAGAAATCATATAATAACATCTAGCCAAAAACATTACTGTATTAAACAGGATCAGCTCATGAGACTTGTAGTTTGAGCTTGCTGGTGACCAGAAAAAAAATAAGAGCATTAGTGAAGGATATTACAAGCACCATCTACTAATTAGAGACGTGAATACTTCTGAAATTCTGTAACAACACTGGCAGCTGAGAGACATATCTTCCTCCTTAGCATCTTGTGTGGTAAATAATTGGGCTACTTTGGCCTGCCTGAACTTGAAAGTAAAGCTCATATTTTCTTGCTGAGAGTTTTCTTCACTTTGTGTTTTAAAATAGGTCAGATGCATGCCTTCCCCTTTGGCTCTGTATTAAGTCATATCACATAGCTGCAAACTCACCTTCTTCTCTGAGAAAGTTGCAGTTTGCTGTGTCTGGGAATACAGGCTTTGGCTGGGGGGATTAATTCTTCCTGAGCGTGCAGCATGATAGGCTCACTCCCACAAGGACTTGTTCCGCATGTACCATGTTAAGTTTCCTTTCCAAATGCCTGGATACATATAGGGTAGGACTTGGGGGGGTGGGAGTGGGGTTGTGGTAAAGCCTTGGATGTAGATTTAAATCATCTGCTGCTTTCTTCAGTCTTGCCTGGATGAATTTGTAGCTGGGTGTGCTTTCCAAAAATGTCCTCTGCTGTCTCCCAGCCAGTAATAAATTCTCCTTGTTCAACTTCACTGGCTTCACTTGCCCCTTAGCATTTCTCCTCTGGGTTCAGGTCTCTCTTGCTCTTCTAGCTGTATCACAAGGGTTTAATGCTATTGTCTGCCTCACCAAGTACCTCCTGCAGTCAGAGATGGGTGAAATGCAATAATTTTTAAAAGGCTTCTATCTCTAATGTCCAGATCATACCCATAGTCCCAAGGGCTGTGACAGGTCTGTGTGCAACCAAAGGGGAAGGTAAGAGCCTTGGGGATCTGTACTCTCCTGTTCTGGTATGATTTTTGAAATGAGAGTCACTCATGAATTGATTATCTTTGTACAAAAAATGTAGAAATGTAGTTGAATGTCAAAATATTACAATGTCAGCCAGTTTCCCTGCACCAGACTTCTGCTGAACTAAATGGAGGTTGTGTGCTATTGAATGCTGATATGTGAGGGATTTGGATGAGACTGGGACGGTTGTTGTTATATTTGTCTGTGCTGGAGGACTGGAAATTGGTATATTGCCTCAAAGTTTGCACAGGTGGGCGAATGACGTAGAAGAGTGAGTCATATCAAATTGAAATGGGAAAGGGGGCTAGGGAGCATTGTTTTCCTGTTCATTTTTGCTGTTGACGTGACTCTGTTGTTAACCACTTTATTATTCTACTGTAGTTATTTTTGCAAAGACATTTGCCAAGGATTAGTTTTTGTTCAGTTGCAAATATTGTATTGCAGCTGGAAGCCTTTTAATGTGGCTTTCAAAAGCTGAGAAATTGGTTGTCAGTGTGTGAAAAGTTCTTTGCCGGTACCATAAACTGCCTTTCATTGGGATGTTGTATATTTAATGATTGCTAGCCCAATGGGGCATGTAGAATTTCCTGCTGTGGTCTTCTGTACAAATTTATTGGAGAAAGACATTGGAAAATGTTGCTGGTGTGCAACAATGCATGGAAAACGTTCACATTTGCGTAAAAGTGATGGAAATCCTCAGAAACAGTTGCTAGATTAAAACAAAGCCAAAATCTTTATGATTCTAGATGAGTTATCTGCACACAAATATTGGCAGGTAAGGTGGATGTTAGGTTTTATCACTGCCTCTGGGTAGCCAGAAAACTTTCAAATCCAGAATTAAACTGTTTTTCTTTTGGAAGAGAAAAGTAAAATATGGTTTTCTCATTTGTTTGCATGCACGTACAAAATTACAAAACAAGAGCCATAAAATAAAACATATAACTTACAAATAGAAGTCCATCTTTCAGCTCTTTCCTGAAATTTTGAGATGTGTTGACTCATAAATCTTGCCCCAGCTTCTCTGTGTTTTGAGAAGCTTACTTGTCAGAGGCTGTGATTTTTTTGTTTGTTTATTTTGTTGTGATTGCAGAACCATATTGGAAAGGCATGTCTCTCTGAATGAAGATGTCAAAACAACGAATGAACTTGGAAGCATTGGATCAAATCTTTAGGTCTGACTGCGGAAAATAAAATATAGCTCAAGCTAGAGGGAAGCTGACGCAGTTGTTGACTAAAGCTACTTGAATGGTTTTCTGAATTCAAGATGTCCAGGGATAAAAAGGCAAATTTTACACCAGTGGCTGGAGGGGAAGTGACTAACACAAGATTTTCAAGGTGTAGATCGTATGTTAGCCTCAGCTTTAGGTGGGATTGGAGAGCCACTTTGTAGTCCAGGTACTGCTGTTCTTGCATTGAGCTAGAGTATAAACTGGAGAATATATTAAAATGAATTCCACATCTAAATTTTTATCATTTCACTTTGATCCTGAAATTGTATCTGTGGTTATTTTATTGACAAATCCATTCTAGATTTTAGTTGTTAATCTGGAACTTGCTCCAAGGAAAACATTAGTATCAAGAAAAGTATGCTGTCAAGTGTCTCCCATTTGGCTAGTTTGACAAGGGTCGATCATCTTCCAGCCCTATTTAAAGTTTACATTCATATCCTTTAGGGTGACAGAGTTGCCTGTGGCATCGCGCAACCTGACAACATCTTGAAAGAGCTGAGTGAAGATACGAGCCATTTAATGGACGACATAGTTCAGCCATATAAGGTGACATGAGTCCCATCAAAATGATCCGGACATAGGCTCATAGCAGAGCTATAGATGAATGTAAACAACATGAATGAGTGAGTTTTAGTGCAGATATAGACTGTGCTTTGAGGTATTTTCAGCCACAGTGCAGTATTGTCTATGGGGGGCATAAATTCTTTGAGGGAGTCCTTGCATGATGGTATCTGGATGACCCTCCACCATTTCCTCTGCAGCAGATGGTTTCTAGTCCCAGCTTTGGGGTCTACAGAAATAGACTGTGTTTAAATGTGAAATCCAGTGACTTACGAAGCTCTAACCGAGATGACAGCATGTTTCACTTAAGCAGATACATAATTTACTTCCTGAGTGTGTCTGTCAGTGGGTCACCATGATGAAGTACAGTGCACATGCCTTTTGAGGGAAATGAGCTTGCTTACAGTCATAGAGAGGATAAGGAATGATCCTAAGTAATTTTAGCCTACAACTACTTTAAGAGGGGAGTTACAAAGATGAGAGCACCAAACTTTCCTCGGAAGGTGGAGATGACAAGGGACAGTGACCACAACTTCAGGTTGGGTCAGAGAGGGTCAGGTTGGCCATCCTTTCTTGCTAGGAGGGCAGTGCAGCACCCAGACAGACAGCTGTCTTTTGAGGGTTTGCTACAGATGACCTGATTCAGTGTTGCTGATAATCCTGCTCAGAGGGCAAGACTAGACTGGAGAGCTTCAGTGGTCTCGTACAAACAACGTTTCAATGATTTTCTTCTCAGTCTACTTGACCCAATTTTACTCTTCCCCTCCCTAACCCCAGCCTATGAAGGTGCTTAAAAGCTGGCTCGATTCAGCACTCCAACAAGTTTCAGTAGAAAGCCTTCAGGCTTAGACACTTTGTCTCTCTGGGTAAGTGCTACTCTTCAGCCTGAAAGTAAGGTCTGTTTCAGCAGAGGTTGTTTAATAATCTCCTATAGAACTGCAGTGGTTGTTGCTGCCTCAGATGGAAAGTATACTCTTTTGACCTTGACTTCTCTAATATAAGCACACAGCAGCATGTATACATTTAAGCAGAGAAAAACAATCCTACCAGATCCTACTTTGCATATATAATTTGGTTACAGGGAAGAGAATGAGAGAACAAGCTGCTTGTGGCAAATGTAAATAAATTAATTCATTACTACATAGCACTTCTTGCTGTGGCATGATAGGGTATTTTCAAATCTTGCAGTACAAAGTCTTATTGTCTTGGTTTGACCAGATGGACTAATGATCTTTTGGGTCCTATCATCTATAATCTAATGGCTTTTTAAAATATTTGTAATCTGCATAAAGCAAATTTTAAACATAGTGCTAAAAGAAAGACATGTAGTTGCATACAAGAATGCTGTTTGTTATTTTCTCTGCAGTTTCTTTTGATTAGTTCTGCTTGAATGTCAAAAGGGAATCTTGATAAATCTGTGTGAAGGCAACACTGATGTAGAGACTCGAGCAGAGAGACAAAGCCACTTGCCATGGACCACACATCTAGTCAGATGATTCTCTCTCTTCATTAATTCTGATGATAAAATGGATGTGAAATCAATTCTTACACAGATCTGGAACAGCTGTTGAAGATCTTTTAACAGAATCCAAGTAGGAATAGTGTCAAGCCAAAATAGCTCTCTAAATAATTAAGACACATTAATAAAACCACAAAATTCAGGGCTGTGGTATGAACACAGATTTAATACCAAAGAGAAGAGAAATATGAGAAGAATTGAAACATTATTGACATATATATGCAGTGTCTTCTGTCTAGGAATTTATATTCTTCTTAGTGTAAATGCTAAATATCTGAACAGGCTAGATTGAAGTGACTCTTGTGGAGGAGGGATGGGGGAAAACAGTTAGAAACCATGCCACAGATGATGCTTTCCTAATTATGAGGAGATCTTGTCACTGAGATTTGCCAGCTGGATACATTTATTGATCCCCAATTGTTTTGGGGTTTATTTATGATAGTGATGACTAAAGGACATCACATTTTGCAGCTGAAAAGTTTGTAACAGTTTATTTGCATTTGACTTCCATATTGCAGTACAACTCCTCTCCAGGAGAGCCCTGCAGAGGAAATTACCTTATCACAACATATCACAAAAGATAGGTAGATCCCTGTGTATCAGAAGTAATATTCAAGCATCAGAGAAACAAGCTCTTTTGTACCACTGCAGCATTAAGATTATCAGGGAGAGAAATGCAGAGCTCACCCTGAACATACATACCTGTTTCATAAGTGAGGGATAAGTCTGTGCTTCAAGCAAAAGTCAGGCTACCAAAAGCTCAGGTAATTCCAGATTTTCATCTAATTCTTGACAGGCTTTTGGGTAAGTCACGTATTTCTTTATTTTTTGTGATTAAAATAGAGATAATCTATCTTTTCTTCTCCTTTCGCTGTCACAGAATGCTGGTGATTTGTTCACCCTTGAGGAAAACACAAAACGTTACAGTGATGCAAAATGCTATGCCTGCCTGTGGTTTTGTAGTTTTCAGCAAGATCTGTTTCTGTAGCTGCTTGCTTTAGTGCAGCCAGCTCTAACCCTATGGACAGGTATCAGGCCCTGACACTTCACTCTAAAACCTTGTAGGAAGTAAATCTATTGTTTAGGTTTCTTTCCCTAAATCTAAAAAGAGTCACGGGGTTTCCTCTTGCTGAGCAGAGGAAAGAAAACTAGAGTCTAGATGTCATCTGTGGGAGTCTGGGCCCACTGTGTCGGGCTGGTGGCCCTGCAACCATCCTCACAGGAGGGAGCTGGTGCTGAGGGCTGATACCGGAGTGCTCCAGCAACAATAAGCCCTCCTCTGTCACAACTTTATCAGTTAGGAGGCTAGAACAGACTGGTACGACTCCTGTGTTACACCACTCTGTGACAGTACTGGGTTTGTGTTTACTAATTCACGTTCCCAGAGATACAGGATCCACTTCAGTCACTAAAATTTCCTGAAATAAACTGGAGGGATATAATGAAATGTTTTCACATGAAATGAAATCTGCCAGAATATTCTCTGTGCTCAGCCCTGGCACCGTTATACTGCATTGGGATATTTCCTTGAGCCTGCACCAGGGGGCACTTTAAGACTGATTAAGAGAAGTGGAAAACTTTGCAACACTAATTCCACATCATCATGAGCAGAGTAAACAGTCTGGTACAAAACAAAATATAAAAAAAACATAAGCAATTAAATATGTATTTAGCAGCAAGTGTGATTCGATTCCTGTTTTTCCCCCAGCAACTGCACTTGCTGAAACTGGACATGCAACTGAAAATTACTTTCTTGTTCTAAACAGATTGTATCATTGTCTTCTTGTTCGTCTAAATAAATGGACTTTGCTTTTCAGCATCTAGCTAAACACAGGATCAGATGCTATATTTTTTTGGTTAATCAGCCCCTGTCTCTGCAGCTATCTCTGATGGTAGGTTTACATTTTTTTTTTTTTTTTTTTTTTTTGTATGTGTTTGTTTGTTTCTTCACAGGAACTGGTGAAATTGCTGTTCTCCAGCATTCTTGTTTGTTTTGTTTCTCTCAGCTGGTTTTATCTGACTTGGGTCCATCCAGAACTAGGGTTCTGTTCCAGGACAGCCCTCTAGAGTGTCTCCTGAGCATGAGAAAGTGCTTTTGCTGCCATGTTAATGTCCATTCCCCTGCCAGAAATATGTGTTTGCCAAAGTGTTTGAATTCTGAAATGATTTGTCTTGTTAAGCACATTAGAAGGACATAATAATCAGAACTCCTAATTCTAAAAGAATTTTTTCTTTTGAATTGTTTAGGAAAGCTTAGAAGTAATCAGATTAATCAGATAAATGCTGACAGAAATGTAGCTTTGTTATACATCTCTTTCCACAAAATGAAAAATTTGCTTTCATAATATCAATAAGTTATATAAACTGTGAAAAGGTAGATAAGAACGACCTATTCAGTTCTCAGCTACACGAAAATGTGCGATACAAAGCCAAGATGACTCGATGTCTTGCAACAACAATAGATGTACACTGATTAGCATATAAAATAGACAATAAAGGCAAACCTTTTTTTGAGTTTCATTTGTAAGGTAGATTGTAAGTGTTTTTTTTTTTTTTTTTTTTTTTTTCCCTCCTGCATCTACTGTGCATCTGACTGCAGTTCACTGCCTCACATACTGATGGATTTGCTTATTTTAAGAAGATGGTAGCGCAGTTCAACTTTATGGGATGTGCTATTTTTTTGTCAGAAAGTACTATGTTGTTGAAGCTGCAGCATTTTGGGGAAACAAGGCTTTTGATAAAACTTTGTCAGGAAGGTGTCTCAGCGTTGGGAATACTGAGATGGTGCTAAAAATATGCTCACCTCGGAACAGCTAACACCCAGTCACAGAGGATGAGTGTTGCTTTTAGTTCGGTACTCTATACTGCCTCTATATATAGAGGTACGTAGCTATACCTAGCTCAACGTGTTATGTAAAATTATTCTAAGGAAAGTCTGAAAAAGTTAGAAAATTAATCTGAACAGAGAGCTCTACAGGCATGACCCAGGGGCTGCTGTAGTATCTGCATAGTCAGATGCTTGCTCTGAGCCAGCTTCTGCCTGAAGCTTTCGTACCTGCTAGTGTGCAGCAGTGCCTGCAGTAAAACGTGCTGCTGCTTGGGTGGATGTGTGGGCACGGGGCTGCAGGGCGCTGAGCTGGGGTGGGCTGACAGCCCCGGGACTAAAGCGGGGCCTACACGATGCTGCTTTCCCTGAGCAGAGAGGAGGCACGTCTTAACAGTAAGCAAGAAGAGTGTGTGACTGCAAGTTGATAGGTTGAACTTAACAGATGAAAAATGAGGTCTAACTGGTGATTAAGCAACATTGGTGTTTGAAAGAACAATGGTTCATTTAGCTCTCTCCTTTCTGGAGGGAAGCAAGAAGGAAGAGCCTGAATTTCAGAGCTCTTACTGCATCCTGGGATCCTTCAAATACTTCTGGGCTTTTGTTGCCCTGGCTTTGGGAGAGAGGGCAGAGACTGATCAGAGAGAGCTGCAGTAAGAAGGGATTCCAAAAGGATGTTTCAGTTAACAGGCCTCAGTTGTCAAAAATTAATGTCTTACTCTTTTAGACTCCCTGACCTCTGCTGTGACCACTTGTTAGCCAGGTAAGCCTGCATCTTCTGAATCATTGTGAACTGAACCTTCGAGCAAAGATGCAGATAAAATTTCTTAGATAAACAAAGGTAGGAATGACATAAGTTTACAAGGTTGCTGCCTCTTTGGCAGCTCTTTAGTCTACTCCTTGTCTTTGTCTGTGCATGGGTGGCTTACATGTAAGAATCACAGTTTGCAATATCTTTACAGATATTGCATAGCTAAGCCATGTGCCAATTCATGAAGTTAGTTTTGAATTTTTTATTTGGAATATAGCTCTTAGTGTTGCTTTGGAAGTAGGTTTTGGTAGGGGTTACCAAAGGGTCTCGAGTAAGCTTCTGAAGTAGGTTTTCTGGTCTGCACTGTGTTCTGAGCTCTGGTTACACTAACAGCAGCAATTATATAATTAGTTTAAAGATAGCTTTGGTGTGTCTGTGCAATCTGCAGTGATACAACATGTGTTTGTGCATGTGTATATATGCATCATGTAGCTGTAACACAGGGTGGTGTAAGATTCACAAATAGGAGTTATGTGTTTTAACTTCTCGATTTATTTAGGTGTTTCTCATTTTGTCATCTTTTTTTTTGCTCTTTAAATTAACTTGATTTATCATCACAAAATGCCTTGCTCTCCTAGAATGGACTGCTGTTAGCATTATAATCATCCTGTACAGTGTCCTCATTAAACAACAACAACAAAAAAACACTATCTAGAAATACCTCCCTTGAGATTTCAGTTTTTTCTTCCATATTTTCTGTTTTCATAGAAGATGATTATGGTGATTGTCTGCTAAGAAGCTAAAGCGTGCCTACCTTAGAACTCAGATTTATCTCAGTATTTATTTGATATTATAAAGGGAGCTGAGTCATATTAACTCTATTGACTTTTTTTTTCTTTTTTTTTTCCACTTAACATATTCCATTGAATTAGCCCAAATGGCATTGACTGGGACTGTGGAGACTATGTGTCAAGTCCCTGCTTTGTCTGATTCAGAGCAAGAGCCTTCATGAGCCTTCATCTTGGCTTTTGTTTGCAGATGTCAGAGTCAACGGGTTACTGTGAAGTGGGATTTTCATCCTTTTCTTAGGGCTATATTTTTTTAGTGGTCTCTGCTTCAAATCATTGTGAAATAAAAACTCTGAAAACTAGGAATATTTTGTAAAGTGGACAGCTGTTTTCATCCTCAGGTGTTGTGAATATGTTTTCATTCTTTCCAGTTCTTTTGTTAGCAAGTACAGTCTTGTATGTAATCAGAGTGGAGACAGAATGCAAAAATACTGCAGAAATTCCAACACACAAAACCTTCCTGGGGAGCTTCTTCATCTCTGATGTTATATTATGAAATCATTAGATTTTGAGATGTTTGAAACCCTCAGTGGCAAATTACAGTAAATCAGAGTAATCCTTCCTGTGCATTCCACTACCAGCAAATATAGCTTTGAATCCATAGCTAATTATAACATCTCTGTTATTGCTTAGGCTTTTTAAATAAAAGAATGTACTCTGTCAGCATTTCCCAATGTTTCTGGTAAAGTGCAGTGTACAAATGTTCCTACAGTACTCCAGGGCTTATAGGTCATGATCTTCTACTGCTATGAAAGTGAGTGCACAAGAGCTCATCCACTACTGCAGCTAAAATGAGTAGTGTTCCCACTGAGTGACCACAAGTGTACACATGACATGAGGAAAAGTTCCTGCACTTTGGTCATGTGTTTGGAAAGACAACCGAGATGATCACAGAATGACAGACACACTGAGGTGACGAGAGGCCTCTGGAGATCATCTAACCTGAACCCCTACTTCAAGCAGGGTCAGCTACAGCAGATTGCTCACGGCTGTGTCAAATCTGATTTTGAGTATCTCTAAGGAGATACTGGAGCAGGTTGCCCAGAGAGGCTGTGTTTAATTTTTCTCACACTAAAAGTATTGCTTAACCTGTTGCTGGCACCACTGAGAAGAATCTAGCTACATCTTCTTTACTCCCACCATTAGGTATTTATCCATATTAGTAAGTTCCTTTCAAGCCTTCTCTTCTCCAGGCTAAGCAGCCCCAGCTCTCTCAGCCTTTCCTCGTACAATGGGTGTTGCAGTCCCTTAATTGTCTTCATGTCTCCTCAATGGACCTGCTCCAGTATGTCCATGTTGCTCTTGTAGTGGGGAGCTGTGGCGTTCTTACACTGATACACAGTTGAGCTCTGCCACACCACTCTCTCTCTCTCCCTCTTCAAAAGAACAGAGGGATAAAATATGATGAAAAAAGGTGCATTGGATGAGATAAGGAGCAGATTATTTAAAGAAAAAGAGAGAGGAAATAATACAAGAATAGGCCATGTGAAAGGAAAGGGAGAAAACAATCATTCTCTTCTTCCCATCAGCAAGCAATGTTCACCCATGTCTTTTGCCACCTCTTATGTTTCCTTTTGATAGTTGAGTTATGTCAAAAATTCTCTGTTAACGGTGCATGTGTCCTGCCTTTGCTTGACTTTCTGCACACTGGGATTCTTGAACTTGGAGGAGGAGATCCTTGAAAATCAAACAGCTCTTCCAAATTACTCTTTTCTTTAGGCCTGTGCTCCATGTGAATCTTCCAAGCAGGTCACTGAATGGGCAAAAATCTGCTTTCCTGAAGTCCAGGGTCTTGCAATTTGCAATGACCTCAACGAGGTTGTAGCTCTGTAACTACACACGTCTAATTACTCCTAGATGTCTAATTACTACTATCTGTTCCCCGTGCTGTGAACACTGGGGTACATCCACTTCAGAGAGGCACCAGTTTAGTGATTTCTGAGAAAAAAATGTGAAAACCTTTTTGTGTTTCCTCGTTTGTGTGCCTAGACTTGGGGTGGCCCCTTCAGCCCATATCCCACTCAGTTGGTGGATCCTGTCTCTTCGAAGCAGTCCTCAGTCATCAAAGAAGATGCCAAGGGTAGTTGCTCCAGTCAGTGGTGGGGATTGTGGCCTACTTCATGTCACTGCCACTGCACAGGCACACGTAAACAATTATTATCCCCCTTCTGCACAAACTGCTCCCTAGACCTCTCCCAGGTACCTGCTGAAAGGGTGCTGGACTGTCCCTAATCTCCTGCTTAGGGTTAGAGCCAGAGCACAGAGTACCCCGTGATCAAGAACAGCTGGCAGAGCTTGTTAAAAACTGCTAGGGCTTGCTGGAAGTTGTGGCCTCCTGTAGGTGTTCTTCCCTGGCAGCAGCAGGAGGCTTGATGCTCCTCAGAGAGCTCCTGGGAGCCCTCTGGCAATCGCGGGGGGTCAGGAAGATTTAAAAGCAGAGCCCAGCAGCTGCTGTGCAAATTGCTGTGTCTGAATTTAACACTGAGGAGGTCAGCTAGAAGCAGGTTGCAGTTGCCAAGTTGATGCATTTGCCTCCCCTCCTGCCTGCTCCTAAGGTGTCCCTGACTAAAAAAAAAAAGCAGAGTGATGAGGAAGATGAACTGTACTTGTACAGTGCCTCTGAACCAAGGCTGTGGGTTCACTGCCTCTTTTGTGGTACATGCAAAGGGATAGGACATGGAATTGAAAGCCTTCCCTTGCATTTTGTCTTTAATTTGCTATTTTGTAAAAACTGTTTTCTGCATGTTCTGAGTTGCTCAGAAACAGCCTACTCTGGATGTAAGAAAACCAGCAATGTACCTAATGTTGTAGATGGCAGCCGATTCTGTCTGCTGCTGACACTTTGTTGTACTGTTTTGTCATCATAAGTACAATGGAAGAGCACTCTTGTTGTTAAAACTTTTCTTTCCATCTGCTCATTCTGACTTTAAGCATAAGCCGGCTTAGCACAAAGGGAAGGCATCCTATCTAGCAAGGAGAGGTTCAGGAGGGTTCACTGTAAACAAACTGATGAGATGAATGTAAACAGGAGCAGCATGTTCTACTACAGATGGCTACCCCTCCTTCTTGCCTTATAATCCCCATGCTCATAATGAAATATTTTTGTTCCTTAGAATCCTATAATAAAATTTGAGGTAGCAAGAAATGGATTTTCTGAAAATCAGGTTTGAATTCTTCATCTGCTACCTATGAGAATGGGTGGCTGAAGAATTAAACCCTCAACTTCATGGGTTACCCTGCTTTGAGCAGGAGGTTGCACTAGGTGACCTCCTTCTAACCAGAATTTTCCTATTATCTTGTGTATTATACCCCAAATGAGTGGCTATAGCAACATTTTTCAGTATATATCAGTCTGGTATTTAACTGCACCAATATAAGTCAGAGCACTTCTATCAGAAGTGTATCTTGCCTTATTTCTAACTCTTCTGTTTATCTCTTCCATAAATTGTTAATGGAGAAATGAAGAATTTTGTGATGGATCCTTTTTCAGTCTAGAAGCTAAAGTTGTACTTCTTTAAAGATGGTGAGGGGGCTGGAGCACTTGTCCTATGAGAAGAAACTGAGGGAAGTGAGCTCAGCCTGGGGATGAGGTGGCTTTGGGGGCACCTAATAGCAGCTCCCAGTACCTACAAGGAGGTTTTTCAGAAGACAGAGCCAGCTGCGTGGTGGGAGGGTGAGAGACAATGAGCAGAAATTGAAATGAGATGTGCAGACTGGATGTAGGGATAAAATGTCTTCCCTTGAGGACGCTCAGGCTCTGGAACAGGCTGCCCAGAAGGGTCATGCAGTGTCTGTTCCTGGAGTTCTCCAAGATCCATCTGGACCAAGTCCTGGCAGACCTTGTCTGATGCTGGCCCTGCTTTGGGCAGGAAGCTGGACTAGAGATCTCCTATGGTCCCTCCAAGCTCAATTGCCCTGTCATCATTGTGTAGCAAACTCTGGATCTGTTCAGAAAGTCATACTTGCTGTTGTGAAATCCTCAAGCTTAGTTCCCTTTTTCATAAGGATGTACATGAGGTTCTTTTATTTGTTATTTTTATTTATTTTTTATTTTTATTTTTAGCAGTAAAATGAATTTAATTAGGCTCGACTCCTTGGGTCTTGTGCTTCTTGCTTTCCTGGTTACAAGAGGAGTCTCGACCATCGTAATCTGTTCAGTGATGTTATCTGAAGTTTGTGAAGAGAATCCAATGGAAGGAAGACTTGCAGTTGTTAAATCCAGGGGAGATGATGGTTGTTACTGCTTGTGCCCCTGAGGTTAGACTTCTAATTTTGTGGTGGTGTGGTCTCTTAGTTCCCAAATGGGTGTTATCATCCCTCCCCCTGTCTTTTTGATTTCACGTGTGAGATTGTGCTGAGGGGAGGAAGACGATAACTCTCACTCTCAAATTGACATGTTGCCTGTGCAAGGAGTGATTAATAGTGTAGTTTTTAATTTCTGCTCTCTTGTGTCTCTGATTTTCTTACATGATTTAATTTTTTTTTTTTTTTTTTTTAAGTCTGAGCATGATTCATACTTAAAGGATTTATCTGTAGCCATGAGTGTAGCTATGAGCTGTAGCTGCCTTTTTTTTTTCATGTTTTCTAGTTTCTTTTTTTATTTCTTCCATAAAGATGAAATTCCATAGAACTAGGAGAAAGCTACAAAATGTGCAGGATCCATGCATATGATATGCATGATCCAGGATTAAGCATAACGTGAACTTTCTCTCTGCTTTGCTGACTCCCACTACTCACCTGTTCCCCTTCTTATATCTTAACAAAATGCTGAATGGAATTTCACGCTGCTGCTTCTGCAGACTCGCAGATATTCACAATCAATACTCAGTCTGCTGAAATGCTGGTAGCATCACTTTGAATTGGTACCATCGGGCAGCTGATCTTCAGCTTGCCTTCTTGCCTTTCCAGGCTGACTAGTTCAGAGAGATACCAGAGCTGCTGCTTCTCAGAGGAGCAGGGTGAGCATAAAGGTACCAGCTCCCCTCCATGTCTTGTGCTGTGATCCATACATTTATTACGTTTAAATGGTGCCTGCAATACCTCCCACTGTTCAGGGTCTAGGAGGTGTTGTTTTCTGGCTAGGGGAAATATTTTGTGCTCCGGAGCATAGTTTCCTGCTCCATCCAAGCCCAGATGGTGAGAAGCCTGGCAGAGCTGCAGTTCTGCCTGTCCATATCACTAAAAGCTAATCCTCTGCCATGCTGCTTTCATTCCTGGGTGAAGCATGGGCTATTGATTTTGCAGTGCTGGAATTGCCTGCATTTGTTTGGAGAGTTGGACACAGCTGAGGTTTTATTATTATCGTGGTGCCTACTTGTCTTTGTTAGTGATCCCTGTGGAGATGAAGAGAGAAAGAAGAGTCTGCTCTCTCCTGAGAGAGAGAGAGCCTTTGCTTCAAAGATAGGCCATGAGACTGGATATGAGCAACTATACATCCTTTTGATTTAAAGGAATATTTATAGGATTGCAAAGAGCAGGTTTTGCAAATCACAAGTAGTGAAGAAAGCATTTTTACCTGCAGAAATCCATATTGGAGCACACATCATTCCTTCTGGTTCAGTTCTAGGACCATCTGTATGTGGTGGTTTTGTCTGAGAGGAGCCTCTTGGCTTTGAGAAATTGAGGGTATCTAAGCTGTTTTCGTGGCTGTTGCTGTCTTCAGTGGCTTTCCTAGTTACTGAAAACTCGTACATTAAAGGAATATTTTAAATCACATTTATTCTTAAATCTAAAATGAAGTGTTGCAAGCTAAAGATTTTTATTTATTCCTTCACATTTATAACTAAAAAGGCCTCTCTGGCCTCTCTTTTATAAGCTCTGGGAGCTTATAAAATTAAAACGTACTTGATAAAAGGAAGAAAGGTTTCAAATGGATGAAATGCCTCAACCTACCACATTTCTCTCACTGTCATTCCAAAAAGTGGTCACCTATTGTACTCTGAAGAGCTATGCAGATATTTTCTATAATTCTTATTTAAACCTAGCTTCATTTTGAAAGGGTACTAAGAAGTTGACTGAATTGAGGCAAAAAAAAAACACAACAAAACAAGCAAGGATTTAATGAATGACCTGTTTCAATAGATGTCAGACATTTTACACAATAATTCTGACTTCCTTCTGTTCCTCAAATATGTGTATATGTATGCCTCACTCCCATTCTATTGGATTGCCCAAAAATCCTAGCATCCCAACCTCTGACTTCTCCAACTTTGACTGCAATAAGCCATGTTTCTTCCCACCCCTTCCCTGCCTCCAACACCCTCAGAAACTTTTTGACACAGGCTCTAATAGGGCCAACTCTGTTTCTCCCTTGTTTTTGATTCCTATTGCTTCAAAATAGCAGTAAACTTTTGATGTGAAGCAGAAAATTTCAGGAGGAAGAGAGGTGGGTAAGGCAGAGAGAAATAGGAGAGAAGATGCAAAGGTTGAATGACATTTTCCTGGGAAGTTTCCCAGCATAATCAGCCTGAGAGCTTCTCCCTAAAGGTCTAACTACAAAGTAAAATGTAGGTGTGATTGTAGCATACTAAGAATAAAATGAATATACTTATATCTCTCCTGCTACATATGCAACAACACAGTGTCTAATAACTAAAAATCAAACTCTCTGGGGGTTGAAAGTACATGGTTGCCAATCTGTCACTGCACCCTCATTGCTGTCTTACTGTGCATACTGAAGTTAGCACAAATATACCCATGCACATTTCATTCTCCAGTGTAAACTATCCCACCGAACTGAAGACATTGGCTTAACGTTACCTCGCTGCCAAATTAATAGTGAAGCATGCGATGCTCCAATAGTTCAACTCTCTACTCCTTCTGTCCCATAAATGGGAATTTATGAGACTATAACCGTAGCAAATCTGAAAGCTAAACATAGAATGAGAAACTACATTCCTTGTCTGATCAATAAGATGAAATCTTGAGCTAACTGTACCATGCATTTTTTGGCAAACTCAACATCTGCTTGGTTACTTCTTCCCACTATGCTGCAAACTTCTGGGAACTCTTAACAGGTCAATTTGTTGTACACAGGCAAATTCATTCTGTACAATGCATAAAATTACATTCCTAATCAGAGGATATACTTTTAGAAACCTTCTCATCTTGCAAATAGCAGTTCAATAATAAGCAGTTTTGGAGATGTGGTGGTATTCCCTGCTTTTCTAGTGTGTGGGCTATTAACTACAGGAATTGATTGTTAGTCATTCTGGACTCCTACTTTGATAGGAAAAAGGCTGTAACCATTTTAGAATCTCTTCTTTAGTATTTTAAGAATTTCTGAACAGCCTTTGAATTGGTTGTTCTGACTTCTAGAGATTTTTGAACTTTTGTATATAACGAAGACCAATTGTTGGCATAACTCACGAATGTCAATTGAAAGTAAACGCTACAATTAAACTTCTTAGGCAGAAATCAGATAAAAGACCAAAACCAATACTTAGCTTACCAATTTAAACTGTAGATACTGCACCTGGGAAGAAAAGTTTGATTGCCTCATTTTTTGAACAAGATACAGTTTTGACAAAATACTTCTCATTTCGTTTACAATACTTACTTTCAATCCCTCCCCAAGAGATTGGCTTGGAGTTTATTATATTATGTTTTCTTGGACACTCAAAATTTCAGATCCATTTAATTTATTATTTGTATTCTTTTCTCCTGTTTTATTATTTTTCACATAAATTTATTCAGCTTGGAAAGCCTACTTTGATTTTTTTTTTTTTTTTTTTTTTTTAACTGTTGCTTCAAATGTCTCTTCATACCCCTTTCACTTCTTCATTGGTTGTAATTTATTTTCACCTTTTAAAAACTATTTCCCTGAGAACTTTGGAGGATTAAGCTTTTGTTTAATAACAAAAATTCCTAGCTTCAGGTTCAGATTATAACTAGTTGTGTGTGTGTATAACAGGCTTGAGGGTATGGTGAGAACAACTCAAATCCAACTCAAGCCTGCATACCTATAAGGCGCTTGAATTTAAGATGCTTATTTGGGATCACATTTACTGCCAATATTAATGGTTCTTTAAAATTGTATGCAATTACTGAATCCATTGCTTTAATTTTTACTCATATTTATAGTCTTTGTACATTAAAAAAAAAAAAAAGCCCTCCTTCCTTCATCTCCCCTTTTATATATATATATACATATATATGTTTTGTTCAGATAAAACTAAAATACGTTGTAAATTTGTAAAAAAAAATGTTTTCCATTTTAATTGTTTTCCATGGCACTGACACATCATGGTACTCCTGCCTGGCCACAAAGGCAAGAACAGCAGAAACATCACTGAATTAACCTTGTGCAAAAACCCTGTGAAAAAATGAAAGAGCAAATAAATCCTGACTGTGCTCTGAATTCATATTGTTTTTAAAAGCTACATATTTTAGTCACTCAGAGATAGAAGGAAGTAATCCAGGTGAATTACAAGACATTTTAAAAAGATGCCTTAGGAACTATAGGCTACGCTTTGCTCTCAATAGCCTGAATGTAAACTGGTTATGGTGGATGGAGCATGCGAGGGTCTTCCAAGGTGTGTGTTTGTTTTAATACATTGGAAAGAGGTGCCTTTCAAGAACAATTGCTCAGGAAAACATGATGATTAGCATAATCATTTATTTACTTATTCACTTATGTATTTAAAGTCCCTGTTGTGCAGCAAGTTTCTGCAGGTCATAACAGAGCTTTTTTTTTTTCTTCCCAAACTCCAACACCTGCTGCTAATTTTCTAAGTGTGTTTAAGCCAATCAAATGATAGGTTAATATCTAATTTTAGAGCTAACTAAGAATTTTTTTGAACTTATGTTCCTGTTAGCAACTATATATGTCTTTAATATATGATGTGCAATTTCTCTTATCTGTCAAGCATGGATGATGCATTGCTGACAAACCTCTTCGGACCCATACTGTGATTGTAAGTGCTAGTAGGTTGCAGGACACTTTTGTGGCTATACTCTGCAAAGCAGGACTGCTTTTTACAAATGCATTAAACATTAATACAGACAAATGTGAAGTTTTATAGTGCAGAAGCTTTATTTGCTTGGACATGTATTTATTTTTTATTAATATTTCTTACCATACCTCACATTTCTCTTTAGAATTTGAACTCTGAAAATAATTCCTTGGACTTAGTAAATGTTGTTTCATATAAGACCAAGGGAACAAATGAAAATCACTCAGATTTACATTTTAGTGAAATTTCATAAGTAATGCATGAACTGGGTTTCAGAACTGACTTGTACAGGGCCTTAAGTACCTTGTAACACTCATCACCTTCCATAAAGAAGAGAAAAGAAGAGAAATTCTTCCTTCTTTCTTTTCTGAACCACAGGAAATCTGGAGAAGGGTGATAGAGGCAATTAATGGTCAGGAAATGTACAAAACGCCTATTTTTAATTATCAGGGAATGTCCTGATTTAGCTAGCTGTTACTAATTAAGGCACAGCACAGCAAATACTGAAACTCGTGTTCTTGATGCGTGATGTGCAAAAGTCATTGTGAGAAGCTTTCAGTATGAGTTTAATATGACTAGATAGGTCTGCTTCAAAGAAATCTGCAGATGGAAACAACCACGCCAGTTTGGAGCACTTATGAAAGCTTCTTGCTAAAGCTCCTCAGGTATTTTTCTTTGCTTTGTGAGAAATTGGGATTCTGACTCCAGTTTTAAAATGATTGTCTCATCTGATATGAAAATGTTTTTCCCATAAACCTACAATAATCCACTGTCACTGTCTGTCTATTCCTATCTGAAACTCATTCCTAAACCATGACCTGTTTTTATAATACATAAACCCTTCACATCGTCTACTACTACGCATTCTTTTGCATGTTAACATAATAGTATCTTTCACTGCTGACCTTTATTATGTTATGTAATCCTGCTGAATAGGATCTTAACTAACATCAATACTTTTCATTCAAATAGAACTCCTCTCTTGTATAACACTTACTAGGTTTCCAGCATAAATTCTCAGGTGCGTAAATCTACTGCAAGCATAGAAAAATCTAGAAGAAATGCCAAATCATAATCACTGAACAATGTCTGCACATACATGCAATATGAAAAGGGGAGAAATTAGATTTCAATGACAATTCTGTGACAGCAGTGACTGTTGACATTAGAAATTCGAGGATTAAAATGATATCTGCATTGAAATGCTAACAAGTATGATGATTTAGACTGTGTGCCCTGTTTCTAATTATTATGCATAGCTTGCATATAACATAAGTAGTTGTAACCTTTGTGTGAAAAGCAAAGTCAGGAAGTGTTAACCCACGGGGAAACCATCACTTTTCTACAATGTCTGCATAGAAAGTGTAACTCAGATTTCTCTTGTTCTTCAGTCTGGAGGAGAAAACATCTCTTTTTCTTTTGAATATCCCCCTTTATGCTGTGTGTGCATTAGTCAAATTGATTTCCATGAAGAGTTCTGTAGGCTGAGTTACATAACACTAACATTAAATGCATCTGCAGTGAGAGAAATGAGAAATGATACAAAAAAGACTTTCCGAAACCTGGAAGTAGCAACTTTATCAAAATTAAAAAGACTTGAGACCGAAGAGCCACTATGCAGCTTGTCTAGAAAGTAAGAGTGTAGAGGGAAAGTAAGATTTTGAATCTTGGAGCTTTGTGTTTCCATTTCTCCTTTGGAAGAGCTTGTCACCTGGTAGAGGCTAAGGGTTGGGCTTGGGGCCACCCAGTAGGCAGAAATGGACTGCTACAGAAGGGTATGGCATGTACATCACCAAAGGACAGCTTTTGGCAAATATACGAAGCACTTATGTGCAGGTTCTGCTCTCTCAGGATCCATTCTGGTTACCTTTTGAATGACTCTAGGGTAATCATTCCTTAACACTTCTGTAACATGAATTGTATGCAATGGTTTCATCAGAATAAAACAAAATGCTGTCAGGTTTCTGGAGTGCTAAAACTATAAACTTTTAAGGATAGATAGCATGTAACTGATCACAAAGTGGAAGCAAATTTTTTGACTGCAGATATCACTGATTGTTCGGACATGATCCTTAAAGCAATTGTGCTTTTCTTGCTCCCAGCTTCGTGGTTACTTCGTGGTTACTAGTGATTATCTGCTTTTATAGAAAGGATTTATTTTAAAGTAAGTGAGTAAGTGACTACTTCTTCGCCTGATTTTCATATTTCTGCTCAAGGTTTTTTTTTTTTTTTTTTTTTTTAAATCAACACATCAACACATACTGTCACCAGTATTTTGCAGTTGAATAATTTCTTCTCACTCATCCTAAAGGCTCCAGTTACATTGCCTTGGCCTATCAGTCAGACTTCTCCAACAAAAAATTAGGAATACTAACAAAATGCTTGCACTTGGAAATTTTTTTCTTTAATATTCTCCCATGTTTTCTTTCTTTCATGTATTTTACACATATGTTCAGTGATGGTCTGTCTACACTTGTGCAATGCAGAGTTCTTGTCTATGATGCACAGCTAGCATATAGTGTCCTCAAATTTAAAGTCTGCAATTTCCCCAAAGAACAACATTTCGATTACTGAGCCATTTCCAGTGTTTACTTTTTTTTTTTTTTTTTTTTTTTAAATTTTAAATACTGCTTCAAATTTAATTGTATACTCTATTATAATATAAGTAGTATTTTCTCATCATCTAAAACTAAGATTTTCCTTAACATTTTGGGCAAAAAATGACACTTCACAGTGTTCCCCCTCCAAAATTTCCTAGTTTTGGTCTGTACTATAGAACTTCCTTGTTTTTCTTTTAATGAAAAGCATATATAAAGGTCTGGGCTCAGATCATCCCCAGAGTCTTACAGTAGAAAGAATAGTTTGTTTCTGTAGAATGACTCATGGCAATAACTTAAACTTTGGCAATAACTGTCATTTATATTCAAAAAGGTAAAATATACATAGCAGCAATAATAGAGAAAAATCAATGGGAATAAAAGTGTGTCTGCACAATGTAGGTGCAGGCATATAAAGAGCTACGTCTATCTTAGTCGCATCAGATGTGACCTGAACAAGCAAAAGTCCTCTTGAGAACTAACCCCCAAGTCTATAGGCACTAGAATAAGGAGGTAAAAGCTTTGATCCTTGTACAGCTGCTTGGGATTTGAGCTGGACCTGGTGGCTGCCAGGATGAGCTAATTCTGAGGGATGGAAATGCTGAGCTTTGGGGAGGAAGAAGTGTGCTTGAGGAGGAGAAACTCTTTTATGACTCAGCTTGCATTACTGTGTATCCTGTATTTTAAAAGCATATCAATAACTCAAGGACTGAATCTGTAGCTGTGCCAGCAAAATCAATGCAATGCCCTCAAACAGAACAGGATGAAAATTAGGTCTTTACAAGGCAGAAAAATAAACACACATTAAAGAAATTCAGGATCTTGGCAATTTTCATCAGGTTTTATTTCTAGCAGTTACTTTGATTCTTCATAAACTGTTTTGTGAAATTATATTTTAATTGCTCATCATATTTTTTTCCACCTGACTCCTTTAGATCAGACTGTGGTTATATACTTTTTTTCCTAAAATCATTTCTATTAGTGCTTTTCATTAAATTGAAAACCCAAAGTATGTTTAACATTGCTATGCACATTTTCACCCCCAAAATATGTCTGCTTCCTTAAAAAAAAAAAAAAAAAAAAAAAAGTAATAAAAAATGCTCCTGAGGTGAGACTTGATACGTTAAATTTCAGCTTGTAGTAAATTTTTACAGTTGAGTTATAAACCTCTGGGAAACGGTGGGGTGGGTTATCACAGAAATGCTAATACAAACCTAACTCCAGCAGTGATGTTGTAATATAAACATCATTAAGTTTCCATTCTCATGGAACGCTTGGTGTACAGAATATTTACATTTATAGTACTATAGTGTATCTTACAGTATCCCTCCAGGTAACAGCGAAATGATAGTTTCATGAGGAAAATTATGTGACATTATTTTAATATACCCATGCTGATTTAAGCTCAGAGAAGCTCAGGAGCAGGATTGTTATAATGCTTCCCTATATTAGCCTAGAAAGCGTTCAGCCCCTTTTAACTATTAGTTTGGTGGTTGCTCATAGAATAGCAAGAATTCAGACGACTTTTTATCCCTCTGGCTTCTACAGTAATTATATTGTAGTAGGTAGGCTTTTTGTTAAAATAAATCTAATATTCCAACCTGCTTTGGATGAGGTTTAAATATGAAAAAGGTTTTTCAATGCATTTTGATACCTGTTCATATATTTATTGATTTACCCATGCAGGTTTTACATTAGGTGTCATTTACCCTCAAATGCCAGTGGACAATTGCTTTGCATTCTAATCATAGCAGGAGAAATACAGGAAAATCATTACACTGGAAGGCAGTGATTAGAACTACACTCTTTTCTTGGTCTTATTTTTAAAATGGAAATGAACAAAGGAAAAAAGAAGAAAAAAAACTTTGAAAAATGAGATTGTGATCTTGTGTCCCTGAGGATGGACATTAAAGCAAAAAGAGCCACTGAAGAGGGAGAAGAAAGACTCAAAGTCAGTAAGGGACAATGAAAGTTTGTGTGAAGTCACTTGCAGCATTTGATCCTCGTGAACTTTTTGGTGGCTTTTTTGTTCACACATATCAGCCCAGCCATGTTATTTCTGTGTTCTGCTATTCCCTAAGGACACACTTAGGTTTTTTTAGAAGTATATAGGGGTTTGCCTGAACAGAGCAAGAAGTCAATTTTATGTTATTGAATGTCTTTCAAATATTTCAAATGTAGAGATTAATCTTGGGTCTGCTTTTCAAGGGTTGGTGTCAGGACTGAACCCTGCAAGGCTGCACAAGATGTATGAGTGCATACTGTTTACATGATTGATAGTTAGGTGGGAATGTTCTGAAATCAAGTATTTTCTTCTAGGTGTAATGGTCCAAGTGGGAGTTCCATCTCCAGAAGGTAGTATCTTTTGTCCTCAGAATGCATGTGGAAAGGCAACTACAGGTTGCCTTTACAGGTGATGAAAGGGCCATGGTAAATGTTTTGCTCTAAAAATGTGTTAAGGGTAAGTTTTTTTTTTTCTTTTTTTCTTCCCAGAATACATCTGAAAAGCTATTTTGTAGCATTCCACTGCAATAGTAATTTACTGGAGTTATGATTGTATCCCTGCAGAGCTTTGTTTGATCTAAAACACACAGCAGCTACCAAGTACTCTTCTGTAGAGTGCACGAAGCTGTAAGAGAATGACATTTGAGTTAATTAATCTGTGGAAATACTGTTAGAGAGGAAGATACTAATGTTGAGAACTTGACAGATTCTACTTGCTTTCTGAAAACACTTTCATGACAACAGATTCCAGCAACAGGCATCAGTACCAGCAAACCACCTTGCTAATCTGTTCTGTTCTGTTTGTCTGCATTCAAAGAGAAATCAAATATTTTCTGTTGGAATGACTCTCATTTTAAATTAAGAACAACAAAGTAAGAACAAAAATAAAGCTCCATCAGAGAGTGAATTTGTTTTTTTCTTCACAGCCTTCAGTGAAACGAAATGAAAATGGCTGCCAGTCTTTGTAGACTACTGTAGTTTTTTGGAAGCACAACTCATGGGAACATCAACAAAATACGTAGGTAGCTAATTGCAGTCATGTATAGATGTTTTCCACTTCAATAAGACTTGCTGTAGACATTGTCATCCATGACTTCATCCTCTCAAAGTATTGAGCCTTGAGGTTGTTTCCTTAACTCTGCCCTACCCCAGTGAGGGCACTACCTTCATTGAGAGGACTTAGGACTATCAGTGTGAGAATTAGGACCAGTATTTGACTTCTGAGGATGCAGGCTGTTACTGCTTTTGGAGGTGGATGTGTGGTGGGGCTGGAGGTTATACTCTGCAGAATAATCTTACAGCTCAGATCTTGTTCTTAGATGTGGAGACTGTCAGCCAGCTGTCAAAGTGACTGAAAAGTATCAAAACAAAAATAACTGAACTGAGAAATAATTCTAACCTTATTACTCAGTCATTTTATCATGACTAAGCTTGGTAATTTAGAAATACAGAATAAAATAGTACTTTTCCCACTGATATGTATACTTAAGTTGCATGATCCTATGGGACTAATAGCCTATGTCAGTGATTTCATACAGTCCTTTTCTTGGCCAGACAAGCTCAGCTTGTAAATGCCTGCCATTTTAAAAATTTTTGAAAAAAGTGTTGTTATCTGAAATCTCTAGGATAGAAAAGCATAAGATTATGAATGGGGAGAAAAGAGTTAAAATTCAGAAACGCATGGGACTTCCAGAACTTCTCCTTGATTGTGATGGTGTGCTCCTCCTCCCAGCCTGGCCTTTTGCCTGAAGCCCTGCTCAGGCAATAACCACCACTGGTGGTTGTGAAAGAAGTGTGTGGTCGTGATGTCTGCAGCTGGCTCAGTTTGCATTCAGGGGAGACAGAGAACACCCAGTAGCCAAGGGGCTAGTTGGGCAACGTACTCACCTGACTACAGTGCTGGTCAGTGTCTGCTTCACGTCAAATCTGGAAGAAACTAACCTCTGCAGTCAGTATGCAAATGGGACCATGACTCAGTCATCTTACCCCAGAAACAGTGAGCAGCCCAAGAGCCCTTTGAGCTCCCCTGTATGACAGTGGGCTGCACAGCAGGATCTCCCCTTGGGCAGAGACACCTCTCAAGGTTACACCTACTGCAGAGATCTCTTACACCTCGATACCAAGAGATTCTTTGCTGCTACAATTCCTTGGTAAGTGACTAATAGCTGGCAAAACCTTGTAACCTTTGTAAAGATTATACCTTAGATTTATTGTGCACATATAATCTTTTGGACATGAAATGTTGACCAAGCCTGGGATTAGGAGTGGATCCAAGTGCACCTAGGCTCCTTACCTCATTGGTTCAAGGAATTTACAAAGCAAGGGAGTCCATTCCAAACCTTGTGACTCAATGGGAGGTCTACTCAACCTTTAGATATAAATCATCAACTAAGTCATTAATAGAGGAACTTGCTGAACAAATTGAGAAAGTGGATGTAAGGATAACTGTAAGCATAGTTGTTGTCCTTTATTTTAACCTATTTTTATGTTGTGAGTGCATTGGGCTTGGATAGAGTAAACTTTCTTCCTAGCAGCAGGTATAGTGCCATCTTTTGGATTTAGGATGAAAATAATGTTGATAACACACCGATGTTTTAGTTGTTGTAGAGCAGTGCTTAAGTTATGTCAAGGACTTTTCAGCTCCTGGTGCTGCCCTGCCATTGAGGAGGCTGGGGGTGCACCAGGAGCTGGGAGGGGACATAGCCAGGACAGCTGACCCAAACTGGCCATAGGGATGTTCCTTACTATGTGGTATCGTGATGAACAATAAACTGGGGCAGTTGGCTGGGGTGGGCTGCTGCTGCTTGCAGAAACAGCAGATCAGAGTTCCCCAGGGCAACAGTCCAGATTCAGGAAACCCTAGGCAGTAGATAGTTAAGAAATGGTGGGAGAATCCAGAATCTGAGTGTTGAGGTAACGACTTCTATAAATGAGACCTGTGAAAATGTTAGTTGTCATATTTTTGGAAGTAAGATTGTCAGCAGTAACCGGTAATTCTGAATGGCAGTGTTACATATCCAGGATTGATGGGCCTCAGCTGGATCTTTTTATCTCTCTGTGTAATTAGAGATTCTGCACTTATCACATAGGTTAGGTTTATGCTCTGCATCCTTGCTCTCACATTCCTATGTGAGACTGTTTTCTGTGGCAGACTAAAAGGAGGCATTGAATCTGTGATGGGCTGTCAGATTGCTAGGGCATCGCCACTTGAAGTAGTTAATTATTTTAAAAGTTTTAACTGTCCAAGAATGCATCCCTGGTGCTTTCTTACACTAATACCCACAAAGAGCCCTTTTAGAAGGACACACTGAATTAACTGGGCCCTTTGGAAGTCAGTACCTTACAAGTTGTATCAGTTCACATCTAATAAGTTGTTTCTTCCTTTTTTTTTTTTTTTTTTAATTCTCTCTTTTTTTTTTTTTTTTTTTTTTTTTTTTTCCCCGTTTTCCTCATAACTGACTGGAAACCAATCAAACAGAAACTTTGTGTCTGAGACATAATCTCCTTTCACTCCTTACTGCTTTCTAGGTACTCGCTGACATCTCTGTCTCTTCAGGTAGTGCCTACAGCAGTACAGTCCACATTGTTCCTTGCTTGTCTTCCTATCCACGAGCCCTCACCAAATACAACTGTGAAATAAGAGGTTTTGAGAAAAGATTTTAATTGCTAACACAGAACCTCTTTTCAGGCTTCTCTGTTTTCATTTCTCTTGCTACATAAATTTCTCAAGGGAAGGAAAGGAGGCATGGGAGGTAGGAATGTTTGGTCTCGGGTTCCAGTGCTCAGCAGATGAAAGATGAGACCACTTCACTTCATTCTTCACATAAAGTCTGTTAGCTGCAGTGATCTTTGCAAAGTTTTAAAGCTGTTTTATGTTAAAGTCAGTTGGCAATTCAGTTTTTGGTCTTTTTTTTTTTTTTTTTTCATGTATATTTTTTATTTCCTCCCCTAAGGCATATATATTTTTTCTTTGCTATTTTTCCGTTTTCTTTCTCTCTCTCTCTCTCTCTCTCTCTCTCCTCTCTCTCTCTCCTCTCTCTCTCTCTCTCTTTTTTTTTTTTTTTTTTTTTTTTTTTTTTTTTTTTTTCCCCCTTGGTTAAAAATACTCACCAGAGTTTGGAAAAATTACTTTGGAAACAGAAATAGTTTTTTCAGCTCAGATTTATCTTATCAGTATTAGAATTTTCTTTTCCCACTGTCACTTAAGCTCTGAAAGAAGAAATAAATGTCTAGCTGCAGTGAACTGCACTTCAATATTCTAATTTTATCTTGGTGCATTCGGCCAATTGCCAATCCTAAAAACAAAACAAAGTTCCCCAATAGGAGTCCGTAGGAAACAGATCCAACTTGGTCGGCTTTGCTCTTTCTGTTTATACTGCAGTTTGTCTTTCACAACAGATGCAAAGTTGATACTTTTTGCAAGTTTGGGCAGGCACTTACTATTCTGGAGACAATCTGAAATCTTTGGAATGACTTTTTAAGAAGCACAGTATTTGAGTATGAAAATTAAATGTGTACATTACTTCTTAAACAAATTCTTCTAAACAACTTATTATGTCTCAGTCAACAAAATATTTATATGTGATCTCAACTTTGTGGTCCACAGTATAGCTAGTATTGTGTGGAGGAATGCTAAACAGAAAAGAGAGAACAATGGTTTAAATTTTGTTAAAAATATTGACAAAAGTTCCATCAGGTTTGAAATGCAGAGAGGGAGAGGGGAGAAAGAGCTCTTTGTCACAGAATAGCTGTCGGCCTAGTGAAGAGGTCACTCAACTTTGGGATTGAGCATCCCACTTCAAATTCTAGCCCGATGGCAGGCTTGCAAGCTAAATCTTGAAACTGAGTCATCTTTTTATTTTTCTAGCTAGCCATAGACTTTCTTGTATTTCTTAAAATGTGCTTGGGAAATTGTACAAGGATGAACTGGTGAAGGTAGACTTTTCTTTGCACAGCACCTCAATCAATTGTATGTGTTGCGGTAGGCAAAAGGCTTTGCCCTCAAGTGAGAGCATTGCAGCTGGTGTTGCACAACGTGCAAAAACATTTTCTTTGTGTATGGCAGAGACGATCTTTCTGCCTGTTATCACTGGAGCACTGCAAATACCACCTTTGTAGAATAACACATTTTTAGATCTTCCATTTTATCTGTGGATCTGTGAAGCTTTTTTTTCCTCCCCTCCCTGGATGGTTTTGTAAGTTCATCAACACTACTATTCCTGTTTCTTCCATTTCCAAATGGCACTTCATCACAAACGGCATTCAATATACTATGTTTTGAGCACTGTGAAGGCTAATATCATAGAAGACCATGGATTTTATACCCAGGAGCAGTGTTCGCAGTTATTATGATGGTAGAGGCATGTACAATACATTTCTAAGTACTTCAGAGACTAAAGCTGACCCTTTCTGGGATAACTTGCGGAAAGGTCTCTCTAGTGTCAGTTTGTCAGCGTAGTTTTCTTTCTGAAACCAGTAATTGAGAATGGAAAAAAAAAAGTGCATTTTGCAGGAACTCCTACAGAAATGCAAGTACTAAACTGAAGGTAGCAGTGAGCAAGGTTGTGCTTGCTAGTGGAAGAATAAATTGATTTTTAAAACCAGCAGTTTTATAGTTCTCTTCCTCAAGGTAATAAAGACTTGGTACAGGTTACAAAAATTCAATCATAGCAATAAAGGCTTTATAAAAATATTTGGAAACATCTTATTTTTATAGATATATAACTGTGTAAAATCTAATGCCAAGTGAAGCAGCTAATGCTATTTTAAATGTGACATCTAACTTGCATTGCTGTCGGTGCAATGCATATCCCCAAAATAGGTTTATATTTTGGATCTGTGCATATTTTTAATTAGATCTAACTCCAAATTTCATATCTAGGTAAGTAGATACTGTCTGGGAGTCTGCAGGCATTTCTGGGAATTGGAATATGGCTAGCTGCCATCAGTCCTGGATTAGAAGTGATTTCCTCACTCCCGTGTGATCATTTGCCTTTGTTGATCAAACGTCTTCAGTGTGATTTTCATGAATAAAGGAATACATCTACAGTGGTATCTCCTAGTACTCATGCTTACAATTTAGTGGGATTGTAGGAGACTCAAAATCAAGTGCCTACTCTGGCTTTCCAGAAAAAAAAAAAAAAATGAATCTCCATTCCCTACATCATAGGCAATGACTCTAACCTTAAATCTGCTGGCTTCTCTGCAGTGAAAGAGCACTTCTATCTCCATGGTTATGAGTAGAAATGTTATTCCAGATTTGAAAAACATTTTTTTCTTGCTCATATTTGGAGGAACAAGGGAGGAGAATGTTCTCTGTGAAAAAAGAAAACTGACCCTGTGTCTTCAATCAAGATTGTGTTGTGCTAAAATGCAGAAGGCAGTCAATATGCTAGTGATATTGAAGTTCTGGTTTGTCCACTTGCTTGTTAACTCCAGCAATAACTTTGTGGTAGCAAAGTGTCAGCTGTGTTCTGCATTTATCTCAACACTCAACAAACCTTAGCTAACTTTATCACTCTCTGTTATACAATATATTTTTACAATCATATTACATTCTCACTGCCCAAAGGTGGGAGTCTAAAATTAGACTCCTAAATTGCTAGGGAGGTTGGGATTTTCAAAACCTTCAAGTGACTCATAATCAATTCTTATTAAATTAATTCAGACTTCTACATTTTTAATACAGGTGAGAGCACTCTCAAACACTTTGGGCAGTAAGCCAATAAGTAACACCACTGCTTATAGATGCTTTTGTGGTAGAAGAAACCAACTACTAAGAGCACAATGCATTATTCAACTATGAAAAGTAGAACAAATCTAGCAAGAGAAAGATAGGGCAAAATGTTTTCTCCTACAGACCAATTATGTTCAGTGGCAATAGGCTACATATCATATAAACAAATTGGTGTTAGGTATTCAAATACAATGAATTTCCATGGAAAAGCAAGTAGTCCATTTTCCTTTCACCTTTGAAAAAATCTCTGATACTGTTGTTGCATTCAAAACCTCTTCACTGGAGTAAACCAAAAATAAACTACATTGTCTGTAATTCGGTAGTCAGGTTTCTGACAGCCACAGATCAGGGATTTTTTTTTTTTTGTCTTGAAGACTAATGAAGGAGTTATGGAAAAGTCATCTTTAATTCAGAAAATAATGTATTTCTCTGAATCCCACAATTTCATACTGAGGTTAGCTAGTTATAAGGCAGAAGCAGATTACTAAGTTGCTCTACTTTAGTGTTACTATTTTTGTTTTCTTTACTCAAGGTGTTTTTCATGTCTCTGGCAATAAGTGGACCTTGCCTGTTTATTTCTCGAGGGAATGAATGCTTTTTGTGGTTTGCTGACATTGTAGAAACATAGATGGGAGTTAGCCATTTAGTGAAATTTGCCCATCCTAAGTTTGGCACCGTGTTAGGTAAAACAGCAAATCTCTAAGCATTAGGGGTTGTGTACTCTGAAATCACCCATCTGTTTATTTTTGTCCAGGCTCTTTCAAAAGGTCATCTTTTGTAGCTGATGTATGTTTGTCAGGACAAAATAGAATAGTCACTTAAGCAGAAGACTAGAGACCACCCCATGAAAATTATTTAACTGTAATTAATTCAATATTACAGAAATCTTTCAGCTATGGTGACAATGCATTCTCTTAATTCATCAGGCCTAAAATTTTTTGAAGAGATGAATTTTGCAGCTCCAGTTTTGCTTAAGAGCCTAGTAAGGTACAACTGCAGCAATTTTATGTATTTTCTACTGTATTTAGCTTATGTTTTTAGAATGCACTGATGGTCATGCTTACAGTTCAGCAGGCAGATGCTTTCTGGAGGTGACTGGGTATTTCTAAGCACAGATAATGAATTGAGAAAACTTTAATCCATGGGCTGTTGCTCAAATTCTGTATCAAGTAGAGAGCTGCTGAAGCTGTGTCTTTCATGCACTGTGAACCACACAGAAGGACCCTGTGAACAAGTTAACTTGTGTACAAGCAATTGCCTACAGTATAGCTACTCAGCAGAAGGCCAAGGCTTGTTTTCATTCTTAAGTGTACTGAGAAATTGTATGATTTCTTTCCAGCCAGTTCTGTCACTCTTAGAAAAAAATGTTTCTCTTTTAGTGGAAAATAGGGAAGATGAGAGAGATGCATATAAATTCCAGCCTGATTTTGCCTTCAGTTTGATGAAAAGTGGGCAGTTAGTGCAGGAGCTGACCCCTAAAACCTGAACAAACCTTGTATCAAAGCTTTTTGTATGTAAATACAAAAGGAGAAAGGAGAAATATAAGGCAGGGGCCAAGTTGACCTTGGAAGGCAATTAGACTCTGAAAAATATCTATTGCCAAATAGCTGCTTGAATTCTGTCAACTGCTTTGCTCTCAGACCATTTCCAGTTGATGGGCATCAGTAGCACAAAAGGCATTGTCAGAATCGATTGTAATTGCCCCTTGTTAACAGTCTCAATAAAAAGACAGACACTGAATGTGCCTTAGGACTATGTATCTCTTCCCTCCAAAGGTGACCATCTCAGTAGATGCTGAAGAGTAGTAATTTGCTGATTATGTGTGTGCTATCTCATGTGATGAACAGAGTGCCTTAGGCTGCGGCTCCATAAAATGGTAAATCTGGCTTTGAGTGGAGAACATCAAATGAAAAATTGCTCAGATGCAAAGCAAAGTACAGAAACAATGCAAGCTCACTCTGCTGTCTCAGCAGTTCTTGTTCAGTCATTTAGCATCTGTCCTCCCACAGTAGGCATAGATTTGGCATAAGCATTGTATTGCTTGCTGTGTGGGTGGCTGGAGAAATATGTAAGTGTGTGCTTGCACTTGATCCAGATCACATTTATTCTGCCAGCAGGTCAGACAATACATATATTAAGTATCAATGAATGTTGAACCATGGCTTTGAGTGTCCAGGTCTCTTTCTCCAAAGTACTCAATTTAAAGGTTAGTAGGTTTTGTTTCATTTATACGAAATAACAGAAGCTATGTTGGGCTCAGTAGCTGACTTTCCTTGCTATATATCTTTCCTGTAGAGAAAGCTGATATAATTTCAATTAAAATGTTGGAGAAAAAATTGACTACTTAAATTAAAAAAGAATATCTGTGGAAATCCCCCCCCCCCCAGTGTCTTCCACTCCACTCAGAAGGGGCAGGGTACATGTTAAAAATGAGTTTCTCCTGGAGTTTTGAATATTCTTTTTTTCTGAAGGAAAAAGTTAGGAGAGAAATTAAAATGGAAAGACTGTTTTTTCCCTGTGTACCTTGCTGCAAAATGAGTAAAAACATTGAGGAAAAAGCCCTACTTAGCACATTTTTGATCCAACACAATTTTTCTATTTTTTTTTTTTTCCAGAAATAAATACTCTTTAAGAAAGTTTCTGTAAAACTATTTTATTTATAAGCTGAAATTCTTTTGTCTCCTGATATGTTTCATATAGGAATAATTCATTTCTCATATTCGTTTAGGACCAAAAAGTCCTCAGCTCAAATCCACCATCCTGGATGTGACCTATTACTACCATTGGTGAAGGAGCAAAATGGAATACCCCAACACAGTTTAGGAGATAATCCAGCAGATATTGTGTGAAATGCTACCATCAGACTGCTGTGGTACTCTTTAGGTATTTTTGAGAAATTCAGGCCTTATCTCAAGGAAAATGTTGTAATGTATGTACCTGTTTCTTGCATAAGGACCACTGTTTTGCTTATGTAGCCAAGGAGCTATCAGTACTTGATTCTCTAAGGGCCTTCAGGATACAGCTACTTGTGCTGTGTTGTTCTCTTCAGTAGTTTCAAGATCAGTTCCTGGAGAATGATAAATGGAAAAAAAAAAAAAAAAAAAAAGGCAATCAACCCCTCCCCTTCCTATACCCAATTATATTTGCATTTTGGGATTTTGTTTAGTATTTCCTGGGATGTTAGAGGTTGAAACTTGCCACTAGTGCTGGAGTTTTCATTCTTTACTGTTTCTCTGATCTTCTTCCTCCAGAATGACTGATTTTCTCTAAAATATGGTTGCAAATTTCCTGATATTGGGAGGGATATGATTAACAGTGCAAGTACAGCAAAAGGCCACTAGGATACTACTGTGCATCCTACCTTACTGAGTATAATAATCACATCAAAAAGTTATTACTGCCCTGTTTGGATTTAAAAAGCAGGAAGTGTATCTAGTGACATTTAGGAAACATGGTGATATGTAGCATGCGGTATGAAGAATAAATTTATTCAGATTTGATGGACAAAGCCAGAGTTCCAGACTACGTTGGTATAACAGGCCAATTAATCTGACAAAATAGTGCATCGTTTGTAAGATGAGATACTTAGGGTAAGACAATCGTGCTGATGGAAAAACTGCAGTTACAAGGAGCCACGTGCAAATGCTGTTTCAGCACATCACTAATTAGCATGCTACCCCAGGCTGTCCCAGATTATTCTCTTGTGCTATGTATATTGTATATAGCTAGTAATCATGATTGATTACTGAACAGAACTGTTGCAGAACCACAGAAACCATATGATAAACTTGCTGGAACAGGATGGAGAGTTTGCTGTACTTGTTCTGATAGCAATGAAATATGGAAAAGTGCGGTTTGGAGCCAGGTCAGATTTTAGTGACTAATGGAGATTGATTAGAAGCTGTGGAATTTTCTTTAATTGTTTTGTTTCCTTCTTAATGTTAAAGCTTGACCTTTCAAATTTTTTCATGAAAAAGCAGAGAGAACCACATGTGTACACTCGAATAGGAAATACTTGGGGCATTTACTGCAAATGATGCTACATGAATTTGTTTCAATTCATTCTAATTACAGACTTGAACTTCAGTCATCCGAGTGCCTTTACTGCCATGCACTGTTTCTAGGGAGACTTTTCCCTTGTTGAGGCTGTTCCATTTTGAATAACTAATCAAACCTCCATTGAACAAGTACTCTAACATCAATTTCTTGCATCTTAAAGTGCTCTAATCACTATGATACAAACTTAGGCTTCCTCTTGATGTGGTTAAATGAATTTTTAATTTTATAGAGTAGAACAAATCCAAGAAAGAGTTTGCGAGAGTAGGTAGCAGCCTGTTTGGCAAAGACACTAACCTCATGTGGGAAACCCTGGCTGAAATCCCTGGTCTGAACAGGATATAGAAAAGATTTGCAGCCAGGTGAATTGCCAAGCCTTTTAGCCACTGATTGTTTTAGAGCTGGACTTTCTGAGAAGCAATTACTCTAGGAAAGAAGAAACATTACATGATTAAAAAATTTGTTCAGTGTATTAGAGCCCACCATGAAGCCTAGTAACTCAAAACCATTTTTTCTTCACTTCCCCATCCAGACCCAAATGAAAATATTCTCACACGAATCTTTTCAATCTTAATAAGTACTTCTGACTTTTTTATTTGATTTTATTTTTGGTGGGGGGAGCATAACTAACAATTTCACGAAATAATAATGTAAATAAAAAAAATACACAAAAAATGCAGCCATAGCCTCACTAAATATGTTAGCATATGTTAATAACCATTCATTACCTAGATTTTTGCTGTAACCTCTGAAATAATCAGCAAAAATATGCCAAATATAGCTATTTCTTGTACTTGCAATTCCTACTGTCTGGTCTCACAAGGGGCAAACAGAACTTGCCCCTGCTTGCTTGCGTATGTGTAATTGAGGTATTTTGAATATGTGTAAATATCTCTGCTCTTCTGCTTCTCTGCTGCACCTCTGTGGTAATAAGGCTCAGGACAGATGCATAAGTCAGCTTGTAAAATATTAAGGCATTTCAATGTGTGGGACAGCTGAAATTTACCATTTCTAGCCCCTCTGTTATGCTATGAAGTGTGAAAGGTCTAAAAGCTCTTCTCCTATGTCTGGGATTGTTTTATGTATTTCATGGTATTATTCACTCAGGCTGGTTTCTTTAGTGCCTTGCTGAGGGGAGTGGATACGCTGGGACACACCAGTATAATGAGCAAGTCATGTTTTATGAAATTTGGTACAACCGTGTCTTGATTCTAGCATCGCCCACCCTCTTACCCCTGCCATTGTAAGACAGAATATTTTCTTCTTGGGTGAAACAAAATCTATTGTTTTGGCTTTCCCATCCTGAAGACCAATGAACTGGGATATATTCGGTAATTAAGCTCCAACGAGAAAGATTCAACTTCAGACAGAATCCACTCACTGTGCATATTATTTTCTTGGGTTGTAAAAATTGCTATAATCAATAGTAAGGATTGATCAACAAGGAAAGTCGTCCGTCCCCCCCCCCCCCCCCCCCCAAAAAAAAAAAAAAGAAAAAAAGAAAAAAAAGAAACAAACAGGAGCAAAATCAAAATACTCTTTGAACTGTTGTTTCCTTGAAGATTTCTGTGTGAAGAGGATATTCCATATCTGCCTCTGATTTCTGTTTTGGCCATGGAGCATGACTCTGATGGAGACTGTAAGGGACAGAATATGTACCATACCTCCATTAGAACCGAGGTGTATTCTTGTTGCTATGCTATTTTCCCTCTCTAAGATCACTTCAGAGGCCCCTTTTGCTGAAAAACAACTACTACTTCAGACGTTTCCTTTTTTTTGTCCAACATCATTTGGATAAATTGCCATAAGAACTATCTTACAAATTACCACCGCTATTACTTTAAGAAGTGGATCGATTATCCAGATTTTTAGCTTAGTAGATACAAAACTTCTGAATGAACTTCTGGTCATCCTGGGTCTGCATGATGATGTACTTTGCTTCACTGCAGTAATATTTCTGCACTTTTCTATGTAACTTGTCTTCATTGCAGCTTTGGTGATACCTGCCATGAATATGAACACCTTTTTTATAGCCTTTGGAAAATGGGTATTCTAGAAGATACTCCTAAAATGCCATTTCTTTCAATACCCCAACTACTGCAGAAAATAGAGCTAATGCAGTGTATCCATGATTTGCTCAAGTATTAAGAAAGGGCAGAAAAGCTTAGTGTTGAAACTTAAGAAAAAAATCAAATACGTGTCAGGTAGACATTATGATTTGAAGAAAGGCAAAAGCTTGCAGGGTGCATTGTAAGCCACTTCCCAGGAAAGCTCCAATCTGTCTAGTTCTAAGAAAGCTAGGACAAAAACCTTGTGCCAGACATGCTTAATTGCAATAAGAAGTCACTGTGGCCCCATGATGTGGGCTGTGAGGAGGGAGCTTTCCCATGTAAAGCAGAGCAGAAGGATGCTTAGCCAGCTAACATAAATTTTGTTTCCTTCGTTATAGAAGATTTTTTTTTTTTAATTTATTTTCATTTTAAAAGCCAATTCACTCCTCATTCACCACTTCAGTAACTGTTTCTTGCCTGAATATTGACTTGTAATGTAGAAACCACATTATGCATGCAGGGGAATACAGCTGACATTAAACTTTCAACAAGGAGAACTCTGCTCCACTTTAATACTCTACACCATATTATGTGTAAAGTGGAGCAGCAACTTTGGCTTCTTATAAAAATTGTGTAGTAGTCATTCCTAGATAAACAGGCCTATCATATGCCCATAGGTAGATCTGCTCTTTTGTATTTGTTATTTAGTCAAATAAATATATTGAAATTTTAAACTCTTCATTTTGGAACATGCCAACTAATCTTACCCTATTTTTTACAATAGAGTTGCAGGCTTCCTTCTGTGAAAAGGTTGATTTTCTTGAAAATGGTGACGTTTTAAGCATTTTCCATTCTTTCAGGAAGCTGTATTAAGAGCTTTTATTTTGTGAGTATAAAAATAACACAAAATGAAGGGAAAATAAAGACCTTGTGTAGGTAGGTAATGATAGGTAATGATTGTCCATGGATATCTGTGGACACTCGAGGAAGAGAATGATGGATAAGGGAGGCCAAGGTCCAGGTAGCAGCCCTAGCTATGAAGCTAGTAATGAAATTGTGGAGAGGAGGTGGACTTAGGAAATGATCAGGTCCAGAAGTGCTCCAATGATTTGCTGACTTCTAAGGCAGGTGTTTTTAGATCTTAGTGGCAGGAAGATTTCATCCTAGGATCAGTAATCCTTACTTTATCAGTCAGCCCTGATTTAGTTGCTTCATTAGAAGAAACCGTGGAAAACATTTTACTTCAAAAATAGGACAAATAACATGCCCCACACTCTGCCCTCCTCAGCCAAAGAAAACCCCTAGATTGTACGTTAACTGGAATGGATATTAGGGAAGTAGTTCAGACAAGGGGCTAGCCAAGGAAAAATCATAGCTCAACTTGATGTGACAAGCAAATGACAGAATAATGGCCAGGGAAGGGTCTGGCAGCAGCAGAAAGCAATGCAGAGGTAGCTATAATTCTGATGGCTTCTCTACCTTCTGCTCATTTAAGAACATTGAATGGCCATATGAGTAACAGTATGTGTTGTAAACTATTTTTTGTTTAATCATTGCTGTATTTTTTAAGCCACTCTGGTTTGTGGGAAATGCACACGCCTGATAATTATGTATAGCAGATGTAAAATGAGTGTGTATTTTATCCAAAGTAAAAAAAGCTGATATTTCACTATCTGAGTATTTCTAGTTAACAGATAATGTCAATAGAATAGGATGTTATCACAGGATAATGGTCTCCTGCTGCTACATAAGTGCTGAATCGAAACCACAATGTTTATTTTCAAGGCAGGGGACATTGATCCTGTGACAACTTTCTATTTCAATGACATCCTTGCCATTACATTAGATTGATGCACTTATGACCATTTTGTTTAATAGATATTAGTTTAGTAAAGTGACAGCTGCTTATTGTGTGTCTATTCAATGCAATAGCTGCAGTCTGATTGGCTTTGAGAACTTGTGTGATAAACAGAGGTGGTATGGATTTTTATTTTAAAAAAGGGACTCTGCTCTTATGAATGAGGTTCTTAATTTTTATTTTTTTTTCTTAATCTCCGTTACAAAAAGATTGTTTACTTCACAAGATTGCCTTTTGATGTAATTCTAGGCAATTTCTTCTTAAAAAACAACAACAAAAAGGTTAAACTAAGAATGAACATTGCTTTGCAAAAACTGATCCACTGAAAATTTGAGCTTTTCAGCTGAGAGCTTTTCCCAGGTGAAAACTGGTAATTTGTTCTTTGGAGAAAAAACAAATAACTAAAATGCTTTCAGTACTGGAATTACCATTTTACTACTCTGGAATAGACTATGTAACACATTAAAAACAGACAGCAGATTAATTCCCAGGAGCAAAACAACCTTTTACTGTAAAACATTTTCACTGCAAGCCATGGAGTAAAGTTCTAGCTTTCTCTCCTTTTTACATTCCTGAATATTTTAGTGTCATTACCAAAGCTGAACTTTTAATATTTTGTACTTTGTTTTACCTTGTAACAGCAGGCAAAAGGCAATTTTTTCACTACATAAGTTTTAGGCCTTGAAAAAGTTTCTGTACTAAGTAGGATGTTTTGTGGGGCTAAAAGACAGTCTCGTGAACAAACATAATTTAGCCTTCAGGAAAAAAATCTTATTTGAGTAGTAGCTAATGAAATCCCTATTTAATTTTTCAAAATTGTCATCATCGCTTTCATGCAAGTAGCAGTGAAAATGAGAGAGAAGAAGAGAATAATCTGATCCAGATTCTCAGTGGGGTCTCAGTGGGGAGAATCTTCCTTTTTTTTTTTTTTTTTTTTTTTTTTTTTTAATTTTGCAAATGTAATATCAGCAGTAGTCCCATTGATTTTAACGGGTCAAAGTGTCTAATAATACTTTATTACACTGAAGGTGGAGTGTAGGAATGTGACCTGGATGATCTAATGGTAAAGCAGAGGACTTAATTATTTCTATTTCTTGTCAGTGTGGTAATTCTACCCTGTACATTTATGAAAATGTGGGAGGAAGGGTGCATGCATTTCTACATGTGTGGGAGAAAACGAAGGAAAAATAATTTAGTGGAACCTCCCCCCCCACTGTCAGGAAGCACAACATCATATTATATTTTATTAAATTACTTCCCTTAGAAAGCCATTGTGAAAAATTTAAGAAAGCTTACTTTGGAAGGGCACTGCAATAATAAGTAAATATCAAACTACAGACGTAGTTTGGACCTATGCCAACTATAATGCCTGATGGTAATCAAAACTTCTGATTCAAAACATGTAAGGATGTGCTTGCTGATTTTTCTTTCAATCCAGATCAGATGCTAGGAAAAGACTTTTTTATTCCTGCATTTTTGCTTACTTTTCTCCTTGAAATCTATAAAAGAAAAAGAAAACACTTTGAATCTGCAGAAAGACAGAGTATGGTATAAGATAGGGATGAAGGTTGGCTTAGGCAATATTCATACATAAATCATAAGCCAAATTTTCTACTGATACAAGTTATTTTTTATTTATAACAACTGAGAATCTGTCTGTGTAGTTTTTTCTCTTACATGATCTCTTTTTTCAAGTGTCAGTTATCTTACATAGCTGTAGAAAGCCCACCATTTCCTTTCAATGAGAAGTCTTCTTTTCAAGAACTGGACAGTGATTATCAAGTGTTATTTTAAAATTCTGGTTGCCCTTGGTCCGGTTTTAGTTGATGGAGATAATTAATAAAATAAGTACATTTTAACGAATTTACTAAGATCTTTTAGTGTGAAAAACTAGTTTTATAAAAAATTGACTTTCAAAATTCCTGAAAAAGGACATGGCCTGCATCCAAGTACTGTTAGATAGTCAAGTGATTATTTGGACTTTCTACTATTGGCATTTATTCATTAAGAATCATATTAAAAATATCTCAGGTGATGGTTATCTAGGCCCAATGAGACTGCAGCTATGGGGCAACAGTGCTGGAAACTGGATTTTTAACTGGTAGGAGATGTTTTATAGTGAAATGTGAAATTATTCTTGTGCTGTTGAAGATGCCAATGCACCAATGGACACGAAACTCCTATGGAAAAGGAGTTTCCATATAAGATAAAGATATACTATTCCAAAAGATATACTAGGACAACAACTGATAACAAATATTTATTTTTGTTGGAAAAAAAACGTCTATTTTGCTCATTAAATTGCTTCCATTTCTTCAGACTACTAGATCTCTTCAGTCTTCCGTTGTGCCACAGAGTTGTGTGAAAGGAGACACATCTTCTCCAGATCGTGTTGTCCAAGTGTATCTTTTCCTAGGAGCAAATGTAGGGTTAAGCGAGACAGAATTGTTTCACTGCCTGGATCTGTTTTGAATTTACAGTGGGAGCTCTGGAATGATCCAGAGAGACAGCAGACCTTTTCCAGTTTCTGTAAGGAAGGATTTCTGAGTATTTCTCATGAAGGAAACAGGCACTGTCTATGTTTAGTAGAACTAAGAAACCAAATGATAGTAGGAAAATCTTTAACTGCCGGGAACGGATTCCTGCTGTGATGGGTTGGTGGCCACAAGGCCCAGGAACTACTTTATTTGTGAAGTGGGGAACAAAGTTTACCTACAGGTAAAAACAAACAAACAAATAAAACCAACAAACACAAACAAAAACACCCCCAAACAAGTGTCACCTGATGGTACTGATTAGGAACTGGACCTTGTTTTCATTGATTTCACATACTTGAGATAAAATCATCAGTTGGAAGCAAGGCTAAGCCATTACCACCTTGACCCATCCTGTTTACAGCTGAGCTGTACTATTCTTAGAGCATTTTGTGAAAGATGCAATATACATGAGCTTACAGTTGTGCAATATTATCCACAAATTGTATGAAAGTGGAAGTGAGAAACCAGAGCAAAACGATTTGGGCCTGACTCTCACCCTGGACAACCAAAAGGAATGGGGTAAGGAAAAATTTTGGTAACTATCAGTATGTGTGTGAGGTGGTTGATCCTGAATGGAACTGTGAACTCTTGGACAATGAACTACTGCATAAAGAACTATCTGTCTTAGAAATAGCCTGCTTATCCGAGGGATCAATCAATTTGCTATGATAAAAATGACACATCAATCTAACAAGATACCTGTCAAAACTTATCTCTCGATTCATTTCCTTATCTGGAATATGTGCCACAACCCTATAGGCAAAAAGAAAGACATAAGAGAATGGTTGGAAATTAGCCTGATTTGTACCCACATGCCTTCATTTGCGTCCGCTGCTATAAAGTGATTGACAGCATAACATAAATCAAGATTTTTTTTAAAACTTATTAATATAATATGAACTGCAAAAAGATTAAAGTCTCATTTACATAACCTGAGATGAAAGGAGGTGAAATATTGTAATTATCTTTTCAAGCTAAATTTGCACTGCCATTTAAAATTAACCTATGCAAATGACAGGTTAAACCCCAGGAAAGCTCCAGCTCTGTTTGAAAAAAATACAATCAATTTCAAGTCATGGGTGTGTTTTTATGCCAGCCACTCAATCCGTCACTTGGATCCATACATGTATACAAATATCATGAAAATTATTTTTCTTGCCTTTGTTTGTTCTTAACTTTTAGCTCCCCAGAGATACTCAGGTTTCAAATTCTACATCTTTATTTGCATCGAGTAGCACTCTAAATATTATATGGATGTTTGATACAGTAATATAATGTGTTGCCTTAGTAAGTGAGGATAGTTATGTGTAATTGTGTTCACAAGCAAGCTGAGAATCTATACTCTACAATTTGTAGGTGTATGGTGTGATTTTGGTAGGATTTGCATGAGAAAGAAGACAGTTTTTAAAGGGTTATTCTGTTGTGATTCAGAGAAGAATGGAAGGTTTTCTCTGTCTCTCTCTCCTTTTTTCCAGCAGTACTGCGATTTCAGAACATACCAATCGCACCTTCATTACACCCTGGATTATACATGGCCTGAAAGTATTTCTCAAAAAAGAGAGCCTATGCTCCCACATAATTCCTCCGTAGGTTGGGCAATTTGAACACCAAGGCAGACACAGATCACCGTTTTTAATAAACTGACATGTCTGATGGGGTGGATCCAAGAAAACTGATTACTTTGCATGAGCTGTGGACTTGGCCCTTAGTCATGTGCCCACAAGACAGATATTTCAAGCTTGGCAGTTGGTGGCCTCCTTAATCACAGCCAGACTCATTTTTTTATTAAGAGGTGGATAAATAAAGAGATGGAAATTTTACTGAATGCAGGCCAATCCCTTAATCAGTGCAATAGGGTTTCATGGGAAGAAGGACTGGGATGAGCTGGGAGCTTATTTGAATGTATGAGGGAAAACAGTGCCTGCAACTTCTGGAATGGCAAATGATTTTTGTGGCTTCTGCAAATAACATAACCCTGCAGGGCTTCTTGTCTATCTTAGTAGTGTCTGCAGAGATTAAGTTAGAGCCTGAGACGACGTTCTGAAATGGAAACCCCCAAATTTTCCAGCTGGTAATTGCTCATTTTTCAAAATCAGAGTTGGATAGAATTTGAAAGTGGGGTTGTATACATTGCTGGCTCTGTTTTGGCAGCCAGTCTGAACCAAGTAGTTGCACGGGAAAAGAAACAAGGGGTGCTTGGTTTGTTACGGGTTTGTGCCTTATGACTCCTATGGCATCCTCACAGCAAGAACTTCAAATGCACCATTAGGGTATTTCTGGATCTTTCCTGTGTTCCTGAGGACCATTCTTATCCTGCTGTCAGCCCCCCTTAATCTCAGCCTGCTTTCAGGTGACTGGCCTAGAGCACTGCATTGGGTTTAGGATAGACCACCTTAAGCACAAGCCATGCATGCTGGCCAGACAATAGCACACCTCTAGCTGTCAAATACTAACTCCTCTCTGCCCTTTCATCGGTGGGAGTACTAATATGGTCTCTACTATCTCATGAGACACCGATTTTCACAAAACTCACGTAATAGCTCTGAACTCTTGACTGTCAAATTTGATCGAAATCAGGCAACAAGAGAAAGGAATGTCTGACACCCAGTGCAGTCGTGTCAGATGTTTCCTTGGCAAATCAGACTATAAAATTAAGGGGAGGGGAAGGGGAAAGGAAAGGGAGAGAATTATTCAAATAGTAATGAATGGAATATTTCTTGCTGAAATGAAAGACTGAAACATTTCATTTAGTTTGACACAAAAGGTTCCATTCACCGTGAAATAAAATATTTTGTTCTGAGGCGCTTGTGAGAAAGCAAAGAAAATGAAAGACTAGAGTCAAAAGCTGACAGAGGAAAAACCTTTCCTTTGCAAAACAAGTGCTAAGAGCTATCTCTACATGGCGTTAGAAATCTGTATTGTACTACTTTTGTATTTGGAAAGGGGCTTAACTCCTGCTTTTCATTTTGGGGATACTTGAGCAGTGCCAACCCCCAAACTTTCAGAGTATCTGAAATTCCTCTTCTTTCAGTTCTGCTTTTATAAAAGGCTTTAATAGTCACAATGGGTGCACACAGAGAAAGCGAGGAAAAGTTTTATAAACAAACTGAAACATTTGTCTGCAGGTATAGAGAGGAAATTAGAATATGTCTACCCACCAGAAATACTGTATTTGACACCTGGGCTCTCCAGGATGAATATATACCTATAACTGTAGGGAGATAACTGTATTTGTCTTGGTGTGGAGGCTGAGGTATTGCTAACCATCTGAGAATTTGTATGGGATGTTGAGCGTTTATGGACAAGCATTTAACATTTTAGGCTACAAAGAGCACTGTTCTTACTCTGATTATTTTTGACACTTGGTTATCAAAAGTTTCTTTGCACTTCTGATCTTAAAACTTAGAAACAATCACCTGAGGTGTTATAGTACTGAGGTGTCATACTGATTTGTTGGTGCTTTTATATGAAGTATCTCAGGGCAGAGGTTACTGAGTTGCTGGTAGCTGGGTTTGAAGAGGTGGGAGGAATGCTCTTTGAATTCCTGCTTCAGCAGCCCTGGACTGCTGAAATGCTCCACCCTAACTCCAGGTCTTGGGAGGGTCAGGTGGATGTAGCTTTCCTGAAGAAGCTAAAAGCCAGAGATAAAAAGATTTAGTGGCTTGTGTAGTTCATTTGCCCATGGGAAGGGGCAAAGAAAGGGCAACTGCAGGTGTCAGGCTGAAACTCCCAGCTGGCCACAATAGAGAATAAAGGAATAATTGCTTCTCCATGCCACTGCCCAGCAAGAAACAAGGGAGGTCTCCATGGAAATTTTTACTAAAGGGTCTTTGGCATATCACATTAAAGATTATCCTGCTGAAAGTGAAGTTTGTGTATCATGTTATCAAGAAGAGTTTTACTGTCAATTATTTAAGACCATCTGTGATGTACGACCACCTTTACTGTTTTCCTCCTCTATCAGGACAAATGAGTTCCACCTCAAAATGTGTCTGAGTATTTCTTTTCCTAGCAAATATTCTGTTCTGAGTCTGGTTTGTTTTTCTCTGATTTTATAATAAGATAAATTAAGTCACTGCCTGAATATAAGTGAACTGTGATGCTTTCAAAAAAGTCTGAGATCTATATCTTCTTGTCACTGATCTGTGATTGGTTTGATGAACTGATCTGACAGATGCTTTTGTGTCAAGTCTTTTATCTATTATTTTTCCTCATTTAATGATTGTTATTTTGAAGATCTTTGGTGAAATTAGACTTTATAAGACGGCAAATCTACCCCAGATAACCTGGAACTCAAAAGTTTAGGTTTTGAATGTTTAACACTCAAGAATGCTGCATTTTTGAGTCAGTGATCTCATTCTGTGTGCCCATGACCACAACAGAGTGGCATGTGAGGTGTCCAAATGAACTCTGAATGATTTAGGTCATAGAGTATATGAATTACATATGGGATAATGGTGTGCTCTGATAAAACTAATATCTTCTGCTGATATTCTGGGGTATCTGTGCTTTCCATTGATTTTTAGAGAAGTTATGAAAAGGCAAGGAGCACCTTGTGTGTAAAAAGTATTTATGGCCTCTGAGCATTTCCACAATATGGCTATGGCTTCCAGATTGCAAATGCCCTGCATGTAGTCAAACCATTTAATAAGAGCAAGTGAAACAAGTACGGTCATATTCAAATTTAGTATGTGCGTAGCCATCAACCAGATTATATAGCTTATTTCTCAGTTTTTTGAAATTGAACTGTTCTTCAGAAAATGATAACAGTCAAGAATCAGGTTCTCTGGTATCTGGTAGAGGCATACCAAGAAGAGAAGCTACTGAGCCGGATTGTATGTTCATGATTTGCCTTCATCTTTCTTTTTACATCTTTTCTAACAAGTAAAATGGCCTACTGTCCAGCAACATGCACAGTGCAGCTGATGCCCAACCATCACCATTTCACTCTCCCTTCAGGCTTTAAGATATCCTCATCGTTTACATGAGTCTGAGTTTTGTGGAGGAAGCACGTTTCAAGTTATACAGGAAAATATATTTTTCTTTGAAGAAATTAGAAAGACTGAAGAAAACTGGAACACTTGGTATCTGTCCTCATTGTCTCTTACTAGCCCTTTGGGGGATGCTTTCCTGAGAGAGTAATGTCAGCAGAACTTCTTCTGTAACACAGTGTGCTGTAAAGGATTGAACTTTGTGCAAATAATCAGAGTAATGGAAAATGATACTTACCAGCAGATGCTGCAGGTAAATGCAGCAATAGCAACTGCAAAGAATTTCCCCAAAGAGGGAGAGTTTGGTTGTCAGCACTCTGTGATCTCTCCATTTTACCAAATTTTATTTAGTTTGGGACCAGTTGCAAAGGGTAATAATGAAACCACTGAAGAACTGAGTGACCGGCATGGTGGTTTAACCACAGTTTTATTTTATAATAGGTTAAAACACAATGCCTAATTTTATTAAAAAAATATCCTTATTAGTACTTAAGCACCAGAATTATTCGCAAATCGAGTGGAATTTTCCTTTCCATCGTGACTTATTTTGCTTAGGGTTAATTTCAAAAGGTCTGCATTTTATTCTGTCTGTCGCCTGAAAAATGTAATTCTGTCTGTATCTACAAGAATGATCACAGACCATCAGCAACAAAGGATGAATACATTCTCTGGGTTATCACTTCAGCACTATGTACACAATATGTCAGGGTCTGAAACTTTCAGATTAATTACTAGTCCTGACGATGCTGCATGTGTTTTGTTGCCCTTCAAGTCTGCAATTAATATTCAGACAGTTGTGAAGGGAGGATAATTTGGTGATTTTCAGTTTATTCTTCCAGGGAATAAACAAGAGAAGAGAATACATATTTCTCTTTTGTTGCAGCTTAGAATCAGCTGATAAAGTTTTGTCTGCAACTGTACACAATCAATGTCAGTTAGCATACAACTTTATTAAAGTTCTTTGGAATTTACATAACTTTCAGCACCATTACATGTATAATTTATCATGATGATGCAGTATCGTTGTAGGGTATTTATAAGCTTTGTGCAGTGGGGCAGAATTTCAAACCTGGTCCTTCGTTAAATTTTAATTCAACAACTTAGCAAAGCTAGGTGAGCACTGATAGCAAGAAGACCAAGAGCCCTACTAGTCCTTTAAATGAAAATGAAAATGCACTCACAAAAATGTGTTTACCTTCAGCGTATTCACAAACTTTTTCTTCCAAATTCCAGCCTATGGTATGATGTCACAACTTACTGGGTGCAGATGTGAAGTATTTCATTATAAAAATAATTTTAAAAATCATGGGGCTATTGTTTGGAATGGGAAATGATGAGAAAAAGCTAAGTTTCCTCGGCATTTCCCATTTTTCAGTTCATATCACTTTACTAGACATAGCTCAAATAAGAACCGATTAAGGGAAAACAAATCCTATTACTTCTAATCAAATGATAACCAATAAAGTTAATTCAGGAGTTAAGCATGGTTGAGGAAGTAACTTAAAGTCCTGAGAATAAAGCCTGGTGGAGTGGGGCAATAGCTGAAAATCCAAGTCAGTAATGTTCATCAAATAAAAATAAAAAAAAAAAAATAAGATTCTGATCCTTTGTGTACTTTTTGGCTGTCAAACCACAATAATGACATTAGAGGGTTTCTTTCAGGTCTTCAGATGCTTGTTTCATTTGATGGATTTGTTCTCAAGTATTTTCCTCCATTGCTAATATCAGCCATCATCCTGGTGGGGGTGATGCTCCATCTTCGTTTGTGGATCCTTGTCTGACAAAAAGCATTTTGATAAACATCTCTCATCCTTATTTTGTTGCCCAGCTGCTGGTCCTCTTTTAGAGCAACAAAATGCCAGGTGTTGACTTTCGTAGCCGTCATTCCAATGGTAATGAACACAGCTCTGCAAGTGATACCAAAGGAGACCTGGGTAAGGCTGGGAATTCAGCCCTTACTTTCTTTGGTTGGACAACCAAAAATATATTGATCTTTGCATATTTGTGCCTAATTCTTTCCACAAATATTTGGACTGCTTAAGATGTACTTTATTGTTTTACAACCAGAGATGCTGTAAGTTTTTTTTTTGTTTTGTGTATAAAAAAGAAGAGCATTTCTGATAATGCCCCAATACCAATGAAGAAAAAAAGTATAAAAATAGATGAAGATAAAAAGTAAATAAAAAGTTCATTATTGACATACACATCACTGGAAACTACTCAGAATAAGAGATAAATAACTGATCATATACCCAATGAAATAAACTAAAAATTCAATTTATTTCATTTTTCGTGAGTCCTAGACCAAACCTCAAGTTAATGAAAAACACATTCCACTCTGTTTTACTCATACTTGGTATTTGTCACTGGAAATACTCTTTCTGAATTCAGCAGACATCTTAATCTCTCAGAAATGTGGATATTCTTCAGGTCCATGACTCTCTTCTTGTTTACAAATATGTATAAATTCTCACATAAGATACTCAAGATGATAGACAATGTTAAATACATGTAATGCTATTCTGAGAGCAAAGGAAAATGAAAAAAATGCTTAAACCTCTCCCTCCTCCACCCCCAAACCTCCGTTTTCTCTGCCAGAAATAGATACTGTGATGAGAAGCGACATTGTGGCTTTGAGACTTTCTTTGGGCTGCAGACAAAAAAGAACAAAGTTAACCTTGTTATATTTTTCCTTCCATAGCCTGAAGAAGGCCTCATGGCTGAGAATTCTCTTTTTATTTCTATTTCCATTTTTTTTTTTACACTCTTCATAAAAGAACGGATTTTATAGCTATGTGTTGATCCAGCAGCCGGTTTGTTTTTTAAATGAAAATGTTATCTGTTTATTATTCAGATACAATTTTAGGCAGTTTTGCTCGGTGTATTCAAATCCAAAATCCTAATAAAGATGCAATATTACTCCTCTACTTTGTTCCCCACTGCGCTGACATTGAGTTTCTCTGTTTTAAATAGAAATATAATATTGTGTATCTGCTCAGGGTGATGTTGTTTCCAGCACTGAATTACCAGTCTTTGGGCAGCCTGTTCACCTTACTATCATGGAAATTTTGTACCCATAGACATTTCCCTCCGCATTTACAAAATGCATTATTGGCCTGGCTATCTTGCAATTGCTCTACAGCAGGACTTTCATTTTAAATCTAGAAAACTTATTCCTTTGCCTCCTACCATCTGATGGAAGTCATGAGAATTGCTGAGTTAAGATAAACACCCGTGTTGTGTGGTTGGGAAGGGAGGGGAATGAGAAGCAAAATGTTAATTTGTTTTAAAGTTAAAAGTACTGACCCATGCACTGAAGATAAGCATATCTAATTTTAAATCTTCCATATCTATTGTAATGTCTAATTGCATAGTTAAATGAGCTGTAAAAGCAGAAATGCCGCTGTAACCTCTAAACAATTTTACACAGTTCTAGAACATTTGAGATAACAAAAGAAAGCTTAAAGAAGCTTTTCTCCTCTAGTAATACTAGTACTTCGGAGGACAAAGTTTATTGAACAAGAAAGGCTTTCTGCTTGGACAGCACTTTCCTGTTACTCTGGACACACTTTAGATTTAAGGAGGCAATTGAATGCATCGTGTGGGCTATGAACACTTTAAAAAGGTCCAAAAACATTACTGGATCTGTCATTCAGTGCTCAGTTCTCATCTTGGATTGATGTAACGCTGGAATAACTTGATTGGTTTCAGTAACTTTATTCTAAATTAACATAATTGCTATCATAATTATTTAGCCTACAGAAACATCTGGAGCCGCTAACTAGGTCAGGGCACAATTTTGCCAGGCTCTCTGCATTGCATACGCATACACACAGATTAATGTCAGAGAACTTTACATATAGACTGTTTTTATCTGAATACCTTTCTTGGGGCAAAATGAAACAACGGAAAGAGGTGAATACACTAATCTGAGTGCTACCTGTCACCGATTTCCTGGAAAGTCCCATAGAATTTCTATGCCTGTTTTCTATCTAGAAAATGCTGACAGTAGCACTTCTCTTGTTTTATGAGAATGAGTGCATTTAAGATTGCAAAGTGCTCAGGCACCATGGTAATAGGGATGTGTAAGCTTTGTGGATAGACAAGGTAATCTGCATCTGATTGTTCATGCTTTGCAGCCCTTAATGACAGATAGTTCGGGGGAGTTGCTTGTATCCTGAAGATGAACTGTACAAGAATATAAGGTTTTTGACTACTGAAGGGTAAAAGGGAAAGAACCAAGTAACCGTAAAATAACACCTCTTCTACAGACTGTAAAAAAGCATAAGCTTAATGGCAGCATTGGCGGTTTCTAAGGTTAAATGAAATCACAATGCTGTCCTTATAGAGTGGGAATCACATACACATTGTATAGCGCATCTTGTATTTCCTGTAAATATAAGGTGTGACTTTTTGTTTCTACTCAGAAGTCTGAGTCTAGTGGTGCTTTAGGCAATAAAATCATTACTCTAAAAGCACATTACATATTGTTTTTTAAATTTGCCCTATTGGAATTGTCATTAAACTATTTTCTTGTGCCTAGCAAATGGAAAGTACTAGGACAGAAGCAGAGTGGCTGTTGTATCAAATTAATTTGGGATTTTGAACTATCTTAATGTTCTTAAGGTGACTGGCTTCAGTGAAGCCAGGATATAATTTAAAAGCATTTGAAGATGACCTGATTAAACCTTTTTATTTCCTGAACTGGTGACAAGGACAGGCATTGTTCTTAGGCAAAACTTGTGGGATTCTATGCTTTCAGGACCTGACAATTTTTGCTCGAGAGGGAAATGAGTTATGTACTGAGACAAGAATTGATTTACCCCATTTTTTTTTCTCCCCATTAAGATTAGAAGGGTTTCAACCAGCTGTTATGATAACAGATAACAGTACAATGTAAGCTAGTGATTCTTATCTGACCATCACCAGAGTGACCAAACATGTTGTGATTGTTCTTCTGGTATCCAGGTGAAGTAAGAGTCTTTTTATCTCCTTCTTAGTCATAGGAAATCCAGAACAAAGCCCTTGGCAATGTTCCTTAGCAGTACCCAAGGGATCTGTCCCCAAATGAATTAATTTCCCAAGCAAATGGAAACCTTTTGGTAAATAAGAGGATGGAATTTGCATTCTTCCATATCTTTTACTAGTGCCTTCATCATTGAGTAATTTTTCAGCTACAGGCTCTTTAGATAACTGGATAGCCCAGTGCTGTTATAAAATATTAAAATTAATATCAGATTAAGACTCAAACTTCTTTAGTTTGTTCATTACTTTGTGGTGTATGGAGTGAATTTGCCACTCTATAACAGTATGGTAATGCGGCAAAAGGGCTGCCTGATGTCTTCTGTATCTGGATATAGTTTGAAAGAACAGTCTTAATATTATTGATGAAGACACCTCTTTTCTGAAATTCTGGCTGCCCTGTGTTTAATAACAAAACTTAACAGAATTTTGGTGGGTTCAAGAACTGCATTTTGAATGCTTCAGTACTTTCTCAGTATCATCTTCAAAAATATTTGAGAGAGCTCTTAGGACTTTCATGGCTTCTGTATTCTTACTGCAGTGGTGTTGGCTTTTACCAAAGTCTTCTATCATGACCTAGATGTCTGCAGCTGGAAATTTAGAAGAATTTTGTGCTCTGTATCTCAGTATTATATAATCAAAAGGAAAGCCTTCTTGAAATACTAATGTCTTTGAGGATACTCCCTCCTGAGTAAACAAAAGATTTCAGCTGTGAATTTCCAAATACCATGACTTTCACAGGAAAGCGTGTGAGTAATCCATCTTTAGCGAGCCATGTGGTGAAAGATTAACGGATTATTTGTATGGAGAGCAGTGGTAAGAAATGTAGAACTCTGCTTTTAAATATGTCAGAAACTTAAATATATAGTTGAATTCAAGTGTGGAAACATCTTAATTGCAATTGTTCCTTGGCAGTTGATTTCAAATGAGAGAGACTTATGCGACTGAGCTAGAGAAGAGCAAAGCATTTGGCCACTATGAAACATAAATGAAGCATAAATGTTTTTGCAGTGTGTCAAGATGTTTGTATCACTGGTTTTATTTATGTCATCATTGATAACATACAGTTGTTGTAGTTAACCAATGTTGGAAGGGGAAAAATTAATCCTATTAATACAGCTACAAGCTTTGTGGATCTGTGAGCAACTGAGCAACATAACGAAGGGTCACTATCTGGATTAATGACGCTTCATGTCTTGGATTGATCATATCTAAATGTTAATCAATTCCAACCAAATGCCTGACGTTGCTTTTTTTTTTTTTTTTTTTAATTTGTTATTTGTAAGTAGTATGAAATCAAACAAAGATATTAAGCTCCAATGTCAATTAAATTGCTGTTGCTACCATAATTAGCATCTGCTTCTTCTGATGACAAGTTTAATCAGAAATATTTATACTAGTTTTTATGTAAATTTGGCAATTTTTTCTTGATCAGTTAAAGTAAGTCTGCTTTTATCTTTACTAACACATAGCATCCCGAAACTTCAGTTGTCACCTTATCTAACTGGAAGGAAATTGGGCTGAGTGACTTAAAGGACTCAGTGATTTACCCATTCATACAGCTGACTTTTGAGAAGGAACCAGAGCATGACAATGTCAACTAAAGGTCTGGTCCAATGCCATTCAGGTCAGTAGCAAGATAAACCTTAAATAAATTCCCACTGAAAATGCATTCAGTGCGTTTATTAAAACACCTTCTTTTCTTACTGAATGAGAATGGTTACAGACCAAATACTCCTTTGTGTGTGTGATGCTTATTGGACAAAGAAGATTGATTTTCCTTTCTCAGTGTCTACATTAAAATGATTTTTTTTTTTTTTTTTCCTCTAATTTATTTTCTGGCACATAATCTCCTCTGGTCTTGAGAGAAGTATTTGACACCTTGACACCTTGACCACAGCTTTCCAATCATTCTTGGAGACAGAAAATTTGTATGTGATAATTGAAAGTTTACAAGGTGACCATATGTCCCGTATGCTGTATATAAGTGACTTTTATATTCCTGATTATATTCTAAATGGAGTCAATGACTCACAGTGTGCTCATAACTTTATCTGTAAGGATTATACTCGAGAATTCAGTAACAGTGTTGAAACAATGATTTCCAGAAAAGCACTGCCTTCCTCTTTTCTATAAGTGACTACAACAGCAGATCTTCCAATTTTCTGCTTTTCACTGAATACCTGTCTGTTCCTGTTCATAATGTTGGGATCAGGAATGAGCAACAATGAGGAAAGATTTCATGTCTGAGTAATGGGAAGTCAGAGGTAGAGAAGACTTGTTTCATGGTGTAGTCCTCCTTCTGTTCTGGGCCATTTCTATGCAAATAATTTTTTCTTTCATTGCTTTCAGAGCACTGACACCAAAATAGTATATGAACACATGAACGGGAGTATGGTAGAGAGTTAATATTTTATCATAGAGAGCTGTGGGTGCCTGTGACAGCAGTGTGAGAAGCTCATTAAAGAAGTGTGTGTGCAGTTTTCCAGTGGGAGGTTTGTACTGATGACACTTGCTTCTTGCATAAAGTAAGATTTTTTTTTCTAGCTGTTTGGATGAAACTGGTTGCTTTTATTACCTGTTTATTATTGAGATTCATCTCTCCTGAGAAGGACAGCTTCTTTCATATAGGAGAAACTGCTGAAAGCAAAGACAGTCTATCACAACATTACCTTTCTGCACTTCTCTTTAGCTTCTGTGGTTCTAATGAGCTGCTAGAATGAAGTCTTAGTGACAGTAGCCTTACAATAGGCTGATTTTATTTCCATTATGGAATCTCTGGTTTCAGTTACACAACATTGCTAGTGAGGGTAATGTACTTGTGATCAAAAATAGATTTTGCCAGTAGAATCAGTAACAAAAATGACAAGATGGATTAGTAGTTATTAAAAAAACCTTCCTCTCATCCTCTAATTTCATTGTATTGTACTATAATTCTTACTAACCTAATTGCAAGAAAAATCATACAGAAATTGTACAGAGATGGTCGTAGACAAGAGAGAACTATATGAGCTTTGTTTCTGGAATGCACAAAGTAACTCCACTACTTTTTATTGTTTGTTTGTTTTGTTGTGTGTAGGGTTTTGTTTGCCTATTTTTATGTTTCCTTTTTTTTTTTTTTTTTTTTGTTTTGAATTTTCATGTTTATTTTCATCTCCACTGATTCTATCTTACGACTTCAGCTTCTGCATAAAGAAAAAAGTTTTACACTGCCATTTGAATCACATTCTGGGTCTTCTGCCCTGTAAAAAGATCTTTGGACTTAAGATCTTTGGTTATGCTATTCCCCCCCCCCCCCCCCCTTCCCTCCTCAACAGTTTTTTAGAAACTTTATTAAAATAATTTGCAAAAGGCAAATGATAGAATCATTCTGACTCTAAGAATAATATTAAGAGGGTATTTTTACTATTTGTGCACTTAGTATTTTAGCATTTTAACTTCTAAGGCATACTTCTCATTATTATACCAGGGCATGGTACAGAGTTCAGTGACCAGAAGTTCCAAGAAATAATTGAAAAAAAATCTCAAATGATATCTAATTAAAAACTGTTTCAGGCAGAATGAATTAAATGTAGCCTTAAAGATGCTTATTGCATTCATCTTCTTGATGTCAGAAAGAGCTGAGTTGCAAAGGTGAATAATAAAAGTAAAAAACCCTTGCAGTAGCTAACTTCAGAAATAGAGTAATCAACAATCAGGTGAAATTTCAGGAGTAGTGAATTACATCATCAGTCCTTCAGGCTTGGCAAGAAACATGAAAAAACAAGTTTAATTGGCTAGTGGATCCAGAACCATAGATGTTTTTGTGGCAGATGATAATGTTGTGTGACATTAATCAGATGCTTGAGTAGAAGCCAATGCAAGGTATTAAGAGAAGTGCTAATACGCTGGGATACTTTTTGCAGGTCAGCATTTTTACTGTGGCATTTGGAGTTACCTGGTCTCTGTTCAACAGGAAGGCAGGAAGAACAACTAGCAGAGAATTATAATAATCAATCCATTATGCAATCAAAAGCAAAAAAATGAGCTTTGTATGGACAGAGTTGATTCAGTTGAGCAGCATTTCTTGGCACAGTAATGAAGATGCTCAACAGAGAATAATCTCTAAGGACTGCTATATTTAAACCTGATTGATTTTTTTTTTTTTTTTTAATGAGAAGAACCTGAATAAAGTGATCTATATATACTTTATGCCCATAGATTAGCAGCTGTGACTTATGCACACCTACCATAGTTTTCCCTTTTCCACATGAGTGGAAAAAGTCAAGAAGAAAGAACAAAGTACTAGAAGTACGGAGTAATTTTGTAGCAAAACAGTGAATTGCAAAGTCATATTTCTGCAATGGCAGTGGTTCAGTGTTCCAATATCCTGTATTCAGGCATTTTACAACAAATCAGAATCACAGCTTTTACAGATCACTGGCTTGTTCTTGATATCTTTTTGTTTCAAGACCTTTAAGGTTCTAGAGATCTCAGTATTTCCACTATACACAGAGAATTCTTCTGTAGCTGAAAATTCCAAATTTTCATATGACCTTTCATACTGCTTTCCTGTCTTAGTGTCTTTCCTGAGAAAATCAGATGGAGATTAGCTGAGAATGGAAAGAATTTGAAAAAGGAGCTGGGAGATACAGTAATCCAGCTCTGAACTCTAAAACCATCCTGATACTTCACTGGCAACACTGATTCTCTTCTTTGCTGTACCTTTTTTTTTTTTTTTTTAAAGGTAAGGCAGATAAAGAAATCATTTTATTTATCCCACACTAGTGCGTGGTTCCTTCCAGCTGTTTCCCCACTCTTAATGTAATTCTTGAGCAAGGTGTCCATTAAATAGGTGTACCTTATGAAGAGCTGCCAATCCAAATGCTCATCTATTCCTGTAGTAACATCTTGCATGTCTGTGATACTATTGAAAGGTATGGAATCCCAGTTCAGGTTCACAAAGCTTAAATCTCCAAAGCAGAATTTAGTGACAATGACAAAAATGAATCAAAGCCATACTTTGGCCAAATTAATGCCCATTGAAGTAACTATTTAAAGAAACAGTGGCTTTGTTGTCTGGCGTCTTTGGTAAGCAATAGCTCATAATAATACTAGCATTTATATCTGCATACATTTTATGTGCAAATAAGAGTATCTGTTAGTACTATTTTCCATTCTTCATTAAAAAATTCTTAATTATTTAAAAATATATATCAGTAGTTTACTGTTCTGAGATGTATGGATGATTTACATATAATAGGTACTGAACAAAGAATATGGTTCAACTCTTTTTCTAAACACAGAATCACAGAATCACAGAATTTCTAGCACTACTAATTAAAAAATTATCACATGAATACAATGGTTAAAAATGATTGAACTCTGGATAGTTAGAAAATAAAAATAAAAAAGGATACAATATTCACTGACAGACTCAATACCTAGAAATTCTTCTACCATTGCATCCAAGAATGGCCATCCACATCTTCATATACTGTTGACTGCAAATTGTACTATCATTTAAACATTTTATTTTCAGTCATTCTTTAGAGAATACTTTTTGGATGCTGCTGTTTAATTAATTGCTGTAGCAAATGCCCTGTTACTTAAACGCTATGGCCAAGAACAGTATGCAGACTTCGCAAGCCTGGGGACAAAAAAAGAGCCTAGCAGCAAAGCCCACTACACTGAAGAAATAAAAATTAAGAAGATTAAAACTGACTGTTTTGGGCAGTGCAGAGTAATGATTTTTAGGCCAACCCAAAATTCCAGATGCTCCAGGAGAATCCCATGATGAGCAATGTCAACTGAAGTCAAATGCTACTAAAAGATCTAAGCTAATAAATGTAGCAATGACAGTTGTTGTTGGAAGCAGGTGGTTAGCCATGTTCCACTGAACAATCTCTATGCTGTGAAAAATCTTAAAATCAGAAGGAAATATATTTCTAGGAAACCCAAAACTATCTCCAAAATGTTTTTTTTTTTTTTTTTTTGTTTTTTTTTTTGTTTTTTTTTCCAGTGCCTCTGAGGCTGAAACAACACTTTTTTTTTTTTTTTTTTTTTTTTTTTTTTTTTTTCTAGCACTGAACAAAAAAAAGCCCCCGTAACTTAAAAGAAATATGTATATTAAACTGATTACTGTATGGAATACATATTAAATAATATAACAGTAGTTTATATGAAGCAAGTTTTATGATATAAAAGGTTGTCTTCCCAATATTAATCACTATATGCACTATCTGATTATATGCATCAGATTTGGTGATTTTTCAAAGGGCAGATTAGCAAGTGACTGGGGAGAAGTGGTTGTAAAACAGCTGCAAACAGAAGCAGTGAAGACTGAAGTTTTAATGAGAATTTTAACTTCTGTTGTATCCACTATATGAAGTGACAGAAACACGTGTGGAGGAACTTGAGTAGATCCAACACAGGTTTCCTGTCTATTTCAATATATGAATTAACAAAGAAGGGAAGTACAGACTAGATACCAGCCCTCTTTGTTAACCATTGCATAGGGGAAACTGTGCAGATAAAAAGGATTCCAAAAGATTATGCTTATCATGTATTATCAAGCTTCAAAGAAAAATAATAAGGTAATAATTAGCCAGAATATAAACTGTGATATAGTATGAAACATACTGAGACAGTGCAATGGATAGGGGAAAGCATACAGACTCCAATAGTTTTGCATTATATCTAAAGCTGGTCAACCAGCTTTGTGTTCTCTGTGGGGTGTTCAAGGAAAAGTTAGACCTCGTGCTTAGGGACATGGTTTAGTGGGTGACATTGGTGATAGGGGAATGGTTGGACCAGATGATCTTGGAGGTCTTTTGCAACCTTAATGATTCTATGATTCTATGATAAGAATATATGAGGATCACATTACAGTCTGATTTTGTTAAAATTGGTAGGAGTTTTGGTACTCTAGATTTGAGGATATATGGTATGGTGTATCAACATATGGAAGATCAGAAAATAAGTTTTTTTTTCTTATTTATTTGAATTAACTTTCTGGGTGTAACCCAGGTGAACTGTGGACATGTGAGGGTTTGGTGACGGCAAAGTAAAGCTTGCTAAGGTACAACCAGAACTTGAAGGCTTCTGGTGGAGTTAAGCATCTAGGCCATTGCATTTTACCATTTTTCAGTGATTCAGGCATTTTAGTCTTAACACATTGTTTAATGGGAAACTAACTTGTAGTAAAATCTGTGGAACTTTCTTATGACTTTTAGTCATTGGCCTTGGGTCATATATAATGAGCATGAAAATCAGTTTCTCCTATGTCTTGTATTTCCTACATTAAAAAAATATATATATCCTGTCATATATAGGTAGAGCAGTTAATCTGAATACAACATTTTTCAACCAGAATATTTTCAGTGGGTGTAAAAAACAAGTCTTGTCTAAGTCAGAACCTGAATCAAGCTGTGAGTCAGTTACCCTACGCCAGACCTAGCTCTTTAAAATGTCCTATAAACTAATCTGCTACATTTTTAGATTGGTCCTTTCTGTGTTATGTTTTGATTATCTCTCAAATACCATTTTATTAGACAGTTTTTCCTAATTGCTTTTCTGTAATCGGGAACTGCTGGCTAAGAAAAAAAGAACTGTCATATCTTGAGATATGGTATCCAGGGAGGTCCATATCATTCTTATAGGATTATATTAAGAGTGGATTAATTGAATGAGTCTCTATTCTTATTACAATCTCTCCTTATTAGAATGGATTAATTTATCACATTTTCTCTCCTCTTCACAGTCTTTGACATAAGAATGAGTTATCATACTTTTTCATTGTTTTTTTTTTTTTTTTTTTCCCATTTGTATTTCTTCAACTGACTGATGCTTCTTTTGCTTTCCAGTCTGCTCAGAAAACAGGGAGAATGTTAGTAATCTGTTGTTATGAACTTGAATGTATTGCAAGATGGAGGGATATAGAAGCTTTTGTTTTACAAGGGAGTGGATCCAGAACTCCATTCTCCAGAAGATGCTGAGAACCTGGCAGGATTCATGTTAGTGGGATTCAAGGAAAGATGTACAGAAGCCAAACTCAGAGTGCAATTGAATGCAGCCTCCCTAAAGATCCATTTTTACTGTGGTGAACTTCTTTATGTTCATAATCTTAATTTTAGCTCAAGAGAAGTAACCTGACTGTTATTTGCTAAGTATCTTCTTTCAATATATTCAGACATACAGTAGTGTATTTCATATGATTACTCAGTTTTCATGCCCATGCACACTATGACAAGTGTGCTGTGCTGAGGTGACTACTCTTGCAGTTCTTTATTTAATGGTAAAATCTAATTTTCCTTGCTGAAATGAAGATACAATTGTAGAAAATAAATTTGCATAAAGCATATATCTATACTCTGTTTTAAACTGTAGGCTGGGTACAACCTTGCTTGAGCCAGGTCTGAAGCATATTTAGGGAAAAACATTGAGCTTTATGGTGCTTCAGCATGGTAGCTGTAGGTCTTGCTATCCATGTAGGATGACTAGGAGAAGCAAAGGTGCAGACACATCTTACTAATTTAATCAGTGCAAATGTTGGTGTGCATTGTGATTGTCATTGGACAGCCAAGTCAAGCAGACTCCTTCTTAGAAAGGCTAAACGTAACACACTCAAGCCTGTAAATAGAGCTACAGAAGTCATTGTGTAACTGTGCAGAAATGTAGACTGTGGGTTATAGAGTGCAACCAACCTGCCTTTAGGTCAGCATTTTGAAAAACAGTATAGCTATAACCACTATGGTAAACTGCACAAGCCAGAAAGCATCAAGGAAATGTCAATATCCCTATGTTTTAGGGTAATACCACTATGTTTTAGGGTAAAATTAATACATAAATAACATTAGACCTTATGTGGTCTTTTCTCCATGCAGACCTAATATGGAAATTGTGCCTTTCTTTGCTGGCCGTTATTACATCTCCAGCAGAATGAATGCAGTCTGGATACTGCCCAGGCACAGAAGACTCCCTAATCTGCAGATACAGATTCTGTATTTCAGTTTAGGAGTGTAGAGATTTCTCCTTCAGAACTGTTTGCATGGGTAATTTTCTCTTACAGTAGTCTGTCTATTTTATGTGTTTCAGGGGTGGTAAGGCACATCTCATGCACAGTCATGAGCCATCCTATATATTATTTTTAGTTTGTATACAATGGGGCAGAGGAAGAATAATTTATTCCTTATTTCAGCTAGTTATTAGTTTGTGCTATAAACATGAGGTGTGGTGACCTTTGTAATTTATTTAATCTTACCAAGCTATTTTCTTTAGTAATATCTTAAAGGGCTGAGGCAGTTATGGTAATTATATGGTGCATAAAATCTATTCTCCTTTATGTATAAAAAATTTACTTTAATTTCATCCACTCTCTCCATGCTTGTATTATGAGGCAATATAAGTAGAAATGGTCTTCTGTATCCCACTGTAGGCATACTACAGACATTGTCAAAGCCTAGTGTCTTCCACACAAACAAACAAAAAAAAGTATTCCTTTTAATTTCTGTGTAAAGGAAAACCTGAAATCTATTATTATTATTATTATTATTATTATTATTATTATTAATTTTATTTATTTTTTTTTCTCTTTGCCTTATTGGCCTATGAAAACTACCCTACTCTTGCTGTGGTTTCTAACTCAATTCTCTCAATTCTTTTTAACGAGATGGCAGGCATTCCATAATGTTGACCTCCTCATGACACACTCCTGGATGCTTGATTGCAGATCTCCTTGCTATCCTGATGTCTAGGAGCTTGCTAGGCCCTATGATGCTTAAATCCCTTTGATTTCTTTAACTCATATTTGTAATGTTTAGAGTGGGAGAGGAGAGCTTAAAAACCAGCCATTACACCAAAGTATATTGACTGCTTAATTATGTTCACACATTACATGGTTGATATGAATTATGGCTCTGGTGCCATAAAAATGCTCATTATTTCCTGCTAAGGGCTTTCAAGTGGTATAATTTCCGGATCTTGGCCCAGAAGTTTGGAGCTGTAGATGCAACGGCTGTGCCTCCAATGACACTTCACTAATTGGTTTGGCATGTAATGTTAATTACATTCTGTTCAGGAATTCTCTTCTCCTGAATTGAAGTACATTTTGTGTGCATGTGTGTGATATGAGTATGTTGTAATGTGCCCTGTCTGGTGAAACAATAGGGGCTCTTTACTGCGTGCCCTTTTTAGCTTGAATCGTTTCTCCGAGGTGAAGGGAGGTATAGTTTTGTATTAATTGAGGACCTGCAGAAGCATACTGGCTTGTATTTTGTACTATTTATTTTTTTTTTTAGGAGAGACTGTAGTGGGAGAGAGACACAATTAAGTGGAAACAAGAATTGTTCATTTCCATTTTTCCTTTTTTTATGGGTTTTTAGAAATAAAGATATTGCAGTCAGAGACTTTCTGAACCAAGCCCTTTTGAACTGATGTTCTGGTTGTCTCAATGCCTGTAATCAAATCAGACAATCAAGCATAAGACCCAATTTTGACTTTGTTATTGGTATAAAATGTAGCATGCTCATTAAAGCCAATGGATTACTGTTAAACCTGACATTAGAAACAGTCCTTAAAAAAAAAAAAATCCTTATTTTAATTTCTTCATTAAATCTTCAAGTTAATACTCAGAGAATTTCTTTCACCCAGTTTCCTTCTTTGATTGCATAGGAACGTATGTATATATTTTTCTATAAGCATCTCTTGCCAATTTTATTTACAAACTTTGGAGGGAAATTTGTGGCTGTATTTTCATGGGAATTACTACTGTTATAAGGGGCAAAAGTGAAAAAGTAACTTGTAAGCCACTTGAAAAATACTTAGTTGAAATACTGACAGATTCCAGAAAAAAAATCCAGTATTTGTTTCCCAGCACTAGAAACTGTTCCATCAGTTTTGACAATACCATTTGGAAGCCTATCCTTCAGCAAGATCCCAGGATCTGTCAATAGTATCTGTACATAAATGGCAAATCATTTCAATTTGCCAGCTGTTCAGAAATTATCTGACCAAGCAGACAAAATCAATCCAACTCCTGTTACAGATGAATGTTTAGCTGCAGTTATAGACCCTTAGGAAGATGAGGAACCAGGCTCTCCTCTGATTTGAACTCTGTCCTTTTTATCATTATTCTATGTTTTTGATCTTTTTAGTTGTAACAAATAATACTGTGCAGTTTGGGTCTGTTGACCTTAATCTAGAAATCAAGCTACTATTAGCATCCATCTGCATGATGGTATACCAATTAAAATTAGGAGAGTAAAGACTAATGTTCCAGTTTGCATACAAATAGCAATTTGCACAGCTCTTCAAAGAGAGAAACTCAGATGTTTTGGGAACTCAGTGCCATTAATCCTTAAGGCAACTGGGACAGGATCACAAAGGGTTGAAAGACAATGGTAGCTTTTATTTTATTTCTCCATAGTAAATGTTGAGTGATGTTGCAACTTTAGATATTTATCAGATACCTGTGATTTCCCTGAATTTAGCCAACCTGTGACATGATTATTTTGCTTTCAGCTATCTGTTTACAGAACAGAGATGCATTTGGTGATCGCTGCAATTTGGAAGCACATAGAGAAGTAACAATAAATGTTTGCAGTTGCTGGATGAAAGGATGATTAAAATAATAGTTTACCACAGTTAAGAAGAACAACCAAAATATCCCTGTTAATATTTAATTCTCATGGAGAAGGCAAGGGAAAGAAACAAAAGAAAAGATGAAGTCAAAAACTGTCCTAAAGGAATCTAGGATAGAGGGACCTTGTATCACTACGTACCCATCTGGCAGAGCATTGAGGCCATTCTTAGGGATGGTGAGAAACCTCTTCGACACTGGCAGCCATTAGATAGATTTACAGGTGGTAACCACGCCAACCTACAAGTGTTGGCTGTTGGTAACCACGCCAACCTACAAGTGTTTCTACATCTCCACAAGGCTATAGACACTCCTGGACTATCTTTTCTTGCAAGATGTGTGCACATTTCTCTGTGCAGTGTCTCCCATCGTTGAGCCAGGCTGTAAGTGGTTGATCCTTAAGTGGTTGACATCTGTTTTTCAGTTACCAATTTTCCATCTTTATAGACTTTCAACTCTTGGACACTGCTATCTGTTAGCGAGTATTGAGAGTCTAATTCAATGAACTCCAGCACAGAGCCAACTAGGAACTACTGCAGTGTAGAGGATTATGAGGATGAAATTCAATACTTTTAGTAATGACTGAATTTTTACCAGTAAAAATTTTGAATAGATCTCACAGAAAGCTACATCGTGTTTTACTTATATGTTAATATCCAGTGCAATGGGCATACTTTCCTTATAGTACTTTTGACTTCATGATGACAAAGATCCACAAAAAATTTGGAGTCTACAGAAAAAATATGTATAACTGTAGTCTTGTTTCAGAGCTGGGAGTCAGGAATTTGAATCTTTTTCCCTAGAGGAAAGAGACCCTGGAGCTACTTGTCTTTCTTTGTTTCTCTTTTGTTTCTCTTTACCTCAATTCTCTCATCTGTGAAATAGTAATATACTTGGTGTGAGATTGGAAGGTCTACTTCATTAGCGTCAATGATTGCCAAACATTAGTCTGGAAAAAAATGGTGTATGAATTTTGCAGTTTATTATATTAGAGATTACATGTAACTATCTAAACAGAATGAAACAACTTCATATTCAGAAATCATTTTCTCTAAATAACCATAAGAACATAATTTTCAACAGGAGATGCTTATGTTTTGGACAGTTAGAAATATTAGCGTCTGGAACAAATGAATGAATCATCTAAAGACAAGCCTTTTTATTAGTAGTAATGAATAAATATATTTAAAAGACATTTCATGCATAATTGCTCCACAGACTCATTTCCTGGGCTTCACTTTTAACACACTACCTGGCAAGACACCAGTTCAATGTATCGTGCTTGAGCGCAGCAAATATGTTTGTTCTACACAACAAAAAGTAAAAAAAAAAAAAAAAAGAAAGAATGAAGGCAAAAACAAAAGCAGAGACAGATCTAATCTTGAAAGTGCAATATGCATTGCTATGTATTTTTAAATGTACCATTAAGCCTTAACAATTCACTGCAAATAATGTGATTCTGCAGCTCCTACAGGAAGTTGCACAATTCATTGCAACGTTAGTAAGCACAGCAAGGTACATGGGTACATTTAGTACTGGAGAACTTTTCCTTTCCCATCACCAGGCACCACGCTAGACCTCTGATGCCACTTCCAGCACAGGAAGTACTGCTTTTACATGCAAGTTCTACCACAGTCATACTCTGCCACTTGACCAGTGCTACTGCTCTGTATATATGTATGCACACACATGCTAAGCTGAATGCACTCATAAAAAAAAAAAAAGTTTCTTTGGGTATCGTGAAAATTCAGCTTCGTTACACAAAAGCAGAAAACCAAATAGAAGTAAATTGACTGTGACTGGACACAGGACACCCAAGAAAAGGGCAAAATCTGGTTATAGTAAAATAGAGAGAGATAACATACATGAAGGGGATGGACAGACTTGAATGGTTTTCTCTCGTCTATGGTACTACTTATGACAAAGGGGGGAAGCTGAAGTAATATAGTACTGGATAAAGGGAAAACCGAATGTAACCTCAATACCAATCCAACTTGCAAAAGTCCATATGCAATTCTGTTAACTGCAGCAAGGCTGCATGGGTGCTGCCAGACATCTCTGCTCTTTATAGAGGGCATCATCAAGAAAGAGGGAGAACAGAAGGAATAGATCACTTTGACAATTTCACTTTTCAGTAGCTTGTTTGTTCATTCTCCTCACCATTGTAATCACTGTTCATTAGTGACTGTATGATGTCTCTTGTGTAACATTTTGGGCATTAGATATATGCTAATGTATTTTTGTAGCCAGGTTAATCAGTTATCTTTACTGGAATATGAAATTATGACTTTGTACTCAGTAAAAAGCAGCAGTGGTTGTTTTTCTTTTGATTTGCTATAACTAAATTTGACACGTAATGCAAATGGTGTAGTTTAAAATTTAGCCCATAGTTTTAGACACAGTAAACTGATTTTGATGTATACAATATTTTTCATTATCAGATATTCCCTCAAAGACATTTAATGAGAATACTTTTATAAACAGCTTGACCTGGGTGTGTCTGGATGATCCAGGGAAAACAACGAAGCTGTTAAAAATGTGACTGAAATGTGGAACAACGATGAAGAGCAGGATGCATTTAATTATAATTGCAAAATCAGAGGGACTTTAATTTAGACATGATGGATGCTTTGACAGAGGCATAAATCATGCTTCAGTATTCAGTTTTGTTATTTTGACCTATTAAAAATCATTACTAGCTTGTTCAGGAAACTTGAGTATATTCAGAATAAGATTTTTTCAGTTATTTATGGCTTTTTCTTTCAGTGCGCATTGGCTCATTATCTCTCTCCCTTATTCACATAATTTTTGGCTGATTGTAATCAGAAAATGTTTTTTCTCTCTCTTCCCTCCCCCCCCCCCCGGAATAACTTATTCAAAGCCATTGTTTTCTTCTTTGTTTACTCTATATGTTATTTATTTATTTAGTGCAAGTTCAAATATTTCTAATAGTTTCAAAATACAAAAGTGTACATAAATTTGTTTTAACATTCAGTTTTAACCTAAAAATTAGTGTCACCCAAAGTAATTACCATGAAAGATGAAGTTGCTGGTGTAAAGTCCCTTAGTTTTGTGATTGACCCTCCTAAGTTGTGTGGAGGTGTGCAATCAGTGTCCTGAAGGTCAGCTAATGAATCCATTCTACTTTTTGTCACTTTAGAGCTGTGGCATAAAAACTAAAAATTTTGTTTGGGGTTTATGACTGTGAAAATCACTTTTGTTGATTAGTTATCTAAGAACGGCTGGACATCACTGTGTCCTGGACATCTCAGTGGAATGTCAGGAGTGACAGTCCTGATAATAGATAAATATTCTACTGAAGGATGTTTGAATGTAGATATTTTATAAGTTTTATAAAATCAAATATAAGTGTTTAAAATTTTATAATTAATATATTGATAATTTTTCTTGGATTTATGTAATTCTCACTGTGCATTGAATCTAAACCAAAATCTTTGTTTTACAACATTATTTCATTTGTTATGGAGAAAAGGGGAAAAAAAAAAAAAAGACTTTTTGTAAAGCTTAGTGGTCAGAAAGTCATGTGGGATCTGGGAAGCCAGAGTTCATGAACAATAAATTCTTGGTACAGAGTGGAGTCATGCCAACAAGAGAAAGTGAATCACCTCAGACAGAATGGGGCAGGAAACAGCTCTCACGTCTCTGGTCTGGATCAGGGGAGAGCTCCTTACCCAGGCAGGGCGCACCAGGCTAATGGCTTCTCTGTGGAGGATAGCTCTATCACATAAAAAAATCTAGCTGGCCCCAATAACTTCCAATGCTCAAAAGTAGCCTGAAAATGCTATGATGTTTTTTATTTTATTTTATTTTATTTTATTTTATTTTATTTTATTTTATTTTATTTTATTTTATTTTATTTTATTTTATTTTATTTTATTTTATTTGTTATTTTTCAGTCTTTGGTGAAAACTATATATATATATATATATTTTTTTTTTTTTTAATTAAGAAAATCCTTATTTAATCAGATTACTTCTGTTATCTCGAGACCTAGATGCTCTGAAGTGAAGGTCTCTACAACATTCCAAAACTGAGATTCAGTGACATCCTAGCCCATGTTTTTTTTAGAATATATATTTAAAAAACATCCTGTAGCTAAGGATTTTTAAAATTCTTTTATATTGTTCCTTACTTCCAGACCAAAGGAACCAATTCCTATATCAGATAGTCTTACATTCTAGGGTTGGAACTGCTAGTGAAACAAATGAATGGAAAAAATTTACAAAACACACGTTATTCTAAAAATACAGTTGTCTACAGCATAAAAAAACTTGCCCTACATTATCTGCTGTTTTAAGCTACGATATGCTGAGAAAATCTTCCAGAAGTTTTACAGTTTTTCCTGGCTCAGCAAAACGGTAAAATCTTCTAATGATTGTAAATGATGGAGTATTTCCATTCATGGCAGAAATTATTACTGATACTTTGTGGTACAACCAGGAACACACTGTCCTACAAAGATTAACTATTGATGATTCCTTCATTTATTCAGTGGCAGTAGTCCCAGGTTTAAATACATATCACACTGTTGATCCTAGCAATTATCGTTCAAACTAAATCTACACACAATATCTCATTTATTCAGAGCTACATTAATGAGTCAATAAAGCTCTGATGAATCTGGCTCAATGTTCCTATATATATTATCTTGAAATTTGAGCTGCAACCAATAGACCAAAGAAGGTTGTTTTCGGCTCTTGGATGGCTTTTTGGTTAGTTTGACTGCAGCCTTTTGTATGTTTCAAACTTTTGCAGTGGAGCTATGTTAAGATTCCTTAGACTGGGGATTTTAATAAGCTGTAGAGTTTTAACAGAGATTTATCACATTCAGCAAACTTCAGGTGGCACATATATTGCTATGCTTATGTTCTTGCAGCAAGTGTTGCTGTCAAGGGTAAGCAGATTATGTCCAGTTCAAATTTGTCCGGTATAAGATTTTTTTTTCCTAATTTGTATGTGCACAATTTGTGTATGGCAGAAGTATTCACCCGTACTGGGTATATTATATGGCAATGGTGGAACTATAAAAACTGTGTTTCTGTGCCTGCCCTTGCTTTGTGAAATATTATTCTTTATATGGCTTCCAATTTTTAGGTTTTAAATAAAGCATAGCTTTATTTCTGATCCTATGAAAGAAAAAAATCTTTGCTTCTATATAAGTGATACCAGGTATTTAATAATCACACACACTCATGGCCTAGAAATATGAGATTTTATTTTAACATAATACATGATCAGTTCTGTTTACTTGTCTTGTAATTTCTGAGCTGCTAAAGGATGATTTTCTGTGATGGTTGTTCATGACCTGCGTTTTTTCAAGGAAAAGTGAGGTATTGATTGATTCAAACAGCTTTCAGGATTTAAGAAAGGGCACAAATATGCAATAAAATTTTAGAAAAGGCTGACAAAGATTTATAAAAAATGTTATAGTGGTTAGCAGGACTGAACCTCATAGGCCTACATTTTTATGAACTATAAAGTTCTGTCGTTGCGTTCTTGTTCTTTTAATGAATTTCTGTAAAGGAAGACATACATAGTCATGCAACATAACATAAAGCTGGGAGTACTGAGTGAGTTATAGCTCTATAAGGTGCAGTTTAGTTGGAGCAGTGCAGTTTCATTTATGTAGTTCTGTGCTTGAGCTAATAAACTCATCATGATTTTTTAAAGTTTACGAGGAAAACATTTCCAGTGACAATATTTTTTTTCAACTTGTTAATTCAAACATAGCCCAATGTTTTCAGACCATAACTGGCTCCTACAGAGCCAATTAGGGTGCATCTTCACTGCCTGTGAAGCTGGGCCTTCTGGCACCACAGTGTGGATCTAGCTGAGAAGCTCTGAATTGTGCAAAGCTGAGATCTGCCACTGCAAGGAACATATTCAGTAGCTTTAAGAATTTGATATTATTAGCTAGAAAGGCTGCATTCCCCGTGTATTCTTGGCAGTCCTGTGTTCTTTAAGCTCTTGCTCTTCCTGTTGTAACATCATCCATTATCTCCCTAACAATGCCTCAGCTTTCAATGTCTACTTTGTATAAGATAATGAGCTTTTGAGTTCAAAGACTGTGTGAAAACTTTGTGATTTGTAAGCTGAGACATATATGTGGAGAAGTCTGAGCACCATCAGTGCTGCTGTAGAGTGTTTTATTGTGGAGAAGTGGCTGGTGAGGAATCTGAATTGCTAAATTTTTTTTTTCTCTGACTTTGACATACAGCTAAGCAAAAAAGGATTTTTTTTTCTCTGTTTGTTGAGATTTTTGTAAAGAATGCAATAAATCATTCTCATCTATAATAAAAATTAAACTTAGGATGAGTTGAGAATGTATCAATTGGAAGAAAACATGTAAAAAGAAATGAAAATAGCTTGTTTTAATTCAAATTTTTAAAATAAACCCAAGACATTCCAAAATAATCATTTCATATAAGGAGAAAAATACAGTTTCATTTTGAAAAGGATACGAAGGATCTCTTTTTAACTTTCAGGGCATGTTTTCAGAGTTTTAAAATTGAAATCAAACCCTTCCTTTTGGAAACCCCTGTCATATTCTCAGAGTGCCTAGTGGAACTGAATCCATATTCAAACTGGAAAAAAAGACTTAGGAAAAATACTAAAAATTAAAATATTTATTTATTTATTTTCTTTCTGCAGTGCTGAGGATTTGCAAGATCTTGATTAGAGAGAAGCAGGGGCTGGGGGACCACCTCAGCCACCATCACACAAACATCCCCCACCCTGAGCCCCCGTTAGATGTATCCAGGATGCTTTGAACAGCCATCTGATGACTGTGAAAGCCTTCCTCCTTCAGACTCTAGCTGTGCTCACCCCTGCTGAGCTAGAAGTGACAAAGGAGTAAATGTCTCAGTATCGATCACTTGTTATTACACTGCCAATGCAGAGCTCCTGACTTCCTGCAACAAGCCTGTGGAACGTTTAAAGAACCTGGTCCAATTTAGACAGCCTAAGCTGGCTTCTTCTCAAAAGCATATTTAGAGCTTTGTAATGTTGTTTTCTTGTTCAACTTTGAAAAAAAACAAACAAACAAAAAAAAAACAAAATGAAAAGCAAAAAAGCACACAGATCATACTGGCAAGTTACCAACCTTCAGAGTTGAACTGCCCATTAATCTGCAATTAAGAAAAAAGTGTTAAAAGGGTTACTGATTTGTATTTTTGTTTGTAGAATGCCCATCATGTAAATTCTGCACTGGATAGTCAATTTCTGTTTGTTCTTATAATGAATACAACTTTTATTTTGTTTTTCTTTTGCTGCAACCTCTTCAATTTGTGAAGCTTGCATTTTGCCTTAATTTTCATATTATTTTTATTTTTTTCCTGAACAAATTGTCCTTTGCTGTTTGCATGCATCTATTTTTTTTTTTTTTTTTTTTACCTAGTGGATGATATAGTAATGAGTCTATTTGGGACTTTTGGATTGTTCTTTGTTGCCATTAGTAAAAATTAACAGAATGGCTATTATGCTGGTGCATTGTGTTGTCACCTTGACTTCATGTGAGCTATTCTTATGTTCCAGCATTATGAAGCTGAGATATAAAAGAATAAAGTGTAAACTGATTCCATAAGAAAAGGAAAATGAGAAGCAGATGCTACCTAATGCACGAAACCTCAACTGTATAACTCAAAAGTAGAGCAATACCTTCATAAAATTAATTAAAAGAAGGACAGAAAAAAAAAGGCTTGGTATTATAATATTAAATCAAAGAAGTGCTTTAGTTTAGGGATTGTCTTTTACATGCAGCTTCCTTGGTCCAATTCTTAGGTAGGACACAAAGATACTCCTTCAGAAGATGTGTTCTCTACAAAATTATGAGATTTGGTAACACCTCTGTGGTGGGTTGACCTTATCTGACTGTCAGCCACCCACCCAGCCACCCTTGCCCTCCTTCCCCAACAGGACACAGACAGAAAGCAGGAAGAAAAAGGGTTGAGGTAAGGACAAGCAAATCACTTACTGATTTCCATCCTGGGTGAAATGGGGGAAATTAATATCATTTATTGCCAGTGAAAATAGAGCCTGAGGGTGGGAAACAAAGACAAAAGCTAAAACACAACCCTCCAAGCCTCCACCCCTTTTCCCCAGACTCATCTCACTCCTTCACTCCCACCTCCTGTCCCCTGAGCAGCTCAGCTGGATGCAGAATGGGGGGCTGTGCTCACCCTGTAACAGCTCCTTCCTCTTCACAATTCTCCTCTATTTGAGTACGGGTCCTCCATGGGTTGCTTGTGTGGATATCTGCTCCAGTGCAGTTCTCTGCTCAGGCCACAGGGGAATCTGCTTCAGTACGGGATGCACCTCCTCCCCCTCCTTCTTTTCTGACTTTAATGTTTGCAGGGTTGTTTCTCGTGTTTTATTCCTCACTCCTCTCTTGGGTAGCATCTTGGCCTTTTTTAACAATGTTTTCAGAGGCACCACCTTCTTGGCTGGCAGGCTGAACCTTGCAGGTTGGTGGGGCTGTTGGAGACAGCTGGAAATAGCTGGAACTGGCTGCATCGGTCATGGGGTGGCCTGGCCTCTCCTCTCCTGCAGCCCCCACTGCCAGCACAAGGGCACCCACACCCAAAACAAGCAATTATGGGAAATTTCCCATCTTTTTTTCTGGGTTGTACTCTTCCAAATCCCTGTACCTGTTTGTACCTCAAGAATGGTACAAACAGGTACAGCCTGTGCTCCTTGATTCACACTGATTATATTATTTTAATGTGAGTTTCAACCAGAAGAACACACTGAAATTAACATTTGATGTCTTATTCTTTGATATCTGGCATTTTTCACAGGCAGACTATAATAAAGAAGTCAGTTATTGCTATTAAACATATTTTAGAAGAATTCTTTTTTGATGCGTATCTCCACTTGGATTATTAAATTTAAATCACTGCTGCTATCAGTTTGAATACTAATGATACGTTCTGCCAGATGGAAGCCTTTAATAATTTTTCACTTTTCTCTTAACAGTCAGCTGTAAATCTTAAATAAGAGATTTTTTTGGGGTGATGCCAGCTTTAATGCCGTATGTCTGTGCTGATTTCAATGTCATCGGTACCTGGGAGGCAGGGAACTCTTAATTGAATGCCATTCCATTCCCTTTATTGAGGTGCAGGGCAGCGCAAACTTTCTTATTTTGCTTGCTTTTTGCAATCAGAAAGCATGCCTTGGCTATTTTTTTGGTGTACTGTGAATGGTTCCCGAACTGCTGGCTGCTTTCCTGCTACATGCACTTCATGTGCCTGAGACTGTCCTTTACTGCCTTTCAGCTGCTGTATATTCAGCTACGTTCACACTTTTGAGCTCTTTGCTGCTGCCTTGCTTGAAGCTCCAAATACTGGGGCTTGTGAACGACAGATGACAAGGAGCTGCCTACTGGTAGGCTTATCTCCTCAAGTGGCACAAGCCTTCCTTGGCTTTAGGTGACTTGTACACTTTGGAGGGCACCAGCACTCTTTCACAGGACCAGGGTTGCTGTTATGACTCAGCACCTCAGGTGGAGGACAAAGGAAACTTAACATGCCAGTTTGTTTCTTTTATCAGCACACTTGCTAGCCTCTTGTCATCAACTAGTAACATTTTTCTCCAGAGTTGTATGCTACAATCACTTTTAGACTTCTGAATTTTTGCACAGGGGCACTACAGTAGCTAAAGTATGTGCTGTTGTTGTGGGGATTTCAACTTCATATATCTTAACCATTTCCATGCTGCATTCTACCAAGATAGGAATGGTTCCTAAATGGGGAAAAAAAATATGCTTATCGCTATATACAAAGTATAAGATATGGTAAGTTGGAAATCCTGGCTGTGGCAGGGAGGGGAGAATAAACACTAAGTAACAGCAGAGAAAATGAAATCACAGCATTCAAACTTTCTGTACCTTGGGGGAAAGAGAGAACTAAAATACTTACGTGAGTCAATAACTATTCCCAGTAGAATCCTTGAAAAAGCCTACAGGTAGAGCAAATTTTGCAGTTATTGAGTTATTTTCTCACCAGTCTGTTTCACTTATTGATTTGCTTTGCCATTAAACCTAAACACCATACAGTTAAATTCTGCTTCACCCATACAACAGATTCTCCAAATAATTCAATTATCTAAATAATTATCTGAAGTGCCATTTACAAGAAAGTAATTAATAATATCATAACGCAGAGCACAGGTTTTGTTGAGCTTTGTGGTGGTGCTTTGTTCATCATTTTCCTGTTTTGTTCTCTCTCAGCTTCAAAGTTAGTAAAAAGGGCCCATTGAAACATCTCCATCTTGGAACAAAAGATGTCAATTGCAGAAAAGTGCGGGTACCAACAAAACATTTTAAATCGTTTTAAGAAATTTTCTGACATAGTAATGGTAATTAGTATATTTCAGTTTCAACAACTGTAATTAAACCTGACCTTTGAGTTAATTATATCTTGACATTTATGATTTTAAACTAGCTTTCCCTGTGGTGATGATGTGTTATATACAGATGCTAATAAGTAGTTTCTGTAGTGTGAGCAAGCAAATTTCAGATGTGCCTACACTGCAGTTCAGAGAACAGCATCAAGCACATACCAGAATCTTCAAGTACAGTTTCAGTTAGTGCTGTGATTTTGTAATGGCATCCCGACATTGCTACATATGCAACAAAAATCACTAGCAGAATTTTGAAGAGAGTTTAATGAATGTTCACACATGCTGCTATTGTTAACATTCCTTATTATTTACATAAAACCATCAAGTTAGCATGGAAATTAAGAGAAAAATAAGTCAACCTTTTATAAAGTCTGCAGCAGAGCATAGATCACACGAAATAGTCAACCATGGGAGTTGGAACCTGAGGGCATATGAGAAAATAAATGTTGAGAGCTATTATTGCTCATGTACAGCACTAAGTCTACCTAGGTTCAAGATTAAACACAAAGGTAAGATTAGATAATGATTGAAGAAAAATCAGTGATGGGAGGTATTGAGGTGTATGTAGAGGCATTTCTGAACAAAAGAGAAATTTGCCAAAAGGTATGGCCGAGGTGTTTTCAATAAAGATAATAACAGAGATATTAGAGAGCTGTGTTTATGATAATCAAGCCCACTGCTGTGTATCACAAGGAGATCTATTTTGAGTATAACAGGTCAGTATTCTTCAGGAAAGATGTTAGCCCTTTTGAAACTCTATGGGGGGCTTGGAAGGGGTGGGAACTTTATTTCCAAATAAATTTGTTTTATGCACAGTGAACGTTGTATTTCACAATGTAGTGCTAATAATGTGCCTTCAATGCTGATCTCTTAATTTGACAGAAGTAAATTTACTTGCCCCTTGCAGTTTACAAGCACTGCAATTTATGCAGCATCCTACATAAGTGTGTTTAATTCTTTTCTGATCCCTACATTCATCTGGCCTATATAAGTAATATGTTGACAAATCCCTACTGTCTGCTTTCAGGCCACACAACTTAAAATCCATATAGAATTATTTGTATATTATACATATATATGTATATTTAAGTAGGATCAAGCCAAAAATCAAACTGGTCTGTTTTTGTATGGAAAACTAAGTGGGATAAATAATACAGCCATGCCATTTACTAGTTCTGGTAGTTCTAAGCCTTCAAAGTATATCTGATTGTTATCTCTGATTAGAACAGACTGCCCCAAAATATACCCTGAAAGCCAACAACCAGTACACTGCACATATTGATGGGGAAATCAGGAAGCCCCTTATAACCTGTTTCTTTTCTTTCCTGTGGTAACAGTTCTTCAACAAGTTTTCTTAAACTGTTTGCTTATTTGGATAAGTCACAGTTTATTTTCTAATTTGTTTCTGCACAAAATTTTGACATGTTTTTATGGTGGGTCACTTATGATGAGGAAAAGGTCAACAGAAAGTTTTACAAACCGAAAGGCCTAGTCTTGCTCAGAATATCTGGACCCTAGCTGCCTGACCTATTCATTGACTGTGTTTTCTAATTGGGCCATCATTGCTACCCAACCAGCAGTGTAATGTTGTTAACTGCTAGTTTAGCCAGAACACGAAAATCAATCTGCCAGTAAAGGGCATAGCAAGCGCCATGCCTATAGAGTATTGTATGTTTGGCCTTGGCATTCAAAAGATGCTTTTTCGTTTGTGCTACTCTGATGGAATAGTGTAGATTTATTTCTAAAGTGACTCGCAGTTACTGATGCTATCTTTTAAATGTCTTGTTGCATTGCATTAGGAAGCGTTTTCTGATGTAAGGCAAATGGCAGAACACATATGTTTAAGAGGTATGTGACAAAGTACTGCCATAATCCTTGAGTTGTGGTGAAAAGAGCTGTGCTGTGTATCTTTACATGTTTTGCCATAATGACTGCAGTTTTTCCTTTTCTGAAATACAGCTTTAGAGAGCGTGGGATCTACAAGAACTAACAGAACACATGAAAAAAGCAAGTGACATTGTGCAATAAGTATAGAAGCAGCAGCTCATTCTTTTCCTGCATAAGTTTCCTCCTAGCTATGCTGTTTTTGGCATTTTAGAAAAATAAAACAATTGATCTGATCTGAAAACTGCATGAAAAGCAAGAACGCTTTCATCAAAGTGAAAATGAAAAAATAAGCCCTTGACTTTCCTATACTTAAGTTTGTCAGATCCAAAGGAAATGAGGCAAACATGTACTTGGATTGGAACTTGATTATAGAAATGACTTGGAACTTAGCCTGGAAATGGTGTTAAGCCACCCTGGCCCCATCATTTATTTTACCATAGTGCTTTCTTTCCCTTTACATCTTATGCCCTGATGATAAGGGGAAAGGTGTTTGGTCTTTCTTTTTCCTTTCTGTTCTTCAGGTAGTAAATCTCAAAAGCTTATTTTAATCTGGAAAAAATAGTTTTATCACAATGTTCATGCCATTCTTTCCAAATATGAGACATGCATCGTCTCTAACTTAATGATATCAATTCCAGATGTAAAAGTACATAAATATATCCATATTTTTACCAGAAATATGATGTTGAATATTTAAAGTACCTCAAGAGATAGTGATTGGGTTTGGGCCCAGAGGGTAATTAATCAAATGCCTAATGTGCTCTGTGAATACCTCTTTTGAAAATGATTCAGAGGCCACAGAGTCAGTGAAGCTCCAATGTCTTTTAAAGCAGTTCTAATTCTTTGCCATAAACTGTTGAAAAAGAAGCTACTGAGAGACCAGGGTCTTGCAGGTTTTAGGGTGTGGAGAAATAGGGGAAGAGCTGCCTATTTATTTATTTATTTATTTTTATTTTCCTAATAAGTTCTGGAGAGTATAATATAAGGCTAACAGGTGGCAGTACAAGACAAGCAAAAAGAGACATTTTTATGCAGTGTGTAGGTAAGCTGTGGGACTTCTCTGCCATGGGAAACTGTGGATGCCAGATGTTTACAGAAGTGCCAAAGGCAATTAAAGAAACCCTTGTAATTAGTCCAGCATATAGACATAATGCCAGGCTTAGAATATCCCCGATCCATGCATTGCTGGAGTCAGTATTCTGGGGAAATACTGCTCTGTATTTGCCTTTTTCACTGGGTGCCCATCATTGATCACTTCCTGTGATAGGTTACCAGATAAAGTGGACCTTTGGTATGAACCACCAGATCTACTTGTAAGTTCTTAAGTAGCTGTATGAGCATCACAAATATTGAAGCTGTTTTCCTGTATATGTGACACATACTTGATTTTGGCAAATGAAAAATGTGAGCTCTGATTGATGTTCTGCCCACATAATTGAGCTATAAGTAGTGTCCCTATCTGTTGTTTTACAATATCTTGAAAATACTGAGTGTGTACTGCATTTTTTTTTCTTTTTTCTTTTTTTTTTTTTTTCTTTCTTTTTCTTTCCCATTATTTTTTTTCTTCAGGGAAGTAATATCTTCAACACACCTGTCCGTTTTCATGAAACATGATAGGCATTTATTATCTCTAAGCTCACTCCCATTGTGTGGGAATGTAAATGTAGCTAACATTCGGTAGAAGGATCTGAAATTGTTGAGTACACACATGCATGGAGATACAGATAGCCTTGATCATATAAGCTGTATTTAGTTTAGAAAGCAGGCTGAAAACAAGCTGTCCAACTGTTTCTCTGTTCCAATCATAATAAAGTGCAGGATAAGATTTAGTTTTATTAGTAGTGTATGTTCTATACACTTTCACAGTGTTATAAAACAAACAATTAGACAAGGTCCACACCCTACAAATCTCACCACCTAATTAGGCTGGTTTCAGAACAAACAATTAGAAGCCTGACAGTGGGAGCAGGATGGGTCAGAAGAGTTCTATGTGAAAAAAATAACTTGTATGTAGCTGAAAAGACAAATGATGCAAAATTTCCTTCTGGCAGCATATTATAAGGAAAATTATCTTCTGCTAAGAGCTAGGCAGCTGGGATTTTCCTTATTCTTATGACTTCTTGTTTTATGAGGAGATATGCTCCTGAATCCTGTGTCCTATATCTGGTTCATCAGCTTTTCATAGGAGGTTTCTTGTGAGATCCTGGGTTCAGTCAGTCGTGCAAAGTAGGCCATCTTTTCCTTCATGTGTATCAAGCCCACCAAGCTTTTACATGCAATGGTGAGGTGGCACGTCATCATCCAGTCAGGAAGGAAATGTTCAGCTGCCACTAAGAATGCAGGTCCAAAGCAAGGAGCATGGGGCATTTTCCCAAGGACATTAGTGCAAAGCTAACATGTAAGAGGAGAGCTATAGAGCCCACATTACCTTTCATAACAGTAGAGCAGATTTCAAAAGTGCATCACAGGGTGTGCTCTGTAGCTTGACATCTTAAGGATGGTTTGACATCACTAGAATTTTTACTAGTGGCCAAAAGCAATGAAGAATTGCCCCACAAATACTTAGACATTTATCTGAACTCAAGTTTTAATAGCAAGTTTCCTTCTAAGAGGGGGAAAAAAAAGGATATTAATACTTCAGCTAAGTCTGTATTAGACTAATACCAATTTGTCATTTTACCTTTATTTGATGATTTATTTATGAGGATGATTTAATTTCAAGACCTATACTATTTTCTGAGCTGTTACCATTTTAAATACTTCCATACCTCATGCTGTTAAGTCTTTGAACATACACACAATATACTTCTCTTACATCTAGCTTTCTCACATTATAGCAGAAAGCAAACATTTTTAATTTATCAAAGAATGTCTCTCATTTCTTGCCTGCATTTTGTTTCCTTTATAAATAATTTTTATGTACAGTTTTAAAAATATAAACAAATCCTCTATGACATTCTTTCTGATCATTTACTTTCCCAGTCTCTCAGATCAAAAGTTTGCTGAGTTTCTTTGTGAGCATGAAAACTCCTAATCCACACACTCAAGAAACTTGCATTAGGATTCTTCTCTTTCCATTGTTTCTGATCTGTCTCGACAAATCCGAAAGGTAAGTGATAAATAATATAATTCTGTTTAGACATCTCTTGAATTTAATGGACACTGTGGAGTTTAAAAGTAGTTGAACCAGGCTCAAAAACACATTGGATGATTTTTTTTCACCCGTAGTGAAGCTTTCAAAGCTTCTATGAAAATAATATTTGTAGAAATATACATATATATATATATATATATATATATATATATTTTTGCCAGGCAATTTCAGACTTATTTCACCTATTTTTGCATTAAAAAGTGAACGTTCTTTAAAATTCAAATGTTTATCATGATATCATGAATATTGCTCATGCCACATGAAATTAATTTTGGAGCTAAATACTATATAGTAATTGTAATGATAATAATTGATAACAAAATAAATGGGGAATTGACAAACTGACTTAATATTCTGCTTGCGGGTCAGTCACATTTCCAAGCTTAGAAGCAGAGTGAAACTTAATGGAATGAGAGGGAATGGCTGCAAAAGGCGTCTCCATTAATTGTAAGCTAGTGAATGAATAAGATTTTATGGAAGATGTGGGAAGAATGAGAATGCATGTTCATTCTCTCCCTCCTATGTCTTGTGAGTCCAGAATGAATTGTTGGGCACTTCACAGTATAGGGAGCATTGTGAAAAAATGGTATTTGTTATTGCTGTCATGTCCTCATTATCTCTGCCATTTTCTCAAAGCCAATTCACCAATTCCCTTCATTTCCTTCTGCTTGTAACCTTACTGCCCCTGGCCTGACATACATCAACATTACTGTTCCTGCATCCATCACTATTTTAGAATATCCCCTGGGAAGTTTTTTCACCCATTGAGCTCTAAAATTTGCCACTTCCTCAAGTGAATAGTTTCATTTTTATCTTCATTTCACAAATTTAGGGTCAAATTTATGGGACTCAAATTTCATGCTCTGCTGTCCCAGACTGCACTCACCAACTTTGCTGGGTGTGTAATACTGGAGGAGAAGAGAGTGGAGAGCACTTTACTGCCTCTGTGTTAAAAGAAGTCTCTAAATAAACATGCATATTGTAGTATGGTTGCATCTTTGTGCCTTTATGTGAACTTATGCATTCACCCAGTGACTCAACACATGGATATATAGCAGTAAATTGGGGATTCATGCATGACAATATGAAAAAAGAAAAAAAAAAAAAAAAAGAAAAAAAAAGAAAAGAAAAAAAGAAAAAAAGAAAAAAAAGAAAAAAAGGGGCTTGGAACTTATTTGTAGATTGAATTTTTTTTCCTTTAATATAACAGCCATCATGATTGTAGAGGTTAAAACATGAACCTAATTGCTGTTTGGGAAAGAGCAGAAGCTACAACAAAAGACTTTCTGAAATGAGCAGTACAGAGAATTCTGCATTGTGTTTCTGGACTGCAGATATGAATTATGTGTCTTGTCATTTAAACTCTTTCTAAGTATCTTCCAGAGGCCAATTTATACAAAGTCTGAGAAAGGTATTTCCAGAGAGTGCTTTATCCTTTATGTGAGGTTTTATGATTTTTCTGTCTTCCTCTGTTGATAGTAGAGGGATCTTTGCTTGGAGAGCTGTACTGTTGGATTGTATGAGTTCTGTTTGAAAAGTACAGTTGTATATTACAGATGAGGCTGAGTCCCTTTAGCCTTTCAAATGCAGTGATTCTTATTAATGGATACACAGAAGGATATGTTTTCAAAGATATTTAGATGCTTAGTGGTATCTAATAGGATTTTCAAGATCACAAAAGCAGACTGGACATCTAACTTCAATTGATTTAGCTCAGGTAGGTGACTATTTCTGTTTGCCTCTATGTGTTGTTTCATAATCCTCCTCAAGACTTTTCATAATCTTGCCCGCTAAATTTGATTTCATATCCAAGGACTGTGTTCCATTTGAATCTATTACATTAAACAACACCCAGGTAAAGTATATTAAATCTCAGTCTTTAGAATCGTAGAATCATTAAGGATAGAAGAGACATCCAAGATCATCTGGTTCCCCCCCTCCAATATCACCCACTAGACCATGTACCAAAGCACCAGGTCCAACCTTTTCTTGAACACCCCCAGGGATGGCGACTCCACCACCTCCCTGGGCAACCTGTTCCAATGCCTGACTACTCCTTCTGAGAAGAAATTTCTCCTGATTTCTAACCTAAACCTCCCCTGGTGCAACTTGAGGCCATTCCCTCTAATCCTATCAGTAGTTATCTGTGAGAAGAGGCCGACCTCCAGCTCTCCACAGCTTCCTGTCAGGTAGTTATAGAGGTCTCCCCTGAGCCTCCTCTTCTCCAGACTAAACAACCCCAGCTTCCTCAGGCGCTCCTCATAGGACTTGTGTTTTTGGATTATAAGCAAAAGAGCTTTCATTTACCTCTTGTACAGGGTCAGTAGTTCTACAGTGTTGTCAGTGGGGACATCATGTGGAGCCATCAGTTCACAAGAGAACTGTTGGTACTTTTGTACTTCAGCTAACATAGTGTTTTATTTTTTATTTTTTACAGTGTTACAACAGAAAATAGATACACAATAAAATGTTTTGCTCTTTCAGTCAGGAGAATGATTTTCCATATAATGAAACATAGTGCTTTAAATATGTTGGACAGCAAAATACTACATTTTGATGTCCCAGTGGTATGAAGCAAAATCATTAATTCTTTGTTGCTATTCCCATGATAATAAGACTCCATTCAGGAAAGCTTTCTGAATGAAATTTCTACTGGTGCTAATGGGATGGTCACATAGATAGAAGATATTCAGTCTCACTCCTAATTTACCTTCAATAGTTTCTTTAACCAGATCAGCATTTTATTTAAAATAATGACTACCTGATTTATTCCTCTGTCCCAGTTTTCACTTTGCTCTCATTCTGCCAGCCTCGAGTGACAAGAATTTTTCTACTTTTCCTAACTTTCTTTGGACAATAGATTTTATTTTTTAAAATGTTATTTTTAAATGGGTAAGTTTTTTTAAAGAGCTGTCTGTGAAGAAAGCACATATACTTAATATGATTTGAAAAAAAATTCTGTCAAATCCTAGACAGGCATATGTACATGCTGAGAGTTACTACAAATTTTAAACCTCCATTCCTACATGCCTACAGTGTCCTTTTGTCTACATTATTGTTTCCCACTTGCAAGGAGTAAGTGGAACAACATCAATTAATTAGTGGCAATGCACATGAAAAATGAGAGGGAATTGCTTTATGCAGAAATTCGTTGTGAGTGCAGTGTGCTATTCCTTAGCATAGCCCTGGACTGCTATCTCCCTTTATTCTGCTGCTGTAACTGGAGGTCAGCTGATTTCATGTGCTTAAACCGTGGACTTCTCATGTCACCAATTCTCACTAAGAACTGTCCGAGGAACTGCCTGGCGATATTGATGATGTCCACAAGGTCAAGATGCATGGTATAATGGCTAAACCCAGGCAGCTAACAACCTAGGACTACTAAAGGAGCAGATAGGTACTATAAAAAAAAAGAAAAAAAAGTACGTCTAGATGAAGAAAAATCTATGCAGATATGATGATATTGTAATTGCACACTCGGTGTGCTGCTAGGAAATTATCTGCTCTGGTAGGATCACCCAGGAATTGTATACATTGAACACACGCTATTAAAGCCTGTCTCTGATTCTATTAGCACATGACAGAGAGACCCAAATCAGTTCTAAAGGCATTTGCAAGCAGCTGCTGCCACAACAAAGATAATATTGGTACAGCTTTTCAATTGTGTGAAGAATAGGTGGCATTATTTTAAAGTTCCATCCTTCATTTGTGCCGTATAGACAAAATGCTGACTTGAGTCATTTTTAAGGCTAATTATATAACAGGGATTTCACAAAATAGCTCTGAACTACTTAAAATGGATATTAAAAAATTCAAAATCCTGATATGACAGCTGCAGTAATAATACCTATTGTTAAATTTTGTTAGACTTTCTACTGTCATATATGCTCAAAAATGTCTGTCTTATTTTTCAAATATCTTCTTCCTTTTGTGACTTAGGAACAATATTTATTTATTGCATGCTCTTAACATTCAGTAGCTATGCAATAAAACCACATGCCCTTGAGTACATATTTTGTATGCATAGTTTAATAGAACAATTTCCTAGTGTGTGAGTTAAGCAGCATTTATTTTCCTCTATCTTACCTGAACTATGATGGACCACAGGCTTTCTGAATGCAACTGTGTCAAATTAAACCTGACCTTTTCTAATGGGGATTCCAATCAGTTGGAAACTAGTAAATAAGCTGTACCGTTGCTTTTTCTGTAGACTTGAAGTTTCATGCCCTTCAGCAGATCTCTAAGGATATTTTCCATCACTGTGTACTGGTGCAGCTGAAGAGGACTTGGGGACGTTTCAAGTTCTCTGACGGTTGCACTTTTTATGAATGTCAGACACTGGTGTGTAGCCTTTCTTCAGTCAAATTTGCTTCTCCATACATTAAGATCTACCTGTAATCTTTCACTAAAGTGTGCAGGATTACTCAAGTATCCATTAACATTCACACTGTGTTAAAAATAATTAGCTTTCCTTACAAGGGATATTGTTGAGAACAGCATTCACTAAAGTTCCCATATACGGTTTGTTTAATTACTTATGAATGAACAAATAGTTACTGTCTCTAATTGGAAAGTCAGTCTTTATGCAGAGATAACACAGTTCATGTCTATAGTGTAACACTTGAATTCAAGATCATTTGTGAACATTAACTTCATTATTCTACTGTTATAGAAAACTACTTCTTTCGAGTGTAATGATGAGATTCCAATATCATGTATGTTGACAATGCTAAGTAAAAGGCTATATCTACATATTGAAAGCTGCTGAAATAAGAAGGCTGTACAACATTTAGGTTGTAAATTCAGTGAAATTTATTCTCAGAAAGAGTAGTTAGGCATTGTAATGGGTTATCCAGGGAGGTGGTGGAGTCACTGTCCCTGGAGGTGTTTAAGGAAAGGTTGGATGAGGTGTTTAGGGACATGGTTTAGTGGGTAATATTAGTGGTAAAGGGGTTGGTTGGACCAAACGATCTTGGTCTATTCCAAGTCTATTCTAAGTCTATTCTATGATTCTATGGTTTAGTGTGCTATATCCTTTCCCAATCAAAAACCTCTACAAAAGGTATTGGTCTTCAGAAATACCAAGTAAAGGTTGTGACTGTTTTATAGCTGAACTATAATTACTCACTAAAATGTACTTGATGTAAATAGATACCTGAAAATTGTTAACTAGATACTTGAATGACAGTCTGATTTTTTGCAAATTATGCATTTGTCTGAGAATCAGTACAGGAGCATAATATCTCAGTTATACAACCCAATCTAATCATTTTAGAGATGCATCTAAATAAGATGATATTGTCTTGGTCAGAAGATCACCATCAGTTAAAATTGTTCTTGAATGCAATGATTCTGACTTTTGTTTTAATTGATAAAATGAATTGTCAATCACTAAGGTAGCTCTGATAGGTGCAATTCTTTGAATCAGGCTGAAAATGGATTTGACATTTTCCTACTTGTGTGTTTGCATGTAGCTCTTAATAACTATCCACCATTAATTTTGTAGCTTGAATTTGACAACAGCTTTGTTCTGTTCCCACTGGAGCCCTTGAGAGACTTGGCTCAGTGCAATCAGGAGCAAGCTCATACTCTCTTGATCCACAAATAATAGTGCTGTAGCTACTGCAGGCAGATGAGAAAAGCAAAGTAGAAAATCCAGTTAATTGATCCTTTGCAAACACCTTCAGTGAAATCGTGCTCTCTGTTAAAGGCAAGAGTAGCTTAGCCATTAAGTTCAGAGAAGTAAACAGTCTATCCATTGTCCACAGTGTCAGTTCATGTGGAAGGTAAAGAGAACAAGATTGTTGTAGGTTGCTTCTGAGAATAAAAATTCTTTTTTTCCTTACAGTGGTGTCTAGAAAGATCAAACAAGAATTTGGCCTACAAATTTTTGTATATTTAGAAAGCAAGAAGCAAAGGAACTTTGAAGGAACTGATTGAATAAATTTTATGTTCTAAGTAAGATCTATAACAGGACATATTACATGAGTTATAGAAAGATTAAATCACTCAAAAGATGTCAATCAGAGCAAGCAATGAACGTAGATCTACTGGCTTTCAGTGAATAGTTTTAACTGCAAGACAAGCACATCCCACTTCTGTATATGTTCCTTTGATTTCCAGTTGTAATGAAGTATTTGTAATGTATTTTAATAACACGAGGACAGGTGATTCAGTCAGAATTTGCACTAAAAACATGGATATATAAAACTGCAAATGGTAGATCAAAAAGAAAATACAGGGACACAAAAGGATTCTATCATCTTGGTACAGAGCTCAGCTCAAAGAAATCATGTTTCCATATCTGTTCAAATTATACTAGTTGCATGAAAAAAGAGTAGGATATGACCTTAGTTGGAAATAAGATTTGAAGATCATGTAGTAAAAATTTACCTAGCCTCCCACGTTAGACTGAGGCAATGAAGGCAGTATGGATTTTCCTTTTGTGTCAGCTTATTCTTGTTACTCATATTTATGATATTGCCACTTTCACTTTGTTGTGCACATTGATGTTGCATCAGTAAACTAGAAAATATGGTAAATAATTCACTTTCTTGCCACACATTATCTGACTTACTTCTGTGGTTTAAGCTGTGCTTAAAAATGATGGCACAAATTTTAAAATACTGAAAAGACCGAATTTAAACTGATTGAAGAAGATTGCTCTTTTCAATGGAAGTGTACATTTTGTCCAAGAGTGGGAAAATGCAGCTCCTGAAAGTGAAACTCTTATAGTTTCTCCAGGAATTGTAAAATCACTGTGTATTTCTGTGGTATGTTCTGAGAAACTTTAGGGCTTATTCATTCTAATGGATGATTTACTTTTATTTATTATGATTCAGAGTAATGCTCAGTGATTTCTTTCATAAAAAACAAGTCAGAAATGCCATTTTTGAAGAGACAGTTCTATCCTCATAAATTTACAGAATGGAGATAAACACTCAGTTTCCAGGAAAATACTATCTTTATTATTTAATAATGTACTGTAATTAAAAAACTAAAATACTTACAACTCCATGTTCCTCAATGAATGACTAAACTGTGATTTTTTTTTTTTTTCTTTTTTAACTGACAAAACCTTATTGACAAGTCTGGGTTGTAATTCTGCAAACTTTTCTCTGCTTGAGTAATTCTATGAAGCTCAATTGGGCTACACAAATGCATAAAGTTAATCACATAATTGAAAACATAGTTTTAAGTATAATTGAGCATTTAGAGCACAAAGAGTACACACTGTCAGATAAAATTAGAAAGTTAAAGCCTTTGTTTCAAATCTGCAATGGATTTTTCAGAAAGACACGCTTAGAATATTTCTACTGTTATCATTATTCCTTTCACAAAATGTACACGTCATTGTTCCCAAGACAGAAAATATACCCAAATCCACAAAGATATATAAGGATGTAGAGCTGCTTTTTCTTGGTCATGCTTTAATCAACATAAGGATTCTTTAAGATTTGGGAAATGGAGTCCATTCTGCTGAACAGAATATGGCATTGCCAAAGCAAATAACTGAATATACTTTCTGACAATGTCCTTTTCATCTATTTCAGGTAGGAATATTATCATAACTGTAATGATCTGGGGCTATAAATGATGCAAGATACGTGGACAGATAAGTTTCTTTTTAAAAAAGTCATATCATAAAATTGGAAAAATAAAAGGCTTTAGTACAAGAGCCTTTCATCAGTTTTTGTGTTTTAAATCTGAAGAAGAGTTAATATGTCTGTGAAGCTTTTTGGAAATGTTGGAAGACCAACCTTTTCACTCAGACCATTTTAATTTGGATCCATGGAGATCATCTTCAAGAATCAGAATCAGGTTCATCTCTTCAGACCTTGATTTCTGTGTTTACATCCATTACTAGCATGGATGCTAACAACATGGCAGTTTTTCTGCATATTAGAAAGAGAACTGAAAGACACTGGCAATTGATTTTACATTGTAAGTGATTAGTTTGGGTAAACATCTTTCAGTCAGGACTGCCTTGAGCTATCTGGCAAATGTGTAAGTGAAAAGCTCTGTATCCCAACAGGATTCCTTCGGTTCTAATGCCCTTGCTTTTAATCTGCTTCTGAAATGGTGTTCACTAGTTCTGATGTAATCCCATTTCTTTTATTTGAAAAATAATACAAACAAACTACTAAATACTTAATAAACAAATGTGACTCATTTCCTTGGGAAGGAAGTGTTGAGTGAGTCTTAGATTTTATTGTCCTTTCCATGAAATTTTAATAAATCAATGAGAAAATGAGACTAGTGGGATGGAGTCATAACTTGTAAATCTCTGTCAGTTTCATGCCTGAATAATAATTAATGATTGTTATTTGATTCATTCACAAAGAAAACTCCTAATTTACAGCAAGGAAAGACCAATGTGTATATACCAGTGACCTAATGGAGGCAGGTAAATGCTAGTTGTTTGACTGTGTTGTACCCAAAAATTAATGCTTTAAAACATTATTCTGTTAATCCAACTAAATAAAAAGACAAATGGAGTTTGGCAAAACTAACACATTCAGTGATAAACTGGTGAGCAAGGTCTATCCAGGTTCTCTTGGGGTCATAGTAAATTCTAGAGTTAACTTCCCTCTGTTTTAACTATAGTTCAAAAGGAAAAGAATTTATTAAAATACAGAAGACAAAAACTCTCATTAAAATGGAAATATGTTGTAGAGAAAAAAGTCTATTTGAACAATCAGTTCTGTTCATAGATCTGTTGTCCATGTACTCTGATCCTTTATGCTCATATATTTTTATTGGCATTGATTAAACCTGTGGTATAGGTCATTCTGTGTGCCAAATATATGTTACAGAAAAAATAATTAAGTGGCAGAAGGGTATTCAAAGTCAGGTACATCATTCTGAATCAGTAGCTATTCTAAATATTCTCATTGTAATTTTAAAGAATGATACTTAAAGTGACAGACAACAGGTTAGGGACATATATTCTTTTCAGTTTTGCTGGCAAGTTCTTCATGGGTGAAAAATAATTGGGAAGAACATTGCTTTTTTTTAATGTGAAGGGTAATGACATCAATACCCACCAAGACATTCAGTACCTTACAAATTATTGACTCTAGATCATAAACTGTATTACACTTGCAGCTATATTAAGTTCTCTAATGAAACTACCACTTTAATATCAGAAAATGTACAGTCAAGTAAGATGACTGAAATGTCTGCTAGCTTTTTTCTTTAAACTGTGATTTCAGTTTTAATTTTTTAAGACTTATTATATGGAAGATTAAAGCACATTTTTCAGTGTATCATTTAAATCAGTCATGAATAAGCTGATACCAGTGGGCAACGTGTTTGAATATTTCATCATAAAGTGATGGAGCGTCTTATCTTAGCTTGTTAGAGTGCTTTTACTCACAGGTCCAGTCTGCTCTTTTCTTTGACATGACCTGAATAAAGAATGACCAAAAAGTTCAGCAAGGACAGAATTCATGAAGTGTATCAATAAGAGAAAATATATTTCAAATTCTGTTGATATTATTGCCTTAATTAAATCAGCACTATGAAAATCATTTTCCAAGTTATTCAAACTTTCATAATAATGTTTGGCTTGTGCAAATATAATGTACTAAAAGAAGGAAATATTTCATCTGGTAAATAGAAACTAAAGGTTATTAAAATGGATTTTATTGTCATTGTTTTGGTAAATTGTGGATCTAGTTATTTGTCTCAGAATAATTTTGTTTTGGACTCCAATTTACATTTCTCTCTGTGACAAAAGAAGCCCACCTAATCCCTTGTCACATTAATGAAAGAGAACTTGGTGTTAACATATTTAAGTATTTGGTAATAGGTGATGAGAAAATATACCACAGAATCTTATGTTGCTGATACTTCTAGAATGATTTTCCTTTCTTCATGATCCTCTTGAGATCAGAAAGTTTGGGAAGCCTTAGAAAGATTCAGAACTGTAAACTTTTTTTTTTTTTTTTTTTTTTTTCTTCTCTGGGTACTGTAAATCAGGTATAACCATTTTATCTAGAAGCATTTGGATCAGTACAACAGTGGTACTGCCTGAATTATTACTATGCTGAATTGTTTAGATAGTGTTCTTTCAGACAGCTTCGACAAGCAGTAATTATCAGTCTCCACCTAACATGCTTTTCCCACTGGCATGCTATTCTTTCCAAGGGACACTTTCCCACACCTTGATATTCTTTCTGTGAGGCTCCAAAGTCCAAGTCAGCTTAATGTGACAATGGATTTTTGCAGATCAGTGAAAACGATGTAGGGTTGAGATTTTTCTTTCAACTTTCAGATTTGCAGAATGGCAAAAATTGTTCAAAAGGTTCTGTGGCTTGCCAAGAATGAGGAGCTTTTCTCTTTGGGTGTAGAAAGAGCAACTGGGAATCCAAGAGAGGATCCCCAAGCTGTAGCTGGCAGTGCCTGCATTGTCTGCAGACGTTACTATTAAATCTGAATGTCTTTTTTTTTTTTTTTTTTTTTTTTTCCCCTTTGTCCCAAATATCTTAACAGTAGCTGTTACTTGTAAGTTTTGTAAGAAGATTAACAGATGCTAAATCTAATAGAAACTCAGTGCAATTGTTCTGCTGGGACCTTGTGACCTGTTTTTCAGCTTTCAGTAGAGATGGCATCCAGAGGAACTTCTCTGTTGTTCTGCAGAGATGTCACTGCTGACTCAGGTTTAAGAGGTCATTAGGCTCGAGGTGAGCAAGGGGGAGATGCAGTCTAACACATCACCCTCAGCAACCATACAGAAACAGAGCAGATGCTGAAATGTTTGACTGCCTTATGTTGTCACAGTCTGTGATCAGCAGATTTTGTTCTCTTGACTGGTGATGTTGTATTCATATATTGCCTAGAGGCCACAAAGCAAGCAAGAAGAAGTGAATATGTTTCTTGTCAGCCTGCAATTTGTCTGTATTGGCACTTAACCACAGATCTTTCATCAGATATATTAATTTTGGGAAAATCTATTTTGTTTTGTGATCCCTCACACAATAATACGCCACAATTTCAGGTTTATACTTCTGCTTGCACTATTATGAATAGCATAATATGCTATAATATTCAGCATACTAATCAACAGCATTTGGTATATATTTGTGTGACACAAGTAATTCAATGAGCAGTGGAAATGAGGAGGCCTGGTTTTTAGGGAGTTATGTCTTAAGAGTGAGCAACTCTGTGGAGCCTCTGTGTCTGAGGGAGGATGAGTTCATCCTACAACAATGCCAACAAATAAGTGTGAGGGGCTATATTTTTTAGGTAATCATAAGTGTTCATGAATGTCTTTTCATAAGAGGTGAAATTAATGCAAACTGTCCTCTCTCCTGCTACACATTTTTTTAGAAGTGGAAGTGAAGACTCTGACAGCTCACCTCCTTGGTCACGCTTGTTTTAGCCGGCCAATAATTAATGTTAAGTTAGAGAGGGAACAAAACAGGCTGATAAACTTGCACTGAACAACATTGCATAGGTATTATTAGGCATTTATGGAAAGTGTGATGGAAAGCGTTATGAGATAAACTAGATACAAGTCAGATATTGCAGTGGTGTAGATTGAAGATTGTTTAAATAATTCAGAAAATAGTTAAAACGAATCTTTTTCTGCAAACAGAACACTTCAGAATTCACCTGATTCTTCAAGAGAGCTTTAAAGTGATAATTAAGTGTTTGAGAGGAGTTATAACACTTGGGAGATTATCTTGTACATAGAGAGGGTCCTATTGACTCTATAGCAGTCAAACAGACATCATTTTGAAGATCACTGAAGTTCCCTGAGAAAGGTGATAGTTGCCAAAGTTCCTCAATATAACATTAAAAAAATTTGAGATCATTTGTAAGATTATTTAATTCTATTGGAAAGTAGACTGATACAGAAGAGTGAGTGGCATCTGCTGACACAGGTGAAGTTTGCTCTTGCATAGTAATGGATATAACTGTCCAAAATTAGCTGTGCCATTAACTGTTGGAGTTTCCATCTAGACTATGTTTGCATGGCACAGATATGCACAGGGATACTACAAGTAGCCTTGAATGTACTATCAAGGATCCTGAAAGTAATAAAGTTGTGTTAGTGCAGCCTTCTGTCAAAGCTAATGAATGAGTGCTTCTCTGCAGGCAATGTAAGACTAACGTGAGTGTGCTAATAAACACAGAAATATTGCATTTTGTGTCTGTGCTGAGAAGCTCTGCAAGGCCCTGCGCTGAATTCTAAAAGTCTGCATCCTAGAAGCAGATCCTAGATGCAGCATCCTCAGCAGTGAATGACTCTCAGCATGTGGTTATATACATTAGCCATAAGAGGTCTAATGTGACTATTTGTTGGCAACATATAAACATAAGGAAATCAGTGCATTTGTAGTATTTACAACTAATACTGCAAGTTAATACCAAGAAATGAGTTTTAAGCTCAATAGTTTTGTGGGAAATCCAATACATCTTGTATTCTGCCTTTCTGTCCCATTTTAAGTACAACAGTATGAAACGTGTATTTGTGTGTGTGTGCAGTTGTACAGAAAAAAACAGGAATGCCCCAAATTTACACAAGATGCAAATATGGATGAATGTCTGATTTTCATGATGTAAACTGGTAAAATACGTGAGGAGAAAGGAGATGTTGGTAAATGAAATTGAACCTGACTTTTTGATTGAAAAATGCTGTATTTCCCTCATTTCCCTGCTGTTCCTTTCTCAGGCAGCAGCTCAGATTTGACAGCCACAATTATGAAATTGGCATACCAAAGGCAATCTTTTTGTTTCAAAGAGGTAAATTCCATTTAGTCTTAGAGCTACATGATTCCACTTCTGTCCACAAAGAAAAGTTGCATTTCTCCAAGGAAACTCATTGGAAAAGAAACAATGAAAAAGTCTGAAATATTTTTCAATCATAGTAATTTATCATGGCTTTCATATCTTTTAACAGTGTTTCTAAAAAGTGCATGCAGATTGTTTTTGGCTATACTGGGTTGTAGCATAGTAAGAAGGCTTTAAGACTAAATGCATAGCTAATTGTACATTGCATCTGGATTTATTTTTCTCAAAGTGAATGGACACGGAGAGCTTCCAAAACACTAAGCTCCATCAAATAATGTAAAATATATATACATATATAAATGTAGTTCAGAATTTATGCGAGCTACAGTTTTGTTGTAGAATGGATCTGACACAGTCTGTGGATAACAACACATAGTTGGATTCTCCATAAATGGTAATAGAAATAAAAATGTTTAGTCATCTTCCTGGGTGTAATTAGAGAATGAATACATGAGAAAGAAAAAAAAAAAAAAAAAAAGTAGTCTGGAATGTAATTATATAGAAAATTTAATCTTATGTCTGACTACAAAGCTTTGTATGTTTGTATGCAATTGGTGGGATTAAAGTTGAAAGAGAAATATTCCTGTATTCTTTATCCCTGATTCATCCTTGTTAATCTTTTTGTTTTTTTCTCAGCAGTTTTCTGATAAAATGGTTCTTCAAAATGGGCTTGGATTTAACTCTCCATATCTACCTCTTGCCTCCTGTATTTTGGAAGGTTTGAAAACCACTGCCAGGTATGAATTTCTCTTTGATGTGTTTGATGTCTCACTCTTCTCTGTTCATATTGCCAATTCATTTGCAGGCATTTTGTCTGGTATTTTACATTAGTGCGAATATGAATTCTTATGAACAAATATAAGTAGCAGCACAAGCTAGCAAAGTGAAATGGTAAAAATTTCTGAGTCTTTTACAAACAGAAGGGACTTTAGCTTTAGATCGGTTTATCATTAGTTAATACAAAACAGATGCTGCTGGTCCTAGGCTATTCCAGGTGGCCTTCTTTCATTGTACAGAGCAAGACTGATGGTCACAGCCCTGGCAGTCAGGTAAAACTGTGTGATGTCTTCCAGTGCCATGGAGTATTTTACTAATTAAGTCTGTGTACTGTTATTGGGCGATGATGTAATAGCTGTCATTGCTTTTCCTTGGCCTACTGCGTGATACCTTGTTGTTGCATAATGTCATTTAAATATATGTTGTGCGTAATATCTCCTAATATCACATGATTTCATTAGACTGTTGTCCTCAGAAATTAAGAAGTAGCTCTGATGCAAGCAGAATTTGTTTCAATGAGAGTGGTCATGTCTTGCCAGAACGATGGGTGGCTTGGTGGTTTTCTCATGCCTCTGGAACTGGAAGATCTCACAGCAGAATTTAGGAGACCAGCAGCCAATTCTTTTTCTTTTCCTGTCTTCTTTTCCCTTCTTCTTCTTCTTCTTCTTCTTCTTCTTCTTCTTCTTCTTCTTCTTCTTCTTCTTCTTCTTCTTCTTCTTCTTCTTCTTCTTCTTCTTCTTCTTCTTCTTCTTCTTCTTCTTCTTCTTCTTCTTCTTCTTCTTCTTCTTCTTCTTCTTCTTCTTCTTCTTCTTCTTCTTCTTCTTCTTCTTCTTCTTCTTCTTCTTCTTCTTCTTCTTCTTCTTCTTCTTCTTCTTCTTCTTCTTCTTCTTCTTCTTCTTCTTCTTCTTCTTCTTCTTCTTCTTCTTCTTCTTCTTCTTCTTCTTCTTCTTCTTCTTCTTCTTCTTCTTCTTCTTCTTCTTCTTCTTCTTCTTCTTCTTCTTCTTCTTCTTCTTCTTCTTCTTCTTCTTCTTCTTCTTCTTCTTCTTCTTCTTCTTCTTCTTCTTCTTCTTCTTCTTCTTCTTCTTCTTCTTCTTCTTCTTCTTCTTCTTCTTCTTCTTCTTCTCTTCTTCTTCTTCTTCTTCTTCTTCTTCTTCTTCTTCTTCTTCTTCTTTTCTTTTCCTTCTTCTTCTTCTTCTTCTTCTTCTTTTCTCTTCTTCCTTCTTCTTCTTCTTCTTCTTCTTCTTCTTCTTCTTCTTCTTCTTCTTCTTCTTCTTCTTCTTCTTCTTCTTCTTCTTCTTCTTCTTCTTCTTCTTCTTCTTCTTCTTCTTCTTCTTCTTCTTCTTCTTTTCTTCTTCTTCTTCTTCTTCTTCTTCTTCTTCTTCTTCTTCTTCTTCTTCTTCTTCTTCTTCTTCTTCTTCTTCTTCTTCTTCTTCTTCTTCTTCTTCTTCTTCTTCTTCTTCTTCTTCTTCTTCTTCTTCTTCTTCTTCTTCTTCTTCTTCTTCTTCTTCTTCTTCTTCTTCTTCTTCTTCTTCTTCTTCTTCTTCTTCTTCTTCTTCTTCTTCTTCTTCTTCTTCTTCTTCTTCTTCTTCTTCTTCTTCTTCTTCTTCTTCTTCTTCTTCTTCTTCTTCTTCTTCTTCTTCTTCTTCTTCTTCTTCTTCTTCTTCTTCTTCTTCTTCTTCTTCTTCTTCTTCTTCTTCTTCTTCTTCTTCTTCTTCTTCTTCTTCTTCTTCTTCTTCTTCTTCTTCTCTTCTTCTTCTTCTTCCTCTTCTTCTTCTTCTTCTTCTTCTTCTTCTTCTTCTTCTTCTTCTTCTCTTCTTCTTCTTCTTCTTCTTCTTCTTCTTCTTCTTCTTCTTCTTCTTCTTCTTCTTCTTCTTCTTCTTCTTCTTCTTCTTCTTCTTCTTCTTCTTCTTCTTCCTCTTCTTCTTCTTCTTCTTCTTCTTCTTCTTCTTCTTCTTCTTCTTCTTCTTCTTTCTTCTTCTTCTTCTTCTTCTTCTTCTTCTTCTTCTTTTCTTCTTCTTCTTCTTCTTCTTCTTCTTCTTCTTCTTCTTCTTCTTCTTTCTTCTTCTTCTTCTTCTTTCTTCTTCTTCTTCTTCTTCTTCTTCTTCTTCTCTTCTTCTTCTTCTTTCTTCTTCTTCTTCTTCTTCTTCTTCTTCTTTTCTTCTTCTTCTTCTTCTCTTCTTCTTCTTCTTCTTCTTCTTCTTCTTCTTCTTCTTCTTCTTCTTCTTCTTCTTCTCTTCTTCTTCTTCTTCTTCTTCTTCTTCTTCTTCTTCTTCTTCTTCTTCTTCTTCTTCTTCTTCTTCTTCTTCTTCTTCTTCTTCTTCTTCTTCTTCTTCTTCTTCTTCTTCTTCTTCTTCTTCTTCTTCTTCTTCTTCTTCTTCTTCTTCTCTTCTTCTTCTTCTTCTTCTTCTTCTTCTTCTTCTTCTTCTTCTTCTTCTTCTTCTTCTTCTTCTTCTTCTTCTTCTTCTTCTTCTTCTTCTTCTTCTTCTTCTTCTTCTTCTTCTTCTTCTTCTTCTCTTCTTCTTCTTCTTCTTCTTCTTCTTTCTTCTTCTTCTTCTTTTCTTCTTCTTCTTCATTCTTTTCTTCTTCTTTTCCTTCTTTTCTTCTTTTCTTCTTTTCTTCTTCTTTTCTTCTTCTTTCTTTTCTTCTTCTTCTTTTCTTCTTCTTCTTTTCTTCTTCTTCTTTTCTTCTTCTTCTTTTCCTTCTTCTTCTTTTCTTCTTCTTCTTCTTCTTCTTCTTCTTCTTCTTCTTTTCTTCTTCTTCTTCTTTTCTTCTTCTTCTTCTTCTTCTTCTTCTTCTTCTTCTTCTTATTTTTTCCAATCTGTAAAACATTTTTAGCTATTAGCAAAAAAATGGTGTAGGAAAGTCAAAAGCTTGCTGAATAAAAAATTAAATGAGAACTTGGAATGAAAAATCAGAAAAACCATGGCAATGAAAAGGAGAAAAACATGAACCAGAGAGTTTTAACAAGCTACTACAACAATAAGGTTTGGGTCAGTGTAGTCTCTAAACATTAATCTGAAAGTAAGTCTTACATCATTTTAAAAAATCATGTTTTTTAAAAAATTGTCTATAGTTATGCAGATGCTGTTTATCATTCTGTGGCAGTACTGGAAAAAAACGTCATTAAAAATAAATACTTTCACTTTTATGTTAAGGTTGGATTCTGATACTGTCTAAGCAAGGGCATGCTGGGACTAAATCTACTGAAATAAATGTCATGAGGTATATTGAAACAGATGCAGTTACATCAGAATAAGACTTGCTGCTCTTAACGCTCTTCTCTGTGCCTGCAAGATGGCTTAAATATTGCTGTTGGATTAATAGTGTAAAGATCATATAAATTATATTAGAATATTAATGATCACCAAGTGGCAAATAGATTATTCCAGAGGGTATTATGTGTGGTGGCAATTGAAACCACCGTAATCCTCAAGCAAAGGAATGATTACGTTGTGCTTGTTCTGAGGCATGGGTGTCCCCATAAGTCAGCATGATCACAGAGAAGATGACTTCAGCTGTGAGGCAGTTAATAATTTTGCATTCAGATTAACTAAAAATATCTCCCTAGCTATGTAGAACGTTCACAAAAGCCTCATCATAAACAAACAAGTAAAAAAAAAATGTTTTCTGTTAATTTAAGCTAAAGGGAGTAAACAAAAGAAGTCAGGGGAATTCAGTCTGGTGGTAACAGTTTATGGCCTTCCTATAACATACATGACTGGGTAGAGTGTGTTTTGTGTTGTGTTGCTACCGTATTGTATTCATTCTGATGAGAGAGAAAATTTAATAGCACTTAAACTTTGACTTGCACTGGACCCTGGAACAGATCCATCTTTATTATGTATACATTGCCTATGCTTGCAAACTGAGAGAAATACAGCAGACTAAAAGCACAACAAAGAACTTGATGAAAATGTATTCTCACTGCAAAACAATATCAGTGCCATTATTATGTACTGTACTACCAGTCCTGCCCTCCTTTTCCTTTTATTCTTAATCTTTCTTCTCCTTTGGCTAAAATGTGAAATTTTCCATTTCCAAAGTTCTTGGTTTCTGAGTTGGAGCTGTACATCACTATTACAGTTGCTTTAAAATATTTAGAAATTGACTTGTTTTGTATTTCTATAAATTGGAAAGAAGACAGAACCAAAAATCTTTCTCCTAAAGCCCCATGAATCTGATCCATGTGCCTGACTCATTTTTGAAATGGGATAAAAGCCTAAATCCTGTAAGCTCGTATCATACAAGCCCCTTGATTTCATGTGGGAGCCTAAATACTTTAACACATGTAGGCTCTGAACACTTCAGAAAATATTAGCAGAATGTGGCAAAAAGATTAACATTCAAGGAATCTGATTCTTTAATCCATCTTACAGATTAATAGGAACAACAGACTACTTGCTTTAGTAAGAATATTTATTTGACTAAAACTGGGCAGGCTGGGGAAAGCTGTGTTATAGATGGAGTTGCAATTTACATGTGAAATCCATTATGGTGACATAATACTTATTTACTGGTGGAGGTCATCACATGCTTCTGAAAAACAAAACAGTATAAATAAAATCTTTTGAGCTTAATGGATAATGTAATGTCTAATGTACTGACTCTCATCACATGGCAATACTATAAATCATTACACTTCAATTTAATTTAGTAAGGACACAGAAGAAATCCATTTACTAGCAATTAAGCTGTGTTAGGATGTTGGTTGTACTTTCTTGATTATTTCCTTTGGATTTACCACAATGACCTGAGTTATAGAAACACTATTTTAAGTTAAGAGGAAAAAATGACCTGGGTTCAAGCTGAGAACAAATGTTCTGACAACTCAAGTTTAACTCATCTGTCAGTATCCCAGAGCTGTTTGCATTAAACAAGGATTTTTTTTTTTTACTGTTATGTTGGTTCTTAATCTTGAATATATACATGTATACGGGGAGTAGGAGGACAAAGCAAGAAGAGAAAAAAACAAACTGAATGAGGGAAAGCAAAGTAGTAGCAAAATGTAATCTGAAGTTTAACTTTGGGTAATGGAAACAGGCAGCTTGCTGAATGAAAATTTTATACCAAGAAACAGTGCTGTCTACGTGGAAATCAAAATGCTGTTGACAATAGTGGCTTCATATTTTAAGTCTGACAGGAGAGGTACAGTAAACAATTACTGTTATTTGGATTAGATAAGAAATAGCAAATTTGCTTGAAGGAAATTGTCACAAGGTCTGGTGCAGTTATAAGCTGTTATGTAGTAAATCAAATAGAAAAAGATGACAGGTGGTTTGCTTTGGTTGAGAAACATAAGAAATATCTGACCTTTGCACTGCACATATGAGTAGATTACAAAATGCAATTTAATTCAGAATGGTAACTAGGGGAGGGCACACCACCAGCCTTCCTTGCAGGAAAAGACATCTGTCTTATCCATCACTCATTGGGAACTAACAGTGTTTTGTCACATTGCACAAGGTCAGTACACCCTCATTTTCCAAAAGTAGGGAAACTTCCTGAGGCTTTATGTTGGCTCCAGACTTAATCATGTATCCTACCAGCATTACTTGCTGCCTCTGAGATGCTACATAAACATTAACTAATTAGTCCTTGCCATAAATCTGTGAAATAGATCATTATTTTCAACATTGCCAACTCCGTCATTTTTGCAGAGGGTAAAACTGAAAAATAGAGACTTTTAAAGGTATTTAAGCACTGTTTCATTCAGCATTGTGACACGGAAGACTTTGAAAGTATGTACATTTAGAGCTTCTGCAGACACTAGTATCAGCTTTAAATTACTTACTAAGGATACCAAAGCACCCGGCTGTGTGGCACCAAGACCGGTGGACTCCCTGCCGAGTCATCTCCACCTGGCTGCATGTCAGGATGAGGCATAGAGAACATTTTTCCCTGTGCACATCTTTATTTGGAGTGCCCACCATAGCAGTCCATGGTGAAGCTACTGTTGCCAGATTAACATATTTTCATGACCAGTCCAGCTGGATTAAGCATTGCATATGCAAACATGAGGTAAAAAATGATATTTTTGCTCTTTCTGCTTAGCAGTACATCTTGAATTATTTCCTGTGCACTGGTTTGGTTTAAACAGGAGAGCTAAAACATCCATTTCTCTCCTAGAAGAGTTCTGCCAGTGATGAGGATAATCTGAGACTGAGGAGAACATCAAGACTATTTCCTACTCCCTGATGGCCCCTGGCATTGTCAGGCAAGCTTTTATATAAAAGAAGCCATCACTTGTGTCAGAGACAGTGCTTTGTAACAGGCAGTCACAGCCAACATAAGAAGTACATTAATATCTTGGAAGGAATGACCAGCTTTCAGAAATGAAGCCCATGAAGCTCCGTGGGACACCAAAGATTTGCCCAAGCCTCTCTAAAGCTACATCAACAGATCCCACTGAGTCTTGTCTGAGCACTATACTCAGATTTTAAGCCTCAGCTTCTTGTTCCCTGCTACTAGAAAACTACTGGGTAGGGCTAGTATTGTTTGATAAACTGAAAATGAAAAGGCCCTTTGCAAAATTAAAATGTTAAATTTGTAATTGGTAATATCGGGATCAAAAATTATAGTTGAAGTTCTGTATTAACTCAGATATAACATATAAACAGATGACTCTGTGTCCAATCAAAATGATTACACCTGTCTGAATTTGAAATTGATTCCTATTAACTTGAGAGGATTTTATGGGAATTTTTAGTATAAAAATATTCTCGGCAGAATTTGAATAACGATAATCAATTGTCACAAGTTTTGACAATTCTTACCCAGGGAAGTGCCTCAATATATTAAATGGTCTATTCTATAAAACTTATTTGCTTAGTTTGATTGTGAAGAAGAGTAAATATTTTGGTTGTGCTGAGAGCTGTCGAACAGAAATGAAAGATAGAAAAGACATATTAGGTCACCTTGAGGCCAAATTCACAGCTGCTGAAAGCTGGTATAATTCCATTGACGTCAATTCCTGTTCTTTTCACTTGGATCTGTTGACACACAGCACCCCTGAAGTCCCTGACACCATGTATTCAATTTGTTCCATTTATTTCACCACAATTTTGAGTGCAGAGTCTTTTTGGCTGACTAATATGCTGATGTATTGGCTAATGTGAAAATATACGTTTTCTCGTTCCTGTCCTACTGTACCTTTGCACCTCTAGCAAATTTAGTGGTTTAGTCTTTTGCAACTTAATGCAAGTAGAATGATACCTGCACCTTTTATACGTGTGAGTTAATCGGAAAGGCAGGCATCGAAACAGCAGAGCCTGCTAATGCATTTCCAGAGGTGTAAATTACCAACATGGCTTGAGTCTGGATGATTTTGATTAAGAGTGAGTTCAGTGAAAATGTGGCACAAAATGACGATGCTTCACAGTGACTATCAATAAGTGATGATTTGTTAACAGTTTCATCTCCTATGGGATCCTTTGCCACCAAACTGTACTTCAAAAAACATCCTAAACAGTAAATTTAAGGATAAAGTATTGACAAATGTTTATAGAAGTGTAGATTATAAATTAAATTTAATTTATAAATTATAAGTGGATATATTCACTACTTTTTTGGCAACTGTTCATCTTTGTTCCTTTCTCCAAATTGTCACGTACTGGATTTACAAAAATGTGCAAAATCAGACCACCACAGGATAGAATTAAACATTCAAAAAGCGATATTTTGGAAAATTGTAAATATACTTAAAAAAAATACCAACTGTGGGTTACTACTGCAGCATGATAGCACAACAGTAGCTTAGACAATGAGATGGAGAAATCGTTTACACATGTATCTGCTCCGAGTTCCAAGGAAAAATGTGGTTACCATGGCAACTGCCACATTACACTCATGCAGTCTCTGGAATAGATTAAATTGCTAAAAAACTGCAAGTTTTCATTTGACTCTTTGTTCAGAACTGCAGCTAAATGTGCTGAAGTTACTTAATCAAAGGCACGTCAGGTTGCATATTCTAATGTATTGCTGACTGAAATCTCAGCTTGCTTGTAACTTTGGCTTAGTTTTTCCGTAACATCTATTAATTCAAAATAGCTTTGTCATATTGACTTACTGTTTGTGTGGAATCTGTTTGGCCATATGCACGTTAAAGTAGACACTGACAAGTATGAAATGTACTACAGGAAATTTCTAGCCTTATATTCATATAAACTATAGATACAGCCAAGGGGGTTAGAAAATCAAGACTTCTTTTCTTTTCCATAGGAAATTTGTTCAGAGACCACCCTAAAATTTCATAAAAAGCTATTAATCATTATATTACTATGAAAGCAGAAAGATCATGTATTTTCTTTCCTATAGAAATTCCAGTGTAAGGACTTGACACAGCTGATCAGCAGGTAAAGTCATCTAACATTCATCATTTATTTGAACACAAACAATTTCATCCTTTATGTTGTAAGTGCTAAAATGCAGTGATTCTGAGGGGTGATGATTCTTCATTCCTGAGGTGTTTAAATACTTAAAATTTAAGCTACCTAACAAGCAGGGAAATTTTGCTGCAGATATTTTTTGGATGGCAGTCATGCAGAACAAAATACAAGATAAACATGGGATGCAGCTGTAGAAAACAAAACTTCTCTTTGAACAGCTGAGGTGCCAGATGATTTCATGCTGTGATAAGAAAACTATAGATAATTTTAAATTGCAGGTCTTTTGGAAATCCCCGAATTGTGGCTTCAGACAGACAAAATAGATATTCTACTAGACATATCTAGAAGAAAGTAAAAATGAAATCCTGGGATTATGTGTTTTTCTATGTTGCATTAGGTAGTTTTGTTGCTGTCATTCCAGACCTTTCCCTCTATTCTAGGGAGTTAATTTTTATGTATGTGGTTGCTGTTGATTCATCTCACTGCTTAATAAACAATTTTTTGTTATCTCCTCTATCTTCTGGGCTTGCCCTGCTGGCGCAGGGTAGAACAGTGTGCAGAGCCTTTCTGTGCAAAGCGCTCTGCACAGTCAGGGCTCCCGGTTGCTTTGATTATATATATATATATATATATATTTTTTTTTTTTTTTCCTAATGGGACATGAAAAACACTGCCTACTTTTGACATTTTCTTATTTGCCCCTCTGGGTTACATTTCCCAAAATGTTGAGTGGGCAGTCCCTCCAGAAAGCATATGGGTGGAGTCCTTGTAAAGGTCTGATTGCTTTACTTTACCTCCAAAGTGCTATGAGCTTATCAGACCTGGGTTCCTGCTCCCTTTGCCTTTCTGACTTTAACTCTTTCTTTAGAGTTCTGTTTCCATCCTTGTGTTTTCCCTGGTAAATCTTTACCTTTCAGAAGTTCTGCCTTTATTGGATCTTCTTTAGCCATGCTTATTTCTGATTTGTTTTAATTTATCACAGAATCACAGAATTTCTAGGTTGGAAGAGACCTCAAGATCATCGAGTCCAACCTCTACCTAGCGCTAACAATCCCCACTAAACCACATCCCTAAACTCTATGTCTAAATCTATCTGATCTATGTCTTATCTATCTGATGATTATTTGATGACGTGATTGTGTCTCCTTTCTGTTTATTACTTAAAGTTTTAAACTAAATTAATGCTTTCTTCCACCCTTGAAGGTATTTTTTTTTTTCATCGGGGGACACAGTCTGGTGCTGAAACATTAGTCAGCCTTTTGTTGTGGATGACATTTATTTCATTTGCCTTCTATCCCTAATATAGTAATTCTTACAGCCTATTTGAATATGCCATTTGGTATTTTACATAGAAATGCTGCATCATTTTCTTTGTAACTTCCTTGTTTGTAGATTTAACAGCACTAGGTTATTTGGGATTGCAGTTATTGGCTCTATGTGTTTATGAAATACATTATCATAAATATTCATGATTTTTGTGTGTATTTGATATTAGTTTGCAATGTTAATCCTGCCTCAGGACCAGCTTCCATCATGATAAGTACAAGAAATATGTTCTTCTTGCCTACTTTGCAAGCTTCATAAATTAAAACCTTTGAATTATACACAGTGTAATTTGTCCCCTATGGGACAAATACCTTGTCATTGAGATTCCATAGGAGCTACTTATTTTCCCTGTAAGGTAACACTGGTTTTGTCTCTTTTGTCTTAAACTGTCACTTTGTTCTTTTGTTACCCACTTCATTGTGTCATCTCAGAAAAGAGTCTCCTGTGCTGCCACTTCCCTGGCAAAAGACATTCTTGTGCTGTGCTGGAGGTTTAGGCTCTGATTGTTTGAAGGTGGGACACTGCTCTTATTCATGGTGCTAGGGAAATTGAAGGAAGAGGACTACAACTTCTAGACAGACGGCAGCTGTCTTCAACTCTTTTCACTATAGATCCATCCAAAAGCAAAGCGTGTGTAAAAATACAGTTCACTGCTGGGAAGCAAACAAACAAACACATAGAAGACACCAAAACCATTTCACTATCCCATGTATGTTTCATTTTTATTTATTTATTTATTTTTCATTTCCTTTTAGTTTGAGCAGCTCACTCTTAGTCAATTTTCAAATTTGTTTCTGTCTGTGGTGATCATTTTATATACTCCATTAAAAATGTATAAAAGAATAAAATGTATACAGCCTGGTTTTCTGAAACTGTTTTTCTGAGTAGCTACAGGGATACAGTAGAGTTGTACAATCAATTACTTGACAATTTCTGCTTAATTTTCTTGATTATAGGCATCATCCTTTTAACTATATTTCCAGTAAATTCCTTTTTTCTCAGTTCTTATGCCCAGATAACTTAGAAATTAAGGACAATTTGTAATGCATAAACCACTTGCAGAAAATGCCTACTTACTTCTTGTATATTGATGATAAAGTCTCAGTTCCAAAGAAGAACCTTTTACCAGGAAGCCTTTCCTACAATTCGATACAGCCCAGGTTTCATTCACTATTAGCAAGATTCACACTTGTCAGGACATGTCAAATATTTAACGATTTTCTTTCCTAGTGTCTTAGTTACAGTAAAAATTGAATTCATCGTTTATCCTGCAGCTCTCATTTTCTCTCTCTTACTACTAAAATTATCTTCATGTTTGCTACTTCATAAAATTATCTTCAAATTGCTACTGTTTTTTCACTAAGTACTTCCATAGAAGCAAACATTGAGGACTGGCATAGAGAAGTGCTGTGGACTGACCACAACCCCTGTTCCCTATACCTCCTTCAATGTGTGGGATGGGAGCAGGTGGAAGAATTGGGAATGAAGGGCTGAATTTGAGGCTGGGAAGAAGGAGGGGAGTGGGGAGAAGGTGTTTTTAGTTTTAAATTTGTTTCTCACTATTCTACTCTATTTTAAATTATCAATATATTGAATTAATCTTCTCCAAGTCAAGTCTGTTTGGCCCCTGATGGTAATTCATAAACTACCTCTGTCTTTAAGCCATGAGCTTTTCCACATTATTTCTCCCCCTGTCCTGTTGAGAAGTGAGAGAGCAGCTGGGTGGGCATCTCACACCCAGCCAGGGTTAGCCTACCACACATATTTTGCTTTCAGCCTTATAACAAGTAGAAACTGTCTCCGGTAGATGGATTCTTCTTGTGTTGAAACACAGCTGTGCTTTCTGTTTTACTGTCTATTGCTGTACCATTTACAATGACACCAGGCTCCACAAATAGAGCTTCCCAAATTCAGTTTTGGTAAAACAGAGAACTTTATTCAAATGAAATTGATGTAACTTTGAAGAGGATGCACCCTGATGTGTTCAAAATTAATTTGAAGGACGCACAAAGGGAGTAACTTTCTTCCACATTCTGGAGAGAAATTTTTAGCACTGAACATGTAAAAGAAATGAAAGACTATAATTGCTCTTATAACAATGTCCCTTTAATTTTGTCCTTCTAGCTAACAATCTATTCTTCTTCATTTACTGATCTGTTTATCAACAAATTACTCTCTTTTCTTCCACTGATCTTCTAGATATTTAAAGGGTAACAATGTAAAATCACAGTAGGTCAAGCAAAATGAGCACAAGGTATGTGAGGTTTAAGAAAAAGGAGGAATTAAAGAAAAATGAAAATGCAGTGGGGTGAAGTAAGGAGAAGAAAACACAAAAGATAATAAGTACATTAAAATGAAAAGGACAGAGAACAAAAAGAAAGGGAAGAAAAATATCCTGGAATGGTAAACATTTTAAGGTAGTTATTAGCTTGATGAAACATTTGCAAGTTGTACCTCAGGATGTGTATATAGGCATGTACTCATGGGGACTCCCCTAGCACCTCAGCTATTTATTCAGATAAAACTATAGCATTATACTTCAGTCTTCAACAGGGGTCCTTCCAAAATGCCACAATTGGATATTGCCCTTGCAACCTGTAGTTTCTGGATACCTCTTGTACACCAGATCTCTCACTTAAAATTAGGTGCTTTTAAAGGAGCAAATGCATGGTCATTCAAATAGCAGGGAGGGGGAGGGATTAGGGAAAGGCAAACATTTGTAGCGAACATGACTGAAGAAAACCTTCATGTGGCTCTGAATGCCAGCAGCAATGATAGAAAGTCTTGGTGAAATTTAAAAAGCCAGAGTGAAAGCCTAAGGATATATTAGCAAGCAATAGCAAAGTGCACACTCTACTTTGGAACAAGCTGCTTTAAAACATGTGTGGGGACCATGTATATTATGCAGTTTAGCATTACTTTTTGGAATTGCATTCCAACTTTTTTTGGTATAGGACATAACCCATGCCCTACAAGCTCCTACTGGTTTTTCCTAATTCAAGCAGTGATCCATTGCAACCCCATTGTATCTTCCCATTGGCCTTCTTTTGTAAGCACAAAGACGAACACCTGTTCTGCCAGTATGAGCTGCTCATATCCTGTGAGCTCATACTGAGTTTTAATCAGCTCTCACTTGGAAAATCATTCAGGCTACAGTTTTTCTTCACATTTACGCTTATTGAAAAGACCAAATGCTTCATCTCAGATGGGAAAGAACTTGAAATGCTGGACTGTCTTGCTGACAGCACTGCAATCCTATAATCATTTAATGTCTTTGTAAGTATCAAAGTGAATATACAGGAATAACTTCAACTGACCATGTTTTTGAGTAAGAAAAAATAGCAGGTTTTCGTGTACAGAGGTGGCAACCCGCTCAAGAGTCAGCAGCGATTTTCCTTCCATCTTTCACCGAGAATACTTAGTAATGAAAACTGTGAATTAAAGACTGATTGATCTGTCAGGCCTCTTTTCTAAGAGCTTCTGCTTGATCCCTCCATCTGGATGTGAAATGACTTTTAAAGAACCTCTTTTCATTTGTGTGCAGGTTTTCAATGTGTACAGATCAGGTGAGTATTAGGATGTCCTAATTAACTACAGCAGAAGAAAGTGCAGACAGTATTTATTTATATCATCCAGACTCCTAAGCTGAAAGACCCCTCCTCCCTGCATTTTCATAACGTTTGTAAATTTAATCCCAGTGCCTTGCCATCCTAGTCCCCTTCCTGTTCCCTTCAAACATTTGTGACAAAATTTCCTCCTCCTCAAAGTCACTGGACACCTTTTGAAAGTAACTAATTTCCAATACTGAAATTACTAAATTGATATGATAATTCATTGGACCTGAATCATCCCTGGTATAACTCTATTGCTATTCATTGGGTCATGGAGGCAAGGTGTTGTGTTGTGTGTGTATGTCTGTCATGGGGTGTGAGCCACAGGTTTGTTCAGATTGCAATGCTTAATACATTGAGTATGGATAGTTTGTACTTTGTTCTTGTATTTTTATTTTTAATAATGAAAGGTATTTTAATAACGCCTTTCATAGGGACAATAGTATAATGTATTTGCAGCTAGAAAAAGTCTATATTGTCTGTATTTGCATGAATACCATGTTCTCTGGTATTCTACAGGTATTTACAGGTATATGAAATATGTTATATGGAAGATTTAGAAAGAGTATAAAAAATGAGTGCAATCAAATAAATTTCACCAGAGACATTGTTTATATTTAAAGCTTTTTTTTTTTTTTTTTTTTTTTTTTTTTTTTTTTTGTGAGATTTTTAGGTCACTGCTATGACTTGTTTTCTGTCAGAGGTTTTCAAGTAGGGAATATTTTATAATTGGAATACATGGATTTTTTCCTCTTTCCCATAAGAGTGCCTGAACTGATTTTGTTCAAGTTATTTTTGTTTCTGCATTTTAGCATTGTGCAGAAATCATGGATGCAGTTCTGGTCTGATTGAAGGTCATGGTTAATCATTGATTAGTTTTAGTGGGGGAAGGATTATGTGGCACAGTTTCTTACTATACTGAAACTTCTGAGAATGATATGTAACCAAAAATAGACTTTTGAATTGAGTACTCCCAACTGCTTAAAGCTATTTTCACATGCATTCATTAAAAACAAGTCATAAAATTAGAGGAAGGAATGATGGAAACAAAAAGAAGGAAAGTTATGTTTGAGGGTAAATGCAATTAGTTTGAGCACTATAGTTCCAGAAGAAACTAAATGATGCCGTAATTAGACCAAGCCAAAACATTTCAGGAGAATGTTTTTTAAAACCACAAAGCAAATTGATTTATTATCTTAATGTATTTGATAAATAGCTTCAGAAAATAAAAACAAACAACATGATTCAACAAAACAAACAACTTTCATGCCCCATCCCAAAATAAGAAAAAAGAGATGTTTAGCTTTACCCTAAAATGAAAATTTGAAATTAATATTCCCCGATTAAAATAAATAAATAAATAAATACATGCATATATAAAGCATTCTATTTTAATTGATAAAAATGCTTAGGCTAAGCAGTGGTCACCACAGGGAGACAGACTGAAAAGGAATGTGAGATCTCTATAATGAACTGAAGACATATCCAGAGGTGTGACATGGTAATTTGTGACATTCATACTGTTGCTCTTTCCTAGTCAGTAGTACCTCTGGGTTTACACTGGAAATAAAGTGAGAAGGAAGAATCCATTAATATGGGCAAGTATGTGAAAAAAAATAAAAATCTCTTTGATCAGAATGTGCAGGGCAAATGAGAAAATTTGGTTATTAGTGTGGTCATCTAACTTTTTGTATTCACAGTGTTTCAAGGCATAGTCAGACTTATATAGAACGGAGTTCTTATGTTAAGATTAATATTAAACTACATGCTCTCCAAAATACATTTTTCCATAAACTTCTTTTTATACAAATTTAAGATGTTATGATAAATTTAAGTTAGTTGTCTATACTAAAGCTTGAATTTTATGCAAATGGTTATGAAAATCATGATTATGCATTACTAGGATATGAAGTACTGACAATTTAGTCAGAAATGTTTTCTCTATCTAAAGCAACTGATTACATTTAGAAGATGAATCATGCTTATATGTATCCTAGAATGACAAGAATTCAAATAAGAAAAGAATGGGATGGCTAACAGCAATACTTCCCTTTAGGAAAAGAAGAAAAAGAAAAGAATAAGAAAATAATTAGGTGCTGGACACAAATTTATTACTGTTCTGATTCACCTTTAACAAGACCTATCCACAATACAAGGTAACATATCAATGCATTAATAATATGCTGTGCTAACACCACGTTACCAAGTTTTGAATGCTAGTAGAGCATCTCTTGTTTGCTCAATACATGGCATACATCCTTCTTAGTAGCAAGTATAGTGTTTCTGTTTGCATATGTTCAAATGCCAGTGGTTTACAACTAGAAAAGGATTTATGTATCTAACTGAATTTCTTGGCAAGTATTATTTTATTTTATTTTATTTTATTTTATTTTATTTTATTTGAGAACTGAGAAGTTATTATCTAGACCCATCCCTTGACCACTTTGACTGTTCTATCATCTAGTCATAATACGCTGGCCTGTCAAGTATATCTAGTTGGCCCAATAGTCACTTTAATCTCTCCCAAAGGAAAGAAATTTCCTGGACCAGAAAAGAGACCTGTTACTTGCCCAATTTCAGAGACTTAAAAATGCTGCATAAATAACTAAAAAATAATGAAATTCACTGTTAATAAATACAAAGTATTGCATGCTGAAGTTAAAAACTAAAGCTACTTGTACACTTTACAGCATTCTAAGCTAAGATTATTGCTTGAAGAAAAGGAGTGAAATAATTATAGGCAGTTCAGTGCACAGCTACAGTCACGAAAGTTAGCAAGATATTGGGATGCATATGAAATAGGATGAAGAATAATAACAGAGATTATTATAATGCTTCTGTGAGTCAGTAATAGGGGTTCTTGTATAATACTGTGTGCAGGGTTGATCACCCCATCTCAGAGGGATATTAAAGAACTATAGGGGGGTTCAGAGAAGGACAATAGCATTTATAGAGAATCTGGAATAGCTCTTGTAAGAAAATTGAGAGGCTGTGGGTTTTCTTTGGGGAGATGACTAAGTGGGGACATAATAAAAATATGCAAAATTCGGAGTACTGTAGAAAGATTAAGAGCTTTTTTTTTTTTTTTTTTTTTTTCCCTTCTGTTTCATAATCCAAAACCAAAAAGACCATTAATGAAAGCATTTATTTTATTTACTTAGATTTAGAATAATAGAGAAGTCTATCCAAGACACTAGGCTTCCTAACATAATCACGCAATAAATATCTTTACATAAAGCTTCAGCAGCACTAGGATAACCAGTTCCACAAGGACTCGGACAGTCATCTACATGCTATACAGAAAGCAGTGAAGTATCATGTGCAGTAAAAGACAGTAAATTGAGAACTGATAATTTTTTTTTTTTTTTTTTTTTTTTTTTTTTTTTTTGCACACACAACATAATTAAATGGCAGAACTGTAGTGCAATAGAAAGTGATGAGACCATGAATTTACCAATACTACAATGGGATTGCATGTTTATAATGATAATCAGGATATCCAGGGTCAATTTTAAGAACTTTGTAAATCATGTTTTGTTTCACATTTCAGAGCTTAAATTTAGCTCTAATTATGTGAGACTAGGATTAAACTCACTGCAGACTGTAGATAATTTCCAGTCTGTAACATTTTTATACTCTCCTCTGAAACAATTTTGTTGGGTGCTCTTAGAGATCATTAAGACCTGATGGACCTTGATGTGATCGAGTACTTTGATTCTTGTGCCTCTATATTAGTAAATATGTTGGCATCTGCATCTGGGAAAGCAGAATTGTTATGAGGCAAGATGTTAAGAAGCACTGAATATTACACTTGCACCATTAGAGAGCCAAATTGCTTTTAAATACTCATATAGGCATTCCTGATGGTAAGGAATTTTAGCCAGATGCACTGTTACCTCCGGTATGGGGAAATGAGTTGGTTTGATTGGAAAGATTGCATTTAAAGAGCTCAAAGTGTTAGTCTGCATATTTCAAGTGTAGTCAGACTTGTTATCAAAAATGTTTTAGGCAGAAGGTATTTTTAGTGGTGGTTTTTTTTTTTTTTTTTTTTTTTTTTTTTTTTTTAATATATATATTTTTTCTCTTTCACTAAAAACTAAACTGAATTTTAGTTTTGCTCCCTATTTTAGTTATTAGTTTCAGTGTACCTCGAGAAGCATATTCAAGAATGGATAGTGCTAGACCATCCTGGTATCCATTATAAACAATTCTTTTGTCAACAAAGGGGAATAAATTTATGTGAGACTTTCTGAAGCCCCACTAATACTCTAGCATGCAATACTTTGGATGAGAATCTTCTAGCATCTCAGTTCTTCATGGTATGTGGTCAATGGAAAAGCAGTTTGTAATAAGCTGAATAAAGCCACACCATGGCTGCTGTAAAACTTCGTAGAGCCATGTGGAAAAGAGCACAGAAAGGTGTTAAGAAACATGCCATAGAATTTGTTTAATTTTTGTTGTATATAAAAATAAAACATTAGACTTGCTGAAAGTATGGATGTGGACAAATTAGTGCTGGGTAAGCTAAGGAGTGAACTAAGCATGTGTTCTTGTACAGTAGAGTGCCCACTTATCTACCCCACACTATTTGAAGAGGGATACTTTGCTTTTATGAAGAATTGTCACAGAATAAGAAGATGTATTCAGACAGATAGTTCCACTGGAATAACTGACATACTACAAGTTCAAATCCTAGACTTTTTTCAATAACATTTTGGAAATCCATAGATTTTATGTGGGGGCATTGGGAAAGAGAGAATTAATCTCTCTTGAAAAAAGCAAAACTAAACAAACCAAAAAAACCATATCTATTTTAGCTTTATCAGCATATAGAGAAACTACTTTGGGCACAGTAAGACTATTTACAGCATCAAGAACATTCCAATTGCTGTGATACACAAACTAAAATGAACCAAAAAGAGAGATGCTGTTTTAAGGAAAACAGGATGCAGTTTCATCAATATTTCTGAGAACACTGAAACATGCAAAGCTGCGGATAAGAAACTCTTAGCTGCCCAGTTGGCAATTTATTGATTATATGAGCTGTTCACTAATGAGATAACTAGAAGAAGCCAAAGTCAAAAAACTTGCAAAACCAAATACGCTGACACTGTTTAACAATGAGCCTGTTTGCACAGAAACACCTGAACTTTGCTGGTGGCAGGAAAATGGCTTTGCTTTCTCTTGATTTATTTTTTATTTTTTTTTAGCCCATTGTAATATATTATGTAGCTCTATAACAAGGATATTATTTAGGCAGAGTCTTTCATCAGACCCAATTATACTGTCTCAACAGAACTCTGAGGAGTAGCTGCATTTCAGAGAATTTGTATGCTACATCTGCAGGTAGTTGACTCTGTTTTTGCTAGTTAGGAAGAGTGTGCGACTCTGTTTGTACAATTTATAAGGAGTTAATTTCCATACCAATACCTTGTGAGAACTGCAGCCTCTCATACATTTGGTTCTGCTCTATCTTGTCTTTGATTATCTTGGAGACTCTGTGTCCCCTTCACTGATGTTTTTTCCTGCATTACCATGCCTTTGCTTAGTCTCACATGGACTATGACACCTTGAACAGAAAGCTTTGGGAAGCCAGTGATCTTAGACTGCTCTTTAAATCTACCTGTTTTCTTAAATAACTCTTCTCCTCTTTCAGCATAGATTTCTCATTGAATGTTGGGAAAATGATACTTTGGGCTTGCATGTAGATAGGTCTTTTTGAGGGTCTACCTTGGAGCTCCTTTCTCTTCATTGTCCAAACTGGGATCAGGTTGGAGCATACAGGAGGTTTCTTCTGGCAAATATAGATAGGATTTCTTCTGATGAGGAGCAGGGAACAAGCAGTTGGGGCTCATGTGTGCTGGATGTAGCCAGAGCATGTACCAGGCCCAGAAGCTAGGAAATGCCACTGGGTGCTGCAGTTTAAGCATGGCCCTCCCCCCATCACCTGAAGCTGCAGGTCAAAGATGCTCGAAGAAGGATGTTAGGTAACTTCACCCTGACACAACATAACTCCATGGCAGAATTCAGCTTATCTGTTCAAAAACCTGAGCCTGTAGCTATGGCATGAATTCCCTGTAAGCATGGATCACCAAAAGATCCATCATCTCTCAGCTGGGATGCAGCTGGACAGCAATAATAGAGCTGTGCAGACTCTCTGCAGTCAAATGACACAGAGTGCATGCTATACTGATTAATTCATGTTTGCTCTAAGTGGACCATATATTTCTGTGACCTTTCCTCCCTGAAATACATAGATAGCAACATGTTTATATTTATGCATTAGAAGTGCTTTGAGAATCCTATTAAATGAATTGCTCATGTAGCTTGTCTTTTGTTAGAAGAGAACACAAGTTAATCAGGTCACTTAATGCAGTGTGGTAAAGAGCATGATAGAAAATCTAAGGAGATTTTCCCTGTGACTAACACAGACTAGGGTAATGGGCATAGTATTTGTGTCTGAGGATTTTAGGTAGAAAAGATTAAAATGCTTGAAGAACTCTGTTTTCATTTTCTGTGGAAGGAATACATCATTTCCTCTTCCTTCACACACATCACTCATCGCTGTGTTGCCTTCTATGATAAATGCTACAACGGGGGGATAAATATTCTAAGAGGTTAGTTTTAAAGAGGAATTTTTTGGGTGGAGTGGGGAGGATTTTTCATAGCAATTTATGTGAGATCTGATTTGTGCAACTAAAAGCTAGAAAACCTTTTGTTGTTGATTTCATTGTGCTCATGAGCTGGGATTAATGTTTTTGGGTAACTTTTTTGTGCTTACTGATGTAGACAAACATGCACAAGTTCTAAATTTATATAGCATGTACTGGAACCTTTCATTCAAATGCTGTTATGAACAGGTGGCATTTCTTATACCTAATGACTCTTAAAATGACACACACTGATGGGTGAGTCTAGAGAAATAACAAAATAAATAAAGAAGATACCTAGCTGTAGTCTATCTGTACCAACACTAAACATCAATTCTGTTCTCTGAGACCAAGCAGAGTTAACTTCTGTGAATGAGATATAAGGATTATTATTATTATTATTATTATTATTATTATTAATTTATTTATTTATGGCTATATATGTGTGGATGCAGACATACATACATTTGTATATGTGACATTGTGACCAGGTATTTTTTATTATTTCTTTTGCTGAGGGAGTTTACAGATTCTGTATTCAGAAGATTAAAAGGAACTGTTTACAGAAAGATACACAAACACAGTCTGTAACAGATATGCCACAAAGCTGTGGTGATAATGCTGTTTTAAAATGTGTACTAGTGGGGACACAGAGGTAATTTCAATAACTACTGCAGCATCTTATGCCTCTAAGAGGAACTGGTAGCACAAAGTTACTGTTGTGGAATACAAAGTGGAAGGTGCTTATTAAGTGTTTCAGTAACAAGAATAAAATATTTGATATAAGATATGAAAAGGAAGCCTCCAGAAAGGTGCTTTTAAGATACAACATTTCCTTCTCATTTGAATAATTTGGGTGATGAAAAAATCAATAACAAGCTGAGAACTCAACTTATAAACCTTGCTTTATACAAAATTTCTCAGATCCTAGTTTTTTTTTTTTTGGTCATCATGCAGAGGAAATTTATTGGAACTATGCTAGGAGCAATATTCACAATGGCTGTTTCACTTTAATAAGATTAAGACAGAAATATTTCTGTGCTATGTTCTTTGTCCTGAGAATATAAAAAGTAATTTGCCTAGGTTTAATCTGGAAGACTAGTTCTTGTATCGAAATGTTTACTGTGTAGGCAGCCACCCTTATTATTCTTGCTATACAGGAAAGAGGGGCTGTGAAAGTGTTCTAGCATCACAACCAGTCACACAAGAATCTACCAAATGCAGAAAACAAAATGCATCTCCTTGGTCACATCCCAAGTGACTGTCTTCACATGCCCATCTATTCACATCTAGTTCCCTTTAAAGCAGCTGCCAGTATGGCAAGGTGTTTCTTTCCTACTTTGACAGTCCAGCACTGGATCCTCTTGGTCTGTTACATACACTCCAGACACAGTTCTGGGTTCCAGTAGGTGTCACAGTGTGTTTGCCCTGTATGTGTCAACTAAAGGAAATCCTGCTGCCAATTCTTGGGTGACATACAAGTTGGTTTAAAGATGTCGTAGATAACTTCACATTGGCCTGAGTGCACTAGTAGAAGTTAAAATTTCAAAAATAATTTGGAGGACTTAAACAGGAAGTAAATATAAAAAATTAGATGTATTTTCATTAAATTTTAAGTGGCTAAATTTTTGTAAGCTGCATCCAACTATTAACTGCAAGATTTTGTCTTGCAGAAGCATGAAGGAATAAAATAATGGCTGTAATATTATTTATTCATAATACAAGAAGCTGTGAAATCCATTGCAGTTCAGCTATGTTTGTATTAGGATGCAATACATCCCAACAGAAGTGAGATTTTAGTGTGATCTGATCAGTGCGGAGAACCTGCTGTCTTCACAGCATGAATTTCAGAGGGGTTTCTTCATCTTAGCACCAGCCTGGCTCGGTGGACTGAATGCCCGTTGGTGTTTGGGGTATGTGAGATGAGCTTCATCCAAAAGACATCCAGATCGTGTGCTCCAAGACTCTGTGATTTAAGTTGGAGTGCAGGAAGTAATCTTTCAATTAAAGGTTTTGAATTAAAGCAATAATGTAAATGCATCATTTACATCCCCATTGTCCCTAATCAATACAGTAGCTCTATTCAGCCCAATATTCAAAACAAAATTTTGTTTTGTGATCAAAACCTGTGTACGCACATCTCAGCCAGGTTCAACTGCTCCAATTGAGGCAAAAGCAGAGAAACTTACTTACACCACTGCACCAGCACTTAGGGAATGCGGCTCTGCTGAAGTCAGTATCACTTTGTCTTTACAGCTGTTGGTATCCAGAGAAGTGTAAGTGTACCTATATGAAGTCTATACAGAGGTAAAAGGGCTTTGCAGGTATAAGAAGCAGAAGTTTTTGATTTAACCCCATAAAAAGATAAGAGTTATGCACGTGTTATTTATGTACCTTTATGAAGTAGTGGCTAAAAGCAGAGCTGGAGAGGGGTCTCTGAGAGACTGCATTACGGGAATCAGCTGCAGAAGCGAACTTATACCTGGCACCACACAAAATGAAAACTCTGTGAGATGAGCTCTCTAGGGAGCAAATAATCACCTCATTGACAGTACTGAGCTGCATTAATATGCACCAAAAGTGATGCTAGCAGTTTCTGGAGAGCAAATTATGGTATTTCTATCTCTCACATCCTGCATGTGTCTCTTCACTGGCAAATAAAATGGACCTTATTAAGCTGAGACATACCTCTTTGAACTAGACTTACTGTAGCATCCAGTCTGGACATATTTCAATTTCCTCATGGGGAACATAGAAAAATAGTGACTTTTTTTTTTTTTTTTTTTTTTTTTGTGTTATTTTTCTATATTGAGTGAAATGAAAATGAGGTACTCTGGACAAATCTCAAAATCGATATTTCTTCCACTCTTTCTGCATCCTAAGGGGACAGACTATAGGAAGAGGCTGCTTGGCTTTAACCAGACAGTAGGTGTTAAATGAGATGGCTTATCATAAAGCCTTTATCATATATATACACACACTATATATACACATATATATACACTCTATATACAATATATATATGAAATTTCTCATTGTTTGCAGTTTTGTTTTGGAAAGTTTTTAATCATCTTTGCTTTTTTTCTTTTCTTTCTTTCTTTCTTTTTTTTTTTTTTTTTTCTTAATTTTTATAGAAAGAATCGTTTTTCATCACAGGGACCCAGTGAATTTTCCTTTGCTCAACTGTCTTTCCTGTGTTCAACTTAATAAAGTGGCTGCTAATATTTTTAGGGCATATAAGGAAACTTCAAGGCAAAGTAGGAGGATCAAGCAGTGTAATGGTGTACACGATTGTTCACAATGACTGACGTCAAGATCTGAAGGAAAGTTGGAAAGATGAGCAGCAGAGTCAGGCTCTGGACTTCAGAAAAGCAGATTTCTGTTTGTTTAGGCAATTTCTTTGACCAAATTTCAGTTTGTGAGGCAGAACTCCCTCTGGAAGCTGCCATGAGGAGAAAAAGTGCATAAGCAAGATGGTTGATCTTTAAAGAAAACTTACAGAGAGTTCAGAAACAAATTTTCTTCCATTTGTACATAAAAATGAAAATTTTTGGCAGAACGGTTGCTTGGCTAGGCAGGGAGCCCCTGAATGAACTGAAACACAAGAACACACAAGAAGTGGAAACCAGGCAACGAAGAAGCAACACAAACAGAACTTCTTGAGCATTTGGAGGAAAATCAGAAAGACCAAGGCCCAGCTGTAGATAAAAGTAGTGAGGAACATAAGGGGTAATGAGAGAATATGCTAGAATCAGTGGGACGTTAAAAGAAAATGTGGGTCCACTGATGAGTGTAGGAGAAACAGATGGTACAGAAAAGGCTGAATCATTCCATGCTGGTTTTGCCCCTGTCTTCACAAGCAAAATTTTCTGCATATACCAGCACAGCTCAGGGAAGAGAGGACTACAAGGAGTAGGGGAACAACAGGTTAGGGACTGCTTTGAGAAACTGAATGATTTCAAAACCTTGGACCAGATTAGATTCACCTGAGGGTACTAAAGGGGTTGACAGGGGTGACGCAATTAGATAAGGTTGCAGGATTTAGCTCTGGTAAAGATTTTCTGGCTGTAGTGGTGTTGTTGGGGCTGCTTGAATTGACATTTTCAGTAAGGAACAAGGCTGAGGTGTAGTCCATACCAGAACAAATAGCCAGAGAAATATTAGACAGGTTGTGTAACTTAGGCAAGGGATTTTCTAGAGATAAATAAATAAATACATCTTTTAGTCTGAGAAACCATGTATACTGACAGGAGGAAAAAAAGACTTTTTTTTTTTTGTTTTTTTTTTTTTGAGGAAGGGGGTTGTGTGTGTGTCTGCACATGTATACTTAGCCTGTTAAATTTAAAGGATGTGCTTTGTGATGAATATTCTCATCAGGCCTGCAACTGGATGCTGTCTCATCATTAACTGTCTCTGTATGAACAATGATAAAAGTTTCTGTCTTGGACTTTTTGCAGACCAATGAAAATACTTGCTGCCCTAAGTGACTAGTAAAATATCATTCTTTCTTTATCTGAGAAGTAGGATTGTGCTTTAAAACAGGAGATAGAAGCGGGATTGTTCTTTATAACAGGAGATAGAAGCATTTTTATTCCACAAGTCACCACTGAATCCTGATCGATTAACCTGTCCAGTTAAGACTTACTCCTAAAGTATTTTTGATTCCTGTCTCCATATTGGTGTCTTTGAGTTATGTTTGAAAATCTAGACTAATGCACCCATCAACTTCAATAGTGCAAGGTACATATCATGTTTGTTTGCTGGATTATCTGATCCTGTCTGACATACATCTTGTCAGGAGTGCTGAAATACCTCAATCAGTGTGTTCATGAATTCTAAGTGAATGGACTGCAATCAGCTGTTTGGTTTGACCATGTACCTATCATTCTTTCATAGCTGTTGATATAAGTTAACACTTGCATAACCACCTGGAAATTTCTTATATTTGTGCTAGAACAAGAGTATTTATACATGAAGAAAAATACCTGCTATTCATTGAATCACTCAGGAAACAAGAAATAAAACAATGTAAGTAGTTGACCAGTCATGCACTGTAGATGGGGTGAGATTGGATTTCCTTGATTGGAGAAGAAACTGTGTAATTAAAATGGTTAGACACACAACAGTGTTTACTAAAATTGCCACGTTTGCTGGCTTTGTCCATTAGGCTCTATATTCTGGATTTTCATTGGTGGAGGAAAATAAATACATTGTCCTATAAGCAGTAGTTTAATGGTAAAACATGGTGTTATTACCTTCTGTCTCAGAAATGAAGAATATATAAATTTGCCCTTAGGAGTACAGAGCACATTTTATGTCAGATAATTTTACTGCAGATGAAACATGAATCTCAAACTCCTTGAACAAGTTTCTGAATTGAACCTTTTGTTTTTTATTTTTTCTAATTTTTCTAAAGATTTTTTTTTCTGAAATTGAGTCTCTGCTGATCTTGAACATGGAAGTTCTTCTAGTATTTTCCCTGTTTTGAATTGAAGGGGGAGAGAGGAACAGGTGTATTAGAGAACAGGCAGTAGAAGCAGAACAACAAAGCAGAGAAAGGCCTCTGAAGCAAAGTGTCAGTGACTAAAAATTCAAAGCATAATTAGGATGACAGGTGCCATTTTCTTCTTTGTCCTTCTCTCCCTCTCTCTCCCCCTCTTTTCCTTCATCTTTCAGTTTACCTCATATTCTCTTCTGTTCTTGCTGCCTCTTCATTGCTTCCTGCTGTGTACCTTTACTTGCTGCATGGAGTGCGCTGTAAAAGAACAGTCTGCATTCTAGTTTATGATATCTACTTTAAGAAGATATTTTTTCTTTGTTTTAAGTTAAAAGAAAATCCTCTTGTTGTGGGGAAAAAAAAGAATCATTCTCAAAATGAGACGTGGGAGAGATGTCTGTGTTTAAAGCCTTGGGAAATCTGTAGTCTAACCTCTTAGGTATTGATGCTGTCTGCAGAACTCAGGTTCCAGCAGTGGAGGATTCCTGGAGGAATAGTCCTTTGCCAAGCTGCCAGTCTTGGCACTCATCTCTCACCTAACCCCCCACAGGGCTCACTGATTAGATGGATGTCCCTGATTGAAATTCCACGGAATTGTGTCCAGCAACCATGCTTAAGGTAAGCCTAACACGTGACAGTCATAATAGACTCAAGAAAAGGTACATCTGTTTCAAAAGCACAGTTGGAGGAGTTTTCCTCTGGTTGGCAACCTAATAACTAGCATTTCCCTTCTAAAAGTTGGGATGTAAATGCATATTGCCTCTCTTCTAAGATGACATGACAGTCAGGGAATCCCCACACGGCTCCCATCACTGTGTTGGTACTTCTGAGTAGGCAGCTGCACAGTAAACCCATGCTAAGGAGCTGACCCAGCTAACAAGGATCCCCAAATATGTATATTTAAAGATATTTCCCTGTTCGAACATAGCTGTACAGACCCATGGTCCAGCAAAGAAAACAAAGGAACATGGGAAAGGGAATCCAGTGGCAGGGGAGGGGGAACTTGAAGATTAATTGTAACATCCAGCTATAACTCCAGCCCTTCTGTGTCTGGTCTTTGTCTTTCTGCTAGAATTTTAGCTGTTTTATGAAGCTATGTCTGTCAGGATCACTCTGAATTTAATAACAATATCAACTAAATATTTCTAATTAGTCTGTAACATTCTTAGAACCCATCCAAATGAACAATCCTAACCAGATTAATTGTGCAGCATCTTGATGATTTCTTGGCATCCTATGCAGATATTTTGTGCAGCATGCAGGACCTTTCAACTATTTTATGAAATATGTGTAGGTCGTCCAGCATGCTGTTTGTGAGGCTAGTCACTATTTCATTTTGTGAATTGCTCAGCATCTTGATAATACTAAAGCTTTTATTTAAATTTTCTTTTTGAAATTCTGACAAGTGCAATTAATGACTTGCTGCCTGTTGGTGGAGAATCTACATTATGCTTTTGGAAGTTTTATTTATTTATTTTTTCCTTGCCTTCCTAAAGGACCAGGCCAAATGTCATAGCTTCTTAGTGATACAAAGTAATCGTTACTGAGATTTACCCATCATAAATAGACCATTAGGTAAGTAATCCATTCTAGTGTCAGGGAATAAGCATATTTAGCTTTCATATAGATGACTGAGAAAAATGACCATAGAAATATGATCACTTAACATTTATTTTTGGGCATTTATGATACATTTTATCTTCAAGTATCAAGGAGAGCATCAGCATGTCAGGTATATATTTGTACCATTCTTGATTGCTCATTTATTTATAGCAATCTTGCTTCTTTGGACAAAATATGAAATGAAATCAAAGCATCTCATTTGCCTTGGATGGAAATTAAACAGAAGGATCCAGCTGATCACATGCATCTACACAGCTGTGGTTTTATACTGACATGCATCCATTTATGTACTAAGTTTTCACAGCCCAACATATGAGAGATTTTAATGTGTGACTAACAACAGGTAGAGAGCTCAGTGAAGGTGAAAAAGGGAACACAATATTGAGAAGAGATGTTGAAGAATCAAATAAATAACTAAAATGAAGAAGGGCTGAATTAATGTGTGGAGAAAAAAAAGATGGGCAAAAAGTGAGAAAGAAGAAACAAAGGAAGCAACTGACAGTGAAAGGAAAATAAGTTCAGGAAAACAACTACTGCTTCTCAGTTCCAAACTGATCAGAAAAAAGTAATGTATTGTAATAGTAGAAAATGGATGAAAGTGAAAAGAGCATGAAAAAAGAACAAAGATTTTTTTTTTCTAAGCTGGCTTTTGTTCCCTAGAATACGTTATCTTCTCTATTGGCTTGAATGATTTGACCTTTTTTTTTTTTATTATTATTATTTTTTATTGTTTCTACTTCTTTGTGTAATGACTCCCAGGTGGGCAGACCCTGTTGAAATGGAGGTGAAGAGCAACCGAGAGACAACTGCCACAGTTCCTGCATGTACTACACCCATAGACTGCTGGGTGCGGAGAGGTTAAACACCTCTGAAATTACCAGTCAGTTGGCATTGGCATATAGTTGTATGTCAGAGCTCTTAGTCATGTCAGCATCCAGGACAAAGGGCCTCCAGCTGACCTGAGCAATAGGATCACTCTCCTCTTTCTTCTCATTCAGTTGGGACCATACATAGCAACTATGGTATGTATGGTCCCATGTCGAAGGGCTGTCATCTTCAGTATCATTCTGCTGAGATGATGCCAGTTCTGGGGATTGTGAGGATGCAACATGAAGAAGAGAAGCTGGGGCTGTTTTGAAGACTATCACACAGATGGAGTGCTGCGGAGAGCTGGCATACAGGCTGGTATAAAGAGTTAAATATGTGTAGGAGCCAGGCCAATGAGATTAAAACAGTACACTTCCCATGAAAGAGGAGTCATGTAAGAAATGTTTAATTTAAGTGCCACTGAACTAAGCAAATAGCTCTTCTACGTATCACTTCCCACGTGCTTCCAGATCTTCCATTCATTTGCGGTTTCTGTACTCTTCTGACCTATTGTAATAATGGCTGCTTCACCTACCCAAGTGGCTGACTTGCACAATGGAGAAAAAAACCAAGGAGCAGAAGTCTCAAGCTAGCTGTTCAATACAGGACTCAACGTATTCAGTGTGTTTCAGCTGCAGCAGCAGATTTACCACGGTGTTTCTAAGTGTCTCATTATGGTGTAGATGTGCAAGGTGTCAAAAGATGAAAATATTAATAGAGAATAATGTATCATGCTCTATAAGTAGTTTCTTGTTGCAGAGGACGAAGTTATGAGCTGATAAAGTGAAGGTTAGGATTAAATCAGCCATTGCTAAGGAGATAACTTGAGAGAAGTACAACTTCTTCCTTAATTCTCTTTTGCTGATCCTACTCTAACTTGTAATGAAAGGATTAGATGACAAGTGTCACCAGTATTATTTCTGATGCTAAAAGATTGCTAATAGTATAATAGAAGTCTGGGCGGTGAACATCACAAGAATAAGGTTATCTATAGTATAGGATGGAAGGGGAACCTGCTTTTTTATACCCTGCCAACCTAATTACAAATGCTTCTTGCTCCTTATATGCATCAGCTCTTTGATTCAGCTGCTAGTTTATTAGGTAGTGTGCTACACAAATCTGTCTTTGTCCTTCCTGACCTAAAAATGTCTGAGAGTGGATGATCTAAAGTCATGTAAAATCAGTGTGTTTTCTCCCAAAGGATTGTTGCTAGGCTTTGGGCCAAGCTAAAAAAATAAATAAATGAATTAGGGATTTGGTTTTTATACATGAGCTGGTAAAATACACTTTTGAAATAAAAGCCAGAAATTTATTTTCTTGTTCAGGCTCTACCATGAGAAAGAATATAATTTTTGCTGCCTTAGTTTACCCAGTTCTGTTTCACTAGTGCTTCACAGAGGAGTTGCAAGGCCAATGCAGTTCAGTGTTTGGGAAGATCATTGGAGATCCCTGATGAGACACTGTACAACTTACTATCATTGTATTTTTCCTCACAGATTTATGAAAATCATTTTAAAAAATGCCTTTCTTTTGTTTGGTAGAAATAAGAAATCATTCACAACTGGCAACAGCTTTACATGATACATACATGCTAGCTTGCCATAAAATGTTTTTTGTTTTTGCATTTCCCCCCCCCCCCCCCAGATCATATTCATTTAATATGATCCATTCTAAACTTTGCATTTGGGCTTCCTACATGATTAATTTAATAATATTAAAAAGGTGATGAAATGTAAACTTTATAAATTTGAGGGATAATTATGTTTTTTATGTTAATCAGTGAAGCGAACAATGAATAAAACCACAGTGGCCTGATCAAAACTATTACATAATTTAAAATGAAGCCTTCGCTATCAGGTTGGAAGAATTATATGGAAAATAGTTGTTATCTTGATTTATAAGCTTTCTGATGCATCTTATCTCTTGCAAGGCTTTTCTCTTGAAGAATGTTAAGTACACATTTGTAGTTAATTTGCTGATACTGTGCGCACGGGTGTGGGGGGGGGATACTGTGCGCACTTTTTCTTAACTTAAAGTTGTGCAGTTCATTCTTTTCAATCCTAAAAGGATAAATACCGGGATTTTCCAAAGGAGCTTAGAGAATTTAGGGCTAAATTTTAAAAGGTTCCTGAAGATTCAGATAGATGCCAAAGGGGATTTTCAGAAGCATGCAGCTTCACATTAGAAGAAATACAGGTGGATATTGAAATTCTTGAAAATCATACTGGGTTTGTATCAGTAGCCTCTAAGTTCCTACAGGTATTAAAACTGTCTTCTTTGGATATGTCTATTTTAGTAAGTAGTGCAACACAGTAGGAACAGATTTGCAGAGTGAAATGATGCTGAGGAGCTGACATTCACATTATAGAGTTTCTGGCTGTTTTTCTTCAGATGGGCTGCGGTCCTGCCCGATAGACTAAATTCAAATTAGCAGCTAAAGCGCATTAAATGCGTTGCAAGATCCCCGAAGTATTGCTTGGAAGTCCTCTAGTCCAGTTTCCAGCTCACTGTCAGCAGGACTACTGTCAGCAGGTTCAATGATAGCTTTTTTAGAGAAGTCTGCAAAGCTGTTAGAAATGGAGGCTCCACAACTCCTCTAGGGAAAGAATGCTGCACTACTTTCCCAGTGAAATGTGCTTTACTAGTTCAGTTTGAGCCTCCCAAGCTGCAGCTTTTGGCTGTTGCATCTTGTGTTGCTGTAGTCCACTACAAAGAAAAATTAGGCTCTGTGTCTTGTTTCTTGCCTGAGCTGTACACATTGGTCCATACCAAGCGCATGCAGCAGGAATGTGCCATTTCAGCTTTCTCCATATGCACCACTTTCCAACTTGTCTTTGGATGTAGACTCCCAAGTTTAAAGCCGTCTTCATCAGGTCACTATGTCCGTCTCCTAGAGTAGCATGATAAAAGAAACAAAAGCCTCTACCTTATACTACTGTGAGATAGATGTTATCCCTGCTATGGATTATTTGACTTCTTGCAAGTTCCTCTCAGTTTGGCCCACAGAATCTTGTCTGAGTGCTCATTGCCTCAAAGAAATATATCAGAGAAGGAAAAGTGCCTCCCCCTAGTAGAAACTTTGATGCTTTTTTCCTCCATCAAGCTTTACTTTTGTTTTTGTCCTTAATTAGGCTCTTAATTACTTTCTCTGAAACCACAGCAAGTCTCATTGCTTTGTAATTCCCCTGATCTCCTGTGACTTCTTATTTTAAATATAGATGGTGTTTTATGTGAACAGATTGTTATCCTCAAAAATAATTGCTGTTGTAAAGCCTGTATTTTGCATCCTTGTCTATATCAACACTGCTTCAAACTTTATTTCATTCAAAGTTTTCAAGTGAATCCAGGTTCTGTACCCTGGAGAGCCTCAAGCATATTGACTGCTTTCCTGTTCTTGTGCTGTAGTCTTCATAGTCCTTCTGTACTTACTGGAAAAATAAATGAAGAAGATACCTTCCTTTGTTCATTAGTACTACTTCATCTGCGGTTAGCACTGGTATGAAGTAAACAATGGGCTAGGAAAGCAATTCCACAAAATAAATGAGGAGAAGTGGAAAAAATCTGCAGTGTTGTCATCTGGTAGGTGGGTCAACAACATCAGCCAGTGAGGGTCAGGCAGAGCCTAAGCTATATCTCTTCACAAGGTGGCAGAATCAGACTTTCAGATACCGTGTCATTCCTTATAAATCAGTTTTAGATAGGTCTGGGCTAAGTATTGAGAATAGAATTACTTCCCAGAGGAATATGGACCTGGAGCCTTCTGCCTCTCCTTTCATTAAGCTATGGCATACCTGTTGGTCTGTGTTGGACAGAAGCCTATGAACTACAGTGACTACTGATCAGAACATGGAGGAACAGCCTGTCTCCACTGCTTCCTCCTTTATGCACCCTCAAGAGCCCAAGGCAGTGCTGCAATGTGTCCTTGCAAGCAAGTTCAGGGGCCTTGGAAGACACAGAGTGTAACGCTGAGTTGGTGCAGTGTGGTAAAAAATGTGGAGAAGATACAGGAATATGGGCTAGGGAGGTGATAATGCAGGAATGTGTTGTTATTTGTGTATGTGTGTGTGTGATGCAAAGTGGGTGACTAGAGGATGTAAAGCATAATGCATATCTGAGTGATGGGGTCTGTAGTGACAGGATAGTGAGCTGGGGGCAATCAGTTGAATATGGAAACTACTCTCAGGATGAAAGGCTGACAACTGTCTAAAATAGCTTCAAATAAATGACACATTTAAAACTTTGTGTATGTGTTCTTAGGACACTTTTAACATGCTTTTAGAGTCTTGCCCTGATGAACAAATAATGCTGAGGACATCAAAGTAAGTATTTAATGCACATGGTTTCCACATGGAATATCAAAAATAGGAGGTTTGGTGATTTAAATGCAAAGTAGTGATCCTGTCTCTCATCCTGATGGTTGGAAACTGAATGTACTATCACCGGGACTATGAAAATATAAAAGATCACATGAGTGCATAGCCGGGTTCTTCACCTGTATAACTTATCCACTGATTTCTGTGATGTTTAGGCAACTGATGCATGTTGATGGTCAAGAGATTGCTCTTAATGCCTCTCCTGTGAGGAGAGGGTGAGAGGACTGGGGCTGTTCAGCCTGGAGTAGGAAAGGCTCAGTATGTGTGTGTGTCTTACCAATGTGTATGTGTACATGTATTCTTTGCACCTGAAGGGAGGGTGCAAAGAGGACTCGGCCAGGCTCTTTTCAGGGGTGCCCAATGCCAGGACAAGAGGCAAGGAGTTGGACAGGGTGACCTCCTGGTGTCCCTTCCAACCTCCATCATTTTGTGATTCTGTAATTCTGCTATCAGTCCAGCTATCAACATGTTATACAATTAATAATCTCTGACTATTTTCTCAGTGATGCACTGGAAATTACTGTGTAATGACATCTACTATGTAAGGATCAGGAAACTTCAGATAAAAAAATCTGAATGAGGTTGAGTGTTGGAAGAAAGTGCCCATAACTCTCCTGTTTTATTTCAGTTTCCTATAATTTTTATACAAGAAGAATGCGTCTAATCTTTATATAAATATCTTTAGCACACACAAATCCCATATATTTCCTGGTATCTGAACTGAGATTGGACATTTTTTCTAAATCCTGTTTCAGAGCATGACACTGATTTTATTGGGGATTTTTTTTTTTTTTAAAGATTGCTTTTGTGAATTATTGGTCTATAAAGCAGAAGTATAGCATAATACATCTTCTCCTATTTATGGATTCTACAGATATGACACTATGTGTGTGACCTTGTTCTAATATTCCTATTGTAACACAAAATGTAATCCCAAACACTAGATATACATAAGAAATTGCCCTGGCAGTCATAGTTGATTTCCTAGTGTCTATTGTTTCCTTATCAGATGAGCACTTTATTCCAGGTTTTAAATCCCCTAGATGGCACTACAGAATACAGTATTTAAATGTTTTTTTTTTTTTTTTTTTTTTTACAATGCTGCTGAATAGACAATGTTAAATAATTTTTGTCTTGAAAAATAAACATTAATGAATTGTTTAACAAAATGAAATAGAAGGCAAAGAATTAGTTTAATAAATGCAGGATAATATACATGCTTGGTATGTTGGCATGTCCTTATGTACAAAAAGTGGAATGGCACGCTAGACATGTGCCAGATCACATACAACCCTTTCTGCTAGTGTGGTCCAGATGGTAGCTGTCAGATTCAAATCCAGACTTGGGCCTCCAGGTCTGAATTGGAAAATAAGTGTATTCTATCCAAAGGGATTAAAAATCAGGAAAGAAAACAAGTGTTGTTGTTTTGGATTAGAAACACACTCGGCAATTGTAAGTGCTAAAAATGTATACTGCAAGGAGTTGTTTTTTGAGACCAGGTAAGAGATTTTAACATTTTAATTGGCATTTAAATTTCATGCTTTAGTGGCAGGTATCTCACATGCTGGACCTCGTGGGAATCCTGATAGTTTGTATTACCCCTGAGCATTTCTTTCGCAGTTGGTGTGTCATTGTCTGCAGATCACTGCAGTAAATACTGTACTGTACTGCTGAAAAGAGAGAAAAACATTGCCATCTGCAACTACAGCTTGCAAATTACAGCTTGCAATCGTCTGCTATTAAATAAAGACACTTTAACAATATTTTGGGTTTTAAATTAGCGATTTACATCACAAGACACTGAAAATACTACTCTCTTAATACTGCAATTTTCTTTCCCTTTAACCAGGCATCAACATGAATAAAAAAAAAAAAGAAAGTAATACAAACCAATGTTTACTTAAACAATAGCCACTGACAGCAAGAGACACACAGATGGAAATCCAATAGTTTCTATCTCAGTGGGAGGTTTCATTTGAGGACCTTGATGGGGATGTGATTGGACTGCAGCACTCTAATTTACGTCATAGAGAATCTATCATGATGCCTTTTTTACTGCACTGCTGTGCCAGACTAGGTCTCCTATGAGAAACTGGTCTCAAGCAGTGAACAGGAAGGAAAGACTTAAGTTTGAAGAAGAGGGAAAAGAAATGGAGTTTCAGGTACTGAAAATATAGGCTAAGTTGAAATAGACTGATACTCTGTGGACACGAGTAAGGGCAATGCCATGCTTTCGTTAGTTTTGAAAAGACTGGAAAAGGGAACCACAAAGAAGCTATAGAGCATATTTGTTGTGCAGTGCATGTTGCCCTATAGGTTAAAGGAGGAACAGAACTGCTTAATATCTTGCCAGCAAATGGCTTAAAATGTGCATTTTTTAGTGTCACTACTAGGCTTCCAGGGATAGCAGGAGAGAGTGGAGAGGAGTTGTCCATTATAATGAGTGCAGAGCTCATCCCTTCAACCAGGGAATTCTAGTGTCAGCAAAATGCATGGAGAAATCCTTGACAGAGCCCTGGATATAATGGAAAGTGCCAGCAAATAATTGTATGAGGCAAGCATAATTTTCCGTTAAATTCCATCAGATGGTCCACAAAGGCCTATAAAAGTGCTCTCCTGTTATATATCTTGAAGATTTTTTTCCTCCAAGGGCTAATCTTGTAATCACTAATCAGCTAAAGCTCCATGTGCTTGCCTTTACCTTTGAGTACGCATAAAGTTGTTTTACTTCTGGTCTGCCTGGCCTTTTGAGGAAAACAAATTCTTTACTATTGATCAGAAGATAAATCTATTAAGGGAGATAGCATAACATTCTTTATTATCTGCATCCAGAGGCCACTTGGGCAGCTGGTAACACATTGATTGTGCTTGGAAGTCCTTTACTTCCACACACTTCTGTGATACTCTTAATCTAAACTGCATAATCATTTTCTTCCTGGTCAGCTTTCACAATATAAAAATGAGCAGTCTTTTGGCTAGGAGATAGTTATCCTTGGTTCTCTCACAGGATGATCCCTAACTTTTTTTTCCTGACATCACTTAGGCTACTTGTGATGTGATCTGTGGGTGGGTGCCATAGCACTTGGCAGGGTCCTGGTCTCTTAATTCCAATGTTTCATGGGCAGTGTGCAGTGGTGGGTGCTAGATTCCCTGGCCAGGGCACCCAAATACAAGTGAGAGAGCAAGCAGAGGGCTGGTGGTGCATATGTATATCTCCCAGTTGGGTAGTGGCTTAAGCCTCTCCCATTTCCATTTTTTTTTTTTTTTTTTTTTTTTTGGTTAATTATCTGGTTTTAGATATCCTAGGATCCTGAAATCAATTTTAAGACTCTATTTTAGCCAGTAGGCCAGTAGTATACTCTGTACCTCCTATAATACTCTCCATATAAAGTCGACAACAGTAGTGAAATCTGTAGTGGAGACCTGGTAGCCACCACTTACAGACTTACTGTAGTCCTTGGTAGCCCCCATTTACACTGTAGACTCTTAGGTTCAGGACCCTAGGAGCGGAACCCCACCAATTGTTGATATAGGGTTTAGCATTATTTCAGATGGGCTGTGTAGAGACAGCTGTGATGCAAATGCTTTCCAAAACACATCTTTTGTTAGTGGAAATGTAAATTATTTTCATTTAGCTATTTTTTTTCTTAATCCTTTTTATTTAAAAGTAAGGTATACAAAACATATACAAAGGTATACTGTCACAACAGTAAGTTATACAAAATTCCACAGTAGAATAAAAATAGGATGAAAAGGGCTTTTAATAAAAATCTAATCTTACAGAAATGTAGCCAGTTACATTCTATTCACATACCAGTCTCAGAATATTGTTTGTCAAGAGTTTTATGAAGTGCAGTTCCTTCACTTTATATAATTCTTTTGGTCCATGCTGAGTAACTAACACATTTCAGTCATGGGTCTAATCAAAATCAGTACTACAGTAAGACCTGCTTAGATTCTTTGAATGATTTACTAGCAAAAGGTGCTAATGCAATTACTGACTTACTTTTCTAGACTTATTAGTCATCTCTCTGATATAATTTATCACTCTATCTTATTAATTCTCTTAAGATCTGATGCCAGAAATTCTATTTAAGTATCAAATTGGTTGAATTTAATCTTGTGATTCTTGTTCAGATAGTTTCTGTACCTAACTAACTCAATGGTTTTCGCTGCTTCAGAAATGGCATGCAAGAAGGCACTGTTCTTGGTCTTCTATTAGATGCTATTTATAGTGCCTTTTGGTGATAAGAATGAGTGGATAATGGATGGATTTTCATTTCTGTGCTGATTAAGGAAACATTTCTTTCATTCTAAAAGTTTTTTTTTTTTTTCTCTCTCTCTCTCTTTTTTTTTTTTTTTAACTGACCATATCCTGTCACTTAAAGTGTATCACTGAACTCAATTTAATTTCCTATAAGAAAATGCACACAAATTCCCGTAATGTATGTGTGGCTTTAAATGGTTGAGAAATGCCATTAAGGTACTTCTAATGCTTCGAACAAAAATACAACCACTTATACCTTTGTTAATGAATGCTGAGTCTCTTCTGAACCACTATTTCTATATGAAAACTAGGTATATATTGCTTGAACTGTGGAGCAGCTATAATTTTGGTATATGCTTGTTAGGAGACTGTGCTTAATACTTAAGACTTCATATAGTTCTCAGCTTGAGTTAAACATATCCTTTCCTTTTTCAAGTCCTGGCTATTGTTTCCTTTTCTATCAGTAATATGAAAATTATCTGTGCACTGCTGAGAAAGGGGAAATAAAATGTGAATGTTTACATTTGCACTCATATAATGCTTACTACACAGCTTTTGATATGAGTCTCTTGGGCTGGCTAGAGGCCAGTTTATTTCCTAACCTATCATAGAACAGCTGGAGACCATGTGTAACTGCAAACTTGCCAAATCCGACATTTTTGGCTCATGGGAATTGGGATCAGAGAGAATGTGGCAGTCCAGGACAACTTCATAGAGAAGCATAATTTAGACATGGTTTCTGTAATCCTGTCAAAGACAGTCTGCATTATCACAGGCTGAAGGTTATAGTTCTCATCGATCTAAAGAAAATCTTGGTTAAAGGTATTATCTTAGAAATGAATTTAGTTTGATAGAATTTTTCCCAGACTATTCTCCAGTTCTGATTCAGAGGATGAAGAAATAAAAAGACTTTTAAAGAGATTATAAGGTTCAAAAAAAGGATAGGCATAAAATGTGTTCTAGTGTATTCTGGAGAAGGACAGATTTTCATTTATAGATCTGTGATGGTGCAAAGATTTTGCTGATGCTAAACTTAAAGCTAGTGGGTAGAAGACTGGGTGTTCTCAACCCTGGTGTCTCAGAAGCAGAGCAGGACACAAATCTTCTTTAGAAATTCTCATGTTTTTAATTAGTATGAATATCTTTGTACAGGCAGTGATAAGATGAAGTAATACCTCTCTCATCTTGATGTCTGCTGTGTGGAGTCTATTCTATGCACACATTCGGAATTTGACCTTTTTAAGTGTTTGATCCACTTTAGAATATAGTATATAAGGTAGTTTTTTAATAGTTTTTGAAAGGTGTTGCTTTGGGAGTTCAGATTCTTGGCATACTTCAGTGTGTAGATACCAGTGTTATAGGCACTTCAGAAATGATAATAATACATCTAGATTACACAGATATTGGCCCAAAGGGCTGAGTATTATTGCCAAATTCTAAAGTGAGAACATAGCTGTACAGATTCCCCATGCAGCTTGTGTTTAATTTTACGGGAGACATTGTTTTAATTTTTCTAATGATCCCCAATATAGAAATTATATTCTAATCAGTGCAGGAGTCCAAGAAATTTTTGTGTATGAGCCAGCAAAAGGATCTTCTAAATATGAAATAGTTTTACTCAGTAATATAAATAATTACTGGAGCTTGATTAGAAGACAATGTTGAAAGGTGTATGCTATTTTTTACTAGAGTTTTACTATTGATAATCTCTAAGAAACAGGCAGTAATTCCAAGAAGTTATTTGAGCGTAATCTTATGTAAACTTCTTTTGATGCTTGTGCTCTTCCCCAGACTTGGGCAGTTGGCTCTCTGCATGGTATTCATAGGCCTGCACCAGAAACCCAGGCCATTACTTTTTCCATGATTCTCCATAGTGTGGTCTAAAATTCTTCCAAGTGCAGGAACATTTGTGAGCTCAGATTACTGTCCTGGGCCCACCTAGCCACAGCTGCAAGGGTGGCAGGACCTGTGCAGCTCTAGGGGCTATAACCTAATCTTGACACAGGTGAGTTGTCCAGAGTGACCAAATATATATATATATATATATATATATATATTTCCCTTTGAAACAGTGCTGCTATTTTCTTGAGATACCAGCTTATGTGGTGGGGTACATGAGCACCTGGGGAGTAGGTCCAGATCCATGGATTGCTTCCCTTTAATGAGAAAACCCTGCATTTCCCAACTTTCACTGCAGACTACCTGGTGTTAAGTAACTCTTCCTCATGAACCCGGGCTACTGGGGTTGGGGAAAAATGATGTATCTATGCAAGAAACAAGTGGGAGAAAACATGAATCTGTGATCTAGAACTAAGAAAATCCATGTGGGATGGAACAGACTTGAGGTATTGTCCCTGACTGCAGTTAGGTGTTTTAAACAAAATGGCTGCCGAATGAAAAACAGGAATAGTGTTACTGTCCCTGTCATCACCATTTGAATATTTTCCTTCCTCTCTTTTTGATGTACCTGCAAAACACCCTCAGAAGGGGGAGAGCTGTCCTGAGCTTTCAGCCTTGCTGTATGGAGGAATGGTAGCATTTCCCCTTCCCTGTGAGGCTCCCCCCACACCTCCAGAGCTTGGCAGCCCTCTGTGGCTGGAGCACTGCACCTCTGGGCTTCTGCTCCCTGGAGTCACCTCTTACAGTGGCTGCCACTGGGCTTCCTAAAAGTGACTTCTTCACACATCCCCTTTTCTAGGTATTTAGTGCTCCTCCAGTTTGAATACTTTTTGGGAAAGTGCTTCTTCAAAGTATCATGTAGTGGCACATAGATCCACTTTTAATGGCAAGCTATAAAAAATATTCCACTCCTGCACACTTCACATTTGGCGATTACCTTTTCTTTGCTATTACCTGAACTGCTGCTAAGGCAGATGGCACTGTCTAGTTCCTGTCGTCAGCTGATGAACTTCAGCTGTCTCCAAAAGATGCTATTTAAAGAAAGCTTCTGCAGGAAAAGAAAATGTGACCCTGTTGTGCCAGTGATAAAAATCAGTGTATTGGCTAATTGTCACAGAAGTTAGCAATCATACAATGATGATGGGCACCTGTGCATTACTGGAAGTTAGCTAATGAATATAACCATTTCTTTCCCTCTACCTAGAGGGAGGAAAATAAATATGCTGCTCTGTGTTTTTGTTCAGAGCTCAAATGGCCTTGTCTGTTATCAGACGTTTATTTAATGGGATTTCTTTTTTCTTGTTCAGATTTAGTCCTGTGCTGATTTTGTGAATATATATTATATTTTTCTTTCAGAAACTATTTTATTTCATGTTCCTTTCAAATCATAGGAAAAAAATAATATATACATACATATATATATATATACATCTAGTTATGCCTCTGGGACTGACAAGGTTGGTTTTGGTGCTGGAACTGGTAGCCTTAATAGAGTGGAAAGAGGCTTCTTGAAGTTAAGTTTGGTCTTGCTGCCAGGAGTAGAGTAAGAGGAGATTTACAGTCTGCGGCACATGCATGGGGCCCTTGAGACTACCAATCTCTAAATGAGTGCTTGATTTGTTTGGATGATTGAACAATCGTAATCCTAGATGCTGCTTTTTAATTTATAAAATGTTCTTACTATCTGTGGAGAATCTTAGGCTTTCAGAAGCGGTTGTAGTGTATATACATTGTTATGCTAAAGAAGAGGGAAATACTGCAAGGTTGTTGCTGTCAATGCTCAATAAGAGATGAATGTGAGGTCCCTCAGAACATTTTGCATCATTCAAATAAATGAATTTTAAGACTATGTAATGAAAGTCTGGATACTTGTGTACTGTAGAGTGCATTATTTAGAGTCAGAACATGTTTGCAGACTTGAAATTCATCTCATCTTCATTATTATTATTTGTAGTTACAGCCAGAGGTCTCAGTCCTATTGTACTAGGCATTGCAGACAATGGCAACAAAGGCGTTTTTTTCTAAAGGACTTTTATACTTGAGCTAGAAAATACTTTCTAAGAGGTTAAAAAAAAAATAAAAATTGAATGTGTTCATTGTAATCATTTTCATGTAACAGAAGGCTTTTTTCCTCCTATAACTTAAAGACTGCAAGAGTGGAGGTCAAAGTCCTCCTGTATACACTTAAAAAATCTCGACAACGCTATTTTATGTGCAAATATATTACCTTAGATTTATTTTATAAAATGCCAGAGGGCTCTACCTTTGGCTAACATTTTTAGCTTCTATACATTTAGTTAACATCACCTAATAATGCTCTATCATTTATTGTTGTATCCAGTACTCTTTCTCTTGAACAGCTCAGCAATCATTATAACATTTGTGTGAAGGAAACAGGTATATGGTGTGGAACTGGATAACCTTCTTTTCATGTATTAAAAATGAATGTTTTACCATCTCTCCATAGGCTTAGGCTCTCTGTGGAATGAGACCCACTGGACACATCTGTGCTGCTCACAGAGTCACCCCTGAAGAGGTTTTGCAAGCAGTGTGCTCTGTCTTGCTGTCATCCACATACCTGGAACGCAGACTGAGTGCAAGCCGCGTGCCTACTGGCATACAAACCAGTCTGGCACACTGCCATGATTTGGACAGCACAAACAGGCTGTGATTACAGGTGTGCTCTCCATTTGGGCTGACTGTCTGGTTTTGAGGACATTTCTTATGTAATTCCTGCCCCAATGAGCAAATTAGAACAGAGACAGCAGATGACTGGTATTCAGGAGAATAAGGGTTTAAATGTTTTCAAACTTAAATTGTAAAACTGAACAAGAAGGGAAAATTCCATTCTTATTTTCATCTGAAGCCTTTGGAAAAGGTAGTTTAATATGAGGCAAATCTTCTTTTCTAAAAGAATAGATGTGACCTTGTATGTGGAAGGCAAGCTCAGTGGGTGGCAGGTAAATTCTCCTGAGGCCGTTATTGGGTATTGTTGCTCGGCAAACTGGCAGACTCATTCTGGCTGGGAGATACAGATATTTGGGAAGAGATCTCTACAGCTAACTTTCTTTCCACTATCTTGTCCACTATCTTTCAAAATTTTTGTGACAAAATTCACCCAAATCAGTACTGTCTATTTAGATTCTAATTTGCTTTTCAAAAATTCTCTAGGATTGAAATTGCAAGAAGAAAAATTGAACACACAGCAGGTTTTTCCATGGGCTTCAGACTACAACCCCAAACTCCCAGACTGTCTCAGATCTCTCCTTTTCCATCATCAGACACAGAAGAACCTTATCTCTGGGACTGCAGATGATTTTTATGGTAGAAAAAAAAAGGAAATTAAATAAACGTAACTTGAGATATCTATGACAATACCTTAAACTGGAACTGGTTGGGGAAAATAGTAAGCTGTCTAAGAGGCTCTCAGCTTTCTTCTCATACTTGTCAAAATACTTTGGATTATTGACTTTATCTTGACTAGAACCTAGGGAATTTGCATGGATATCTTGCCTTTGATTTTCAGTGGGATTCTTGATAAATCATTTATTTTCTGTTTCCCCAGTTCTTCAATTGGAAACATAATAATTCCTTACAAAAATATCGTGACAAAAAATGGTATTAATCTTATGAGGCAGTGATGAGGAGGACTCCACAGTTACTTGGAAAACAAGTTACGAATTTGGTTATAAATGCAACTTATGACAGTCCCTTCCTTCAATGTAATAGAAAAAAAATATTAAAGTTTTTTGCCGATTCTGTAAAAGAAACTGCAAAGTGCAATACTCAAACAAAATGGAAAGGTGTTCAGCTTAGAGAAGTGTTTGCTATAAGCAGCTTTTCAAGTTAATGAGAAATATCCACGTAAGGGGGATTTTAATAAGCATTCTCTTGCTGAGTTCTACATTTTTGATTAATTTAAACTAAGTCATCCAGGTTTAACGTAGCAAAAGACAGCTTCATTCCAATACTGCTGTTGGATTTTTACATGTAATAACATTTTTATTTTAAAAAAAATGTGCATTTGAATCTCAAGGACATAATAGTTCTAAGTGTCTGTTTACATTTTCTGTACATTTTTTTTTTTTTTTCCTACTTCACAAAGCTTTCTGGTTTGATTGCATGAAATCTGGTAACTGTAAAGGAATAGAGAAATAGCTATCATTCATTAAGTAAGAGCCCTAATTAAATGTTATGTTAACAAGCTTAAAATAGGATAAATATTCTATCAATAGTGATATATGAAAATGGTTAAGTCTTTCTTATGTCAGACTTTTATATACCGTAAAATCAAGATTTTTATTCTGAACAACTGATAAGGTATAATCTATTTCTCTTTATAAGAAGCAAAATTATGTAGTCATAAGTATGTGAGAGTCAGAGAAGCATGGCTAAATTAGCAGACTTTGGAGCCTTAGAGTATATCCTGTACTATTTGATGATAATTGGAGAAGCTGCTTTAACTTTACTTTTATCAGTATGTTGTGTTGTTGACAACGTAAAGCATCTGTAGGACTTCTAACCTTTCAAAATCATCTGCTTCACAAGCAAAATAATCCCCTGGATAAAACCACCATTTAAGCTCCTGTTGTGTTGCTATTTCACTCCCTTGGAGAAGATAATATGGTAGGTTGAATTATCTAGTAGAAAATTGTCAAGAATTACATTCTGAATGACAGTTGCTGTGTTAGCACTCCATGATGGATGAAAGGCTGATGGACATTTTAGAGTGAGCAAGAACATTTTTTCAAAGTAAAAATTATAAAAATTGTGCATTTAAAAACAAAAACCAGAATGCTCTCAGCAGTATGAAGAAACTATCACTTAATTTTATATTCCTTGAGCCAAACTCTTGCTCTGGAATTGTCCTATTTCCTCGGTAACAGCTAATCACACTGGAGGAACTAAATTGCATGTGTCCCTTTACTTAACTTTGTAGAACACATAGGCAATTATGGGAACTAAGAAAGGTTATATTGGCCATCAGTCATTCTAGTTTTATACTTTATTCACCCCATGGCGCCTTATAATTGTTTCTTAAATGACCTTATTATGTTTGTGCAACATGGAAAATAGCTTACTTCACTTGCTTAAAAATTATCGCAATTCCATGTGTTTCTATTCATTAATTTTTACATGCAGATTGCTTAAATTACTTATTATAAACTGTACTTCTGTGGGGTGTCTACACTAATTGGTAAGCCAAATTACCTACAACAATTGTTTCTTGTGGCAGTGATGATATTTATGTGCACAGACTTTGCTTCTGGTGGGCTGGCACAGACCTAGCACTTCAGGCATTTTGATGTGTCCTGGTGCCTTAGGAAGTGGAAAGAAATGCAGATCTTGTGCGTCTGACTTAATTTTCTGCCCGTGTACTCTTTATCAGACCTTCAGTTTTGCTCTTGCTTGCTTAAGATAAACACCTAATACATGTTCATTTCTGTCAGGGCAAGCTGAATTTTGCCTAATAAAAATCCCACTGCACTAAATTACAGGGATCACGGGACTTTTTAGACCATAAAATATATTGCCTGTATTTCACCATTAGTTAGCAGAGTACTTGATATGCAATAACGTTACTATAATGTGCTTTGAATGTTTTTATTGGGTTAATCCACTAGTATTGAGAAAGTCTGATCCTATGGAGTGGATTCAAGAACGGAGAGAACCAAAACAGGTGATTTCTGTCTCTCTTCAGTGTCCTCCCCAAGCTTTTCCACAGCACAAGCTAGCCCATAAACCCAGCATTCTGAGGTAAACATAAGCTGAAAAACACTGATGACATTATGCTGTGTGGCTGAAAGTAATTAATGGTTGTACATCTAAGTACAAGATCTTCAGGTCACATCTGCCTCTTAAAATCACTGGGAGTAGGAAATGTTCATCACCTTCCTGAGTTAAATGATAGTTTTAGGATAGGCTTGTTTTTTTATATTTTATTTTTTATTTTTATTTATTTATTTATTTATTTATTTTGTGTGTGTGTGTGTAAGGGTTTATTTTGTGGAGGATGATTCTTTTTTTTTTTTTTTTTTTTTTTTTTTTTTTTTTTTTTTGTGACTGAGAGCTTGGGGCTTCCTGCTGTCAGATTTCAAGTTAATCTTAACCTCTAGTAACAGCAAATACATTGCTTCTGGGATGCCTGATTAGGACAGCAACCTTTGCCTTCCCTCTCTCCCCCAGAATGGAAGGTTTTAACTGCAAGAGCAGAATAACTTTTCTTATTGCACCAGTTTTACCACTCAGAACATTAGTACTAATTTGGCTTGGTGTGTATTGTAGCTATTTTAACCAGTAGTCACTGAACATACAGATTTTTAGCCTGAAAGATGCTTGTAGGTTCCAGCATGGACTCCTTGCTTGAGCAAGGGTGCCTGAACCAGATGACCTCCAGAGCTCCCTTCCAACCTTAACCATTTCACAACTCAGTGGCCAAGCTTTATTAATTCTCGTCCAGGAGGCAGAAAATATCAGAAAATATGCATTTGGCTTTTTTTTTTTTTTTTTTTTTTTTTTTTTTTTTAATACTTAATCACTGTTTTTACAGTGCAGAATACATGTACATAGGCAGCTCTGAAAATAGGAACCAGAACCCAGAAGCAGTTTGCAACATATTCTTCTCATGGTTTACATTAAAAAAAGACAGAGACAGAAGGAGAGAAGGAAGCTAAGAGAAAAAGAGAGAGAGAAAGGAAGAGGGGAGAAGGAAGAGGAGAGCTGGGGGACAGAAAGAGGGAAAGAGAGAAAGGAAGGAGGGAAGGGGAAAGATAAAAGAAAAAAAAAGAAAGATATAAGAAAAGAAAGTGAGAAAGTGAAATAGAGGTTGAGAAAGACAAATAAAAGAGACCTAAAAAAGAGAAAGAAGGAAACAGTGAGGAAAAAGAAGACGAAAAGAGAACAGTAGAGAACAAATGAAAAAGAGAAGGTGGATGAGAGAAGCAAAGAAGTGAGCAGACGAAAAAGAGAGAATGAAAGAGAAAAAGGGAAAAAGAGAAGAGAAAGCACGAGAAAGAGAGAAGGAAAATAATGAATGAGAGTGAGAAAGAATAAGAAAATGAGAGAGAGAAGGAAAAAAGAACAAGAGTAAAAGAAAAAGTGAGAGGAAAAGAGGAAAAAATGAGAATGGAAGAAAGAGCAAGAGAGAAGGAACAGAATAGATGTGAAAAAGAGAGAGAACAAAAGAGAGAAAAGTGAAAAAGCAAAGGAGAGCAAAAGAGGGAGAAAGAAAGAAACAAACAAGAGTGAGGTAAATTGCCTTAGCTGCTGCTTAGGCATCTTAAAGAACAGCGTAATGGAAAACACTGATAACATTACTAATTCTTCATAGCCAGAGGTTAAGTTTTGTTTAAGAATTCACAGTGCTAGCACAGAAAACATGTAGGAATGTAAGCTCTAGTCTCAGATAGAGGTACCACACATGTGTAACTGTGGACACAGGTGTTAATGACCATAGCAGAAGTAGGATTTTGCATGTAACTCTTTTTTTCCTCACTCCAGTGTTTATAATCCTTTAACAAATTTGCAAGTGGGTGCCATTTCAAGCACTTCAGTTTCTACGACACTGTGATGTCAAGGCTGGGAGTTGAAATTTTACCTGCAGTACTGAACATCTGAAAATCAAACTCTGGGATGCTCAGTCTTTCCAGGACAATGTTATTTTCTTAATACAGATTATTATTATTATTATTATTTTTAATGAATTGCTACTGCAGTGTGAGACAAATCTACTTAATTCCTATGAAACTTTGGGATGTTTAATTTCTTATTTACCTGTTACATCTGATCATATTTACTTCCGAGAGGTGAGAGCACATTAATGCAGGTGCATGCTCCAGTATTATGATGGTAGGGTAAGCGAACCCCATGAATATAAGAAGATTGCAAAATTTCTGGAGTTATGTGAAGAAATAAAAATGTGTAGGATGAAATTATTGTCCTTTTCATCCACTCAGCTGTAGATGCTAATGATTGGATTTGTGCATACATTTATCTATGACATGACATATCTTCTTCATTGTACAGTTGTTTCTGTGGAAGATATCTTACAAACATCTTCTGATATACATTTATGAATCCCTGACAGAACGATTTACAAAGCTTAAAACATGAATTGTTCAAGTCATAGTTTCGTCTTCACTTAAGGACCCATGTCGTTTTTGATATACAACAGATATGCTGTGTTGTATTAAGTATCATGTGTTCTTTTTTGGATTTGAGTTTCACCTAATACGTGTATAATAAAATATAATAATAATATAATACATTATATAATTATAGGTATACAGATATGTTCATTTACAATTATATTTCGTAAGGTATGCTTCTGTAATACGTTATCAAATAAGATATCACAGATTTATCACTATCAGTACAAACATCACTGTTGAAGCCAGGGGTCAGTAAACTAATACATAATATTTTAGCATGCTACAATGTTTTTAATGCAGATTTTTAAAAATTCCAGATTACAAAAAGTACTTTGAGTTAAGCAAGAACCCAGAAAGCAGAGACTTCTTCTAAAAGAAAGAAAACTTCAAAAAAGAGATGACAAAACAGAAACTTACCTTCAAAAGGGCATAATATATTTTCTGAACAATATACAGTACCTTATCTTAATTGAATAGTTTTATCCTGCAACCGTTTATGGAATAGGAGAGTACAAAATGAGGTAAAAGCCTCACACATATTCAGTTTTCTTGGTCTAATTTGAAAAGCTTTTCAAATTAAGTTCTGCAAGAAACAGTCAACCTTTGCCCTTTGCAGACTATTTATTATTTTCATTTTGAGATGAAACTACAATAGCTTCATACTCTTTTCTTCATAGTCAGTGATTTGCTTAGAGAGAATAATCGAGAATAATACTGAGAAATGGAAAAGAAAACAGCTACATATTTTGTTTTGTCAGAAACTAAAAATTAGAATGAAGCTGTACTAGCAGCATCAACTCAGAGGAAAATCCAGGGCTGTTTAATCTGGTGAGAATTTGGCAGACAATGAGTGAATACCAAGAGACAACAAAGAACATAGTTTCATAGACTTTTCTGTCAAAAAAAAAACACAAAAAACAGGATTTGGCTGGTGTCATATAAGAAAACACAGGGGCTTCATCCACAGCCCTGCCCATCAGGCACTGCAACAACAGTGCTTAGATTCTAAGAATCCTTTTGTTCCTAAGTCTGAAAGGTGGTGATAAACATTTAACTTTTGTCCACTGTGAGGACAGTCTCCTCCCCACAGCTCACACCTCAAGACAGTGCTGCTCCCCCCCCTACTCATATCATTGTTCAGCCTTCACCATTGAAACATCATGAATAATAATTACATGGCATGATATTAATATCCCACCTCCTTTTCCCTTCCCATACCTTTCCATCCGCAATCAAAACTAAAACTCATGCAATCAAAACTGATCAAAAAATTCAAATAACTTGCAATCAACATTTTTTAATATTTTTCCCCCTAGGTTTCTGTTAAAAAAAATTATAAGTTCAATAACTTGTGAGAAGCTGCCCACACATGCACAAAATATGCTGCACAGGCTGAAAGAGTTTAAAAAAGCCTGAAAAAAGAATCCACCTCCCCCCGTCCAAAAGAAAAAAAACAAAACAAAACACCAAATAACAAAAAACTTATTGGCTTTTTATCCCTGTATTATTTATTTTCCCCTTTGTGCACTTGCCAATGCATTTTCCAAATGACAGATTTTCTAATATTTCTCTTAGAGGAGTAACAAGGTGAATAATTCCTCTCTCATGATGATTTCCCCCCGATATTTAGCAAAATAATCAAAACAAACATCCTTCTTAATTTTATCTCATTATTCTTCCTGGAGCTATAACCCTTTTTGTCACTTGGAATAGTGCCTCTCCTTCTCTAATGCTTTCCCATGAAAAATTTGTAGGTTATTATTGCTCTCCTTAGTTGTTGCTTAGCTAAGTGATATATATTTGACAGACTGTAATTGCATGAGCCCCTGGGAAGTGCAACTGCCAAGCTGCACACAGCTCTATTTGGGATACATATTACAAGGTGTGTCAAATGCAGCCGGATGTAGTGCATAAACAAGAGAAAAATCCTGCTCCAACTGTGTAAAGAAAGGAGAGGGAAGGGTGCTTTTTATTTATTGATTGATTTGTTTCAAGCCAGTTATAACAATCTCAGCTGTCTTCTAAAGTTTTCTAAAGGTCGCCAGCGAAAGCTCGCATGCACCACTGCAGGTTCACAAGCACTTGCACGTCCCCCAGATACCAGCCCAGATGCTCTCCTTGCCTGGACTCATGGCCTCCTACTTGCTGGTAGTTTGACCAGCTTGAGGTTTGCCAAGGGAATTCATACACCCACCAGCTCTGGAGGGACACAGGCACTTGCTCCCCAGGTGGCAGCAGCACCAGGCATGGGGCTGGGTTGGACAAGCATACCAACCTGCTGTGGTTTACATGCACTGGACCCTGTTATGCCTGTTTCTATTTCTTCCTTATTTCCTTCTCCTAATCATTCCTTGCTGAATTTTGTCAAGTCCCACAGAAACATCCTGAGTCTTTATATTCCTTTTGTTTCCCACTTCCCCTCAGTAACAAGGTACAGGCTGGCCATCTCCACTTCTGAGCCCGGAGTTTCTTGATGGCCCATCACTTAGTAGCTGGTGACTCCTGGTCTTTGCTGTTATCTCTGTATTATCCTTTGCCTACCACATTGTGTCATTGTGAGTTATCGCTTCCCCTTATTATCACCTTTTGCATTGAAAAGGTTCTTGATCAGATAACCTTATAACATCAGTAAACCTGCCTTCCACATACCCTTGCAGAAGTCAGTACAGTGAATTTCAGAAAATACAAACAGCCCAAAGAAGTCAGTGAAGAAAGATTTAGAGAGAAGGGTATTCATAAAGCAGTATTTAATACCAGTCCCAGGTATTCAAAAATAATAAACAACAACAATAATAAAACAAAAAAGTTTCTGGTCATCAAATAGATCAAAGAGACTTAAATTCTTTTAGTTCATGTATGTTTTTAAATAAAATATTTGGGGCTATTCTTCTTTGCATACTAATGTTATAGTAATTGGAAGGTCATCCATATTCTATTTTTTTTCTCTGCAGATCCTACAGGTATGAAGAATTCATCCAACCAAATGTAATCATCTATATGTCAGCTCTTCACCTGTTTTTTTTTTTTTTTTTTTTTTTTTTTTTCCTGTATTGGTGGAGTGAAACAGGCACTTCTTGGGTGCATCATATCTCATCCTAAAATAGACTTCTAAAATAGATCAGAAGAGTCATGTTTTAAAATTGCCTAATTCTCTTCATTGACTATAAAGGCAGCCTAGGGGGTTCGCTGAGATGTAGATATCTACATTCTACACATATTAAATTAGGTGAGATGAATCCCACCCTTCATTTATTTTTCAAGGCGTGTAACTTGAGATTGTCACATAATGATGAGAGATCAGGCTTCAAGAAAAGCATTAAATATTACAAGAATGGCGATAAAATTGTGAGACCTGGTAATAACACTTATGTACAGTAGTGACCTGATGTTTCTAGGGTCATTGATGTATATGTGTAATATTGTAAATGAGCAAAGTACATGTGAAAGGCTTACATTCTATGTTAAAAAAAAAAAAAAAAAAAAAAAAGATGCTGGAACAGAATGTAATGCCAGAGCTAAACAAATAGACAAATGGTTTCTTCTCTCTACTGATTCCTTCTCCATTGCTGCTTCAAAGTCCCAACTTTTTTCCTCAGCACTGAAAGCTTGTATAGCTCCCCTCCTCTTCCTCATCTTCGCTTCAAACATAGGAACAAAAGCTAGGAGTGATAAACTGGAGAGCTGAAAAAATCTATAGTGTAAAGAAGCAATTCAAGGAACAAGAAAGAAAAAATAAATGTGAGAGGAGAATAGAATGAAGAGAGGACAAAGGAAGCAGAACAAGGGAAACAAGTGTCCTATCGTTCTCAAGACAGTATTGTCTGTCTACATGTAAACCAGGTTTCTGGTGACTAATACAATCGACTGTTCCCAATACGCTGAAGTTGTCACTTGACCACTTCATTGTCTTTTATGTTTCGCTTTCTCCTGTCCCGTATTTTTCTTTCTTTCTGTCTATAATTCCTGCATGCTCTCTAACACCATAATATTTAAAAGCCTCTGTCAGTCCATCTACCCTTTGCTTCCAATTGCTGCCGTTTTCGCCTCAATACAGCTAAACTCATTGAGTTGTTTTGGAAAGAGCTCATACCTCTGGAGGCAACACAACAAAGTAGAGAAAGCTGTGAAGAGAGATGGCAGCCAGCAGTGAGAGAAGCCTGGGCCAATGGAAATGTACTAAACCCTATATCATTTCAATGAGAAAGGCACAAGGCAGAGATGAAGCAAAGCAATTCTTTGTGATCAACACTAAAAACTTGAGTAGTCTGCCAATTATAACAATAAAATGAAAAAAAAAAAAAAAAGTACTGACTGGAGGTTAGCTCTGGTTAGCTCTGTTAATTATCAGAATTGAAAATGAGGTGAACAGCCAGAAGTATGGAAAAAGGGAACCTGCAGTGTCTCAGACACCTGCTTTTCTTAATCCACCATCATTTGGAAACAAAAGAGCATTTTTCAGTCCAAAACATATCGACAAGTAGGAGCAGGTGACTGATTTGATGACTGAAACTAAATTTTGAGGCAATCATTCTCACACAGGTTGTCACAAGGGTTGCTCTTTCCTTCAGATGTAGATTTTTTTGTGTCATGTTGGTGCCCCATGTCCCCAATGAAGTTTGGCTCCCCATTGTACTCTTGCATAAGCAAAGAAGAAAAATCAATCCCTGTGCCAAAGAGCTTGCACTAAGCAAGTCTACTGTGGGAGATAATTTTTCTGTAATGAGTAGGTATGCCTTTGTACTGCTTGTGCTTATGTTAGATTACTAAATCATTCTTCCAGTCTCTCACTTTCCTGCTAGATAGCACCAGGGATTTTGGAGTCTGCAGCTTCACCCTTCAAAGTTCTACATGTCTGAGGTGTAGCTAGATCTGTCCTGTAAATGTGAGGAGTTTTACGGATGAAGATTCCTGTAAAGAAGTGGTAATGAGTACCATTTGAGAGGCCAGAGAGTCATGGTGAACAAAAGACTTAAATGCTATCTTGCATCATGGCACCAGACTGAAACAATATGGAGCTAAGATGCAGATGAGCAGAACTGAAGAGCAAGAGAAAAATCAGGGCAGAACCTGTTCAGAGGACAGAATATGGTGAAGGAAAAGAATGAGCAATGTTGTTGGCAAACGGAATCCATTTTGAACAGGTTTATTAAGAAAAGATTGACTGGGAACTTTACTTTTACTTTTACCCTCCCCATTCAGGTCCATTTTTGTTACTCAAAAGACATTGAATTACAATCTGTTACTTGTCTTTTTTTTTTTTTTTTAAATTATTATTATTATTATTTTTGTATTTTTGTATTTTTTGTGTGCGTTAGAGATTTTTTTTGATATTCTAGTTTGTCTTTATCTCCCTTTTCAAATCAACACTAATTACTTGGGGAAACTAAAATATATCTTAGCAAAGATGTATGAAAGGGAATTTTACTTTTCTGGAGTTTTGAGACTACAAGAGATTATTGTAATGTATTCCCAGGTAGTCAGATATTTCTGACTGTTCAGTTGTTTTGAATTAAAACCAATGAGAAAATCAATTTACTTATCAAATTGATAAATTGATAATGTATTAGGAATGTTTCTTCTGGAAGGGAAAAAGAAAGAAAAAGTGTGAATTCACTTTCTGTTAGTACAGGCTCAACTTGATTCTTTTTGTGATGTTGTACTCAATCATATGTTGTTGTAAATCTGTAACAGTAGCTGTAAAACAAATACTGTTGAAGTAAGCCTGTATATTTCTTTCAAAAAAGCATTCAAAGCAAGAAATACACTGATTTAATACAAAGGAAAAAAAAAAATCTCAGTTTGTGGCTCTATTCTGCCACAAAGCCGTTGAAAGGACCCCTATATCATTCTCAACCTATTGTTTGGTTTATTCCATGTTCCATGAATAGAAGTGAATTGAAGTTAGTTCTTTATTCATGGATGATAAGGCATCACACCTGCCTCCTCTATTCTCTGCCTTCCTCCTCCTTGCCCCATTTGCTCTCTCACATATAGAATTCTAATTCTAACCTGAAATTAGATTTCTTTTTGACTAATATGCCCAGAATTCTTGCTTGTACATCACAGCTGAAACTGAGTAACTTATGCAAAACAAAGCATTTTTGTATTGAGTCTTTTACAGTATCCTCACTCATTCTGTATAGAAGCAGATACTGGATCCCTGGATGTCAGTCAGAGTCTCTTCTGTTCTGCAGGGGTCTTTGAGCTTGTTAAACACCTACATCTGAAAGGTGATAATCTGTAGACTGTTGCTTTATGTAAAACATTGATACAGCAGTCTTCTGCTGACCCAGATTTCCCTTTTTCAGTTTTTATTTGCATGCACTGTCCATGGAAGTCCCTGTCTCTGACCCATTAGAGGGCTATGGGCTCTTTTGAGAAGCCACTGCAGCTCTGCACTTTATGATAATCCATAACACTAGGCAGTGAGGTAGGCATTGATAAGACATTGCTCTGTGAACTCTGCATTGGCAAGGGGAGAATGCCTTTTATAACCCCCTAGCTAAGGCAGTGTGTGCAGTGGTTTTGTTGTATCTATCATAAAAGAGAGTGATTTGAAGGTTACCTCTGTCATATCTATCAAATCACTCACAATCTACTTCAATTATCGCAGCAAAGCACAACTGAGAGTTACTTTATCTTGCAGTGAAGAAAATGGGAACAGAAGGCCAGTAGAAAGGAATAAGCAAAACTCTCACAAATGCAAAACATACAGCAGAATAGAAAATGATAATTTCAGATTCATTTTATATTTAAACAGAAGAGATTAGTTCCTAAGCATTACAGATTTTTTCAACAATTTAAACAAAAACCCTAAATTATAACAGATTAAAAGAGGTCCCCTAGCCACTTTTCTGCGTTTGCATATAAAATTGCCTTTTATTTCCTTGAGTCCTGAAAAATGCTGAAGGAAGACATGCTCTCTCTATCCTTGCACTCCTCATCATTGCCTCCTCAGGATTCAGAATCTGGATAACTCTAAGATATAAGGCAGAATGGGAACAAAAGGCCACCTTAATTGTAAAATGCAATTTCTCTTGCTGTAAAAATAGACTGATTAAGCTGTAGAACTTTTTGCCATAGTATACTGTAGCTACTAAATATTTACTTGAGACTAGGTGAGACCGAAGGAATTCACGGAAAAGAGATTTGTGGCAGAGGGTACTAAATGCATAGAAAATATTTAGCACAAGATGAGCCACAGAAGGTTGAATGTTTGAAATAGAATTTTTGAGAATTATAATATTTGCTAGCTCTGTTCTTGTATTTTCCACTAGCCATGTACATTTGCTTACTGTAAAAGACAGGAGACTGGGCTAGATGGATCCTTGGATGTATGTGGTACATGTGCTTTTATATAAGAATCGCCACAAGAAGCAGCAGAAAGGCAAAGAAGGAAAATTCTGCAGTTATTTTTGCTTCTTCTCTTAACAAAGATGTACTTGGACCAAGGTGTCCTTTAGACCCATAGAGATGGTTCTAGGGAATTTGCAGCAGTGAGTGAGAAAACTGTACCTGCAATGCTCCCCCAGCTCAGTGGGGACTGACTTCATCCGATTTATGAAGGACAAAGTCTATTAACATAGTTCCCAGAACCTGAGGCGTTACTGTGGAAGGAATTTTAGTAGCAATGAGGCTTTGGTTTATATTGATTTAGACTTCCATATATCAAACTATATGATGTAACATAGCATTTCTGGTTCCAACTGTGCCATCTCTAAGGAATTTCTTACAGGCCACCTGACCACTGTAAAGATTAAGACTGGAAAAAAAAAAAAAAGAAAAAAAAAAGTGAAGAATGTGTATTTCCCTCCATTGTTTATAAATAAAGCTGGTTGCTGTGTCAAATTTGGAACCTACAGTGCATGAGCCAGCAGCGTACCCTTGCAGAAAAGAAGGTTATTGATATCAGGGGCTGCACTTGACAAAGTCCTGGGCAGTCTGCTGTGGGTGGCCCTGCTTAAGTAGGGGTTTGGACCAGCCGAACTCCAGAGGGTCCATTCCAACCTCAGCCATTCCATGATTTTGTGATCACACACAGATGTGAGTGGTCCCTGGCAGCTGTTTCTTCACAGCAGTAGATACACGAAGACAAAGCCATTGAACACGAGCTTGCTGTACTTCAAGGAAACTATTTCACTTACCTTGTGCAAAGCATGCCAGACTTGTCAGATTTAACCTTTCATTGACATTCACCCTAGGATTCCTTCTTTTCATTGTACCACTCTATGTGCAACTAACTAGATTACTTGAGTCCTCCAGGCAAAAATAGATCATTCTGCTTCTGTATGTGCATGATTCACATAATTTAGCAGAGGAACAAAGGATCTGTGATTGCTAAGATGCAGAGGAACCTGTACTTATGTTACATCCTGAGTTCTGGCAACCTGATAAAAATATATATCCTTCACCATTCAGTACATTATTACCATGGGGAGAAACAGTTGGAATTCCTGAAAGAGGAACAAGGGCAGACAGTTCTTTGGGAAATTCTGAACATCCTAAAATGGTAAATGGTCCTCCTGGCATTTGTGTTTTAGGATAGCCTTGGCTAGAATACGTATATTAGCAGCAGCTGTCACCAACCCCAGAGAACAGAGGTACATTTATATGGCAGAACAGGTGCATACCTTGCCTTTGTTTTCTATTTTTTCAGGCATAGCTATCATAGATTCAGGTTTCTGTCAGGATTAGAGAATTTGAGTCACTTTCTGGTAAACTTTTGTTATAATAGTTGTATTTTTAAACTTTTAGAAACAAAATTGTTACAGCAGTAATTATTAGGAGAGGCCGCCTATTTCTTTCATTAGATCCACTACATATGATGTAATGCTGTACTACAGAGAAGATCAAAATGTTTGCTCTTTCTTTTGTCCAAAGACAGTTACAGTCATACACAAATACATCTAAGCAGAATGTGACATGCAGGTGGTCTTTGGACTTCACCTACATTTTTATATTGATCTCCCTGATTATTTTCATTATTTGAGACTACAGCAAATATCAAACTTTAAATCTTTTTTGTCTCCAAAGCTTTTAAAGGAAAAAAAAAAAAGGAAAAAACACTGAAAGGAGCAGAATTTCTGGATATGGAAAGCTTTTAAAACTGATTATATTTCTTTTGTTGTGAAAAGATTTAAAATGAAAAGGTCAGCAGAGTGTATTTTTTCCTAAGCTCTTGAACTCTTAACGGGTGTCAGTCTGATTTTACCAATTTTTGTTAATACAGTGGTAAAGGAAAGGGAAGAACCAAGGTTAATTCCAAATAGCACTATGTTGAATTCTATTAATAAAAAGTAAGATTAGGTTGTATTAGACGAACCATGTCTTTTTAGAATATAGCTTCCTGTTAATTGCAAATGTATTCAAATTGTTCTCTAAAACAGAGAAGGAAATAGAGCCTAAAATCACATTATGACCTGAAGCTATCTTAGAAGTAAGGAAATTATCCATCTTTTTCAGCCATAAAGAATTTCTGTATTCAGTGCACCTGTGCTTTCTTTTCTCTCCTTTAGACTTTTGAATCATGAAAGAACAAGAAATAATGATACTTAGCATGGAAAGAACTAGAACTGTCACTTCCCACTAATTCCAGATTACAATTTATTACACTTTTCAGTCCATTTTCTTATGATTCTGTTTGGTGTCTGGAAGATTTCATGACTAGGAAAGCTGATTAAATCATGAAATAATTTTCATTGCTTTTCCTGGAATCAGAATAATTTCTACAGCATATTTTTAGAGAATAACATGTGAACATTTGCATTTTGACAACATGCTGACTTTATTGTTTGATTGACTCTGCAGTCATAAAACAATAAAGAGATTCTATGCCAGGGAACTTCAAAACAAATATATTACATACACACATACATATATAAATGTAATTGTCTTATATTTTATTATTTGTGTCTGTATACATATATATATATGTACATACACCGACACACATATAAACTATATATATATATTAAACAGCTGTTAACCAAAAGATCTTTCTGGCAGGAATAGGATTCTTAATGTGTGTGTCCTGACCTCCATCCCAGTTTACTATGTGGTACTATGTGCCACAGCTTCTTTGTGCCCTCAGGTTGTGTTTCAGTAATAGAAGTAACTGTTCCTTGTGTGTACAGTATTGATGTTTGTAAAATGTTTCGAGTTGCCCTGAGATTGAAGCTGATAAGCCAGTTCAAAGTCCTGATTACTAATGTACAGTTAAACTTCAGACATGGATTTACCAGAAGACTCTAAGAATGAATCCTCCTTGATAAAGTCTCCATTAATCTTGCACTAACAGAGATACATATGCCCTCCAGTGTCTTGATTCATTAACATGATTTCCATAATGACATACCTGGAATGAAAAAGTTCACCTTTCTACTCAGTAAATGAGTTGGAACAAATGTAGAGAACATTGACCTTACAGAGAGGCTTCTGGGTGATTAAATTGTTGAAACCATGTCAGTAAGTGCATTACCCACTATAGAAACTTCCCTGTGGTGCTAATGAAGGAGAGAGGATAAAGATCTCTGTAAACCAATTGTCCATGTGTTTCCATCTGGCTAAGAGAGGATGGAAAAATTAAAAGGGGTTTATCTAATCACAAGTCCTTACTTTTTTCCTCCACTCTGCTGCTGTGGAATGAAACTTAAAAACAGTGCCGAGATTGTGAATTGAAAGGCTTTTTGGTCTTGCACAAACACTCAGATGTACTTAATTCATCTCTTGCATTGATTTTTCATACCTAATCAGTGGAAATTCCAAGGTGTTATGGTGAAGGGAACCGTATAAAAGCTTGGCAGATAGATAGGACCAGTAGTTTTCATGTCTTTGAAAAAACTTTACCTTTCAGTGCATTTGTACCACATATCTTCCTGTAGATCTAGAAAGAGTCAGAGGACTTTTAGGGGGAGTTAAAGAACATAGAAAGCAGAGCAGCTTTTCACTGGCACTTTTAATATATTATCCTTTCTAAGCTTAGCTTCCTGTTTGCAGATCTACAGTTCTCTGCATAATTCAGTGCCCAGCAAGAAGTTCTGCATGCCTGTGCACAGAATATTAAACTACAATCTAATACAAAAGGGAATCTGTCCCGGTGCACGTGAAGACTGGGGTGTTTTCTGTGCTGTGCTGCTCTTTTTCAGCTTATAAGCCTACAAAAATCATACAAAGACATGGCAATAGCAAATTCACAGGTTCAGTCTTTTAAAAGCTCACAATGGATATAACAAAAATGTTCATGAAAGAGTGCTAACAGAGGTTTTCCAAAATCGATTTTTTTCTTATTCTCTCTGACCACATCTCAGTCAGAATGATACCCTTGTGACCTACAAAATGTCTGAGAGAATAAAAATGCAGCAGCAGCTGAGCAAAGAGTAGAACTTTCCAAGTCAGGAAAAAAGGCAAAAAAGCAGCAGAAACAGGACAAAATGTTCAACTTAATCATATTCTACAACGTAACTTTGCTACGGCTGAAAAGTTTCAGTCTTCATAATGTTAACATTTCTCTTCTACCATGTGAACTTCACCTTGCCCAATAATTAATATCCAGAAAATAGATTATTGTATGAAACATACTTGCATGAAGTAATTCATATGGTCCAAGATTATTGGCTGCTCCACAAACAGCTGAACTCATGAAGTGTTTTCTCTTATAATTTGTGTCATCTGTCTCTAACCTTTTCCAGCTGAGTTCTCTTTCATGTCATTTATGATATCCCTTACAAGCAAGAGACAGCAATGCTGTGCCTAGTCTGGAACTATCTGCGCACTGATCAGCCAGCTAGGCTGCACTTGCTGACTGGCTGGAAAGCAGCAGCCAAATGGAGTGTATACTGGCAGAAATCTGTTTGCCTTTCTCTCAGCAAGACAGCAGTTTAAACCCTACTCTTCACTCTAACTGCTGATTTTCACAATACTTGAAGGAACATAATTATCATTGATACTTCTCTTTAATGCGTAGCTGAATACAGAGAGAAGGGTTCAAATATTATGAAGGATAGGGGAAGAATAGGCAGATAACTAGACAGAGTTAAATGTGATATATCACATATATTGTGTTTGCAATATCCAATTCCTTTCCTTTAGGAAAACAGAAAAAGCAAAACAAAAGTACAAAGACACAACCTATATTTATGGATAGAGAGAAACAGTCTACAGAGCAACATAAGAAATGCAAATGATTAAATCTTTACTCTGATGAAAGTGTTTTTATGAGAAAGAAAAGATATGTATTTACCAATTTACTGAAGCCATACCTATTCGCAGACCAGGTTCCTGGCTGTCAGCAGAATGATTTCCTTTAATTTCTGAAGGCTGCTCTAAAGAGGAGACAATCAAGCCTTGGTACAGGTGTTTTAAGAGGAGTCTTAAAGAGTCTTTGGTACCTACCCCTACATTGCTCCAAAATCATCTACCTGGCAGCATTAGGGCTAGTTTTCTGGTTAGAACAGCAGAAAGGTGGGTTATTTCATGCCAGGTCAGATACTGATCCAGTTTACTGTACATCTCCAGAATAGTTATTCTAGCAGAAGTAAAATTGGGAAACAACATGCCAGGAGTACCTGGTGCACCATGGGGCAAGGGAGGAAAAGAGTGGTTGTGACTGAGAAAAGGGACAAAATGTCCTTAAACTGGCTTTCCTACTAAGCTGCTTGTACCCAGAACCACCTCTGCAAGAGAAGCTAAGGTGGTATTAATTTGAGCATAATAATTTTAGCATTCCACACAGGTAAAATGGAAGGAAAATAGTATTTGTGTTTTGATTTGCTCTATTTTAATGGACTTTACATTACAGAGTAAATGCTGAAGTCTTTGCTCATACTAAAAGACAATTAACTTTGCTTGGTTGTCTAATGGTCCTCGCTGTCATTCACCAGGTGTGAGATCATCAATACTGCTTTGTAGAGAAAGCCCCATGGTGGTAAGTAAACCTGGTGAATATAACTCATGTGGCCTGAAGAAAAGCTAAAAAAAAAAAAACAAAAAAAACCAATATCTTCTACATTTGGCCTTATAACCACAATATCGTGTCAAGCAAGAAATTAATCATTATGGCCAAACTAATACAAAACAGTTCATTTAATGTTTTTGCCACTTACCTTTGACAAACTAATATTTAGGAGTGTGCATTTTAGTATGACTGTTCCTAGCTATAGGCTAAGAATTACCCTTTGCATAAAAACTCCACATGATTTCTGGTTCAGAGGGTGCTATAGATAAAGCCCATAAAAATGCTGTTTCAAGCATAAGTGTCTGGTTTAGCAGTGAGCATCAGCGCAAATGAAAACTGCAAATAGACAGCTGGGGATGACAGCACAAAAATCACATGCTGTGTAGTTGTCCTCCACATTGTGTCTCTGGCTGGTCCGTTGCAGCTATGCTGTGCAACAGTCAAGAAGTCAGACACATACAGAAACAGAAAAGGCATTTTTATTAACACCTATACACTTACTTTCTATTATGCTTTTATACATGAAAGAGGTGAAACAATTAATTGAATTCTCTTCTAGTGTCTGTGGACCTACAGCAATATGTTTCAGACAAATTAGTCAAGATAGAATCAATACAGTTTATGTTTTATATGTAAATGGTTGCTGAAAATATATTGTTTACTTTAGTGGCAGTTTTGGAAGTGGAAAGCTTTGTTCAAGAAAAACAGCGATACTCACTGTACCTGAAAGAACTGGCTGCCTTAACCAGGTACAGGGATTTGGGAAGGAAAATCTACTGAGAGCATGGTAACAGCATGGGAGCTGCAGAGTTAGTTCTAAGGCACTGGGAGGCCTCTCTGCAGTTTTAGGCAGTACTGTCTGTCTGTCTACATTATGTCAGAAATCATTCCTTCAAAAAGCTTAATATTGGAAAGATTTAAAAATACGTCTTTCTCTGCTCCAAGGCTGCCAGCTGTATGTTGAGCCTTTTAGGATTTACCCAATAAGACTATATAATTAAATGCCAGCAAACTTGCCTAAGAGCAATAAAATCTGGTCTTTTTTAAAAAATATTTTTTATTTTTTATACTTCCAAGTATGTTGCATGATTGAAACAAACCATCTTTTCATGTGTAGAGATTTGTGTGCTTATGAGTTGTGTGAAATCTAGTCAATCTGATAGTCATGACTAATAAATATGTGTGTGTGTGTAAGGTAAAGAATACATAGAACTGGATAAATGAAATAGAGATGCCCAGATGTCATCTTTGTACTGGGAAGTCCTATGATTTGGAGGGTTTTTCTTAGATGGGCACGCTGTGGTGACACTGCTTGGTAAAAGTGAATGGATCTATCTCTGAGAGAAACAAGAGAAAAGGTAGAGAAGTTGAGAGAAAAGCATTTGAGGACACAGTGAGAACAAACATCATGAATGTAGTTTTGTGAAAAGCTTAGAGAAAGATCTTTTGGGCTAAGTGCTAGCTAGAAAGAGTCTTGACCCCATGGGCAAAGAAACTGTATCTCCTGCTGTTTGATTTCTGCTGCAT